>NC_066585.1:76781358-77451983 GCF_024323335.1 Lathyrus oleraceus
ATAACAAATAAGGTTTAGAATGGAGTGCTAGAAGTTATGCACTGTAGCACCCAGAAACAACTGACATATGTTATGACGAAGGCGATCAACATTGGTCAATTTCTCCACTTGAGGGGTGGAATTGGTGTTATTAGTTTTGGTTAAGTTGAATATGAATTAAGAGATGGTGTTAGAATTAATTCATTTTCAGAAACGTGTAGACAAAATTTATTAGATGATACTTTGGTATTTTCATTAAGTCACACTTGAATTTAAGCAAGTGAGTGGTGTGAACAAATAGAAATCATCATCCTTTTGCAGTCTGTGTAGCAGTGTGTGTGTGCTACCATTCATAATTGTTTTAGAATAGTGGAAGTTTCACATTATTCTCTCTTCTCTCTCTTGTTTCCATTGTTCATCTTTATTACCTTGTGCACCAACATCATTATCTGTCATTTATTTCTAACTAAATACTTTAAAAAATAATCATTTTTATTGAATTTTATCTTACTTTTAGGTGGATGCAAGGAGTATACCATAACGTATAGGACAAAGAAGAAGATAAGAAAATTGAATAGGATGGTCTCAAATTAAATCCTATGTGACTTATTATATGATTTGTTGTTTTAGAGACATTAGAAATTATTAACATTTGCACTTTTTATACGATCTAATGACTTAATGTGCTTGCTTCTCCCATGCAACATTGGGTTCTTGGCAAGATTGATTACAGACTTGTTATCAATCATCAGCTTCAGAAGCTTGTTTACTTTGATCTTCAGATCCTGCAGTAAATTCAAAATCCACACAGCTTGACATGCAGTTACATCACCTACAATATATTCTACTTCACAGGTTGACAAAACAACAACTGGTTGTTTCTTGGAACACCAAGAAATAGGATTTCTCAGAAACTTAAACAAGTACCCAAAAGTACTTCTTGTGTAAACTTTGTCTCCACACCAATCAAAATCTGAGTAACTCAGAAGTTCTGAGTCAGTTTCAGCACCAGAAGGGAACAAAACTCAATACTTCAGAGTTCCCTTTATATTCCTCAGAACTCTGACAACAGCTTGGTAATGAGACCACTTCGATTTACTCATAAACTTACTCAACATTCCAACTGCATAACAAATATCATGTATGATATTACACAAATACCTCAGAGAACCTACCAAGTGCTTGAACGTTATCGTATCTACATCACCGCCATCAGAATCAGAATCTAATTTTTGATTTGTATCAGTAGGCGTGGCAACAACTTTATAATTCAGCAGCTTAAATCTCTTCAGAAGCTCAAGTTCATATTTCAGCTGATGTAAAATTATGCCTTTCTCAGAGTATATAATCTCCATCCCTATAAAATAAACCATATTTCCTAGACAATCATCTCAAACTCATTCATCGGCTCCTTTTTGAACTTAGCTATCTCATGTTCACAACTTCCTATTAGCAATATGTCATCAATATACAGACACACCCGAATCAAATTTCCTTCATAAGTATGTTGAACATAGACACCATACTCCATCTCACATTTCTAAAATCCATGCTTCTTGAAAAATGAATCAATTTTCATGTTCCAAGCTCTAGGGGTTTGCTTCAGCCCATACAAAGCATTGTGTAATATGTACATCGTCCCTTCCTGATTCTTTTTCTCAAACCTAGGAGGTTGTGACACATAAACCACTTCTTCTAATAGCCTATTAATAAATGTATATTTCATGTCTAAATGCATAAGAGGCCAATTCCTATTAGCAGTTATCGCAATCACCAGTCTGATTGTTTCATGTCTTGCTACATGTGCAAACAATTCAAAGTAATTTAACCCAGGTTTCCGCAGAAAACCTTTCACAACTAACCTTGCTTTGTATTTTCCAATTGATCCATCTGGATTTAGCTTCACCTTATAAACCCATCTCCCGTTGATGGATTTCTTGTTCTTTGGAAGTTCTGTCAGCTTCCAAGTCTTGTTTCTCTCTATTGCATCAAGTTCTTCTTTCATGGCCTTCAGTCAGACTTTCTGCTTGAGAGCTTCTTCCGTACTCACGGGTTCAGAGTCTACTAATATGGAACACTTAATAACTTCCCCTTCAGAATCTACTTCAGTATCTTGCAGCATGACAAACTCTATAAACCTTCTCAGAATGTTTCTGATTCTTTGAGGCCTCTGAACTTGGTTAGAACCTTCTGATTCTGGAACATTATCTGATGCTGGAAACCTTCTCAGAGTGTTTCTGATTCTTTGAACTTGTTTAGAACCTTCTTATTCTATAACAATATCAGATACTGGAACTCCATAATTACCGACTTCATAAGCATGGCCACCTTCAGAATCTGGAATATTCCCATAATCTGGACTACCACCAGAATCTGAATTGCCATCAGAATCTGGATCACCAGAATCTGAGTCACCATCAGAATATGGATCAGAATCAGATTCTTCCTCAGAATCAATCTCGCCTTCTGATTCTGACTCACTCTTAGAATCATTTCCGGGCTCTGACTCATCTTCAGAATCATAATCAATATCTTCAGAAGTTAACTATGTGTTGGAGTTAGGGGTGTTCAAAACCAAACCAAACCAAACCAAACCGAAACCGCAAAAAACCGCATTTGGTTCGGATTCGTTTGGGTCATTTTTAATAAAACCACACGGTTTGGTTTGGTTTGCGGTTTGTATTTTGCAAACCGAACTAAACCAAACCAAACCGCATTATGTTACAATCCAAAGTTCACTTATCCCACATCCAACCCAAACCTCAAACCTAGTATGCCTTAACCTTACAATTACAAACGATTTTCTCTTAATCACACATAGGGTTTCAATTTCAACCTTCTTAAATCTCTCATAGTAGTATCACACATTCTTCTCATCTTCTTTTCCATGTAGGTCTCGCCTTTTCTACTCTAATAAGTCCTCTATTATGTTCTTTCTTTTTTATCTTTTATGTTATTATTTTCTCTTCCAATTACGTTTTTATTGCACTTTTCTTCTCAATCTCGCATCTCTTATGTTCTTTTTTTCATCTTCTCTAATCTCTCATCTCATATGTTTTTTTTTTATGTTTTATTATAATGTCTTTGATATTATTTTATGCTACTATTTATATTTGTCTTTTATTCCACTTTTGTCTAATCTGGTTTTTTGTATATTGAATGAAACATTTTTGTCTAAATATGATGAATTTTGATGTTATTTAGTAATGTATGAATGACTAAACACAAAGTTATGTCGTTATTTATAGGAGTATATATGGCTTAATAAAAATATTATAAAAAACCGAACCAACCGAACCAACCCAAACCGCATTGATTTGGTTTGGTTTTATTTCTAAAAGTCAATCGAACCAAACCAAACCGCATGCTTTTTTCTCTTGCGGTTCGGGTGATTTTTATCGCAAAAACCGCCCAAACCGCACCGCGAACACCCCTAGTTGGAGTTGGATTGAGACTTACTCCAATCCCATACTTCTGATTCTTTCATAACAACATCTCTGATGACTTCAACCTTATTAGTTAATTGACAATAAAGCTTATAAGCACTTGTATTGTGATATCCCACCAGTAATATCACCTTGCTTCTATCATCCAACTTCTTTGTAGTAGCGTCTGGAATGTGTTTATAACAGACAAAACCAAATACTCTGAAATGACTCATATGTTGCTTATCTCTAGTCCACCTCTCAAAAGGAACAATTTCCTTCAGATTTTTGGTTGGACACCTGTTGAACACATACGTTGCAGTGGCAACAACTTCTCCCCACAAAGTGTTAGGAAGTTTCTTCTCCTTCAGCATGCTCCCATATCAAGCAAAGTTCGATTTCTCCTTTCAGTAAGACCATTGTGTTGAGGAGTATATGGATCAGTCACTTCATGCTCAATTCCATTCTCCTCACAGAACTTCTTGAACTCTTAGAGTTATACTCACCTTCACCATCAGCTCTGAGAATCTTTAGAGTTTGGCCACTCTATTTCTCAGTTTTGATTCTGAATTTCTCAAATTCAGCAAACACCTCATGTTTGAACTCTATAAGGGATACCCATGTCATCCTTGTGAACTCATCCACAAATGACACAAAATGTTTATTCCCACCCAGTGAAGGTTCTAGAAATGGTCCACACACATCATAATGCACTACTCCCAAAGCATGCTTTACTCTTAGAGCTACTTCTGATGCAAATGGCAGTCTTGGTAGTTTCCCCCTCATGCACACATTGCATGACTTTTCTGGTTTCTTAATTGCAGGAATTCCACATACTAGTTTCTTTGGATTCAGATGCCATAAGCTTCTGAAGTTCAAATGACCAAATATTTTATGCTACAACTCACTTTCCTTCACAACACTTGTTGCGATAAGGCATTCAAAGTCTGCAGTTTTAACATTCATCTTAAATGTTCTATTCCTTCCCTGTTCTGACTCCATAATCAGCTTCTGATTATAGTCATACAACTTCAAAATATTATCCTTCATGGTAACTGAGAATTCTTTTTCAATTAATTGACCTGCACTCATCAGATTGATCTTCATGCCATGAACATACCAGACGTTCTGAATTAATATAAATTTGCCATTATTCAGAATCACTAACATTCCCCATTCCTTTAGTATTCAGATACTTATCATCAACACATCTGATCTTGGTCCTCTTCCCAGAGTCAAAATTAACCAGCTATTTCTTATTTCCAGTAAGATGGTTTGAAAAACCAGTGTCCATATACCACCAGTCTTCTAGAGACACACTATCAGAATCAGAAGCCATTAATAACACATGTTCATTATCAGAACTTCTGGCTATATTGGCTTCTTTTGATTTCCTCTCATTGTGTGACCAACAATCTGCAGCGAAGTGGTCAAACTTCCTACAACAATAACATTGAACTTTTCTCTTGTCATACTCCTCCTTTCCCTTCTGACTCCCAGAAGTTGAGGTTTCTGACTTCTGAGACCTACCATGTCTTTTCTTGGCTTCTGACCAAGACTACTTATGGTCTTTCTTGACAAAAGAAGCTTTCAGATCCTGCTCTACCTCTCTCTCAGAGATTCTTTCAGTCAGACGCAACTCTTACGCCTTTAGACTGCTTTACAACTCTTCTATTCTCATGGTGCTCAGATCCTTAGAATGTTCAATTACTATAACGATGTAATCAAACTGAGGAGTAAGAAATCTAAGTACCCTCTTAATGATACTTTCTTCGAGATGGTTTCTCCACACGACTTCATCTCATTTGTGATCAGAGTCACTCTGGAGATGTAGTCAGATACCTTCTCATTGTTCTTCATGTTGAGATTCTCATACTGCTTACGTAGAGATTGAATCTTCACCTTTTTCACTGATGCATCATCGTCATAGCACCGCACTAGTGTGTTCCACACGGCATTCGCCGTCGTCGAATCATCAATTTTCTCAAATACGTTCACATCCACACACTGATGGATGTAGAACAATGTTTTCTGATCCTTCTTCCTCAGATCATGATGAGCATTTCTCTGCGCATCCGTTGCATTTTCTGGAAGTGCAACGTAACCGTTATTGACGAGATCAAGAACATCTTGAGCTTCAAACAACACACACATCTGAATTATCAAATGATTCTAGTTCTTTCCATCGAACACTGGAAGCTTGGTACTCAAATTATCGTTTTCGTTCATCTTCAGCCTTGTGCAATACACTCAGATCTCACCTAAACACAATGTTTCTCAATCCCGCAGAATCAAGATATGTGATTCGATTATGATTAATCATAAATTCAACACGAATTCTCCGAACATAAATCAATCACACAATGTCTCACTGTTTCACTCGTGTTTCCCGTGGTGTTTCCTTGTGGATCTGAACCAGAACTCTAGATACCAATTGTTGGTGCACAAGGTGATAAAGATGAACCATGGAAACAAGAGAGAGAAGAGAGAATAATAACAAACTTCCACTATTCTAAAACAGTTACAAATGGTTGCACACACACACACACACACACACACACACACACACACACACACACACACACACACACACACACACACACACACACTTCTACATAGACTGCAAAAGAATGATGATTGCTATTTATTCACACCACTCACTTGTTTAAATACAAATGGGACTTAATGAAAATACTAAAGTACTCTCTAACAAATATTGTCTACAAATTTCTGAAAATGAATTGATTCGAATAAATGAAGTTGTAAAACAATAAAATGTTAGTAAGCACAAAGTAAAAGAGAAGAATTGACATAAATGATGCATAGAAGTATGTGTGTTTTTATTTTAGAAACGATTTAGATTCATTTGCTTTCTCTAGTATGGAAACCAATTTTTTTGTCAAAAATATGGTAACCTATTATTTGGTGGTCTCTCCGTCTATCATAGAGATTTTTTGTAACCTATTATTTGGTGATCTCTCGGGCTAGAGATTTCAATTACTAAAAAATATATATCATCTTTTTTGAAAAAAAAAGCAAATAGTAAAGGATAAATGTGAGAAAATAGAAGTTATTAAATATTAACATTCAAATGTTTGTGATTAATAATAGATGGAAGTTACTATCAACACAGTTTTTTAATTGTTTTTTATTATTTATTAAAAAAGAAAATAAATAATATTTTAGAGAAAAAATAGGCTAGCTCAAAAACATATATCTCCTTTATATATATAGTTAAAATATTTTGAGACTAAAATTTTTGGCTGTACAAATTTCATGTAAAGTTATGTTCTATTATATCTCAACTATTATTTTACGAGAGAATGATTCAAATTTCAACTTTTTATTTTATACAACCATTGATATATTTTTTATTTTATACAACCATTGATATATCGTAAACCATTGATATATATATGATCAAATGACTCTTGTTCGTTACATCATGTAACAAATGGGAAATTCTAGTTGCTAGTCAATACTAATTTAATAAGACCTTTTTAAATACCTTGATTAAAGAATTGACCTCGTTTTTAAAAGAAAAGCAAAAAGAAGAAAAAAAATTGTTGACACAATGAGAGAGGCTTTGATTCAATTTTGACATGTTCAAACCTTTTGAAAAGCCATCATATATCCGTATATTCATATTTAATTCCTGCATAGTTGCATAGGAGTAGCTAGAACCAATGGCCATTATAAGTGTTGAACTTAGTTTCTCTCTCTTTCACCAAAAACATAAAGAGCTATCTTGTTTGGGCAAGTTTTGTTTTTTCTATTCTGGCTAAGATAAACTATAATTTCTTTCTACCCCATCCCAAAAAATATTTCAATTATACATTATTTTACAATATTAATTTAGTATTATTATTGTTTTATCCATTAAATTTCTGAGTTTCTTTATTTTTTTTAAAACTATTTTTTTTGTATATTATTAATAAAATGTAATTTTATAAATAATTTATAATTGTATTCTGTAAAAAAGTACGCAACCAAATTAAAAGTATTCAAGTAAAAAAGTAATTTATACACTTTTGAAGATAAACTTATAAAACGAAATAAAGAAAAAAATCAAAAGATTGTTATATTTAAGAACGAAGGTAATAATGTTTAAAAACCTGTCACATTAAATAAAAGAAACTTTGTTGGTGGGTAGGGTAACTCAACTAATATGTAATAGTTAGGTTTAAATTGATGAAAATTGTTACTTTAAGATTCAATTCTTCAAGACAATATTTATTTATATTTATGTATTAATGTAAATAAGTTATTGATATTTATAAATCAACAATTTTTAAAAAATTATCAGAATTATATTTAGAAGTGATTTTCTGAAATTTGAATTGATAAGTCCGTCTTAGAGGAAAAACAAAATAAATAAAAGTAAGGTATAATTAGTCATCAAATCTTTTAAATTAATTTTAAGTTCTGCTTTAGTCCCTTAAAAAAAGTTATCGTCCGGTCCCTTAAAATTAGTCATGTTAGCATTATTGATCTCTTCCTTAATTTTGCTGAGAAAACATTAAGACAAGCATTATCATTCCATTGATTTTCTGGCTTTGGTACGACGACGCCTTCACCACTAGTCATTGTAATTTCATGAGGACCATTGATGATGACGTTCTATACACCCTTATCAACTGAGTTAATATGCATACACATACAAGCTTTCCAATAGCCATAATTTTTGCAGGTGAAAATTGGTGCTCTATTATACCTCCCTTTAGGTTTGATAGCCATTTTCTAATAAGTAAATCTTAAGCACAAAATTAACTAGAGTTCGTGATACCACTTGTTAGACGATAGACTTAGATCTAGAGGGGGTGAATAAATCCCGAGTTAAAACTTTGACAAAAAATAGGTTTAAAAATTTATGATGCGGAAGTAAGTTTAAAATATCCCGAATAAAAAATCGTCTAACCGAACCCGCTATCAAAAAGTTCAGATATGCATAATAGTGACAATGATAAGATAATGATTCACAAAACTATCAACAACAACTAATCACAACTAGTTGAATGCAAAGTAATAAGGAAAATCTACTTTCAACGATAAATCACACAAAAATGAAACTGAAGCAATTTGTCGAACACTTAGTGTGAGATCAATATTGTTGATCTCAAAATTCAATCATAACCTAAAGGTTTGTTATCAATTTCAAAAAGTAATAAAAAATTATTATCCAAACAATTTGATCGAACGATCTATGAAATCAAAAATTTGCAAACTGGAAAAAAAGAAGATATAGAGAGAGTACACAAAGATTTGTTTAGGTTGTTCCCCAGTCGACTCATTATGGATACGTCTTCCCTCAATTTGAATGTGAATTTAGATAGTGTAATATATCTTACTTTGCAAATGTATGTGTACAAGAGAGATGTAGCAATCTAACTCTACAAACCCTAAGCTTGATGTTGATTCTACCATCTTCTTTTCTCTTGATCAAAGCTTGATCAAGTAACCAACAATGTCACTTCGATTCACTGTCTCACACTACTTCTTTGCAAGAAACCCCTTGTTCTTCAAAGCTTTCACTAGGCCGAATCCCAAATGCACACTTGTTAAAACCCAAGATTTATCAGTGTGATCCACCGTCACACACACTCCTTTGCAAAAATCTACCGTTCTTCAAAGACTTCACTCAATCAAATCCGGATTGTGTAATCTTGACCAAAACCTTCAAACAATAACAAATCTTGAAGGAAACCCCCAACTCGATTTTCTGATTTAAAACCCTTAAAGTTCTCAACCCAATTTTATAGTACAACATGCCTAAATTGGATGTTATCAATCCTAATCTAGATGGAACCCAATCAAAAAATGATTATGTGTAGTTTGATTGTGTGCATGCATATAAGAGATGTTTAAGATTATGAGAATGCTTTGAAATCCTAGTTTCGTATAGGTTTTACTCACTAGAAACCTTACTAGTAAATGATGCATGTATGAGGTATTTATATGCATGCATGTTTGGAGGAAAAAAGAATGCAAAAGATTTGAAAAAAAATGTGAATTTTTGGAAATTTTTGTTGCATAGGTTGACCTGTAAAAGCCATGTGTCGCCCTGTTCGACACATAGGCTGACCTGTATAGGTCATGTATCGACTTGTGAAGGTCATGTGATGCCTATGTGCTGACCTGTAGAGGCGGCACATCTGTCAGAACCTACAGGCTTTAATAATGTAGTAAATGAGTTTACTTGTACAGTGGATGTGTCGACACATAGGAACTTTTTTTCTTTTATGTGTCGACTTAGGATATACATGTGTCGACCTATAGTTCAATTTTTTTCAAAAATACTTTTTGATGTATTTTTTATGCATGAAACCTTTTTCAAACTTATTTTCAAATACTTTTATGCTTCCTAATTATAAGATGCACATAGAGAATCAAAGGATATCGTTCAATATACATTAACGCTAAAGTATCCTAGTTTTGACACATGAAAAATACATCTAAGGAAATTTGCACTCACATACTCCCCATTTTTTATGATGGAAAAACATGAGACGATGCGTTTCGTATTTCAATGAAAGGCTCCCCCTGAATATATGCATCCCAACTTCATCTTGCTTCTCCCCCTTTAGCAACATAAAAAAGAAACGAAGCAATTCATGAGAAACATCTTAAATCACACATAAACCAATACAACACACATAGGTGGTTTACAAAGATAAGAACATTAATACGATAACACTCACATTGAATGATTTACATATTGAAAAAGATTGCCTAAACATAAATAAAAGCATATCAAGCAACGATACAACATGGTTGCCACAACTTATGCCAAATAACATAACACAAACATGAAAGGTGAAAAATACAATGTAATAAAAAACTCTTGAGTTTCTACAAAAGCGACATGATTATGTGACATATGCCTTTGGTGCTCCCGAAATGTTGCACACAAATGTGCTATAGCAAGGCAATATATAGATTTACCACCACTCAAACCAAAAACAGAGATGTTATCATAATAATGACACATAACAAGAATTTTGCCAACATTATAACATGTTTAATCATATTTCATGCAAGAATAGATAACAAGACAATGCACGAAGAGCATATTTAAAGCATGAAGAAAGAATAACACAAAGTCACTATAAGCATATAAATTGACATACATCAATATAAAATTTTGGAAGTGAACATTCATGAACTATTTCATACATCAATAATATCAATCATTTGGAACATAAGCAACATGCAAAAGTAAAAGCTTACTTATAAAATGGAAAAAGGAAAATGGAACAATATTACATCAGTAATGAGTTGATGACGAATGCACTCTTAGATTCACTCTTACATAATTGAACTTCCAAAGAAACTTAGAGCAAAAGTATATAAAGTGAATGCAACAAAATTATATTTAGGTAAGATTTGAGATATCAAGTATCCCTAATTCCCTTCAAATGTTGAAAAATGGTTCGGTCACAAGAGGTTTTGTAAATATATCCACAAGTTGATTTTTGCTATCAACATACTCAAATACGACGTCTCATTTCTCAACATGGTCACGTAGTAAGTGATGACAAATCTCAATATGCTTAATGCGAGAGTGTAGTACCAGATTTTTTGTTAGATTAATAGCACTAGTGTTGTCTCACATAATATGAATATATTGTAGTTTAATATCGAAAACAAGTGTTATTATTTGAGCCACAAAATTTGAGCATAATAAGTACCGACCGCTATGTATTTCGCCTTGGCAGTTGACAAAGCAACGAAAACCCATTTTTTGCGATGCCAACTTACTAAGGAATTTGAAAATATTTAGAAATTTCCACTAGTACTCTTCCTATCCTATTTGCAACGCAAAGTTGGAATCGATAAAACCAACCAAATTATAATTGGTTCCCTTAGAATACCAAAGCCCATACTTAGAAGTACCATAAAGATACCTAAGAATGCGTTTTATGGCTTTTAAATGAGATTCTTTAGGAGCCAATTGATAACGAGCACATATAGACGCACTACACATAATATCTAACCTAGATGCAGTGAGATATAGAAGATAACCAATCATACCTCTATACTTCTTCACATCAACATCCTTACTATTTTCATTCCCTTCCAAGTTTCTATTTGTAGGCATTGGAGTGTCAATCGACTTTGCATCTTCCAAACCAAATCTCTTTAGTAGTTCATTGCAATATTTGGTTTGACACACAAATGTCCCTTCATTAATTTGCTTGATTTGAAGCCCAAAGAAGTAATTAAACTCCCGTATAAGCTTCATTTCAAACTCACTATGCATAAGCTTATAAAACTCCTTGACAAGTTGCATGTTAGTGGATCCAAAAATGATATCATCGACATAAACATGAACTAGATGAGTATGCTTTCCTTGACGCTTAATGAAAAGTGTAGTATCCACCTTTCCCCTAGAGTATCCTTGATCGATTAAAAACTTTCTAAGTCGTTCATACTAAGCCTTAGGTGCTTGTTTGAGACCATACAAAGCTCGCTTTAGTTTGTAAACATGATTAGGATACTCGTAATTTTCAAAACTGG
Organism: Lathyrus oleraceus; assembly: GCF_024323335.1. NCBI lineage: Eukaryota > Viridiplantae > Streptophyta > Magnoliopsida > Fabales > Fabaceae > Lathyrus > Lathyrus oleraceus. The sequence continues at coordinate 76,793,280 of NC_066585.1, forward strand.
GAGGTTGAGCTACATATATTTCCTCATTAATACAGCCATTAAGGAACACACTTTTCACACCCATTTTAAATAACTTGAAATATTTGGAGTAAGCATAAGCTAGTAGAAGGCGTATAGCCCCGAAGAGAGCAACCAAATCATAAGTCTCCTCATAGTCAATGCCCTCTTCTTTGTTATAACCTTGAGCCACTAGTCGGGATTTATTCCAAGTTATGACTCCATTTTCGTTAAGTTTGTTTCTAAAGACCTATCTAGTGCCAATCACTTGATGATTTTTGGGATGAGGGACAAGGTCCCGAACATAGTTTATTTTTAATTGTTTTAGTTCATCTTGCATGGGCATAAGCCAATGCTCATCAAGTAATGCATCTTTAGTGTTTTTAGGTTAAACTTGTGAAACGAACGCAAAGTGATAACAAAAATTACTTATCTTGGAGCATGTTGTCATGACTTTCATGATGTCTCCAAGCATGTTGTCGATATGGTGGTCTTTGGATGTTCTCCAATCCAAAGGTAGTTCGTCCACCGCAGTTGGACTTTCAACCTTCTCCTCTTCATAAACATTATCGTTTTCTTTCTCATGTTCCACCGCTTTAGGTTGGTCAATTCCTTGTTCGGGTTCCTTGAGAATATCTTGTGAAGATACACCTACATCACGAAAAGAAACACCTTTCCCCATATTTTTTGGGTAAGACTCATCAAAAGTAACATGAACCGACTCTTTAAATATAAGTAATATTTTGTTATAAACCCTATAAGCTTTACTAGATTGTGATTATCCGAGGAAGATACCCTCATCGAATTTCACATCGAACTTACCTAATTTATCGTTTTCTTTGTTCAAAACAAACATTTGCATCCAAAAACATGAAGGTGTGTCAAATTAGGTTTTCTACCATTAAGCAATTCATAGGGAGTTTTGTCTAAAATAGGATATATTAGTATCCTATGTAAGACATAACATGTCGTGCTAATGGCATGACCCAAAAATACTTAGGTAGATTGCCTTCATTGAGCATAGTCGTAGCCAACTCCTCTAAAACATGATTTTTCCGCTCGACAACACCGTTTTGTTATGGAGTTCTAGGAGCGGAGAAGTTATGCTCAATTACATATTTATCACAATACTTCTCAAAGAGATGATTTTCAAATTCACCCCCTTGATCATCTCCAAGGATGTATGAATAATCTTACCAAACACTCTGCTTGAGAGAAAGAACCGCAAGAAGCTCCGGAGGAAGAGGACGCAAGCATGCCAGGAATATGAACAAATTTCCTACCCTGTTGAGAATCTTACCATCCTTGGGAAAGCACTGAAGACATCCCCAGTATCCCTTCATCATTGTGAATGTTCACTTTGTTTAAAAACAAATTATGAAAGATTTGATTAAAACAATGATATTTTTCAATTAAAACATGCAAAACATCTGTTGAATAGAAGCAAATAAGAGTGCAAATAATTGGGTAAAGGCTCAAATTTATTTGATGGGATGGTAGTCTGCGAATGGCAAGACTCCATAGATCTTTACAAATTTGAAATTGGTGATATATATTGGAAAAGGGCTACATTGAACATAATGACCATTTCTCCACCAATTCTGAATCCGATATATTTGAAGCTTTGGTTGATGATGAATGAGCGAGAACCTCTGACGGATAACAGTTGTAGAACAAAGTCTTGTCAGGATGCAGTTACTTGCCAAATCCCTATTTTTTGCCTAGATTGCCCCAGGGTGAGGTACTCAATCTAGCGGGATACATATATTCATTTTTTATGTCTCTAACTTTTGCCTGGATCGCCCTTTCAGGTTTTCAATCCACCGAGACGCTCATTTTTGCCTAAGCTGCCCTTTCGAGTTTTCAACTTAGCGAGCTATTCTGTTTTTATTTTTAGGCGAAGTATTTCTTGACTGCATCTGAATTCACAAGACGAGTGAAATCTTCCCCATCCATAGTTGTAAGTATCAATGCACCGCCTGAAAAGGCTCTCTTAATAACATATGGACCTTCATAGTTTGGAGTCCACTTGCCCCTAGAATCGGGCGCGAAAGACAAGACTTTCTTGAGCACAAGGTCACCTTCTCGGAACACACGAGGCTTGACCTTCTTATCAAAGGATTTCTTCATTCTTTGTTGATATAATTGACCATGGCACATGGCAGTCAATCTCTTCTCTTCAATCAAATTCAACTGGTCATAACGACTCTGAACCCATTCAGCATCAGTCAACTTGGCTTCCATCAGGACTCTCATTGATGGGATCTCCACCTCTACTGGGAGCACAACCTCCATGCCATAAACAAGAGAGAAAGGGGTTGCCCCTATTGAAGTGCAGACAGATGTACGATATCCATGTAGAGCAACTAGAAGCATCTCATGCCAATCTTTGTACGCAACGACCATCTTCTGGATAATCTTCTTGATGTTCTTATTAGTAGCTTCAACAACCCCATTCATCTTGGGTCTGTAAGGAGAAGAACTATGATGTGCAATCTTGAACTCGCTACACAGCTCTTTCATCATCTTGTTGTTCAAGTTAGATCCATTATCAGTAATGATCTTATCTGGCACACCATACCGGCATATGAGTTGATTCTTGATAAATTTCACGACCACCTGCCTGGTCACGTTTGCGTATGATGCCGCTTCAACCCACTTGGTAAAGTAATCAATTGCTACAAGAATGAATTTGTGACCATTAGACGCTTTTTGGCTCTATCATGCCAATCATGTCGATTCCCCTCATGGAGAAAGGCCATGGTGACGAAATCACATTCAGAAGTGTCAGAGGAATATGAATCTTATCCGCATAAATTTGACACTTATGGCATTTCTTCACATATTTGCAGCAGTCAGACTCCATTGTCAGCCAATAGTAGCCTGCTCTCAACATCTTTCTAGCCATGGCATATCCATTGGAATGAGTACCAAATGAACCCTCATGGACCTCAGTCATTAATAGGTCTCCTTCGTGTCTATCCACGCATCTGAGCAGCACCATGTCAAAATTTCTCTTATAAAGCACATCACCATTGAGGTAGAAACTGCCTGACAATCTCCTCAAAGTCTTTCTATCTTTCACAGATTCCCCAGGCGGGTAAATCTGGTTCTGAAGGAAACACTTGATATCATAATACCATGGCTTATCATCTTGCACCTCCTCTACTGCAAATACATGAGCTGGTCTATCCAAGCGCATCACAGTGATATTGGGAACTTCATTCCAAAGTCTTACTACAATCATTGAAGCCAGCGTAGCGAGAGCGTCTGCCATCTGATTCTCATCTCGAGGAATATGATGGAAGTCAACCTCAGTAAAGAACGTTGAAATCCTCCTCGCATAATCTCTATATGGCATGAGGCCAGGCTGATTCGTTTCCCATTCACCCTTAATCTGATTAACAACGAGGGCCAAATCACCATAAACATCAAGATGTTTGATCCTAAGATCAATACATTCTTCCAATCCCATAATACATGCCTCATATTCAGCCATATTATTCGTGCATTTGAAAGTTAGCCTTGCTATAAAAGGAAAATGCGTGCCCTGAGGGGTGATAATCACTGCCCTAATACCATTTCCATACTGATTTATAGCGCCATCAAACACCATTCTCCCCCGGGAACCAGGCTCTGGCCCTTCATCGAGTGTAGGCTCATCGTAATCTTTCATTTTCAAATACAGAATCTCCTCATCTGGGAAGTCATACTGAACTGGCTGATAATCCTCGATTGGTTGATGTGCCAAGTGGTCAGCCAAGATACTACCTTTAATAGCTTTCTGAACTCGATACTCAATATCATATTCGGATAACAACATCTGCCAACGGGCAATCCTCCCTGTTAAAGCAGGCTTCTCAAAGATATATTTGATTGGATCCATTTTGGATATCAACCAAGTCGTGTGATTCAACATATACTGGCGTAAGCGCTTAGCAGCCCAAGCCAAAGCACAGCATGTCTTCTCAAGCATTGAGTACCGAGACTCACAATCAGTAAACTTCTTACTCAAGTAATAGATAACATACTCTTTCTTTCCTGATTCGTCCTGCTGACCAAGGACACAACCCATTGAGTCTTCAAGAACAGTCAAATACATAATCAATGGTCTTCCTTCTACCGGTGGAGACAGGATCGGAGGCTCAGACAAATATTCTTTAATGCGGTCAAAAGCTTTTTGGCAATCCTCGGTCTAGTCATGAGACTGATCTTTCCGGAGGAGCTTGAATATCGGCGCACATGTGGCAGTCATGTGGGATATGAACCTGAAAATATAATTCAAGCGGCCAAGAAAACCTCAGACTTGCTTCTCAGTTTTGGGCGCAGGCATCTCTTGTATTGCTCTGACCTTTGCAGGATCAACCTCAATACCTCTCTCGCTGATAATAAAGCCCAATAACTTGCCGGAACGGGCTCCAAATGTACACTTGTTAGGATTCAAACGAAGCTTGAACTTCCTCAAACGCTGAAAAAGCTTCAACAAGTGCTCTACATGCTCAACCTCCGTTCTTGACTTAGCGATCATATCATTAACATATACCTCGATATCCTTATGCATTATATCATGAAACAAGGTAGTCATAGCTCGTTGATATGTGGCTCCGGCGTTCTTCAAACCGAAGGGCATCACTCGATAACAGAATGTTCCCCAAGGTGTGATGAATGTTGTTTTCTCCATATCCTCGGGTGCCATTTTAATCTGATTATATCCGGAAAATCCGTCCATAAATGAGAAGACTTTGAATTTAGTTGTATTGTCTACCAACATATCAATATGTGGTAGAGGGAAATCATCTTTCGGACTAGCTTTGTTCAAGTCTCTATAGTCCACACACATCCGGACTTTTCCATCTTTCTTAGGCACGGGCACAATATTGGCCACCCATTGAGGATATGTAGAAGTCACCAGAAACCCCGCATCAATTTGCTTCTGAACTTCCTCCTTGATTTTTACTGCCATATCGGGATGAGTTCTTCTGAGCTTCTGCTTCACAGGCACACACTCAGGCTTCAAAGGCAGGAAATGTTGCACGATATCCATATCTAGACCAGGCATGTCTTCATATGACCAGGCAAAGATGTCGACATACTCTCGTAGCAATTCAATCAACCCCTTCTTAACAGATTCTTCCAGGAGTGCCCCAATCTTCACTTCTCGCTCACAAACTTCAGACCCCAAGTTGACTGTTTCCAGATTCTCTAGATGCGGCTGAATAATCTTCTCTTCATGCTCAAGTAAACGGGTAATCTCATCAGGAATCTCTTCAACATCATCTTCTTCCGCCTCAAATACAGGGAATTCAAAGTTGGGAGATGATGTTGGATCATTATGTTCAATGGGTTTGATTAACCTGGATAATGATTTTGGATATAAAAGAACTTTAGAATTCAACCAAGGCAAATCATTATGCAGATGAAAAGATTGATTTTATTCTTATTTTTTAGGGTTTTATGTGATCACCAATTTCATGCAAAAGCAAAAAGGGAAAAATAATTGGAAAAACAAACATTTAACCTGAATTTATTGAATGAAAACATCATTGTATTTATGCGCCAACAATGTCATCACTTCTCCTTTTGGCATGGGAGAAGGGTTTTTAAACACAATGAACATTACTTTGACTTATGGATAACTGTTGGAATATCCACAGCGACCCAATTATTGCAGACCCCTCCAGGGATGATGAAATTGCCAGAATCCTCTTCATCCTCTTCCCAAATGGCAGCAGCCTCTTCGTCTTGACCGGTGTGGATGAAACCTCCACTTTTGAACAAACCTTGCTTGTTGAAGACCCCAGAAGAATAGCCTATGCCAGCCCGGGACTTATTGTCTTCTAACTCAATCATTTGCCCCAATCCAGCAGTTGCACCATGCTCAATGGCCAACTTTGCGTCTTTGTAGGAAGCAAATGAGGGAGTTCTCTTCTCAACAAGTTCAGCAATGGATAAATCTTGGAAGGGAGTTCCAACTTCATCCTCAGCATCTATATATGAGAAGGAAGACAAATGGCTAACCAGGAGAGCCTTTTCTCCCCCTACCACCACCACCTTCTTATTCTTTACAAATTTCAATTTCTGGTGTAGGGTGGATGTCACGGCGCCAGCCTCGTGAATCCATGGTCTGCCTAGGAGACAGCTATACGATGGGTGAATATCCATAATCTGGAAGGTAATCTGGAAATCACTTGGTCCGATTTTGACTAGGAGATCAACCTCACCAATCACAGTTTTGCGAGACCCATCGAAAGCCTTCACAACTACTCCACTCTGTCTCATGGGAGGCCCCTGATATGATAACTTCGTGAGAATGGTCTTCGGCAATACATTTAATGATGACCCAGTATCCACCAACACATTGGACATGGCGTCATCCTTGCAGCTCATAGATATATGTAATGCCAAGTTGTGGTCTCTTCCCTCCTCGGGGAGATCAGCGTCACAAAAACTCAAATTGTTACAAGTGGTGATGTTTGCAACAATGCCATCAAACTGTTCTATCGTGACATCGTGATCCACATACGCTACATCCAACACCTTCTGTAGAGCTTCTCGGTGTGGTTATGAATTCAAAAGCAATGATAACAAAGATATTTTGGATGGCGTTTGTAGAAGCTGGTCTACAACATTGTGCTCGCTCCTTTTGATGAGCCTCAACATCTCATCACAATCTTCCTTTGTATTGCCACTCGGGCCAGCAGAAGCAGGAGTTTTCAATATAGAGGAGGGCTTAGACACAAGTGCCGGATTCGGAGTGCTCACAACATTCCCAATCGGGTGTTCAACAAAATCAGCATCAACACTTCCTCGAGTATCAGCTTGAGGCTTCAATGGAGCCGAAAATACACGACCGCTATGGGTCAACCCGCTGACGTCAGCAATATTAACGACAGATGAAGAGGGCAGGGACACCTCTTTCCCATTCTCCACTGCTACAACATTGTAGCAATAAGGGACTACTTTCTCAGAAGAGTACGGTACAGGGCCGGCTGGCTTGATGACGAGAGTAGGAGAAGCCTTCTGCTTGCTACCATCATACTTGATGACAACAGGCTCAGGTATCCAGAATACTGGAGAAATTACGTTGACTTCGAGAGCATCTTCGTCAACAATTCTGTTTTGAAGGATCTCAATGACTCCCTCATCTAGCATTTCCTGAATATCCTTGTGCACCTGGCGATAACCTCTCTGATTAACGGAACAACCTGGGCAGCCCTGGACCATATTAACAGATTTCCCATGCTCGGGCAATGGGTTCTTCTTCACATTCGGACCTACGTCCTCGAAAAACAAAATCCCGCTTCTCATAAGGTCTTGCACCTTGGTCTTTAGGGGATAACAATTCTCCACATCATGTCCGGGAGCACCGGAATGATATACACAGTGAAGCTCAGGCTTGTACCACCACTGGGGGTTAGCAGGTACAGCGGGAGGGTCTCGTGGAGTGATTAACTTTCTATAGATCAAAGATGGATAGAGTTCAGCATAAGTCATTGGAATTGGATCGAAGGTGACCCTCTTCCTCTCATAGTTGGTGCTGGCATTGTTGTTGTTGTTTCGAGGCTGGTAGGCCTGCTGTTGTGGACGTTGTTGTTGTTGCTGATATTTCTGAGTTTGTGGTTGCTGATAATGTTGAGCTTCCCTGAAAACAGGTGTTATATGATCCACCTGATGCTGGTTGTTGATTGGGCGAGAAATCTTCCTCTTCATAGAGGGTCTTCTCTTGATATGGGAAGACACAACACGTGCCTCTCCCTCCTTCTTCTTCGCAAAGCTTCCATATCTCTTTGCTGAAGAGCCTTTATCTCGAGTTAAACGTCCTTCACGGACCCCCTCTTCCAATCTCATCCCCATATTCACCATCTCGGTGAAGTCTGAGGGAGCACTGGCTATCATCCTTTCGTAGTAAAACGAGTTCAAGATCTTCAAGAATATCTTGGTCATCTCTTTCTCCTCAAGGGGAGGCACTATCTGAGCTGCCAATTCGCGCCACCTCTAGGCGTATTCTTTGAAGGTCTCTTTCTCTTTCTGGGACATCGCCCTCAACTGGTCCCTATCAGGAGCCATATCCACATTATATTCATATTGCTTGACGAAGGCCTCGCCAAGATCGTTGAAAGAGTGGATGTTCGAACTTTCCAGACCCATGTACCACCGGAGAGCGGCACTAGACAGACTGTCCTGGAAATAGTGGATGAGCAGTTGATCATTATCAGTTTGTGTCGACATCTTGCGAGCATACATCACAAGATGACTGAGAGGGCATGTGTTCCCCTTATACTTCTCAAAGTCTGGTACTTTGAATTTAATAGGGATCTTCACGTTGGGCACAAGGCACAACTCAACAACACTTTTACCAAAGAGGTCCTTCCCCCTCAAAGTCTTCAGTTCCTTGCGAAGCTCAATGAATTGATCTTTCATGTCATCCATCTTCTCATAAACATCTGGCCCCTCAGATGGCTCAGAATGATAGATGGTATCTTAGACCCTTGGTAGTGTGTGCACGACGGGAGGTGGCACTGAAAGGACCGGGCTAGATGCCGGCAGAGAAGCAAGAGTTGGAGCAAAACCTTATGGCACAAAGTTGGCGGGCATTCCCCAAGGGAACCCGGCTGGCATAGATGGCGCAAAGTGGGCTGTTGCAGCAGGCACAATAGAAGTCACGATCTCAGAAATGACCGTCCTCTGGGGAGGAGTTGCAAGTGTTGCAGAAGACTGGCTCTGAGCGGCCAAGAATGACTCCATCAGGGCAGTCAATCTGGCTACCTCCTCTTTCAGCTCGCGGTTCTCTTGTTCTAAAGAGATCCATCAGTCTCGAAGAATTGGCTCTGGTGTAGTACCGGTGAGTCAGCTTGTCTTTGAAATAAATGAAGAACACAGAGTTAGACCATAGGACAAGAAGCCTGAAGCAAAACCTGCTTATGCACATGATGCATGTAATGCTTGTGCACATGATTTGTTTTTTATTTCAGGGGAACTTTAGAGTTCTACTTGCAAATTTTGGGAAATATTACATTTTTATCACATACGGAAACATCTTATCAATAATATCTGGAAAATATTTTTTACACCAAAGAAGCACAACATTGGTAACCAAATACAAGAGAAAAGGAAACTAATCATCCTATGGATCCCTAGAAACAATCATCTAAAGCTCGGGACACGGGAAGATAAGATGCATGAAGCCTCTTCACCTCCTCTTCATAGGCTGCCTCCATATCCGCCTTCTCCTTGGCAAGTCGATCGTACTTCCTCTTCCAAAACCTGGAAGACTGAGGAAGTAGAGAAGTCCATGCATCATTAGGATCATCAATAACCTGATGCTCGAGGAACTCTATCAGAGCATCCTTCTCCTTAATCTGCTGGAGCAACTCTTCTTGTTCACGGATCCAAGCACGTGAACGGTCTTCGTCTCTCAATTCCTCTACTCCTTGGTCAGGGAGGGTTGAAGGCCCAGCCATAACCAAAGGTGTAGGTCTCAGATACTCGTACGGCATGAGGTACTCAGAAGCTCTTCTCCTAACACAAGCAGTGTAAGGCTCCAAAGCGATACAATTCTTTGGACCTAGCTCCTTCCTTCCTTTCCTATGAATCTTGCGCCAAGCACGGACCATCCTATCCTTCAAGCCTTGGGGATCTTTACCCTCCTGAAAGAATACACCCTCTAACAGAATGTTATTGGGTTTATCCTTTAGGGGGAACCCAAGCTGACGACGTGCCAAAATGGGGTTGTAGCTAATCCCACCACATGTACCAAGAAGAGGTACATTGGAGAATTCACCACAAGAGTTGATAATCTGCACGCCATCAAACACACGGTTGTACCAAGAGATATCGTCATTAGTGGGAGACATAAGTCTCGTGGACCAACGTAGACATCCCTTGTTCTCCTTGAAGGCGACCGTCTGCGGTAAGTGAGAAATAAACCACTTATACAACAGAGGCAAACAACACACGATGGCACCACCACCCTTTGCATTCCTCATATGCAAAGAAAAATAAGTGTCACCCAACAGAGTCGGAACGGGATTAAGAGTGGAGAAGATCCTAATAGCGTTCACATTCACAAACTTGTCGATGTTGGGGAACAACACTAACCCATAGATGAGAAGTACAAATATGGCTTCAAAGGCATCCTCACTCATGGCCTTCCCATACACAGTAGCTTGAGCAATGAGGAACTCAGAAGGGAGACCTTGAATTCCACCTTTGGTAGTCATATGAGCACCAACCAAAGATTCATCTATATGCAACATGTCATCTATCTCTCGAGAAGTAGGAACACTCTCCAAACCACTGAACGACAACTGGTCTAGGATAGGTATACCCACAAGGTAGGCATAATCCTCAAGCGTAGGCAAAAGCTGAAAGTCCGGAAATGTAAATCAGCGGTACAAAGGATCATAAAACTGCACCAATACACTCATCAACCCTTCGTCCACTTGAGTAGTCAGAAGAGGAAGAAGCTTCCCAAAACGAGCTTTAAAACCCAAAGGATCTAATACATAGGATGTCAATTTCCTTAGCTCTTTCAAATCCGGTTGTCTGAAGTTGTACTTCTTTGTATTCCTTCTTTGTCTTTCCATGTCTGAAAATTTGCAAATAGACCTCTTAAGTTCCTCGAAAATTTTCTTATTATTTTGATGATATGGATGTAAATGGATGCATGAATGCATGAATGCAACAATCACACTCAAGGATCAAGCAAAGCACACCAAACAAAGGTCATGGGATGGATCATATTATCCTTAATATCAATCATCCATTTTGGTGGATTATGGTTTACACCTTATCAACACCCAAGTTCCATTGATATTAAGGATACATGAACGGATCAACCATGAATCAAGGGTTTGTTGCAAGCCACGAGCATGGAGTCTCGGTTTAGAACCACCCAAAGGGAGTGTACTAGGGTTTAACCTGCCAAACATGTTCTACAAGAGGTTCCCATAGTCATCATCCCATCTTTTGGATATTATCGGAGAAACGACTACTCGTATTCCAAAAATATTCTCAAGAGAGACTCTTATGAGCATAGTATCGCGTAACAATCATATCAAATCTTACATTTGAACGACTTTCGCACTACATCCTAAGAATAGGCCAAGATGGGCTTGGTAAACTAAGGTCCTTGGCTTCTAAGGTCTATATTAGAAAGAGTAATGTCTAACCACAACTACTTGTGTGACATTATTGATCCCAACATGACCTCCACCAAGTGAATGGACTTGCAAGTCAACTTGCTAAGGAATAACTCCACACAAGTCAACAAGACTATGCCATTCTCCTATCCTAAGTGCACTCGAGTTCAGGTATAGAACTCATCTCACAAAGATCACCAAGCATATAAGGAATTAATATTGAAGCAAATCAATCATTACATACAATACAGTAATCCCAAATTGCACAAAAATATGTCACAAAATAATATACACAACAATACAACAAATATGAAAAGTAGGCAAAATCCACTAGGCAAATGTATCCCCAGCAGAGTCGCCACTTTTCTGTAGCGGGGGGGTATTCGTTACCATTAGAGATATTGACTAAATCCGAGGTAAACCATACAAGTCAAGTCGCCACCGCACTTCTATTTATCCAAAGGAATGGTTAGAAAGCGAACAAAAACCTAAAAGTTTTATCGAATCAAAAACTAGTAAAAATGTCAGAGATCTGGGTAAGGGGTTTGGTTATGCAATGGGAAGGTTTTAAGCACCCAAAACATCCTAGGTACTCCTAGGGAGCCCTTTTCACATTTGTTGTAAGGTTGGTATTTTGTGAAAATTTGTTTGTGCAAACATGATTGAAGAGATGAGAAAAGAATATACAAATTTATTTACATTTTGTGTTTGGATGGATAAACCCATTGCCTACGTACCATCTTAAAAAAGATTAGGATCAAAACCTCGTAGTTCGGGGTAAAAATCTCAAAATGAGTTGGTGAATTGATTGGTCCAAAAGCCTTAAGGTCTTTTGTTATCCAAGGGAGAAAACTCAACCTAAAACCACAAATCCACCATGTGAGGATAGCTTCAACATGCTAGTGAGGGGTTAACCCTATAATAAGCATGGAAGACTCATTGTCCATCACTAAGAATATAGGTGAGTATTACATCTACCTCAAGGATAACTCAAACCTAATAGCTAAAGGTTATGAAAAATTTGATTAAGAAAGTTGCCATTGAAACCACAAAAAGACATTTAAATGGGTTATATTTACCAATGAAAAGTATTCACAAAGTATGGTCAAAGTTGGTTTAGAAGTTCAATTCAAAATAAGTGTTATGAAAAAAAGTTTGAGAATCAAAAGCATAATGATTAGGTTTCTAATGTTTGAAAACAAATGTTAAATGTTTGCACAAAAGTTTTGGCTTGGGTTAGAGTGGAGGGAAGAAGAAGAATGGCTAGAGTCCTAAACATACAAGAGAGAAGGGATAAGAAATAAGACCACAAATGGAGTTCCTCTCTTGAGATCATATTGATGATCCAAGTAGCTCTCATCCTTTGGAATAAGCAAGATAAACAAATACTCAAGCAAGCAAGCACACAATCACAACAAGCTCCTAGGAATCTTCCAATGGCTCTTAGATCTCTCTCTCTTAGAAGCTCATGGCAATGGTTCCTCAATTTGGCTCAATGTTGGAATCCCTAGCACAAGAACACACACATTAAAACGTTCCATAATGCAATCAAAGAATGGACAAGAGGGAGTTTAGGATTTAATCCTTTCAAAGTTCATCTTCAAGTTTTAAGCATTCTAAAGGCATGAGGCCTAGTTGCTCTTTGACATTTTAAGCACTCTAAAGGCATGAGGTATAGTTTCTCTTCAAACTCCATTAGCTTGGGGAAGGTCCTAAAGTCTAAGTCCATTTGTCCATTTTTGCATTTGGTCCACAACAATCAAAACAACACACAAGCACAATAGTATATATACACAATTATGTGCTTAAGTGAGCAAAAGGCAAATTGCATTAACATAAACATGTGCTCAAGTGAGCAAAGGAAAAAGCAAATGAATAATATGTAAAAGAATAATAAATTGCATAAATGTAAAGAGCAAGAAATAAATGTTAATAGTCAATGGTCAATGTTAATAGTTAGTGTGCCATAAGGCAAATTTAGCGTTATGTTAAGCAATCGTAATTGGACTTATGTAGAAGTCACAACTATCTGAGACCTGTCAATAATAATGTAGGCAATAACACAAGTTAGAAGTCTTGATTAGTGAACCAAATTCCAACAACTTGCCATGCCAAAAAGAAGAAGAGAAATGATCTTGTATTGGTTTAAGTCCTTTGCATGATTTAGGAAGCAATCTATCCTTAATGCAAAGCCATTCACTTGATCATTTGATCAAGATGAATTAGATTTGAATCAAGGAAGATTAAACCTCCCTAATCAATGCTAACTTATCAACCTTTAACTCATCGATCAAAAAAAAGAAAGAAGAAGGAGAAGGAGATGAAGATGGATAATGGAGAATGAAAAGAAATAAGTACATTAAATGAAATAGGATGTACCAATCAACAAGTGTTGACCAATGACATTGAGGATCATGGTCAAACAATCAAAAACAGAAGTGAGATGAAGATTGGAAGTCAAGAAATGAACAAAATATTTTTGGCATTTTTAATATTTGAAAATAAACTTGAATTAAAATATTAAAGAAGGGTCAAACTTCAAAATCACTTCAAATCAACTTTTAAAATTCCAAATGATTTATGCCAAGTCCAACAAGGTCAAACAAATTTTGACAAAAAAATTCAGCATTTTTAAAAGTCAGAAACTATTTTTAATCAATTTAAAAAGGAATAAAAATAACCTAATTGAACTAAAATCTCAAATAAATCTCAAATCAATTAAAAAATTGATGAGAATATTTTTCATAGATCCATCATCATTCAAATAGGTTGAGAAAATATTTTTGTATTTTTTGAATATCAAAAACTATTTAAAATGAATTAAAAATAACCAGAAAAGAGAAAATTCACAAAAAATATCAAATGATAAAATAAAAAATATTAAAAATCATTTTTAGAAACTAGAATTAAAAAGAGAAATAATGCAATTGGTCCCATATTTTTTGGATTAAAAATGAAAGAGTGATGAATTTTTGAAATAAAATGGAATTAAAGAAAATAAAATGGAAATTAAGAAAATCAGAAAAAATGAGAGGCGTTAGATCTAAGCTCATTAATTGAGCTGGCACATCCAGAGGTGGAGAGATGCACGTGCACGATGGTCCCAAGTCAATGAGTAACACAATGAATTAAAATAAGTCATATCATCCAAGGGCCACGATTCAAACTGGAAACATGATCAGACGGTCCACATGTGATCTGGCAACAGGGACGGTGGCCAGCGCCACCGTCTTCTCCGGTGAGCTCCGGCGAGGGAAAAAAAACACAGAGGTTCAAATGCTCACCAAAATGGATTATCTAGGCATCAATCGAAAGAGGAAGTGATGTACATCACTCCTATACCACTCACTCCCACTCTAGATTCCTATTAAGAGAGAAATCAGAGATGGAAGCTTGATGGTGTTCATCATGAACTTGCTTGATTTTAAAAATTGAGCATACATCAATGATGCCTCTATAGAGAGGACTTCAGACAACACCATATCAAGGCCAACAAATCAAAGAATAAGGAGTTTCGAAGAAAAAACCAGTTGATGCACACCTTTGAATTGTGAAGCTCTGAGTCCCTTTCCTTTGTTCCTTTTGCAAAACAGAACTTCAATGGATCAGATGATGAAGGTTTAGGAACTTTAGATCTGAAGATTCAACCAAATTCAATTGATTTTCAGATCTGATTTTTTTTGAAGAAAATGGATTTAGTTCCTTTGGTATGGTTGGGAATTCACTCTTGCAGCATTTCAGGCGCCCTTAGGTTACCAATTCAATAAAGCAATGCATTCTATTTATAGATGGAGCTGATGTCAAGTGAGGAAAAACTCGTGTGCATGAAGCTTTGGGTCCTCCATGCATGGGCCTGTACAGGCGCATGTGAGGCCCAAAAGCTAATGGAATGAAAGTTGAGCTCATTTGAAGTAAGTTTGGACGTGCATTTTGAATGGTATTTGCTTGTGCATGAAGCTTCATCATGAATTCCATAATTATGCCTAAATGTTCACCTCTTCGAAAATGCCAATTAGAAAATCCAAACATAAGCATATGGGTAATGGTTGGAAAGGTCTTGACATAAGGAACAAATGTTATGTTGGACAAAAACTCATTTGAAGTGTGTAAATTTATGGAAACAGGCCATGAAGTTCATAGTGTAAAACATGCCTTTGAGAATTTTGTCAAAATGAACCAACTTCAAGCCTTTCTTTTTTGATGATAAAAGCCTATAATGGAAAAACCTTCAACATAAAAGTTGTATGTCTTTTCAATAAAATCAATATGGACTTCAATTTTGCCTCATTTGGATTTTTTATGAAGAAGTTATGGGCACTTGAAGTTGGACTTTTTTCCCTGTCAATGCATTTGGTCCAAAGTGACCTATAATGTTTTGCATTATCACATGTTTTTTCTTTGAGATTATGAAACTTTTTTCAACATAAAATTTGAATTAGACATCTTAAGATTTCCAATGCATTTGATCCCACCTCAAAATCATGAAAAATGAATGAGTTATGTTCTTGGGAAGTTGACCCAAAATTAGGGTTTCAGTCAAAATGACCTATAATGTATTGGAATGGGAGATGACCTTCCAAGCTTAAAATAAATTTTTTATGAACATGAAAGTTGTTCATATTGTCCTTAAGAACATTTTTTATTTTGGGATCATCTCCATTTGACCAACCCATAAAAAGTTAGGTCTCAGTGCATTTCAAAATAGTCAGATAAATTGACTGATCAACTTTTCAAGTACACAACTCATATCTTGATGAATTGATGATTGAATACACTCAAATAAGTTAAAGTATGCATGAAATGATGAATTAAAGAACTTCCCTTGATTGTATTTGACCATGGGCTGAGGTTGCTTCATGAGCAAGCAATTATGGATGATCAGATGAATTAGGGTTTCCTTGAGGAACAAACCTCAAACCCTTTGACTTGCTTTAATCAAAATGATGAATTGAGGTACTAGGGAGGCATATTTGGTGGATGAGAGCTTTGGGAACCATTGCCATGCTTGCTTTCATCTTCTCTTGGCCATATCATTGCACCAATGATTTCCTAGGAGCTTTGGGACCTTGTGATTGCTCAAGCTACAAACAAGAAATGTTAGTGACATATTTTTATGCTTTTGGTTAGTAAACAAAATGAGGAAAGAAATAATACAATTCAAGCATGCTTGGTGATCTCAAACCACTCACAAGAGATCCCACCCAAAGACAAAGGGAACCAAGATGCTTATGATCCTTAAGGCTTTGCAAATGCAATGTTATGATGCCATGAGGGATCTTAGGGCCAAAATTATGGAAGGCTTTAGCACGTTGATACTTGATGAAGTGTGTTTGGTGTCAGGCCTGTTTATACCTCCAAAATTCAAAAAACCCAACTTTGAGAAGTACAAAGGGGAAGCTGCCTGAGACACCATTTGGTGATGTTCTTCCTAAAAGTGACTTCCCATACTCAAGACAATAAGCCGATGATTCACTATTTTCTAGACAGTTTGAGTGAGGCATCATTGAGTTGGTACATGTGTCGCATCTCGAAAAATACGATTCCTCGCGATGGTCGCGGAAAAAATTATGTTCGAACAGAGTCGCCACCGAACTTTATTTATCCCAATGAAGGAATAGGAAAATATCGATAAAACCTTTTGAATAATAGAATAATGGTCGTCGCAACCATATTCGGGTTTGGGAGTTGATTACGTAAGGGGAAGGTATTAGCACCCCTCACGTCCGTTGTACTCAATGGGAACCTTTTAGTTCGATTTTGCGATTTGTATGTTAACTTAGATTGTTTGTTATCTTCGGGTTATGAATATATTGAAAGGAGATGGATGGCAACCTCAAAATGGAGAAGAGGGAGGTTTTTTTATTAGTGTGCTCGCGAAGATACAACAATCTCCTGCCTACGTATCCTTATGATGCAATAAGGAAATCAGAGCATTCGTAGTTCGGGAAACTACGGTTGGTTGGTGTCTTTTAGTGAACGACTATTTTAGATTGCGTTCTAAAGGCTAAACGTTGGCTTATCTACTCTCGGCGGAGGCTTAAGCGCTAGTTTGTTGTGCGCATCAGAAAGGATTAATAGTGTTCTTTCTGAAAAGAGTTTTGGTCACACGGGGGTGACAAGTTGTATTAATATGTTTGATATTTTGATTGGTTGAGATGTTTTTGGTTGGATGACGATTACTCGGATAGTTGAGTAAGACAACTTGTATCCTAACAGTCGGGAAAGGGAATAGAAGACTCTAGACCACCCTCTTTTTCATCCTTAATTATAAAAAGAATTTGATAATAATTAAGGTGTTTTGAATGGATGACAAATACTCGAACAATCGAGTAAGACACCTCGTATCCTAATAATCGGGAAAAGGAATAGAAGACTCTAGACTGCTTTCTGTTTCATCTGAGTATTTATGAAAATAAGGTTGTATATGGTTGACGTATTTTTATAATGAACGACAAGTTCTTGAATGACTGAGTAAAACAACTCATATCCAAGCATTTGAGGAGAGGAATCGAAGGCTCAAGACCATCTCCCTTTTCGTATAATTTGTTATGAAAGTGATTTGATTAAGTTGTATGTTTGCGGGAAAATGACAATTGTTCGACTGACCGAGTAAGAGAACCCGTATTCGACCAATTGAGGAGTGAAGTTGAAAACTCAAAGTCAATTCCTTTTTCATTTAGTTTACTGTGAAAATATTTTGATTTAATCGGGGTTTGGAGGTTTGTAGAGGAATGACAACTATTTGACTAACCAAGTAAGAGAACTTGTACTCAAAAAGTCGAGGAGAAAAATTGAAGACTCAAAGTCATCTCCCTTTTTATTCCTTAATGTAAAAGAATTTGATTTATTTGTGCTTAGGTGGATTAGAAATGACGGTTGTTCGATTAATCGAGTACAAGAGTTAGTGTTTAAATAATCGAGGAGAGGAGTTGAAAACTCAAAACCATTTCCTCTTTTATTCCTAAGTGAAATAGTATTTGATTTGAATTAGGTATTTCAATTCTTAATAAAGAATACTCGATGTTGGATCGAGGTTTTAAATTTGTATTTTGTAAATAAATTAAATTTATTTAGTGAGTAGTTCATCTAATCGATTAATAAAAACCGAATAGGTCACATTGTAAGAAGGCCCAAGAGTAAGCCATGTGAGGTTGATGGCGATGCTTTTACAAGCGATCGACTTACAAAGGTGTTTTGAAAAAACGGGCTCGACTTTGAATCGAGAAATATGTGATTTATTTTTGAAATTTGGTTTGAATGATTTTAAATCGGTGAAATCGACAAAATCTTCCCACAATTATAACATGTCATCCATATGCACTTGAGACTCGGTATAAATAAATAAATACAAAATAATCATGCACATACACTCCACAAAAAATAAACAATTATCTAAATTATAAGTGACATTAATAATAATATAATTAATTAATTAATTAAATATTTAGTAGATTATTTGATTAAATAATAAGTAATTAAAAAATGATGAATATAACCAAATAATTGCATATTTACCATTAAATATTAATAATAATAATAACAACATACTTGCATATTTACTATTAAGTATTAATAATAATAATAATAATAATAATAATAATAATAATATCTAATTATATAATTTTGAAAGAAAGTAAATAAAATAAAATTTTGTTTTTTTTGTTTTATAGCCATAAAATTCTAATGTATATATTTTATATGTACATAAATAAAAGAAAATAAGTTGAATAAATTAAAAATTAAAAATAAAAGAAAATGGGCTAAGCTGAACAAAACAGGGAGTTTGAATAGAAAAAAGTCTTTTGGGCCTGTCGCATCTCGAAAAATACGATTCCTCGCGATGGTTGCGGAAAATATTTATGTTCAAACAGAGTCGCCACCGAACTTTATTTATCCCAATAAAGGGATAGGAAAATTTCGATAAAACCTTTAGGAAATGGAATAATGGTCGTCGCAACCATATTTGGGTTCGGGAGTGGTTTACGTAAGGGTAAAGTATTAGCACCCCTTACGTCCGTTGTACTCAACGGGAACCTTTTAGTTCTAGTTCGCATTTTGAGTGTTAATTTATGTTTGTTTGTTATCTTTGGGTTATAAAATTATTAAAAATAGAAATGGATGAGATCCTCAGAAGGGAAAGGGAAGGTTTTTTATTAGTGTGCTCGCGAAGATACAGCAATCTCCTGCCTACGTATCCTTAAATAAGGAAATCAGAGCATTCGTAGTTCGGGGAACTACGGTTGGTTGGTGTTTTTTAGTGAACAACTGCTTAGATCGCGTTCTAAAGGCTAAACGCTAGCTTGTCTACTCTCGGCGGAGGCTTAAGCATTGGTTTGTTATGCGCGTTAGAAAGGATTAACAGTGTTCTTTCTGAAAAGAGTTTAGGTCACACGGAGGTGACAAATTGGATTAATATGTTGGATATTTTGTTTGACTGGTTTCGATCGCACGAGGGCGAGAAAGGATAGGTTTGATGTGTTAAGGTATTTTGGTTGGATGACGATTACTCGGATAGTCGAGTAAGACAACTCGTATCCTAGCAGTCAGGAAAGGGAATAGAAGACTCTAGACCACTTTCTTTTTCATCCTTAATTATGGAAAGAATTTGAATGATGGTTACAATATTTTAAACAGATGACGAATACTCGGATAGTCGAGTAAGACAACTCGTATCCTAATAATCGGGAAAAGGAATAGAAGACTCTAGACCGCTTTCTGTTTCATCCTTAATTAGAAAAGGATTTGATGATGATTAAGGTGTTTTGAATGGATGACGAATACTCGAATAATCGAGTAAGACAACTCGTATCCTAATAATCGAGAAAGGGAATAGAAGACTCTAAACCGCTCTCTGTTTCATCTGAGTATTTATGAAAATAAGGTTGTGTACGTTTGACGTATTTTAGGATGAGCGACAAGTACTTGAATGACTGAGTTAGACAACTCATATCCAAGCATTTGAGAAGAGGAGTTGAAAGCTCAAAACCATCTCCTTTTCGTATAGTTTTGATTGAGAATGATTTGATTGAACTGTATGTTTGCGGATAAATGACAATTGCTCGACTGACCGAGTAAGAGAACTCGTATTCAAACAATTGGGGAGAGAAGTTGAAAACTCAAAGTCATCTCTCTTTTCATTTCATTATTATGAAAATAATTTGATTTAATCTGGGTTTAGAAGTTTGTAAAGAAATGACGAGTGTTTAACTGACCAAGTAAGAAAACTCGTATTCAAACAATCGAGGGGAGGAGTTAAAGGCTTAAAACCATCCCCATTTCATTTTATTCATTGTAAGAACGTTTGATTTAATTTATGCTTAGGTGGATAGAAATGACGATTATTCAACTAACCGAGTAAGAGAACTCGTATTCAAATAATCGAGGAGAGGAATTGAAAACTCAAAGCCATCCCTTTTTTCATTTCCAAATGAAATGGTATCTAATTGTGATTAAGTATTTTAATTTGGTTTTAATAAAGAATACCCGATGTTGGATTGAGGTTTTAAATTTATGTTTTGTGAATAAATTGTATTTTATTTAGTGAATTGTTCTTGGTTTAGAGATGATGTGAAATGGTAATATTGGAATAAATCAAATCAATTGTTAATTACCAAAGTTAATTGATTAAAATTTGGTTAAATCAATTAATTAGGTTACTTAATATTAATTATCATAATTATTTAATTGAATCGAATAATTGAGTTAATTAAAATTAATTAATTAAAATTAACTAATTAATCAAAGTTTAATTAATTTACCAATCCAATTAAAAGTTGTAGAAATAAGTATCAATGTTTGGTTTAGTGGATATAATTAAATCGGTGTGCTCAAAACCGGTTCATACATAACGACAACGGAGTTGGAACGTCGTATGTGGGTTGAAACGCGGTGAAATGTTCTATTGATGTGTTGAAATTTTTGGGCAGCATAACGACATAAAATTACCGAATCCGCGAGTCAAATTCCAATCTATTCAACTTAATGAAATTAATTAGTAGCAAACTCACACAATAGATGGCATGTGACATTATTATTAATGACAATAATGAAAGAATACCAAACTTTTCCTTTCTTCTATTCACGTGAGATTGAGGTACATGAGCATATAACCTTTCCTCAACTTTATGCTTTCTAATTAGCAAATTAATTAATTATTCAAAGCATCACCTATTTTCAAACTTCAAATAATAACTTAAAACCAAACTTTTGACTCTTCGTACTAAAGCATGCATCATGTTTTGAGAAGGGGTGTGGGTCTTTGTACAAGATACCACCATCAGATTATTAGAAAAAAACGAATTAGAAAAAGTTGTTAACATCATCAAAAAGGAACAATAAACATAATGCATTAGAGTAAAGTAACCATGGACTATGAATATAATGCCTTGTTTGTAAACATTCCTGGAAAAAATTTATCATCACCTAACCAGTATTAAAACCTGCCAGGCCAAACATCAGAACTATAAAGGATTCAAAACCATCTTAAAATCATAACAACAAGCATAATCCAAATAATATAAACAATAATTTCATATTTCTCTTAATTTTAAAGCAGCACCAACACTCAATTGAATCTACAACATTAACACACATGCTAAGAAATAAAAGCTACCGTCGATCGAAACGAGGGCCATCAGAAAATATGAAGTATCTAATGTCGAATTTACTCACATTGGTGTCGTTGTCGGTTTGTGTTGTTGAAACGGAGTGTCAACACAGCGTCGTTGTTCGTCGGATGAGTGGGTGGTCGCCGGTGGATGTGGGCGGCGTTCCTCGGTTGAAGGTTGTTGAGGTGGAGGTCGGGAGATCGGCGGTGTGGAGACAGAGGAAATTGTGGATCGGAACTTATTCTCGGTGGTTATGGAGAGCGGCGGTGACCGGAGTTTTTGTGTCGTTTGTCGCAGATGACGGTGACGGATGGTGTCGTGATGTTGTGAACAATATTGATGATGGGTCAGCGGCGGAGAGATTGCTTTGTGAGGAGGAAGAAGAATGAAGAGGGAAGGTGGAGTTTGTGAAGGCGCAACGACGCGTGTTTGTGTGATGAAGAGGAACGCGAGGGTTTTCTCAGCGAAGAAGAAGAAATCTTTCTTCTTCTTCTTTTAATTTCTTTTTTACAGAGAGAGGAGTATTTTTAGTGGGTTAGAGAGGTAGTGTGTTTTCATTTTTTTTTGGTTTTTCAATTAACGTGAGAGGGAGTTTTGAGAGATGAGTGAGGTGAAGTAGTGATGTGGAGAGAGTGTGGGAGAAAAGAGAGAGGGATAACCTGTCTAGTGAGAGTGATGGTAATTCAATTTATTTTTCTCCTTTTTGTAACGTTGAGTGTGCAGAGAAAAAATAGAGCTAGCTGGCATCTAATCTTTCCAATTTTATTACCGTTGGAGTGTGTGGAGAGAGAGAGAGGTAACGTGGAAAGTAGGTCCTTGGCCTAGTTGTTTTCAATTTTTTACCGTTGAGAGCCAGCTGTTGGAAAAGATTGGAGGAAGAGAGAGATAATTCATTTTATTTTTTTTTATTTTTTTGGAATAATAATAATCTTTATTGCCAAAAACAAAGAAATACACGCCGATCCTCAGATCCAGACCCCAACCGACACGAATACAAACAACGACCACTAAAGGCTATTACAATACGCTGTCAATTTTCTATTCATTCTAAATCTATCCATAAGTATGTCATGAATATGTTGGCTTTGAAGCTCTTCCTTCCTCCCCTGTTGGAAACAAATCCTGTTTCTCACCCACCAAATGTGGTATACCGTTTCAGCCAGCGCAGCTTTGAAAATACGCATTTTGTTGCCCTTCCCTTTGGCTTGTTGCCAAGCAGTATGCTCATTCCAATCAATATGGATATAACCAAGCCCAAGCCTATTAAGAATCTCCTTCCAAATCTTCTTTGTGATTGCACACTCAAAGAATAAATGGCATCTATTTTCTTGCACATCACAAAACAGACAATTCCCATCAGTATAAGTCCCGTGTTTCATCAATCTGTCTTTGGTTTGCAGTCTGTCCTGACAGACCAGCCAAAGAGTAAAAACAGCCCTTGGTCTAGCCATGTTTATGTACATTAACCTCCTCCAATCAACTCTTGGCTTGTCCCCACGCAGATGCCGATACATTCTTCGAGTGCTATACATATTATTAGCCTGGAATTCAACCCAAATATCATTAGACATCAATTCAGCTTTATGTTTACACATGGACTTCATCAACCATGAACTGTTGTTGTTGGGCTGGTATTCCTCAATCACTCCATTCTTCAAGTAGTAAATATGCATCCATTTAACCCACATTTTATCCTTCTTCTCGCTCAAATTCCAGAGAAGCTTGCCAATGGTGGCTTTATTCCACTCCCCTAAGGCTATGATGTTCCTTCCACCATTTGCAATCGAATCACAAACATGGTCCCAGGCCACCGGCGCTCTTTTACTCTTCTCGTCATTTCCAGCCCAAATGAATCTTCTACACATGCTTTCAATGAGCCTAATGATCTTTTTGGGTAGAAGAAAAATTTGCATCCAATAATTGGTTATAGCAAACATCACACTTCTCACCAACTGTAATTTACCTGCATACGACAAAAGACGGCTACACCAATGGTTAATTCTAACAGTCATTCTATCTAGCAGCCCTTGACAATTGTTGATGGTGAGCTTTCTACTGTTCAGAGGCACTCCAAGATACTTGACTGGAAGCTGCCCCAAAGAGAATCCAGTTGCTTGCTGCAAGTTTCCTTTAGTTATGCCATCTACCCCTCCCACAAATAGCTTGCTTTTAGGAATGCTCATTTGCAAGCCAGTTGAGTTAGTGAATTTTTCCACCACCTGCATAATGAGTTGAAGAGAACCAACATCCCCTCTCGCAAAAATCACAATATCATCAGCAAAACACATGTCGATAAGCTTCAATTTTTATTTTTACTAATTAAATCTTAATTTTTGATTGGATAAATGAAACAAGTGTGGATTGCTAATAATGGCCACTGATTAATTTGAATCGATGGTTTGGATCGAATCAAAGAAGCACACCAAGAAGCACACATTATTAATAAATTAAAATGCCTATAATGCCCTTTTTATATGATTTAATCATTCTAAATCAATTGAATCAAATAAAAATTCCAACTTCTAAAATGAGTATGATAAAAATAAAATAAGGACATGGAAAATTCTATTTATTTAATCCGAATATTTTGGCGAAAGAATAAAATTAAGACGACTGAAAATGAATAAAAGTCGGGCAAAAATTTGCTCGAAAAATTAAACCGGATACATTAAAATGATCAATGCGAAATATACTTATTGAAAAAATACAGCGTTTCTTTTAATTTTGAAATAAATTTTCACCGGTTAATAGGCTCAGGCGGGTCAAAATGCAACCGAAACAGTCGCTGAAAAATATAACGGGCACACCAGTTTAAACTACATGAACCGTAGGTTAATAATACCGGCGTCTGCAATTTTAAATTTGAAACTTTTTATCTGTTGATTTTGTCCGTACTTGAGGAAAGATTCAACCGATTTGTCTATATTTTCAATAAATTTATCCTGATTGATATTTCAGGTATTATTAATGATAAAATGCATGTTATGCTGTACATATGATGTAAACTGAAAATTAAATCGAATTTATGAAAATTTAAAATGCCCGGACAAAATTGGGGTATGACAGGGCCCAACCTGAGTTGGCCCAAAACGGAACTACCAAGGCCCTAAATAGCTTGGTCAAACATTGACCTTCTAGGGAGATGTCTGGGCCGTTGGATCAGAATACCTTGACCTGGTCAACAGATCAAAGGGGGCGCGTGAGGGTACACCACCATATGGTGGGGGGATCCACACAAGATCCCCTGGTTGACTCAGAAGTCAACAAAATGTGGTGCCTCCTGGAGAGGCCATGTGGCGCCCATGCAGCCACCAATTTCACGATATAAAAATAAAAATTGAGAGAGAGAGAGAGATCCATTTGCTCCTCTCATTCTCTCTCTTCACTCTAAAGAGCAGAGTTGCTTTGTAACTCTCTCTTCCCACTTTCGTCGCCAACCCCGGCCAAACCTGCCGGAGAAGACGGTGGCGGCCGGCCAACCGCGGTGGCGCCGCCTTCTTCTCCGGCGACGTCAACCCCAAACAAAAAAAAACAAATACAAACCCTACTTGTTTTTCGCTCCTCTATCCAAATCCGACCTTGGTTTCTCAAGAATCCTTCTTAAATGGCCGAATCGAGGCTCTCCTTTGAAACACAAAACTAAAACCTAGACCTAAACTCTCTCTCTCACGCGACCAACAAAAACCTAGTTCATCATACCCTAAATACCAACCAATATCCTAACCCTAAACTCTAAGATTCAAGACTCTACAGTCGCGCTTTGAAGAAATTAAAATGGGGGTTTCACTCGGTACAGAGAGGCGAAAATGATGATTGATCGCTCGACTGGGTGAGTCGAGAATGGGATACAAACTGCAAGTGCACAGTTCTATCGCGTAGTTTTAAAAGATATCGATCCCACAGGGACTTATGAATCGATATACCGTTATCTAAGGTTACTACGTAAATCTAAGGTGAAAATGTTTGATTGTTTGGGAAAAACTAAGAGCTAAACTAATATCTAGATTAAATATTAATAAGACGGATATCGGTATGTAGTTCGTCAAAACTAGGGAATCAAGTCTTTGTCGGTTTCTTGGTTTTAAAATGAATCGTTTCGGTTAACTTTATTGGTTAAAGGTTCTATCTCAAACTCTCGCTCTGTTGAATAAACCATGATTTTATATTAATGTTGCTGTCACTTATAATTAAGTCAAAAACCATATTTTGAAAACAATAAAGTTGCAGAAACTCTTTTTAAGAAAATACTGACCGTTTTAAACACCCTTATCTCAAACTCTCGCTCTGTTGACTTAGGTTATATAATTAAATCCAAATGCTTAACTCTCGTCCTCACATTCAATCTTTAAAAATACTTTTTGGAAAAGGTCAGAATTTAATTAACTCTAAAACTTGCTCTCGCCCTGATCTAGAATTAATGCCTAACTTACACTGTCCAGTTAAAATCTCAAACTCTCGCTCTATTGATTTTAACTTCTTTATGTCTTTTACTTTTGTAAAAAATCTTGTTATTAAACCTGTAAGTTGAGACCGTAAAAAGATTGATTTTGATTTTAAGTTTAGGTAGACCGACTCAGTCTTGATCCCTTATTCTGCTTACTTTACATACCGATACCTAGGCAAATTAGCCAGACATGCTAAATAAATAAGAATTTATATCATGCATAAACAGACTCATTCCAGGCAGATAATATAGATAAATAATAAAACAAAACACTAAATAATGATTAAAGAACCTGAATGCGTAATACAATAGTCTTGAACACTCCACCAGAAGCCGGTAGGATTTGTTCTTGGATTCTTCAATTAAACAATAAATTAAGCCAAGGAAATAAAACTAGAATCTAACGTAAGGTTAGATCCGATAAAAAGTTGCACAATAGTTTCCGGTGTAGAAACTATTATGCGAAAAATATCTAAATGCTAAAAAGGGAAAGGTAAGTTGCAAGGGAAAAAGAATGTAGAACTTGCAAAAGAAATAAATAAAATAAACAATGCTGGAAAAGAAAAAATAAGCAAAAGGCGTGAAAAGAAAATTTGGCAGAGCTTCGGCAATGTGAGCGTGGAAAAACCGGTGTCCGTTTTAGGTTTGTGAGATGGCTATTTATAATAGTGTTGGTAACTGCATTCCGTTTCTCCCATTCTTCAACGTGGCTACATGCGCGGCGTGGATATAGGAGACCAACTTCTCAACGTTCCTCTTCAAGTCTTTCTGAGGGCGTGACTTGCGCCAAAAAGCTAGTGGAATGGTGTGACGCTCGTCACACCATGTGTGACGCTCGTCACAGTGGTGCTTCTAGTGTGACGCTCGTCACAACCCTTGTGACGCCCGTCACAGGCACAACGTGCGCTTTCTTTGGGCTGGGCTTGGTCTTTGATATTTGTTTCCTTTTTACTCCTTTCTACACCTCCTTTTCTTCCCTTTTTCACTTTTGCTTCAAAATGGATACCTGACATAAATAGTAAGGAAATACTGCATAATATCTGATAAAATGAGATAAACTAAAGTAAATGATAATATAATCTAATTGAATTAAGTCTTAAAATGTGATATAATTTTGTGTTATCAAACTCCCCCATACTTAAATCTTTGCTTGTCCTCAAGCAAAATTCAGTATAGAACTTGTTAAAAGTTTTAGCCAGATGAAATTTCAAAGCACACATCAATTCGTACTAGGTTGCAAATGGGTTTTTGTTTGGGAGGACTTGAGTTTAATCTTGACATCAACAACTACCGTTACAACTTAGATAACCCTACCTTATGCAAATCAGTTCAAGTACCCTATGATAGCTATCCTGGTTCCTTTAGTCTTATTTTACCCGTTTTCATTCTAGCGAAATCACATTAAGCCCTTTATCTTTTCGCGCACATAGTGGAGTAACCGGTTAGTGATTATGATCCGCTTTTAGCTAGAAGTTCTGGTACATAAGTCGGATAACTTCATTATTCAGTCCATTGCAAATTGCGGGGGATCGAACCGTAGTCCGCCCTACCAAGTTCAGTACCAGATTCCTACTGAACCAACTCATAATGGATCTTTCGTATTGTGCTTTTGCATGATCTGCAACCTTTAGATTAAATGATCTGGTAAGGATCACCTAATTTACTTAGTGCATTTCTTGATATATTTATATATCTTAGGTTACTTTTGGGGATCATTCACTTATATTCATCGGCTCTCCACGTAGTTTGCTATTAAGATGGTGCTGACTTCTGTATAAACTACTTGGGGTTGCCATAGAACTAAAAGTTCAAGGGATCGGTATAATAGGTACTTATCCTGATCTAACATATTGAGGTTCTCAGAGCGTTGTTATGGTAATGATTTTGTTTTGATTTCACTCAAGTTTTATAGAGTAAGCAACCTTTATACTTATTGGGTGTGTTAAAATTTTTTTGTTATGGCTCAAGAAAATTGAGGGAATAGATAATAGAAATTTTCACACTCGGACTTAACTTAAAATAATTTTTTTTTTTTTTTTTTTTTTTTTTAGATAGTAAGAAAGGGAAATAACAATGAAAGGGAAGGTAACATACTTGAAAAATGGAAATAGGAAGAATATTGTTTCCCCCCCATACTTAAACTAAACATTGTCCTCAATGTTTTAAGGGAAAGAAATACATAATGGAAATGCAAAGAAAATAACAACTAAGGCTGCCTTCCGCCTCTGGTTCTTGGACCTGGTGATCTTTGACGTATGTCTAAGTTGTCGAACCTGCTGAACAATTCAGTAAACCGCTGGTCGGTTATGGCATTCCGAGCGTCCTGTTGCTGTTGCATTTGACGCATCATCTGCATCATCTCTGCATTCTGTACCTGCATTCCATCGATAGCATCCATAATGTCGTCGTTGGTTGCAGGCCTTCTTCGTCGACGACGTTGGGAGGATGGGCCAGTTGCATTACCGGAAGGGTTGAGCGGGGCTGAATGTTGTGTAGGAGGATGATCACCTTGTTCCATTTCTTCAAACTCATCTGTTTGTGGGTTTGTTTGTAAAGGCTCGGTGGTTTCAGGAGCGTTTAGATCATAGAGGTGGCGGTCGGGGTTTGTGACATCAGTTAGGGCGATATTTGGTAGAACAACGCTTGGGACAGCCTGGTTGTTCACCATAAGATAATACCCTCCGCCTACTCTGTTTTTAATCAGGCGGCTGGAGCGGCAATAGCTGATATCCATAGACAGGGGAGGTAGGGATTCTAAAGTTTGGAGTTTATCCCCTAAGTTCAGGCCAAGTGCTATGGATGTTATTAATCCACCAATTATAAAGGGTTGCCGGCCTCTAGCACATAAGGTGCGGATATGATGAAAGAGAAAAGAGGCGGCGTTTACCTGAGTATCCGGTTCGAAGACGCATTGGAGGAAAAATAGCTCCTTTGAGTTGACCTTGCTGTTGTTTGGTCTTCCAAAAATTGTGTTTTGCAAGATGCGGATGAAGTACCGGATAGTGGGGTTATGTATATGGGAGAGAAGGAGTTCTTCCCAGTTGTAGGTATCTATACCGGTAATTTTCTTAAAAAGGCCAAAAACGCCAACTGTGTTCCAGTTTGAGTTTGGAGGGATTCTGGGGTGTACCTGACCTTCTATGGGAAATTGTAACATGGTACTCAATTGGTTTTGGGTTAAGGAGTATTCGGTGTTGAACATGCGGAAGGTTGCGGTACCGGTTAAAAATTCGTCTTCACCGGCGGGAGTGGTGTAGTCGTATGAACTTAAGAATTCTAAGGTTAGGGATGGGTAGGTGGGTTGATCATGAGTGCAAAGGAAGGTTAAGTCGGCTAGGCGGAGCATCCATTCGATACCTTGGAGTAATCCTAATTGTTGTAAACAAGTTAGATCGGGGTACCTGGTGGAAGCGACGCCTCGCTGTTGGAAACGTTCGAATTGCTCTTGCTGGTAGTTGTCATCTCCGGATCGGAAGATGATATTTCCGAAATTTTGATTTCCCGCCATTGTGATGAATTTTTGAAGGGATGATTTGGAAAGAAATGTATTTGATATGAGAGAATTGTTTTGTGGTGAATGAAGGAAGTTTTGGCAGGTATTTATAGGAGAAGGATTGGAAGATAGAAAGAAAAAGTGGTTGAAGAGTAATTAAGTGTGGTAAATGAAAAATGAATGGGGAATGTAAAAAGTTAAAGTGTAACGTTCGTCTCCAACGGCTCCCTAACGTTCACATGTCTGAGGGGCGTTACGCTCGTCACAAGGCTGTGACGCTCGTAACAGGCAATAGACGTGCCGTCCGTTATGGGTAGTGTGACGCTCGTCACACATTTCTTTTTGGAAAGGCTTTCAACAGCGCTTCACAGAATTACTTTGGTAGCGTATTTTAATGTTTCATTTTGCTTATGATCATTTTTAGTCTGCAATTTTAATGTATTGTGCACGCTTACTTGCTTTGTATAATAATAATAATAGGTAACAACAGTAGAGCGTAATAGCCATTGCATAATAAAATTAACTAAACAGCTTCAATAAGAATGATCATAATGTATTACAGGGAAGGAAAACAATGAAATGAAATAGAAATAAACATGAATTCAAACAACATTAATGAAAAATCTAGCCTAAAACTAAATAACTTAGAAAGAAATAACTAAATTCCATCTATCTTCGGATCTCTGGCCGGAGGAGCAAAAGAGTTAACATGATGCCGTAACATACGTAACTGACTTGCCGTGCTGCTCATGTATTCTAGGATTTCAAGTCTCAAGTTGTGGAAATCTTCCCTGAGGGCGTCTTGCTCTGACATCAAGGCTTCAATGACGGTTTTAATATCTGTTCCTGGCATATGATGTCGGAGATCAGGCATGGCTGATTCTTCG
Source organism: Lathyrus oleraceus (assembly GCF_024323335.1). NCBI lineage: Eukaryota > Viridiplantae > Streptophyta > Magnoliopsida > Fabales > Fabaceae > Lathyrus > Lathyrus oleraceus. The sequence goes on from NC_066585.1 coordinate 76,823,849, forward strand.
GTCAGGACAGGCTGAGGAGGAGGATCAATATCATAGTAGCCGGAAGGTGTCTGAGGGTCAGATTCAGCATGAGAGATATGGTCAACATAGTGCTCATAGTCATCACAAATCTCATAATCCTGGATGGATTCAGTGGATCCAGCCGGAGTTGGGGTTTCATTCAGGTTATAGAGCCAGTTCCTTTGGTTATGAACACTAGTTCTAGGATCGGGCATGGTGAATAGGCAGAGAACCTGGTTATCAATAATAAGCTCAAACTCATCAGACCCTATGTTTGCTATAAACATAGTGTTGAAGAGGAAGGGTATACTCATAGTAGTAATGCCACACAAAGGGCTAAGGTCAAGCATAGGCTGACGTAATCCAATAGCATTACCTATCATAGTGATCAAACCGCCTATTCTAATGGGTGCTCGCTCATCCTGGATAAGGTGGTCCAAATTAGCTAACATAAAAGTAGCACCGTTTACTGGACGGTTCTGGGAAGCACAAAATATGATGAAGAGTTCATCACGTGAAACTGAAGTACTATTTGGCTTCTTCCCAAATAAAGTGTGGGTCAGGATCTTATGGAAATAGCGAAAAGCTGGGTTATGTATGTTTCCAGAGAGAAACTCATGTTCTTCGGGCTCATCATTTCCAGTCAGCTTACCCCAAAAGTGTTCAAGCTCTCTATATTCAAAAAGTTCTTCCTGGCTTACAGTGAATGTATCAAAGGAGGTAGGAAAACCCAAAAGGTTGGTGAAGTCTCTAATATTAAATTGGTACTCCATATTGAACATTCTGAACTGGATAAAACCTCTGCTAATTCCTTTTCCATGGCTGGGTAGATAGATTAATGAACTAAGGAATTCTAGTGTGAGTCTCCGGTAGGTGGTGAAATGTCTCAGGATAGGGGAGGTCTCCCATCCTATCTGATTCAGCAAAAACAGGACACTCTGTCTCAATCCAAGGGCAGTCATCGCCCAATCATCAGCATATAAACTAGGTAGCATCTCTCTAGCGGCTAGTTCTTCAAACTTTCGTTTCTGAGCCATTCCTCTGAACTTGATACCCATACGATCAGAATGTCCCATCTGGTTAGTGTTAGCTAGAGAAAAGAAACATGAGTTTAAGTCAGGATTTGGCCAAATGCCGAAAGAAGAAAAGAATTATTATTATTATATATATATATTTTTTTTTCTTTTTTTTTTTTTTTTTTAATAAATCAATAATGAATACTAAATAGAAATTAAAAGAATAATTAAGAGAAAAATAGGGAAATGATAATAATAGTAGAATAATAAAATAACAAATTAATTTGTGGGTTGTCTCCCACTAAGCGCTTTGTTTAAATGTCGCAAGCTCGACAAAGAAACTGTTAAATATAGTCTATGAGTCCTGGGGGCGTTTCGTCTAAGTGTAGAATTTGCGAATCCTCGTTGGTTTCCGCGTAGTGATAATGTTTCAGACGTTGCCCGTTTACGGTGAACGGTTCTGTAGATTGTCCTTTTATTTCTACCGCTCCACTGGGAAAGATTTTAGTGATATGAAAAGGTCCTGACCATCTGGATCGTAGTTTTCCCGGGAATAACTTTAGTCTAGAGTTAAATAAAAGTACTGCGTCGCCTTGCTTGAAGATTTTCCTTGATATACGCTTGTCATGCCATTGTTTTGTTCTTTCTTTATAGATTTTGGCATTTTCATAGGCGTCTCTTCTGAGTTCCTCTAATTCGTTTATGTCAAGGATTCTCTTTTCACCGGCGGCTTTATAATTCAAATTTAAATTTCTAATAGCCCAATAGGCTTTATGTTCTAATTCTACCGGGAGGTGACAGGATTTTCCATAAATGAGCTTAAATGGGGTCGTCCCTATGGGAGTTTTATAAGCAGTTCGGTATGCCCACAAAGCTTCTGGTAATTTCAATGACCAATCTTTCCTTGAAGTGGCGACCGTTTTTTCTAGTATTTGCTTGATTTCTCTGTTAGATACTTCCACTTGTCCACTGGTTTGAGGGTGGTAAGGTGTTGCTATCCTATGTCTCACTCCATATTTAAGTAGTAGTTTTTCGAGTACCTTGGATATAAAGTGTGATCCACCATCACTGACTACTATTCTTGGGATGCCAAATCTCGGAAATATTATATTTTTAAAGAGTCTAGTTACTACTCGGGTGTCATTTGTTGGAGAAGCTATAGCTTCGATCCATTTTGATACGTAGTCAACTGCCACGAGTATGTATTTGTTACCGAAAGAGGATGGGAAAGGTCCCATGAAGTCTATCCCCCACACGTCAAAAATCTCTACTTCCAAAATACCTTTTTGTGGCATCTCGTCACGTCTAGATATGTTTCCCGTGCGTTGACATCTGTCACACTCCTTAATAGTCGCATGTACGTCCTTCCATATAGTTGGCCAATAAAAGCCAGCTTGTAGGATTTTAGAGCAGGTCTTGGATGTACTTGTGTGTCCACCATAAGGCGCAGAGTGACAGTGTTGGATTATATTTTCTACCTCTTCGTCGGGTATACATCGACGGAAAATACCATCGGGGCCTCTTTTGAAAAGTAAGGGATCATCCCAGTAATAGTGTTTTATGTCGTGGAAGAATCGTTTCTTCTGCTGGTAAGATAGAGTAGGTGGAACTATTCCGGCAGCTAAATAATTGACTAGATCAGCGTACCATGGTATGACAGATATAGCTAAGGTGGTTTCTACTTGCATGTCGGAGTTGTTCTCTTCCAAAGTAGCTATGAGTTTATCATACGAGAAATCATCATTAATGGATGTTCTTTCCGGTTCAAGGTTCTCAAGTCTAGAGAGGTGGTCTGCTACTACGTTTTCAGTTCCTTTCTTGTCCTTGATTTCTAAGTCGAATTCTTGTAGTAACAAGATCCATCTTAGGAGTCTAGGTTTAGCATCTTTTTTTGTTAAAAGGTACCTGATAGCAGCGTGATCAGTGTAAACTATTATTTTGGCTCCTACCAGGTAAGAACGAAATTTATCTAGCGCAAATACCACTGCTAGGAGTTCTTTCTCGGTTGTGGCATAATTCATCTGTGCTTCATCCAGGGTTCTGCTAGCGTAATATATAACGTGAAGCTTTTTATCCTTTCTTTGTCCTAAAACAGCACCTACAGCATAGTCACTGGCATCGCACATTATTTCGAATGGTTCATTCCAGTCTGGTGTCTGCATAATGGGTGCGGAGATCAATGCTTGTTTAAGAGTTTGAAATGCTTTTAAACAGCTATCGTCGAATATGAATTCAGCATCTTTCATCAACAGTCCGGTTAAGGGTTTAGTTATCTTAGAGAAATCTTTGATGAATCGTCGGTAAAAACCGGCGTGTCCTAAAAAACTTCGTACTTCTCTCACGGTTCTTGGGGGTTGAAGATTTTCGATTACCTCTATTTTGGCTTTGTCTACTTCAATTCCTCTGTTCGAGATGATGTGTCCTAAAACAATTCCTTCTTGTACCATAAAGTGGCACTTTTCCCAATTAAGTACTAAGTTTACTTTTACACATCGCTCCAGAACTCTTTCCAGGTTTTCAAGGCATTCTTCGAAGCTTTGTCCGTATACAGAAAAGTCATCCATAAATACTTCCATGATGTTTTCGAGAAAGTCGGCGAATATTACCATCATGCATCTTTGAAAAGTTGCAGGGGCATTACACAGACCAAACGGCATTCGTCTATACGCGAAGGTACCAAAAGGGCATGTGAATGTTGTCTTTTCTTGGTCATCAGGGTGAATTGGTATTTGAAAGAAGCCTGAATAACCGTCTAAATAACAGAAATGTGAATGTTTAGCTAATCGTTCTAACATCTGGTCAATGAATGGTAAAGGGAAATGATCTTTTCGGGTTGCTTTGTTTAGTTTCCTATAATCAATGCACATTCTCCATCCCGATTCGATTCGTTTAGTTGTAGTTTCTCCTTTTTCGTTTTCAATAACGGTTATGCCTCCTTTCTTTGGTACAACGTGTACAGGACTAACCCATTTGCTATCAGATATAGGATATATAATACCTGCTTCTAATAACTTGGTTATTTCTTTCTTTACTACCTCACTTAGGATCGGATTTAGTCTTCTCTGGTGTTCCCTAGAGGTTTTACAGTCTTCTTCTAGCATGATGCGGTGCATACAAATAGAAGGGCTTATTCCTTTAAGATCGGTGATGTGGTATCCTAGTGCGGTTGGATATTTTCTTAAGATATGTAGGAGTTTTTCTGTTTCGAGTCTTCCTAGATCTGCATTAACTATCACAGGTCGTTCAAGTTCTAAGTCTAGGAATTCATATCTCAGATTTTTGGGAAGTGTTTTCAAATCAGGGGTTGGTTTGTTAAGACACTGCGTAGGATCCGGTGTTATCGCTAGGCATTGTTTAGATTTGTCCTCTAAAAGATAGTCTGATGATTTGTCTTCTCCTGACTCTGCTTCTTTTATGCATTCATCGATGATATCCATGAAGTAACATGTATCTTCTATTGCAGGTGCTTTCAAGAATTGGGAAAGAATGAATTCAATTTTCTCTTCGCCTACTTCGAAGGTGAGTCGTCCTCGTTTTACGTCTATGATTGCACCGGCAGTTGCTAAGAATGGTCTTCCTAGTATAATAGGTGTCGTATCATCTTCTCTAATGTCCATAATTGTGAAGTCAGTGGGAATGTAAAACTGACCTATGCGTACGGGAATGTTTTCAAGGATTCCTACAGGATATTTGATGGAACGATCTGCTAATTGCACAGACATTTTGGTCGGTCTTAATTCTCCCATTTCCAGTTTCTTACATATGGATAAAGGCATAACGCTAATTCCGGCTCCTAAATCGCATAAGGCTTTGTCGATGACAAATTTTCCTATGTGGCAGGGTATAGAGAAACTACCCGGATCCTTGAGTTTAGGGGGCATGTTTTGGATTATAGCGCTACATTCGGCAGGGAGTGTAACGGTTTCGCTATCCTCAAGTTTCCTTTTATTAGAAAGAATTTCTTTTAAGAATTTAGCATATGAAGGCATCTGCGTAATAGCTTCGGTAAACGGAATTGTAACGTTTAATTGTTTAAGGAGATCAACAAATTTTCTAAATTGGCCTACATCTTTGGTTTTAACAAGCCTTTGAGGGTAAGGTATAGGTGGTTTGTAAGGTGGTGGAGGTACATAAGGTTCCTTCTTGTCTAGGGTTTCCTTATTACTCTCTTCCTTTTCCTTAGGTTCACTTTCCTCAGTAGATTTCTTAGGGTTTTGGTTTTCTATCCTTGGGTCAGACGGTCCTTCCACTTCCGTTCCACTTCTTAATATAATTGCATGAGCTTGGCTTCTCGGATTGGGTTGGGGCTGTCCAGGGAATGTACCAGTTGGTGCAGCAGTAGGTGCTTGTTGTTGAGCTACTTGAGATATTTGCGTTTCCAGCATTTTGTTATGGGTAGCCAGGGCATCTACTTTGCTTGCTAGTTGTTTAAGTTGTTCGCCAGTGTGTATGTTCTGGTTTAAGAAATCTTTATTGGTTTGTTGTTGGGAAGCTATAAAATTTTCCATCATGATTTCCAGGTTGGATTTTCTAGGGGTATTATTGTTAGGATTCTGTTTCTGATATCCCGGAGGTATAGATGGGGCTTGATTTGGAGACTGTCCAGGTGCGTATAAAGCATTATTACTCTTATATGAGAAGTTTGGATGGTTCTTCCAATTTGGGTTATAGGTATTCGAATAGGGGCTTCCTTGAGCATAGTTTACTTGCTCTGTTTGGATTCCAGTCAAGAGTTGACATTCCGCAGGAGTGTGGCATTGGATTCCACAGACCTCGCAATTCTGAGTTATAGCAACCACGGCTGCTGGAGGTGATACGTTTAAACTTTCAATTTTCTGGACCAAAGCATCCACTTTTGCATTGACGTGATCAAGGTTACTTATCTCGTACATGCCAGTTTTCGGTTGAGGTTTTTCCACATTCGTTCGTTCGGTTCCCCACTGATAGTGGTTCTGGGCCATGCTTTCGATAAGCTGGTAAGCATCAGCGTAAGGTTTGTTCATTAGTGCACCACCTGCAGCGGCGTCTATTGTTAACCTTGTATTGTATAAGAGACCATTATAAAATGTGTGAATTACTAACCAGTCTTCCAAACCATGGTGTGGGCAAAGTCTCATCATGTCTTTGTATCTTTCCCATGCTTCGAAAAGAGACTCGTTGTCTTTCTGTTTAAATCCGTTTATCTGGGCTCTTAACATAGCTGTTTTGCTTGGCGGAAAATATCGGGCAAGAAAAACTTTCTTCAACTCGTTCCATGTGGTGACTGAGTTGGAAGGAAGAGATTGAAGCCATCTTCTAGCGCTATCTCTTAATGAGAAAGGAAAAAGACGAAGTCGAATTGCCTCTGAAGTGACACCATTAGCTTTAACAGTATCAGCGTATTGGACAAATACGGATAAATGAAGGTTTGGATCTTCGGTAAGATTTCCAGAGAATTGGTTCTGTTGCACAGCCTGCAACAACGAAGGTTTAAGTTCAAAGTTGTTTGCTTCGATTGCGGGCGGAGCAATACTTGAATGCGGTTCATCTTGCGATGGAGCGGCGTAATCTCTAAGAGCACAAGCTGGTTCTGCCATCTCGGTTAAAGAAGGAAAAATGTTTTTGAAATCAGGAAGGTTTATAGGAGGGAGATTGTTTTCAGCACGATATTCCCGAATTCGTCGTAAGACTCGGAGATATAGTTCGATATCGTTGATTCGTAAATAGAGCGGTTCGCCTTGAGAGCGAGTGCGTGGCATACAAATCAACGAAAGAAAGAAAATAGAAGAAAAAGAAACCTTAGTCTCTACAGCGTAACGGAAGAGTTACGATATCGATTGAATAAAAGTCCCCGGCAACGGCGCCAAAAACTTGATCGCTCGACTGGGTGAGTCGAGAATGGGATACAAACTGCAAGTGCACAGTTCTATCGCGTAGTTTTAAAAGATATCGATCCCACAGGGACTTATGAATCGATATACCGTTATCTAAGGTTACTACATAAATCTAAGGTGAAAATGTTTGATTGTTTGGGAAAAACTAAGAGCTAAACTAATATCTAGATTAAATATTAATAAGACGGATATCGGTATGTAGTTCGTCAAAACTAGGGAATCAAGTCTTTGTCGGTTTCTTGGTTTTAAAATGAATCGTTTCGGTTAACTTTATTGGTTAAAGGTTCTATCTCAAACTCTCGCTCTGTTGAATAAACCATGATTTTATATTAATGTTGCTGTCACTTATAATTAAGTCAAAAACCATATTTTGAAAACAATAAAGTTGCAGAAACTCTTTTTAAGAAAATACTGACCGTTTTAAACACCCTTATCTCAAACTCTCGCTCTGTTGACTTAGGTTATATAATTAAATCCAAATGCTTAACTCTCGTCCTCACATTCAATCTTTAAAAATACTTTTTGGAAAAGGTCAGAATTTAATTAACTCTAAAACTTGCTCTCGCCCTGATCTAGAATTAATGCCTAACTTACACTGTCCAGTTAAAATCTCAAACTCTCGCTCTATTGATTTTAACTTCTTTATGTCTTTTACTTTTGTAAAAAATCTTGTTATTAAACCTGTAAGTTGAGACCGTAAAAAGATTGATTTTGATTTTAAGTTTAGGTAGACCGACTCAGTCTTGATCCCTTATTCTGCTTACTTTACATACCGATACCTAGGCAAATTAGCCAGACATGCTAAATAAATAAGAATTTATATCATGCATAAACAGACTCATTCCAGGCAGATAATATAGATAAATAATAAAACAAAACACTAAATAATGATTAAAGAACCTGAATGCGTAATACAATAGTCTTGAACACTCCACCACAAGCCGGTAGGATTTGTTCTTGGATTCTTCAATTAAACAATAAATTAAGCCAAGGAAATAAAACTAGAATCTAACGTAAGGTTAGATCCGATAAAAAGTTGCACAATAGTTTCCGGTGTAGAAACTATTATGCGAAAAATATCTAAATGCTAAAAAGGGAAAGGTAAATTGCAAGGGAAAAAGAATGTAGAACTTGCAAAAGAAATAAATAAAATAAACAATGCTGGAAAAGAAAAAATAAGCAAAAGGCGTGAAAAGAAAATTTGGCAGAGCTTCGGCAATGTGAGCGTGGAAAAACCGGTGTCCGTTTTAGGTTTGTGAGATGGCTATTTATAATAGTGTTGGTAACTGCATTCCGTTTCTCCCATTCTTCAACGTGGCTACATGCGCGGCGTGGATATAGGAGACCAACTTCTCAACGTTCCTCTTCAAGTCTTTCTGAGGGCGTGACTTGCGCCAAAAAGCTAGTGGAATGGTGTGACGCTCGTCACACCATGTGTGACGCTCGTCACAGTGGTGCTTCTAGTGTGACGCTCGTCACAACCCTTGTGACGCCCGTCACAGGCACAACGTGCGCTTTCTTTGGGCTGGGCTTGGTCTTTGATATTTGTTTCCTTTTTACTCCTTTCTACACCTCCTTTTCTTCCCTTTTTCACTTTTGCTTCAAAATGGATACCTGACATAAATAGTAAGGAAATACTGCATAATATCTGATAAAATGAGATAAACTAAAGTAAATGATAATATAATCTAATTGAATTAAGTCTTAAAATGTGATATAATTTCGTGTTATCAATGATGCAAAAATTTGAACAAGAAAAGGGAGATTTACTTGGGTGAAGTCAACGCCGACGACGTTTCCCTACTGTTTAAGATAAGTCCTCCGCTCTTCGTCTTTCTCTATTTTTTCGTTTTAAATCCTATTGTTGTTTGGTTCGAATCTTAGGGTTTTGGATGTTTTATGAATTATTTTTTTATTGTTGCCTCGTGGATTTCCCAGAACGTGTTCTTTGTTTGGCTTGAGGTTAACAGAGAAAAATGTTTTGATTCTTTTCTCTTGGATTTCAAAAAATGTTTTTTTTTACTGTTAATTTTGTTGTTGTTATATACATGGTGAATTTTTGTTTTGAGATAACTTGTTGGATTATCTCTTTTCCAGAATTTGTGGGATGTTTACTCTGTGGATTTAGAGCTGTTTGGATTGGATATTGGAATGTGTTTTTAAGCGTTCACCTTGGTTCATCGTATAAAGAATTAATCTGTTTATTTTATCATTTATTTTCCAGTTTTTTAAGTGCTTATTTGATAAGCTTTTTTAATTCTTGAGTTGGTTTTGCAGGTTAAGTGAAGTGATGTTGATTTGAAAAGGGGGGCGGCGCTGCAATTAGGGATTGGAATTGGGCGCTGTGAATTTCAAAAAGCTTTTGGAAAAGTCTTTGAAAAGCTGCTTCAAACTGCAGTATTTTACAGCTTATTTCCAACTTTTTTCAACTTTATTTAGATGTAACATAACTTTTTTTTTGGATAGTGTAATATTTGGATCATGTATTGGTTGTTTGTAACATGTAAATTTTAATTTGAAACTTCTTTTTTGGACAATTATGTAACTACTTTGGATTATTATGAATTTCTTGGACTATTTGGAATTTTGGATTATGCATCTAATTATGCAATTAATCATTGTTAACATTTTAAACCTTGCCTTAACAATTTAATTGTGTTAATCAAGAGAAAGCTTAAACTATATCTCAAACTGAAAATGGATTGGGCCAAAATGCAATTTAATGGATTTTCAACTTGGTCAACTTTAACACATTAATATTAACCAAAATAAAATGTGCCAAAAGGCCTAAAATAAAACATGTCACAAAAAATATTGCAATTTCAAACTTTGATCATAAAAACCAATCAAATACTCATACATGTGGTATCTTGATTTAAACCAACATACTCATACTTAGAAAAGATGCAAGTTTAGTTTAAGGTTTTTTATGAATGGTTTAGAGATTTGGCATATATATTTGAGATGTGCAAATGGGTTTAATGACAAGTGATCATAAAAATAATCATGTCTCTTAATACTTACTGATAATCAAATGGACTTTGGATCAGTGACGTAAAAAGATTTGAACCACACTTTGCAATATTAATTATGGACATGTCTATGTGAATGGGCCTTTTGAAACAAAGAGATCTCATGGATAAACCAAAATGGGCCTTGTTAACCAAAAATGCACATACCATCCCATGCTTCAGTAAGAGACAAATGCAACAGATATCTTCTTAAGGATCTGAACGGATGAAAATGTCATTGAAGACTTGATGTCACCAAGGGCTGAGAAACCCTAAAATAGAATTTGTGTCTTAAGATAAAATTCATGTCTTATAACATTGGGTAGTGAATGTTGGTTGAAGACTTTTCCTTACCCGGACAAAATTGGGGTATGACAGTTGCCCCTATTGTAATACCCCAAAATTTACCCTTCATTTTTCCTGGAAGCATGGGATTATGTTTTACACTTCATTAGCATCATATTAGGTCATACTCATTGCATACTGCATTAGTGACATGGAGATCAGGTTTTGATCGATCACTCCTTAACAGAAGGAGCCCACACAAAGCAAGATTAAGAATTGGACTTTATTTTCTAAGTATACAAGTCTCAAGGGTCTCAGGGGGGGTCAAATTATGTTATTATGGTCCTCAGTTCATCAGTGAAGGATTCAAAGCTATCAGAGTGTTCATCTGGATTTAATCAGAAATTAGGGTTTCATGGCTACCTACAACAGGCAATGTTTGGTTGGAAGTAGAGGAGCTCATCCATGTCATGATTAGAGAGGCATCTTGGCCTAGGAAAATTCACAATTATCTCAGAAAGATCCATTGGCAATCAGTGCAATCAGTTCCTAATCATTTTGCCCTAAAACTAGGGTTTGGTATAAAATCAGTTTATTTCCGATTCTTTGGGTGAAACTCTTTTCCATGGACCTCCATATGTCCACAAGGGTATACATACAAAAAATCAGCTCTTTATTTGAGCTAGAAGTGCATCAATTGATCAATGGAATCGGGAATCAGATAGTTTGGGAAAAGTCAACTGTGGGGCCAGAAAAGTCAACTCCTGAAATTTTGAGAGTGGAATCTCAAAATCCATGCCTAGGGGATCCTACATGTTAAATTTGATCAAGGTTGGATCAAGGATTCATCATTTAATCAGGAATTGGAAAAGTTACTTAATTAGGAAATGGTTGACTTTCCATTTAGGGCAAGTTTTTTCATGATCGTTGCACTCACTTTAAGCCCATTTTGCATCAAGATAAAAGCTCCATTTGAACATTTCTCCAACATCAAATTTGTTCCTCTTGTTCCAAGCTTTCTAGAGATATAAAGTTTGCTCCATTTGGATTAGAATTGAGAAAGTTATGCTTAGTCAAAGTGAGATATTTTTTTAGGACACTTAGAAATATTTCTAAGTCCAAAATCTTCAAAATTTGTCAAGACTTCTTGGCCAGTTTTCTTGCACTTCAAGGCATTATTTGAAAATACTTTCTTCACAACAATTGTACCTTTCCATGTCCTCTTTCACATCCTTTTGGAATCATCTCATTTGGATCCATGGTTTGAGAGATACATTCATTTAAAGTGGGCACCATGACTTGATTTTCTAGGCAGATTTTGGGCCTGGTTGGCCCAATCAGATTTTCTAAGCATGCTGAACAAACCAGTCACATTTTTTTACCTCTTTTGGCCATGCATTGGACATCCATTCACTTAAGTTTGGCTCAAAATAACAACATTTTACACCTCACTTCACACTTTTATTCTTATGGATAAATCACTTATTAAAAAGCCCATGAGAACAACTAATCCACCCTATTTAAGAAGTTGAAACCCTAACCCTAAAGGAGCATTGGAATTTCGTGGTAAGGAGGCAAAGCTTCATCACATATCAGATTCCATTTCACATCTATTTTCCATTAGGTAATCATCTATTCCATGGCCATGTTTTGATATATCTACGCTTGCTTACCATGTTCATCACCATTAATTCTTCCATTTTCATATTTCTTTTTCTTATTTAAAATATTTTCTTCGTCCATAAAATTACCCAAAAATATTTTTCACTTTTCTTAACGTTTTATTTAATTTTATATAATTTTTATTTTCGTATTTTTTTAATATTAATATTTTATTTTAATTATTTATTCTAACTGGTCCATTTTAATACACTTTTTTTATTGATTTTATTTTTATAACTTAAAATTATTGTTAGCATTTGATTTTTGGGATGAAAGTTGACCACTGTCTCATGGTCAACCTGACCTTTTATTGGAATTTTATTTCACATTTTCAATTTATTTTGGATGTATTTTTGACCTAGTTTGGTTGGTTGACTTTTAATTTGACTTCTGTTTTATTTTAACTAATTCATGTACCAATTTTCATTATTTTTAAAATATTTTTTAGGGATGATGATGTCCTTACTCCACCTTATTTAGTTTAATTTTTCATAATTTTTTTGATTAATTTACTATTTATTCTTGATTTATTTCTAACCTAGTCTCATTAATTGACTTTTGGTTTGACCTCTGCTTTATTTTAATTAATTTATGTACCAATTTTCGTTATTTTTAAAATCTTTTTGGGGGATGATGATGTCCTGACCCCACCTTATTTAGTTTAATTTTTAATAATTTTCTTGATTAATTTACTATTTATTCTTGATTTATTTCTAACATAGTCTCATTAATTGACTTTTGGTTTGACCTCTGTTTTATTTTAATTAACTTATGTACCAATTTTCGTTATTTTTAAAATATGTTTGGGGGATGATGATGTCCTGACCCCACCTCATTTAGTTTAATTTTTCATAATTTTCTTGATTAATTTTCTATTTATTTGTTATTTTTTAAGTTGACTTGAATTTTCAGTTGACTTCTTTATGATCGATGTTTGACTTAGGGATTGCTTATGGCAATTGAAGAGATCTTTTGATCCTCCCTTGTTCATCTCATATGCCATGTATTAGAGGCCTTTTACCTTGATTTTATTTGGTCCTTACCTCATTTCCTGATTAAATTATTCAGTGGACCCTTTGTGTGTATATTTTCATCTGTTTGATTCATCTGTTATCTTTTATACTTGTTTCTCTCATTCATGCTTTCTATTGATTGATTATTTAACATGTTCATACTCCCATGCATTGTTTAATGCTCCATTATTTGATTCTTTGGTTTGATTATATATTGTTTATTTATCCGATCTGATTGATAACTGTTGCCTACTTGTATGATGTATGAGGCATATATTCTTATTATTTGTTTGCCATGAACAATCCCCATTCATAACAAATGTACCCCTCTCCCATAAAGTGTATAATAGTTATTTATTTATTTCTTTAGTCACCTATTAATACAAGAATTAAAACGAACATCCGATAACCATTTCAAAATAAGATCAAAAGCTCGATCCAACGTCGAGTAATCATTTTCAAAACTTAACAGAACCAGCACGCATTCATCCATCCTCTTGTAAGTCGATTGCCTCAGGCATCGCCATCTACCTGTAAGTCGATTGCCTCCGACATCACCATCTACCCTTATCCGTAACTCCTTTCCGCGCTCCATCCGTCGACTCTTGTTCCGTTTAGGTAGCACCCATTAAGTATAGCCCTTTGTATGATAACATAGGTAGAATTCCCCTATTCTTTGCATGCTAACATTAGGTAGATGTTCCCCTTTGTAACATATTTGTCTAGTGGGTTTTGCCTACTTTTCATATTTGTTGTATTGTATGGTATATTGCTTTGTGACATATTTTTGTGCAATTTGGGATTACTGTATTGCATGTAATGATTGAATTGTTTGAATATTAATTTCTTGTATGCTTGGTGATCTTCGTGAGATGAGTTCTATACCCGAACTCGAGTGCACTTAGGATAGGAGAATGGCATAGTCTTGTTGACTTGTGTGGAGTTATTCCTTAGCAAGTTGACTTGCAAGCCCATTCACTTGGTGGAGGTTATGTTGGGATCAATAATGTCACACGAGTAGTCGTGGTTAGGCATTACTCTTTCCAATATATGCCTTAGAAGCCAAGGACCTTAGTTTACCACGCCCATCTTGGCCTATTTTTAGGACGTAGTGCGAAGATCGTTCAAGTGTAAGATTTGATACGATTGTTACGCGATACTACACTCATAAGAGTCTCTCTTGAGAATATTTTTGGAATACGAGTAGTCGTTTATCCGATAATATCCGAAAGATGGGATGATGACTATGGGAACCTCTTGTAGAACATGATTGTCAGGTTTAACCATAGTACACTCCCTTTGGGTGGTTCTTAACCAAGACTCCACGCTCACGACTCGCAACAAACCCTTGATTCGTGGTTGATCCGTTCTTGTGTATCCTTAATATCAATGGAACTTGGGTGTTGATAAGGTGTAAACCATAATCCACCAAAATGGATGATTGATATTAAGGATGACTTGATCCATCCCATAACCTTTGTGTGGTGTGATTTGCCTGATCCTTGAGTGTGATTGTTGCATCCATGCATTCACGCATTCATACACATCCATATCATCAACAATGAGAAAACTTTCAAGGAACTTAAGAGGTCTATTTGCAAATTTTCAAACATGGATAAGCAAAGAAGGAATAGGAAGAAGTACAGTTTCAGACAACCCGACTTGAAAGAGTTAAGGAGTTTGACATCCTATGTATTATATCCCTTGGAATTCAAGGCTCGTCAGGGGAAGCTTCTGTCTATTCTGGCTACTCAAGTGGATGAAGGTCTAATGAGTGTGTTGGTGCAGTTCTATGATCCCTTGTACCGTTGCTTCACTTTTCCGGATTTCCAGCTTTTGCCCACGCTTGAGGAGTATGCCTATCTTGTGGGCATACCTATCCTAGACCAGTTGTCGTTCAGTGGCTTGGAGAGAGTTCCTTCTTCTCAAGAGATTGCTGATCTGTTGCGTATAGATGAATCTATTATTGGTGCTCATATGACTACCAAATGTGGAATTCAAGGTCTCCCGTCTGATTTCCTCATTGATCAAGCTACTATGTTTGGGAAGGCCATGAGTGAGGACGCCTTTGAGGCCATATTTGTACTTCTCATCTATGAGCTAGTGTTATTCCACAACATCGACAAGTTTGTGGATGTGAACGCCATTAGGATTTTCTCTACTCTTAATCCCGTTCCTACTTTGTTGGGTGACACTTATTTCTCTTTGCATATGAGGAATGCAAAGGGCGGTGGTACCATTGTGTGTTGTTTGCCTCTGTTGTACAAGTGGTTTATTTCGCACTTGCCTCAGACGCTCGCCTTCAAGGAGAACAAAGGATGTCTACGGTGGTCCACGAGACTTATGTCTCTCACTAATGATGATATCTTTTGGTACAACCGTGTATATGATGGTGTGCAAATTATCGACTCTTGTGGTGAATTCTCCAATGTACCTTTTCTTGGTACATGCGGTGGAATTAACTACAACCCTATTTTGGCACGTCGTCAGCTTGGGTTCCCCCTAAAGGATAAACCCAATAACATTCTGTTAGAGGGTGTGTTCTTTCAGGAGAGTAAAGATCCCTAAGTCTTAAAGGGCAGGATGGTCCGCGCTTGGCGCAAGATCCATAAGAAAGGAAGGAAGGAGCTAGGTCCGAAGAACTGTATCGTTTTGGAACCCTATACCTCTTGGGTTAGGAGGAGAGCTTCCGAGTACCTCATGCCTTATGAGTATCCAAGACCTACACCTTTGGTTGTGGCTGGGCCTTCAACCCTCCCTAGCCAAGGAGTAGAGGAGTTGAGAGACGAAGACCGTTCGCGTGCTTGGATTCGTGAACGAGAGGAGTTGCTTCAGCAGATCATAGAGAAGGATGCTTTGATAGAGTTCCTTGAGCACCATGTTATTGATGATCCTGATGACGCATTGAGTTCTCTACTTCCTCAGTCTTCCAAGTTCTGGAAGAGGAAGTATGATCAACTCGCCAAAGAGAAGGCAGATATGGAGGCAGCCTATGAGAGGGAGGTGAAGAGGCTTCGTGCAGCTTATCTTCCGGTCTCGAGGGCTTTGGACGATTGCTTCTAGGGATCCATAGGATGTTCATTTTCCTTCTTCCTTGTATTGTATTTGGTTACCAAGACTGTACTTCTTTGGCGTAAATACATTTCTAAATATTAATTGACGTGATATTTCCGTATGTGATAAACGTTTATTATTTCCAAAATTTGCAAATAAGACTCTAAAGTTCCTCTGATATAAAAATTAAATCATAAGCATCGCATGCATCATGTTTATCTATTCCTAGGGGTTTATATCTTCTTCTTGATTCTAGTCGGGGTTTTCTTACACTGTTTATCTAATGTGAGACTGGAATTAAGGGGTAGATACCCTTTGAAATTGATAAACATGTCATTGCATTTGCATATTCATTAGCATGTCTTGCATAACAGGTATCGTCGCAGTGTTCTCATCTTGTTTGGTATTCCATTATTAGGATAGCTGACTCAGGCATTCACTGATATGGTACCCGAAGGAATCAACAAAGAAGATGAGGATAGTGATTGCGACATTGACAACTGGGTGCGTCCAAGGGTCCCGGGTGAAGTTCGCCGCAATTGGTCCTCTGAAGAGATTATCCAAGTCACTCTTCTTGAAGAGTAATTTTCTTTGTTTTTTCATTGTAGGGCTCATCTATGTGAATACCTGCATTTTTTATCATAAATAAAGGACGTCTTTTTGCATTCAAATATTTTGTTCACTGTCTTTCAATTTTTGCAGTTTCCAAAAAAAAATATATATTTGGCAATGTTTTGTTTAGTTTTCACTCCTTGTTCACACTCATAAGCACATACCATCACTCATGCAGATGCACGTCACCGGATCCTATTGATAACAGTTATGCTATGGCTCGCTTCGACTTTGAAAATCCAATCTTTCAAGCTGAAGAAGAGGGTGATGAAGACTGTGAACTCCCTGAAGAACTTGCCAGGTTATTAAAACAGGAGGAAAGGGTCATTCAACCGCATCAAGAGTCTGTTGAAGTGATTAATCTCGGCACCGAGGACGCCAAGAGAGAAATCAAGATAAGGGTTGCTTTGGAAGATAATGTGAAGAAGGGGCTGATTGAATTGCTGCAAGAGTATGTTGACATCTTCGCTTGGTCTTATCAGGACATGCCAGGGCTTGACACAGACATTGTGGTACACCGTTTGTCTCTCAAAGAGGATTGTCCTCCGGTCAAGCAGAAGCTCAGAAGAACAAGACCAAAGATGGCTGTCAAGATAAAGGAAGAAGTGCAAAAATAGTTGGATGCAGGGTTTCTAGCGGTTACAAATTATCCGCCATGGGTTGCAAATATCGTTCCAGTACCTAAAAAGGATGGAAAGGTACGGATGTGTGTTGACTACTGGGATCTGAACAGAGCTAGTCCTAAAGATGATTTCCCATTACCTCACATTGACGTTTTGGTGGATAACACGGCTCAGTTCTTGGTATTCTCCTTCATGGATGGCTTTTCTGGCTATAATCAAATTAAGATGGCACCATAAGACATGGAGAAGACAACTTTCATAACCCCATGGGGCACCTTCTGCTACAAGGTGATGCCTTTTGGTCTGAAAAATGCTGGGGCAACATATCAGCGAGCTATCGTAACTCTTTTCCATGATATGATTCATCATGAAATCGAGGTTTATGTTGATGATATGATTGCTAAATCTCAGACAGAAGAAGAACATCTGGTGAATTTGCAGAAACTATTTGAGCGTTTGAGGAAATTCAAGTTGAGGCTTAATCCGAACAAGTGTACTTTCGGGGTGAGATCTGGGGAACTGCTGGGTTTTATTGTTAGTGAAAAAGGGATTGAGGTGGATCCGGCCAAAGTGAAAGCGATACAAGAAATGCCTGAGCCAAGAACAAAAAAACAAGTTCGTGGTTTCTTAGGAAGGTTGAACTACATTGCAAGGTTCATCTCTCACCTAACAGCCACGTGTGAGCCAATATTCAAATTGTTGAGAAAAGATCAGGCTATCAGGTGGAATGATGATTGCCAAAGGGCTTTCGAAAAAATAAAAGAGTATTTGCAGAATCCTCCTATCCTTATGCCTCGAGTCCCAGGGAGACCGCTGATTATGTATTTGGCAGTACTCGATAATTCCATGGGTTGTGTTCTCGGTCAACACGACGAGACAGGTAGGAAAGAGCATGCCATCTACTACCTGAGTAAAAAATTCACAGATTGCGAGTCGAGATACTCAATGCTTGAAAAGACATGTTGTGCACTTGCATGGGCTGCTAAGCGATTGAGACAATACATGCTAACTCACACAACCTTACTGATCTCCAAAATGGATCCAGTCAAGTATATATTTGAGAAGCCAGCTCTCACCGGAAGGGTTGCTCGTTGGCAAATGGTACTGACAGAGTACGACATCCAGTATACATCCCAGAAAGCCATCAAAGGGAGTATTCTGTCAGACTATCTTGCTCAGCAGCCGATTGATGATTATGAGCCGATGAAGTTTGATTTTCCGGATGAAGACATCATGTTCCTCAAGATAAAAGACTGTGAAGAGCCAGTTGTTGAGGAGGGACCTGATCCAGATGAAAAGTGGACTTTAATGTTTGATAGGGCCGTCAATGCCAAAGGAAGTGG
Source organism: Lathyrus oleraceus (assembly GCF_024323335.1). Lineage (NCBI taxonomy): Eukaryota > Viridiplantae > Streptophyta > Magnoliopsida > Fabales > Fabaceae > Lathyrus > Lathyrus oleraceus. Next base: position 76,842,341 of record NC_066585.1, read on the forward strand.
AATTGGTGCTGTCATTACCACTCCGAAAGGTGCCCACATGCCTTTCAGCGCTCGTCTGACTTTTAAATGCACCAATAGTGAAGCTGAGTATGAGGCCTGTATCTTGGGTATTGAGCAAGCCATTGATTTGAGAATCAAGACTCTGGACATCTTCGGAGATTCAGCTCTAGTGATCAATCAAGTGAATGGTGATTGGAATACTCTCCAGCCTAATCTGGCCCCCTACAGAGATTACACGAGAAAACTGTTGACTTTCTTCACAACAGTAAAGCTATATCATATACCTCGTGACGAGAACCATATGGCAGATGCTCTTGCTACTCTATCCTCCATGATCAAGGTGATTCGGTGGAACCATGTTCCCAGGATTGATGTTATGCGCCTTGATAGGGCCGCGTATGTGTTTGCTGCTGAAGTGGTAGTTGATGACAAGCCGTGGTATCACGACATCAAGTGCTTTCTGAAGAATCAAGAGTACCCTGCAGGGGCATCAAACAATGATAGAAAGACTTTGAGAAGATTGGCAGGAAGTTTCTTCTTGAACAAAGACAAAGTGCTATATAATAGGAACTTCGACATGGTTTTGCTCAGATGCGTGGATAGACACGAAGCGGACATGTTAATGCAGGAAGTTCATGAAGCCTCCTTTGGTACTCATGCCGGCGGACATGCAATGGCTAAGAAATTGTTGAGAGTGGGTTATTACTGGATGACCATGGAATCTAATTGTTTCAAATATGCTCGGAAGTGTCATAAATGCCAGATTTATGCTGATAAGGTGCATGTGCCGCCAAATCCTCTGAACGTGATGTCTTCGCCATGGCCGTTTGCTATGTGGGGCATTGATATGATTAGAAAGATTGAGACGATTGCTTCCAATGGGCATCGTTTCATCCTTGTTGCCATCGACTATTTCACCAAGTGGGTCGAAGCAGCGTCATTTGCGAAGGTCACCAGACATGTGGTTACCCGATTCATTAAGAAAGAAATCATTTGTCGTTATGGGATTCCCGAAAGAATCATTACTGATAATGGTTCTAACCTCAATAACAAAATGATGAAGGAGTTGCACAAGAACTTCAACATTCAACATCACAACTCTTCCCCTTATCGTCCTAAGATGAACGGTGTTGTTGAGGCAGCAAATAAGAACATAAAGAAGATTGTGCAGAAGATGGTCGTTACGTACAGAGATTGGCATGAGATGCTACCCTTCGCCTTGGATGGGCACCGTACTTCAGTACGTTCATCGACCGGGGAAACCCCTTACTCCCTTGTGTATGGTATGGAAGCAGTCCTACCTGTTGAAGTGGAGATTCCTTCTCTAAGAGTCCTGCTGGATGTCAAGTTAGACGAAGCTGAATGGGTTCGGACAAGGTTCAATGAGTTGAGTCTTATCAAAGAGAAGCGAATGGAAGCCATTTGTCATGGGTAGTTGTATCAAATTCGGATGAAGAGAGCCTTTGATCAGAAAGTGCGTCTTCGATGCTTCCAAGTCGGAGATATGGTGTTGAAAAGGATCCTTCCTCCTCAGACAGATCATATGGGCAAGTGGACTCCTAACTATGATGGACCGTATATTGTCACCAAGGTTTTTGATGGTGGAGCCTTAATGCTTGCAACTATGGATGGTGAAAACTTCACTTCCCCTGTGAACTCAGACGCAGTTAAAAAATACTTCGCATAAAATAGACCCGCTGGACGATAAAAAGAATAGTCCAGGCAAAAAAATGGGCATCCCGGCGAACCAAGAAAATGAAAAAGGTTCGGGAAAAAGTTAGGGATTAAAAAATGAAAAGATTGTACACCCGGTAAGTTGAAAACCTGAAAGGGAAACTTAGGCAAAAATGGGTATCCCGGTGGATTGAAAACCCGAAAGGGCGATCCAGGAAAAAGTTAGGAATTAAGCGAATGACTGCGTTCTCAGTAGTTCTGAATATCATCTTGTGTCGATAATCGGAAACTTCCGAAGGATAGGAAACAATCCAATCACCTTTTTCGGAAAGGTGATCATCTGGAGGATCTTGAAGATGAGCGAATCATAGCATAATTGGAACCCGATAGAAATCCATTTCACATTGCCATTAGATTAATTTCTGTTTTTATCTGTTGTGCAATTACCTCTTTCCAGGGATTGCTTCCTGATGTAAATACATATTCAGAGGCCACTCAATTAATAAAATCATGTTATTCAGTACATCTCTGTGTTCATTTTCATTTTACTGTTTTGTTTGCAAAAATGACGTCCAGATTTTTGATAAACATTGCATCATGAAACATAAGAGCTTTACAGGTACGTGCTTAATAAACATTGAAAATTGCTGTAAATTTTAAGTGCTTTTGATCGTCTATTCATAATAGGTACACTCGGGGCATTTCCTTAAGGTCCCCATTAAATGATCGCGGATGTTTTTCCTCAACAGTTGGAATTTGGTATCTTATCCCTGTAGAGTTGGTCCGAGCATTGGATTCTTCAATCCTCAGCAGGCTCTCACTGTTGTACTTCCCCAAGCATTTGTTTCAGATTATACATTCACCAGTAGAGTTGACAATGTCAGATTATACATTCACTAGAGGAGTTGATAGTGTCAGACTGTATATCCCCAACAGAGTTGACAGTGCCAGACTGTATCTTCCCAGCAGAAGCGGCTGCTCCTCAGAGTTCGATGCCAGATCGATGATCTCGACGCTAGACCCATGGTCTCTTTCCTTGAAGCAGAATCTCGGTACCGTATCGGTGTTTGCTTCCCCTGCCGAGTCGTCTCTCTCGCAGATTATGGTTGCCAGAACCACTGTCGCTTTCCTCAACAACAAGTTTTCAGTGCCATTCTCTCCCCAGTCAGAGCCTCAGTATTTTGTTATTTTCCAGAACACCGTGTGGAGGGTCATTTCTCCATAGAGTTCTTTGTGCTGTGCATCTCCAATAACCTTGCCAGGGTCCAGAAGATGGTGATCATTTCCCCAACATAATTCCTTGCCTCAGCTTGGCGTTCTCTCTAATCAAGCATTTTGCATCCCTACATGTAGAATCATATTGCATTGCATCCTCCCAAATTGCGTAGCATTTCCATTTTCGTGGAGCATTACACCATTGAAAAATTCAAACATACGCATGTAAAGCATAAGGCATTCTCGGTATCCCAAGTGATAAGCCAGAAGTTGTTTCCAGTACTCAGACTGAAGATTGTTCATGACTTATCTTTATTATTCCCAGCAGGGGTCGTTGGCCCACGCGCCGCCTCAATTATCATTTTCCCTTATTCTGCCGATGCTGACAGGCATGAAAGTTTCCGGTATTCAAACCGAAGTGGCATTCAGGTCAGTTTTCCGATAATCAGATCGAAGAAGTTTCCGACGTTCAGGTCGACGCAACTTGTGGCATTCAGGCCAAGTTTCCGGTATTCATACCGAAGTGACATTCAGGCCAGTTTTCCGATGTTCAAATTGATGAAGTTTCCGACATTCAGGTCGATGCAACCTGTGGCATTCAGGCCAAGTTTCCGGTATTCAGACCGAAGTGGCACTCAGGCCAGTTTCCCGGCGTTCAGACCGATGTTTGATAATCTAATATCTTCCGATGTTCAGATCAAAGAAGTTTCCGACATTCAGGTCGATGCAACTTGTGGCATTCAGGCCAGTTTTCCGGTATTCAGACCGAAGTGGCATTCAGGCCAGTTTCCCCGTGTTCTGACCGATGTTTGATAATCAAGTATCGTCCGATGCTCAGATCGAAGTCATTTCTAGTATTCAGATTGATGAGCGGCATTCAGGCCATGGTTATTTTTGTGTTACCATTTACTTTGGTATTCAGGCTAACATTCCTTGTTTCGGTGTTCAGACCGACTCTCACCGTACCAGACGGATTCTTTTTCAAGACCACCTCTTGGCCGATTCTGACAGGCATTGTTACTTCATTTTTTTCACTTTAGTGTAAATTTTCGGGCTTTTATCGTATTCAATCACTTGATACCTCGAAAGTGCGAAAGCCGTTGCTATCTTCCTTTCGGGTTTCCAGTTGATTGAATAGGGGAAGCTATAATACCCCAAAATTTACCATTCATTTTTCCTGGAAGCATGGGATTATGTTTTACACTTCATTAACATCATATTAGATCATACTCATTGCATACTGCATTAGTGACATGGAGATCAGGTTTTGATCAATCACTCCTTAACAGAAGGAGCCCACACAAAGCAAGATTAAGAATTGGACTTTATTTTCTAAGTATACAAGTCTCAAGGGTCTCAGGGGGGGTCAAAGTATGTTATTATGGTCCTCAGTTCATCAGTGAAGGATTCAAAGCTATCAGAGTGTTCATCTGGATTTAATCAGAAATTAGGATTTCATGGCTACCTGCAACAGGAAACGTTTGGTTGGAAGTAGAGGAGCTCATCCATGTCATGATTAGAGAGGCATCTTGGCCTAGGAAGATTCACAATTATCTTAGAAAGATCCATTGGCAATCAGTGCAATCAGTTCCTGATCATTTTGCCCTAAAACTAGGGTTTGGTATAAAATCAGTTTATTTCTGATTCTTTGGGTGAAACTCTTTTCCATGGCCCTCCATATGTCCACAAGGGTCTACATACAAAAAATCATCTCTTCATTTGAGCTAGAAGTACTTCAATTGATCAATGGAATCGGGAATCAGACAGTTTGGGAAAAGTCAACTGTGGGGCCAGAAAAGTCAACTCCTGAAATCTTGAGAGTGGAATCTCAAAATCCATGCCTAGGGGATCCTACATGTGAAATTTGATCAAGTTTGGATCATGGATTCATCATTTAATCAGGAATTGGAAAAGTTACTTAATTTGGAAATGGTTGGCTTTCCATTTAGGGCAAGTTTTCATGATCGTTGCACTCACTTTAAGCCCATTTTACATCAAGATAAAAGCTCCATTTGAAAATGTCTCCAACATGAAAGTTGTTCCTATTGTTCCAAGCTTTCTAGAGATATAAAGTTTGCTCCATTTAGATTAAAATTGAGAATGTTATGCTTAGTCAAAGTGAGACATTTTTTTAGGACACTTAGAAATATTTCTAAGTCCAAAATCTTCAAAATTTGTCAAGACTTCTTGGCCAGTTTTCTTGCACTTCAAGGCATTATTTGAAAATACTTTATTCACAACAATTGTACCTTGCCATGTCCTATTTCACATCCTTTTGGAATCATCTCATTTGGATCCATGGTTTGAGAGATACATTCATTTAAAGTGGGCATCATGACTTGATTTTCTAGGCAGATTTTGGGCCTGACTGGCCCAATCAGATTTTCTAAGCATGCTGCACAAACCAGTCACGTTTTTTTACCTCTTTTGGCCATGCATTGGACATCCATTCACTTAAGTTTGACCCAAAGTAACAACATTTTACACCTCACTTCACACTTTTATTCTTATGGATAAATCACTTATTAAAAAGCCCATGAGAACACCTAATCCACCCTATTTAAGAAGCTGAAACCCTAACCCTAAAGGAGCATTGGAATTTCGTGGCAAGGAGGCAAAGCTTCATCATATATCAAATTCCATTTCACTTCTATTTTCCATTAGGTAATCATCTCTTCCATGGCCATGTTTTGATATATCTACGCTTGCTTACCATGTTCATCACCATTAATCCTTCCATTTTCATATCTCTTTTTCTTATTTAAAATATTTTCTTCGTCCATAAAATTACCCAAAAATATTTTTCACTTTTCTTAGCGTTTTATTTAATTTTATATAATTTTTATTTTCGTATTTTTTTAATATTAATATTTTATTTTAATTATTTATTCTAACTGGTCCATTTTAACACATTTTTTTTATTTATTTTATTTTCATGACATAAAATTATTTTTAGCATATGATTTTTGTGATGAAGGTTGACCACTGTCTCATGGTCAAACTGACCTTTTATTGGAATTTTATTTCACATTTTCAATTTATTTTGGATTTATTTTTGACCTAGTTTGGTTGGTTGACTTTTAATTTGACTTCTGTTTTATTTTAATTAATTCACATACCAATTTTAATTATTTTTAAAATATTTTGGGGAGATGAAGATGTCCTAACCCCACTTTATTTAGTTTAATTTTTCATAATTTTCTTGATTAATTTACTATTTACTCTTGATTTATTTCTAACCTAGTCTCATTAATTGACTTTTGGTTTGACCTCTGTTTTATTTTAATTAATTTATATACCAATTTTCGTTATTTTTAAAATCTTTTTGGGGGATGATTATGTCCGGACCCCACCTTATTTATTTTAATTTTTCATAATTTTCTTGATTAATTTACTATTTATTCTTGATTTATTTCTAACCTAGTCTCATTAATTGACTTTTGGTTTGACCTCTGTTTTATTTTAATTAATTTATGTACCAATTTTCGTTATTTTTAAAATACTTTTGGGGGATGATGATGTCCTGACCCCACCTTATTTAGTTTAAGTTTTCATAATTTTCTTGATTAATTTTCTATTATTTGTTATTTTTTAAGTTGACTTGAATTTTCAGTTGACTTCTTTATGATCGATGTTTGACTTAGGGATTGCTTATGGAAATTGAAGAGATCTTTTGATCCTCCCTTGTTCATCTCATATGCCATGTATTAAAGGCCTTTTACCTCAATTTTATTTGGTACTTACCTCATTTCCTGATTAAATTATTCAGTGGACCCTTCGTGTGTATATTTTCATCTGTTTGATTCATCTGTTATCTTTTATACTTGTTTCTCTCATTCATGCTTTCTATTGATTGATTATTTAACATGTTCATACTCCCATGCATTGTTTAAATGCTCCATTATTTGATTCTTTGGTTTGATTATATATTGTTTATTTATCCGATCTGATTGATAATTGTTGCCTACTTGTATGACGTATGAGGCATATATTCTTATTGTTTGTTTGCCATGAACAATCCCCATTCATAACAAATGTACCCTCTCCCATAAAGTGTATAATAGTTATTTCTTTATTTCTTTAGTCACCTGTTAATACAAGAATTAAAACGAACATCCGATAACCATTTCAAAATAAGATCAAAAGCTCGATCCAACGTCGAATAATCGTTTTCAAAACTTAACAGAACCAGTACGCATTCATCCATCCTCTTGTAAGTCGATTTCCTCAGGCATCGCCATCTACCTGTAAGTCGATTGCCTCCGGCATCACCATCTACCCTTATCCATAACTCCTCTCCGCGTTCCATCCGTCGACTCTTGTTCCGTTTAGGTAGCACCCATTAAGTAGAACCCTTTGTATGATAACATAGGTAGAATTCCCCTATTCTTTGCATGCTAACATTAGGTAGATATTCCCCTTTGTAAATCCTAACACATAGGTCCATATTGCATGACAACTCTAGAGCAAAGCTTCCCCACTTTTAGACCTTCCGTGCGTCTCCGATCTTGTGGCATGTCAGTCCGTTCTATTGCAAAGAGGTAACTACCTAAGACTCGATTCAGCGAGCTGCGACACCTGCTGCTAGGACGTTGAACACACTGCCCACCCTCCTTTGACATAGCTGGTGTCCTCTTTTGTTAGTCCATGTTCAGATGGAAAACCTTAACCCCTAGTTAGCCGAACTACGTTTTGCTCTGATTCTCATTCCAGATGAGATACGTAGGCATAAGACGCGACGTCTTATCGAGCACACTTCTCTTTAACCCATAGGTAGCCGAGCTACGAAGACTCTGATTCTCATACTCAGATGAGATATGTAGGCAGTGGATGCGACATCCTTGCGAGTCATTTTCTTTTAACCTTCCTTTTAGTAAATAGTACTTTAGATATACCTACACCCTTTAGACTAGAACAACACTTATGAAAAGGGCTCCCTAGGAGTACCTAGGATGTTTTGGGGTGCTTAAAACCTTCCCATTGCATAACCAACCCCCTTACCCAGATCTCTGACATTTTTACTAGTTTTTGATTCGATAAAACTTTTAGGTTTTTGTTCGCTTTCTAACCATTCCTTTGGATAAATAGAAGTGCGGTGGCGACTCGACTTTTATGGTTTACCTTGGATTTAGTCAATATCTCTAATGGTAACGAATACCCCGCTACACCTATTTAATTACCTCAAACCGGAAAGTAAGAATGACAGCAGTCTTCGTGCATTCACGGTGGGAGATAATTAAATACAAAAAGACCCAAATTTTGTCCTGGGAAATGCAAGGAAGAAAATACAGGAAGAAAATACAAGAAGAAAATGCAGTGAGAAATAGTAAAAGACATTATCCTACAGAAAAATGGAATAGTCAAGACTTTCTGGGAGTTGTCAGAACAGTATCTTGGACATCATAGTCGGGATATATGGAATGGCATCCCTATCTAAATCTCAAGACTTCCCAGGATGCTAGAATAATATAAAGAAAATCTGGCATGAGACTCTTCATTTTGATGAAGCAGCATCTCAAATAGTAAAAGTGAGATTCTCTGTATCGAGTCGAAACAGCATCTTATATGATAGAATTAAGATATTCCAACAAGGGAAAAATACCTTTAATTGAATCTAAGACTCTCCGAGGATATTAGAGCAGTATCTCTAAAAAAAATCTGAAATGAGACTCTTCATATTGATGAAGCAGCATCTCAAACAGTAAAAATGAGATTCTCTGTATCGAGTCGAAACAACATCTTATATGATAGAATTAAAATATTCCAGCAAAGGGGAAAATACCTTAATTGAATCTAAGACTCTCCGAGGATATTAGAGTAGTATCTCTAAAAAATCTGAAATGAGACTCTTCATATTGATGAAGCAGCATCTCAAACAGTAAAAATGAGATTCTCTGTATCGGGTCGAAACATCATCTTATATGATAGAATTAAAAGATTCCAGCAAAGGGGAAAATACCTTAATTGAATCTAAGACTCTCCGAGGATATTAGAGCAATATCTCTAAAAGATCTAAAATGAGACTCTTCATATTGATGAAGCAGCATCTCAAACAGTAAAAATGAGATTCTCTGTATCGGGTCAAAATAGCATCTTATATGATAGAATTAAAATATTCCAGCAAAGGGGAAAATACCTTAATTGAATCTAAGACTCTCCGAGGATATTAGAGCAGTATCTCTAAAAAATCTGAAATGAGACTTTTCATATTGATGAAGCAGCATCTCAAACAGTAAAAATGAGATTCTCTGTATCGGATCGAAACAACATCTTATATGATAGAATTAAGATATTCCAGCAAGGGAAGAATACCTTAATTGAATCTAAGACTCTCCGAGGATATTAGAACAGTATCTCAAACAAATAAATGAGATTCTTCAGATAAGTGAAGCAGTATCTCAAACAGATAAATGAGATTCTTCAGATAAATGAAGCAGTATCTCAAACATATAAATGAGATTCTTCAGATAAATGAAGCAGTATCTCAAACAGATAAATGAGATTCTTCAGATAAATGAAGTAGTATCTCAAACAGATAAATGAGATTCTTCATATAAATGAAGCAGTATCTCAAACAGATAAATGAGATTCTTTAGATAAATGAAGCAGTATCTCAAACAGATAAATGAGATTCTTCTGATGAATGAAGCAGTATCTCAAACAGATAAATGAGATTCTTCAGATAAATGAAGCAGTATCTCAAATGTTCGTCTGTTGGGGGAAATTTTAAGAAAAGACTCCTTTTAAGGGAGACTTACTAGAAATGCTCTGCAGGGGAAAAAGCTCATAAGAGACTTTTCAGGGTAACCTCTGCTTGGGGAGCAATGATTGTAAAGAAAAATGTTGGGAATATCATTATTAATCCTAAAGTTGAAAAATGATTTGCTGAGAAATAATCCCACGAGCATATGCAGGGTAATAACTTTATTTGGGAATGAGGAATGTCCAAGATATACATGAATGACCTTGGATCCTGATATCTTATATTTGATTTTTGTATGATGTTCCACTTTAGGTGGGAACACCACGTATGGGATGATGCATGGGATGTATGCAAGTGTGCAATTACTGGGGATATTTGGCTGTGCATGTAGGAATGCGAATGATTTTTATGTTATTGAAATTTCCATTTTGTGGGAGTGTTATGCATGAGTATGCTGATGATTGATATGACTGTGTTTTTTTTTAATTTTTCTGTTTGGTAGGAAAACCATTTATGAATTATTTATATGATGCATGTTAGAATGCAAATGGGTAATTGGACATGCCATGGTTAAGACGTTTTTGCTTTGGGGTATGATGCCAATAGTGTGGACTTTTGTTATTGGAGTGACCAATGAAGTTCAAGCTTTGATGCCCTACTAGGTGATTTTGGGAATATATTTAGGTTGCTCAAAGTTACTGAAGGGTTCAGACTTCTCAACACGCGATACTCCATCCATGATTTATCAGTGTTTCTACTGGAAATGCAATGGGGCCTTGCCCCGGTTTGGCTATACCATGAGTACATTTATGAGAGGCGTGAATTAGTAGTCGAAAGGAACATAACTATCTGCAAACATTCCTACACCTTTATGAAAAACAGAAATGAATCTTGGAGACTAAAGGATTCATCCGCTTTCTGTTTCAAAAGCAATTTTACCACTTTATTCAGACATGTGTTTTATTTTCTCCAATAATTTTTAAAATGATGTTTATCAAAAATAAAAGGTGCTTTGCAAACAAACAGATAAAATACAAAAAATGATTTGGGCACATTTTTGTTGAGAAAATTTCTCTTTTATTGATTTGACCCTTAAATGGGCGATTATACATAAAGATGCAATTCCTTAATGAGGTAATTGCTATGCATAGAAACAAAATGGCAATGAAAATTGAGTTTTTATCGAGTTCCCACACTGCTATGATCCTTATGTCTTTGATAATCCGAGCACTTTGCTTTTGGAAATTGAGGTAGATTAATCCTTTGTCTTCGAGGGGTACGTCAGATGTCTGTAAGTGCAGCTTTTTGCCTTGGAATTAATCCCTAACTTTTGCCTGGACCGCCCTTTCGGGTTTTCGATCCACCGGTATACCCTTTTTTTCCTGAATCTCCCTTTCGGGTTTTCAACTCAGCGGGTCAATTCTTTTATTTTTATCCTTAATTTTTGCATGGATCGCCCTTTCGGGTTTTCAATCCACCGGGATAGCCATTTTTGCCTAAATTGCCCTTTCAGGTTTTCGATTTAGCGGCTTTTATTATTCCACTTTTTTTTAGGCGAAGTACTTTTTAACAACATCAGTGTTGGTGGGAAGCGGCAACTCATCTCCATCCATAGTAGCTAGAATCAGAGTGCCTCTGGAAAAGGCTCTAACCACCACAAATGGACCTTCATAATTTGGTGTCCATTTCCCTCTGGAGTCCTTGTGAATGGGTAAGATTTTCTTCAGCACTAAATCTCCCTCTTGAAACACCCTGGGACGAACTTTCTTGTCGAATGCCTTCTTAAGACGCCTCTGATAGAGTTGACCGTGACCTAGCGCTTTCAAGCGTTTCTCCTCAATAAGGTTGAGCTCGTCGTACCTTGATTGAACCCATTCTGCCTCGTCTAGCTTAGCCTCCATCAAGACTCTCATCGATGGGATCTCCACTTCTATAAGGAGAACTGCTTCCATACCATATACCAAGGAATAAGGGGTTGCCCCTGTTGAAGTTCGTATCGACGTGCGATAACCATGTAATGCAAAAGGTAACATCTCATGCCAATCCTTGTACGTGACAACCATCTTTTGGATGATTTTCTTGACTTTTTTATTTGCAGCTTCAACAACCCCATTCATCTTAGGTCGATAGGGTGATGAGTTGTGATGCTCAATCTTGAATGTTGCGCATAACTCATCCATGGTCTTGTGGTTAAGATTGGACCCATTATCAATGATGATTTTGTTGGGAATCCCATATCGACATATGATGTTGTTTTTTAAGAAACGGGCGACTACGTGCTTTGTGACATTCGCATAAGACGCGGCTTCCACCCATTTGGTAAAGTAATCTATGGCCACCAAGATAAATCTGTGTCCATTTGATGCTTTAGGTTCTATCATTCCAATCATGTCGATGCCCCCACATAGAGAAAGGCCAAGGTGATGCTATGACATTCAATGGGGTAGGCGGTACATGTATTTTGTCAGCATAGATTTGGCATTTGTGGCATGTTCTGGTGTAATGGTAACAGTCAGCTTCCATCGTCAACCAGTAGTAACCTGCCCTTAGGATTTTCTTCGCCATGGCATGCCCATTGGTGTGCGTACCTAAAGACCCTTCGTGTATGTCCTTCATAAGTTGATCGGCTTCGTGCTTGTCCACACATCTCAACAAAACCATGTCATAGTTTTGTTTGTACAATACCTCTCCATTCAAGAGGAACTTTGATGCCAACCTCCGGAGGGTCCTTTTGTCAAGGCTGGACGCCTCTTCCGAATATTCCCGCTTCTCCAGATACTGTTTGATATGAAGAACCAAGGTTTACCATCTAGCTCTTCTGTTGTCGTCAAGCAATGAGCAGGTTCGTCAAAACGCCTAATTTCAATGTGAGGCTGATGGTTGGGCCATATTCATTTTTACATGGAAGCCAAAGTTGCTAAGGCATCTGCCATATGATTCTCTTCTCGAGGAATATGAGAGAAAGTGATGTCGTCGAACTTTGGGAGTAACTTCATCACGTAATCCCGGTATGGAATTAGGTTAGCATGTCTTGTTTCCCAATCGCCTCTAATCTAATGTATGACTAGAGTGGAGTCCCCGAATACTTATAGTATCTTGATCTTCAACTCAATAGCTTATTCCAACCCTAGTATGCAAGCTTCATACTCGACCATGTTATTTGTGCAGGTAAAACAGAGCTTTGTGGTGAATGGTAGATGGAAATTCTTAGGAGACATCAACACTGCCCCAATTCCATGGCCTATTGCATTTGAGGCACCATCAAACATGAGCGTCCAGCCTGCTCTTGGCTCAAGACTTTCCTCTAGTTCGAAGTCTTCAACATCCTTAACAGCCATGATGTTCTCATCTGGGAAGTCAAATTTCAAAGATTGGTAATCCTCCAGCGGTTGGTGGGCAAGATGGTCTACTAGTATGCTTCCTTTGATCTCTTTTTACGCAACATATTGGATATCGTATTCGGACAACAACATCTGCCACCGGGCAATTCTACCAGTGAGAGCTGGTTTCTCGAATATGTACTTGATGGGATCCATTTTAGATACCAACCAAGTCGTGTGAGTTAGCATGTACTTCCTGAGACGCTTAACGGCCCATGCGAGTGCACAATAAGTCTTCTCGAGTAATGAATATCTTGTCTCACAATCGTTAAATTTCTTGCTCAGATAATAGATGGCATACTCTTTTCTACCAGTCTCATCTTGTTGTCCCAATACACAACCCATGGACTTGTCGAACACGGTTAGATACATGATGAGAGGTCTCCCTTCTGCAGGGGGCATCAGAATCGGTGGCTCTTGCAAGTATTCTTTGATTTTGTCGAAGGCTATTTGGCAGTCATCGTTCCACTCCACGTCTTGATTCTTCCTCAGAAGCTTGAATATTGGTTTACATGTTGCAGTAAGGTGAGAAATAAACCTGGCGATGTAATTTAGTCTCCCCAAGAAACCACGAACCTCCTTTTCTGTCCTTGGTGCAGGCATGTTCTGAATGGCTCGAACCTTGTCAGGATCTACTTCAATTCCTTTTTGGCTTACAATAAAGCCTAAAAGCTTCCCAGATCGAACCCCAAACGTGCATTTGTTAGGATTAAGTCTCAACCTAAGCTTCCTCAAACGAGCAAATAGTTTCCCCAGGTTGGTGATATGTTCTTCTTCTGTCTGGGATTTGGCAATCATATCATCGACATACACCTCAATCTCTTCATGAATCATGTCGTGAAAGAGAGTCACCATGGCACGTTGATATGTTGCCCCAGCGTTTTTTAATCCAAACGGTATTACTTTATAACAAAAGGTGCCCCAAGGGGTAATGAATGTGGTCTTCTCCATGTCCTCGGGGTCCATTTTAATTTGGTTGTATCCAAAGAAACCATCCATAAAGGAAAACACGGAGAACTAAGCTGTGTTATCCACCAATACATCAATGTGAGGTAATGGGAAATTGTCTTTGGGACTGGCTCTGTTTAAGTCTCAGTAGTCTACGCACATGCAAACTTTTCCATCTTTCTTCGGTACTGGTACAATGTTGGCAACCCATTGTGGGTACTTGGCAACTTCCAGGAAACCAGTGTCAAACTGCTTTCTCACCTCTTCTTTGATCTTGATAACCATATCAGGTCGAGTTCTTCTTAGCTTTTGTTTGACAGCGGGGCATTCTTCTTTTAAGGGGAAGCTTGTGGGTCACGATATCAGTATCTAATCCGGGCATGTCTTGGTATGACCAAGCAAACACGCCATCATATTCGTGGAGGAGCTCTATCAATCTTGTCTTCACTGTATCTTGAAGCGTGGCGCCTACCCTTACTTCTCTCTTGTCTTCCTCTGTCCCTAGATTGATAACTTCAACATCTTCCTGGTGTGGTTGAATGACCTTCTCTTCTTGTTTGAGTAATCTGGCCAACCTTCAGGGAGTTCGCAATCTTCCCCCACTTCGTCTTCAGCTTGGTAGATTGGACAATTAAAATCATATTGTACCTTAGCAGTGTCGTTATCAATGGTCTCGGTGGTGTTTCTGCATGTTATGGTTTATGTAGTTTATTTAGAAAGTGCGTGCATAAAAATTGATGCCATTTTTTGTAAAAATAAAAACGAAAGGAAAGGAACAAAAATTTGGATGCAAAATGTCATTTCATTAATGATAAAAACTCTTGAAAAAGATAAAGGAGGCCCTACAACATGCCACTGTGCCTTGGGCAGAGCATATGGTTCTGTCTAAAATGATAAAATTACTTTTGAAATATTTGGGGAACTTCCACAGCCTTCCAGTTTGTCAGTTCTTCATTAGGTGCGGTCTGACGCATCCAACTAGACACCCCCTCTTTGCGATGTCCATCACTGATCATCGCCACCTGTTTTCCAAAGATGTGGCCAGCGCTGGTGAATGTTTTCTCTACAGAAGGAATCTTCTCTTTGTTAGGTTGGTTACCGGTTTTATTTGATGACGGGTCGTACCTGTAAGACCCCAATTTTGTCCCTAAGATCCCTCATGGCACCATAACATTGCATTTGGCATTGCCTCAAGGATCATTAGCATCTTGGTCCCCTTTACCTATGGGTAGGGCCTTCTGTGAGTGGGTTTGAGATCACCAAGCATGCTTGAATTGTATATCATTTCTTTTCTCATTTTGTTTACTAACCAAAAGCACAAAAATATGTCACTAACCTCTTTTGTTTGTAGCTTGAGCAATCACAAGGTCAAAAGCTTCAAGAAGATCATTGGTACAAAGACATGGTCAAGGAGAGATGATATTAAGCATGGTAATGGTTCCCAAAGCTATCATTCATCAAATATGCCTCCCTAGTATCTCAATTCATCATTTTGATCAAAGCAATTCAAAGGGTTTGAGGTCTTGTTCTTCAAGGAAACCCTAATTCATCTGTGTACCACAATGCCTTGCTCCTGAAGCAACCTTAGCCCATGATCAAATACAATCAAGGGAAGTTCTTTAATCCATCATTTCATGCATATTTTAACTTATTTGAGTGTCGTCAATCATCAATTCATCAAGATATGAGGCATGGACTTGAGAAGTTGATTAGTCAATTCATCTGACTATTTTGAAATGCACTGAGACCCAACTTTTTATGTGTTGGTCAAATGGAGATGGTTCCAAAAGCAAACTTGTTCTTAAGGATAATATGAACAACTTTCATGTTCATAAAAAATTGATTTGAAGCTTGGAAGTCCATCTTCCATTCCAATACATTATAGGTCATTTTGACTGAAACCCTAATTGTGGGTCAACTTCCCAAGGACATAACTCATTCATTTTTTATTATTTTGAGGTGGAATCAAATGCATTGGAAATCTTAAGATTTCTAATTCAAATGTTATGTTTAACAAAATTTCAAAATCTCAAAGGAAATACATGTGATAATGCAAGACATTATAGGTCCTTTTTGACCAAATGCATTGAAAGCCAAAAAGTCCAACTTCAAGTTCCCATAACTATTTCATAAAAAATACAAATGATGCAAAATTTAAGTCCATTTTGATTGTCTTGAAAAGATCTACAACTTTAATGTTGGAGGTTTTTCCATTTGAAGCTTGCATCATCAAAACAGAAGGGCTTGAAAGTTGGCCAATTTTAGAAACCTTGCCTTGACATATCTTGCACCTTGCACTTTAAACTCAAATTTCATAAATTTCCACACTTCAAATGAGTTTTTGTCCAACATAACATTTGTTTCTTATACAAATACCTTTCCAACCATTACCCACATGCCTATTTTTGGATTTTCTAAATGGTATTTTCGAAGAGATGAATGTTTAGGTACAAATGAGGAATTCACTTGAAATCTTGTTACATGAGCAATTGCCTTGCAAGTCACACATCCAATTTCATTTGGATGATGCTCAGAATTCATTTGGCATTGTTTTTGGGCCTTGTGCATGATCATGCAAGCCCATGCAATGTAGCTCCACATGCCATGCACACGGATTGATCACAAGCTTCTTGCCACTTCCTCTATAAATAGAGACCTCATTCCATTCATTTCACACACCTGATTCAACCTGAAATGCTGCAGAATTCTCTCCATAGCCATCACTAAAGAAGCAAATTGCATTTTCTTCAAAAAAATTCAGATCCAAAATTCAACTTCATCTGGTTGAATTCTTGGATCTTAAGCTTCTAAACCTTCATCATTCATCTCACTGGTCTTCTGTTTTAGCAAAGCAAGCAAGGCATCATGCTCAAATTACCAGAACTCAAGCTTACACTCCAACTGGTATTTTCTTCGATTCTCATCATCCATGGACCTTTTTGCTTGGATCTAATGTTTTCTAAAGTCCTCACTTGAGAGGCAAGCTAGTGGTAGCTTCAATTTTGCTTTTCCTTGATCTGTATTTTGCATACCTGAATCTTCCACCTCAGATTTCTCAATTTATAGGAATCTTGAGTGTGATTCAAGGTTACAGGGGTGATGTACATCACCCCAGCTTCATTTTGGTATAAGGATCGTGCATTTCCATGAAGGTTTGAAAACCTGCAAAATTGACCGGAATCTGCAAGCTCACCGGAGAAGACGGTGGCTCCGGTGGTCGTCTGTTGCCAGTTTGAATGCTGGCCGTTGGATGTGATTCCCAGATCGAATCCTGACCATTGCTTGTTATGACTTTTATTTGTTTTCCATGTGAGTGCATTGACCGTGGCTTATCATGAGCGCGCGCCTCTGGATCCTTGGATTTGCCAGCTCAATTAATGAGCTCAGATCCAAGGGCTCTCGTTTTTGCATTTTCTATTTTCTGGTTTTAATTTCTTTAATTCCAATTATTTTCAAAAATCAATATCTTTTTCATTTTTAATCCAAAAATTATGGGCCCAATTGCATTATTTCCCAAATAATTTCTAGTTTCTATTTCTGATTTTTAATAATTTTTATTTTGTCATTTGATATTTTTTGTGAATTTTCCCTTTTCTGGTTATTTTTAATTCATTTTAAATAGTTTTTGATATTCAAAAAATGCAAAAATATTTTCCTAACCTATTTGAATGATGATGAATCTATGAAAAATATTCTCATCAATTTTTGAATTGATTTGAGATTTATTTGA
Source organism: Lathyrus oleraceus (assembly GCF_024323335.1). NCBI lineage: Eukaryota > Viridiplantae > Streptophyta > Magnoliopsida > Fabales > Fabaceae > Lathyrus > Lathyrus oleraceus. Next base: position 76,859,991 of record NC_066585.1, read on the forward strand.
GATTTTAGTTCAATTAGGTTATTTTTATGCATTTTTAATTGATTAAAAATAGTTTCTGACCTTTAAAAATGCTGAAATTTTTTGTCAAACTTTGTTTGACCTTGTTGAACTTGGGATAAATTACTTGGACCTTCCAAGGTTGATTTGAAGTAATTTTGAAGTTTGACCTTTCCATTTATTTTTAATTCAAGTTTATTTTAAATATTAAAAAATGCCAAAAATATTTTATTCATTTCTTGACTTCCAATCTCCATCTCACTTCTGTTTTTGATTGTTTGACCTTGACTTTCAATGTTATTGGTCAACATATGAGGATTGGTACATTGTATTTCATTTAATGCACTTTAATTTTGCCATTTCCATTTCTCTTATCCATCTTCTCCTTCTTCTTCTTCCATTTATTTTCTTCTTGATCAATGAGTTGAAGGTTGATAAGTTAGCATTGGTTAGGGAGATTTAATCTTCTTTGATTCAAATCTAATTCATCTTGATCAATTGATCAAGTGAATGGCTTTGCATTAAGGATAGGCTGTCTTTTAAATCATGCAAAAGGCTTAAATCAATACAAGATCAATTCTCATTTTCTTTTTTTGGCATGGCAAGTTTTGGGGACTTGGTTCACTAATCAAGACTCCTAACTTGTGTTTGTTGCCTACATTATTATTGACCGGCCTCAGATAGTTGTGACTTCTACATAAGTCCAATTATGATTGCTTAACATAGCGCTAAATTTGCCTTATGGCACACTAACTACTAACACTAACTATTGACAATTAACATTTACTTTATGCAATTTACTTTTATGCAATTTACTATTCTTGCACATATTATCCATTTGTTTTTTTCTTTGCTCATTTGAGCACATGTTTATGTTAATGTCATTTGCCTTTTGCTCACTTGAGCACATAATTGTGTATATATTATTGTGCTTGTGTTTTTGTTTTGATTGTTGTGGACCAAATGCAAAGAAATGGACTTAGTTTCTAGGACCTTCCCTATGCAAATAAATGGAGAATTGGACTTAGATTCTAGGACCTTCCTTATGCAAAATTGGAGTAAAAGGATTTTGATGATGAAGATGGATTAAAGGACCAAATTTCTAAAGTCACTCTTGTCCATTCTTGTTTTACTTCATGGAACTTTTGATGTGTGTGCTTTTGTGCTAGGAGTTTCCATTTGAGCTTAATTGGAGGACCATTATCATGTGCATCCAAGTGGAAGATACAAGATACATTGAGGATCTCTTATGAGACTTGTTTGATTGCTTATGCTTTGTGCTTGCTTATTCCAAAGGATGGGAGCTACTTGGATTATCTATATGATCTCAAGAGAGGGACTCCATTGTGGTTTTGATTATTCATCCCTCATCTTTTTGTTTTACTTAGGACTTAGCCATTCTTCTTCTTCTCTCCACTCTAACCCAAGCCAAAACCTTTTGTGCAAACATTTAACCTTTGCTTTCAAATATTAGAAACCTAAGCCTTATGCTTTTGATTTTCAAACTTTCTTTTCATAACACTTATTTTTGAATTGAACTTTTAAGTCAACTTTGACCATTTTTGTATATACTTCTAATTGGTAAATATAACCCACTCAAATGTATTTTATGGTTCCAATGGCCACTTTCTTAATCAAAAATCTTTCATAACCTTTAGCTATTAGGTTTGAGTTATCCTTGTGGTAGATGTAATACTCACCTAAATCCTTAGTGATGAACAATAAGTCTTCCATGCTTATTATAGGGTTAACCCCTCACTAGCATATTGAAGCTATCCTCACATAGTGGATTTGTGGTTTGGTTGAGTTTTCTCCCTTTGATAACAAAAGACCTTAAGGCTTTTGGACCAATCAATTCACCAATTTGTTTTGAGATTTTTACCCCGAACTACGAGGTTTTGATCCTAATCTTTTTATAAGATGGTACGTAGGCAATGGGTTTATCCATCCAAACACAAAATGTAAATAACTTGTATATTCTCTTCTCATCTCTTCAATCATGTTTGCACAAACAAAATTTCTCACAAAAACAACAACCTTTGCAACAAGTATGAAAAGGGCTCCTTAGGAGTACCTAGGATGTTTTGGGTGCCTAACACCTTCCCATTGCATAACCAACCCCCTTACCCAGATCTCTATTTCTTTTACTAGTTTTTGTTAAAACTTTTAGGTTTTTGTTCGCTTTCTAACCATTCCTTTGGATAAATAGAAGTGCGGTGGCGACTCGACTTTGTATGATTTACCTTGGATTTAGTTAATATCTCTAATGGTAACGAATACCCCACTACAGAAAAGTGGCGACTCTGCTGGGGAGGTTTGCCTAGTGGGTTTTGCCAACTTTTCATGCTTGCTGTATTTGTTTTGGGACATATTTTTGTGCAATTTGGGATTACTGTATTGTATGTAATGATTGAATTGCTGGATATTAATTCCTTGTATGCTTGGTGATCTTTGTGAGATGAGTTCTATACCCGGACTCAAGTGCACTTAGGATAGGAGAATGGCGTAGTCTTGTTGACTTGTGTGGAGTTATTCCTTAGCAAGTTGACTTGCAAGTCCATTCACTTGGTGGAGGTCATGTTGGGATCAATAATGTCACACAAGTAAGTTGTGGTTAGACATTACTCTTTCCAATATAGACCTTAGAAGCCAAGGACCTTAGTTTACCAAGCCCATCTTGGCCTATTTTTAGGATGTAGTGCGAAAGTCGTTCAAATGTAAGATTTGATACGATTGTTACGCGATACTACACTCATAAGAGTCTCTCTTGAGAATATTTTTTGGAATACGAGTAGTCGTTTCTCCGATAATATCCGAAAGATGGGATGATGACTATGGGAACCTCTTGTAGAACATGTTTGGCAGGTTTAAACCCTAGTACACTCCCTTTGGGTGGTTCTTAACCTAAACTCCATGCTCGTGACTTGCAACAAACCCTTGATGCATGGTTGATCTGTTCATGTATCCTTAATATCAATGGAACTTGGGTGTTGATAAGGTGTAAACCATAATCCACCAAAATGGATGATTGATATTAAGGATAACATGATCCATCCCATGACCTTTGTTTGGTGTGCTTTGCTTGATCCTTGAGTGTGATTGTTGCATTCATGCATTCATGCATTCATGCACTCATTTGCATCCATATCATCAATAATGAAGAAAATTTTCAAGGAATTTAAGAGGTCTATTTGCAAATTTTCAGACATCGAAAGACAAAGAAGGAATACAAAGAAGTACAGCTTCAGACAACCAGATTTGAAAGAGTTAAGGAATATGGCATCCTATGTACTAGATCCTTTAGGTTTCAAAACTCGTTTTGGGAAGCTTCTTCCTCTTCTGATTACTCAGGTGGATGAAGGGTTGATGAGTGTATTGGTGAAGTTTTATGATCCCTTGTACCGTTGCTTCACGTTTCCGGATTTCCAGCTTTTGCCTACGCTTGAGGAGTATGCCTATCTCGTGGGTATACCTATTCTAGACCAGTTGCCATTCAGTGGCTTGGAGAGTATTCCTACTTCTCAAGAGATGGCTAACATGTTGCACATAGATGAATCTCTGGTTGGTGCTCATATGACTACCAAAGGTGGAATTCAAGGTCTCCCTTCTGAGTTCCTCATTGCTCAAGCTACTATCTATGGGAAGGCCATGAGTGAGGATGCCTTTGAAGCCATATTTGTACTTCTCATCTATGGATTGGTATTGTTCCCCAACATCGACAAGTTTGTGGATGCGAACGCGATTAGGATCTTTTCTACTCTTAATCCCGTTCCTACTCTGTTGGGTGATACCTATTTCTCTTTGCATATGAGGAATGCAAAGGGTGGTGGCGCCATTGTGTGTTGTTTGCCTCTGTTGTATAAGTGGTTTATTTCTCACTTACCGTAGACGGTCGCCTTCAAGGAGAACAAAGGATGTCTACGGTGGTCCACGAGACTTATGTCTCTCACGAATGATGATATCTCTTGGTACAACCGTGTGTATGATGGTGTGCAGATTATTGACTCTTGTGGTGAATTCTCCAATGTGCCTCTTCTTGGTACATGTGGTGGGATTAACTACAACCCTGTTTTAGCACGCCGTCGGTTTGGGTTCCCCCTAAAGGATAAACCTAATAACATTCTGTTAGAGGGTGTGTTCTTTCAGGAGGGTAAAGATCCCCAAGGCTTGAAGGGCAGAATGGTCCGCGCTTGGCGCAAGATTCATAGGAAAGGAAGGAAAGAGTTGGGTCCTAAGAATTGTGTTGCTATGGAGCCTTACACTGCTTGGGTTAGGAAGAGAGCTTCTGAGTATCTCATGCCTTATGAGTATCCGAGACCTACACCTATGGTTATGGTTGGGCCTTCAACCCTCCCTGACCAAGGAGTAGAGGAGTTGAGAGACGAAGGCCGATCACGTGCTTGGATCCGTGAAAGAGAGGAGTTGCTTCAGCAGATTAAGGAGAAGGACGCTTTGATAGAGTTTCGTGAGCATCAGGTTATTGATGATCCTGATGACGCATGGACTTCTCTACTTCCTCAGTCTTCCAAGTTTTGGAAGAGGAAGTACGATCAACTCGCCAAAGAGAAGGCATATATGGAGGCAGCCTACGAGAGGGAGGTGAAGAGGCTTCGTGCATCTTATCTTCCTGTGTCCCGAGCTTTAGATGATTGTTTCTAGGGATCCATAGGATGATTATTTCCCTTTCCTCTTGTATATGATTGACAATGTTGTACTTCTTTCTCTGATATTATTTGATGAGATATTTCCATATGTGATAAAAGTTTAATATTTCCAAAGTTTGCAAATAAAACCCTAAAGTTCCTCTGAAATATAAAAAACAAATCATATGCACAAGCATTGCATGCATCATGTGCATAAGCAGGTTTTCTTCCTGGCTTTCTTGTCCTGTGATCTGACTCTGTGTTCTTCATTTATTTTGAAGACAAGCTGACTCACCGGTACTACACTAAAGCCAACACTTCGAGACTGATGGATCATCTAGAACAAGAGAACCGTGAACTCAAAGAGGAAGTAGCCAGACTGAGTGCTTTGATGGAGTCATTCTTGGCTGCCCAGAGCCAGTCTTCTCCAACGCCTTCAACTCCTCCCCAGAGGACAATCATCTCTGAAATTGTCTCCTCGACTGTGCCTGCAGCCAGTGCACATTTTGCTCCAGCGGCCATGCTAGCCGGATTCCCGTGGGGGATGCCTCCCAATTTCATGCCTGAGGGTCCTGCTCCTACCTTTGCTTCTATGCCGGCATCTAGCCCGGTCCTTGTTGTTCCTCCTCTTGTCGTGCATACTATGCCCAGAGTAGACGACACCGTCTATCATTCTGAGCCGTCTGAGGGCCCAGATGTCTATGAGAAGATGGACGCTATGAAAGATCAATTTCTTGAGCTCCGCAAGGAATTGAAAACTCTCATAGGAAAGGATCTTTTCGGCAAGTCTGTTGCCGAACTGTGCTTGGTTCCCAATGTGAAGATCCCTGTAAAATTCAAGGTCCTTGACTTTGAAAAATACAAGGGAAATACTTGTCCTCTCAGTCACCTGGTCATGTATGCCAGGAAAATGTCTACTCAAACCGACAACGATCAGTTACTCATCCACTACTTTCAGGACAGCTTGTCTGATGCCGCTCTGCGTTAGTATATGGGTTTAGACAGCGCGAACATTCGATCCTTCAACGACCTTGGCGAGGCCTTCGTTAAGCAGTACAAGTATAATGTGGATATGGCTCCCGATAGGGATCAATTGAGGGCCATGTCCCAGAAGGACAAAGAAACATTTAAAGAATACACCCAGAGGTGGCGAGAGTTGGCAGCACAGATCGTGCCTCCGCTAGAAGAGAAGGAAATGACCAAGATCTTTCTAAAGACCTTGAGTTCATTCTATTATGAGCGGATGGTTGCTAGCGTTCCTTCTGACTTCACCGAGATGGTGAATATGGGGATGCATCTAGAAGAAGGGGTTAGAGAAGGGCGTCTAACCAGAGAAGAAGGCTCTTCTGCCAAACGTTATGGGGCGTTTGCGAAGAAGAAAGATGGAGAGGCACATGATGTGACCTCCCATGTGAAACCAAGAATACCCTCTGTGAGGAGGAATACCGTGCGTCCCGCCGGTAACCAGCATCAGGTGGCTCATATAGCACCTGTCTTCAGAGATAATCAACAATATCAACAACATAGCAACAATCAGCAACCACATCCGCAATATCAGCAACAACAGCACCGACCGCAGTAGCAGGCCTATCAGCCTCGAAACAGTAATCAAACCAGCACGAGTTATGAGAGGAAAAAGGTCACTTTCGGTCCTATTCCAATGACGTACGCAGAATTATATCCCTCTTTGATATAGAGGAAGTTGATTACTCCGAGAGACCCACCGGCTATACCTGCTAACCCCCAGTGGTGGTATAAGCCTGAATTACATTGTGTTTATCATTCTGGCGCTCCCGGCCACGACGTGGAGAATTGTTACCCTATGAAGACCAAGGTTCAAGACCTTGTGAGGTGTGGCATTCTGTGTTTCGAGGACGTAGGTCCCAATGTGAAGAAGAACCCATTGCCCGAGCATGGGAAATCTGTTAACATGGTCCAGGGCTGCTCTGGCAAATACAAAGTCAAATATGTCAGTCATATTCGACAGTCTCTTGTCGAGATGCATCGTTTGCTATGTGATTATAGTCATTATGAGCACGACCATGATAGATGCCGAGTATGCTCTGTTAACCGATTGGGTTGTCGCCAGGTGCGCAAGGATATTCCGGAAATGCTGGATGAAGGAGTCATTGAGATTCTTCAGAATAGGAATGTTGACGAAGATGAGCCTGAGGTCAACGTAATTTCCCCAGTATTCCGGATGCCCGAGCCTGTTATCATTATGATGGTAGCAAGCAGAAGGTTTCTCCTGTTCTTATCATTAAGCCTGCCGGTCCAGTACCGTATTCTTCCGAAAAAGCAATCCCCTTTCGCTACAACGTTGTTGCTGTAGAAGATGGGAAAGAAGTGTCCTTACCATCTTCCTCTGTTGTTAACATCGCGGATGTTAGTGGTTTGACCCGCAACGGTCGTGTGTTTTCAGCACCTCCCAAGCCCCAGGCTAATGCTGATTCTGATGAACGCCCGATTCGGAATGCTGTGTGCACTCCGAATCCGACACCTGTTGTTAAGCCCTCCTCCACATTGATAACTCCTACTTCTGTTGGCCCGAGCAATGTGAAAGAAGACTGTGATGAGATGCTAAGGCTCATCAAGATAAGTGAGTACAATGTTGTAGACCAGCTTCTACAAACGCCATCCAAAATATCAGTATTATCATTGCTTTTGAATTCAGAACCACACCGAGAGGCTCTGCAAAAAGTTTTGGATGTGGCATATGTAGATCATGATGTCACAATAGAAAAATTCGATAGCATTGTTGCAAACATTACTGCTTGTAACAATTTGAGTTTCTGTGACTCTGATCTCCCTGAGGAGGGAAGAGACCACAACTTGGCTTTACACATATCTATGAACTGTAGAGACGACGCCATGTCCAATGTGTTGGTGGACACTGGGTCATCACTAAATGTATTGCCAAAAACCACTCTTTCAAAGTTGTCATATCAAGGGCCTCCCATGAGGCAGAGTGGAGTTGTTGTGAAAGCTTTCGATGGGTCACGTAAAACAGTGATTGGGGAAGTTAATCTCCCAATCAAAATTGGACCAAGTGATTTCCAAATTACCTTCCAGGTTATGGATATTCGCCCATCGTATAGTTGTCTCTTAGGCAGACCATGGATTCACGAGGTGGGCGCCATGACATCCACCCTACACCAAAAACTGAAATTTGTGAAAAATAAGAAGCCGGTGGTGGTACGGGGAGAAAAGGCTCTCCTGGTTAGCCATTTGTCTTCCTTCTCATATATAGATGCTGAGGATGAAGTTGGAACTCCTTTCCAAGCTTTATCTATTGCTGAGCCTATTGAGAAGAGAGCTCCTTCATTTGCTTCCTATAGAGATACGAAGTTGGCCATTGAGTGTGGTGCAACTGCTGGTTTAGGAAAAATGATTGAGCTAGAAGACAATAAGTCTCGGGCTGGCATAGGCTTTTCTTCTGGGGTTTTCAATGAGAAAGGGTTGTTCAAGAGTGGAGGTCTCATCCACACTAGTCAGGATGAAGAAGCTGTTGCTGTCTTGGAAGAAGATACAGAGGATTCTGGCAATTTCATTATCCCTGGAGGGGTCTGCAACAATTGGGTCATTGTGGATATTCCTACAGTTATCCATAAGTCAACGTAATGATCACTTTGTTAAAAAACCCTTCTCCCATTCCAAAAGGAGGAGTGATGACATTGTTGGCACATTAATGCAATGATATTTTCATTCAATAAATTCATGTTAAATGTTTGTTTTTCCAATTATTTTCCCTTTTTACTTTTTTGTATGAAATTGGTGTCGCTCCCCGGATTTCCCGAATCCAAGTACAAACGCGAAAAGAGTGGCGCGGAAGAAAGTAGAGTCGCCAGCTATGTACTTTTATCCTAAGAGGAGGGAAAGGTAGCACTGCATAACCAAGAGGGAACGGATAAAACAAAGTCTCGAACCAAAGAAAACTGAGTAAGGGGGCCGGTTACGTGAAGGGAAGGTTATCGCACCCCTTCACGTCTGTGGTACTCCACAGGATCCACGATTGCTATTTATGTCTAAAGTGTGTGTATAAAAAGTCCTATATGCGATGCAAAAGAGAGAAAATCAATGTAGGGAAAATAAAGAGTTATTGCTCGCACAGGCCCTACCCTGCTGCATACGTATCTCAAGAAGGATTGAGAATCAGAGCACCGTAGCTCGGCTAACCTATGTGTTTGTGTTTTGTGATGAATGACGTTACTACACAATCTACCGGATGCTCGACCTTTGGAGACTTACTCACCTGTAGTAGAAGGAGTTAACGTGTTCTTAGGAGAAGAAAAATCAATGAGTTTGTTTGTTTTAGGAATGCTCATGCAAAAAGGAAGTCCTAGACGAAGGAACCGTGCTGCCTTAACTGACATGCAAACGAGAGACTATACGAAGCCTAGCAATCCTATGGGGAGACGATCACACCATACAAAACAAAGATACATAAAGTAAACACGCCAACAAGGGGGCTCAAACATACGTGGGTAGGGCTTTAGTCAAGAGGGGTCATATCAACCTCGACAAACAAGCCATGGAAAGGTAATCAAAGGGGCTCTTAACCACTGACATTGAACGTCAGGGTGAGCAGATCAAACGGGTAATGAGGATAAGACCTCATAGCTCTTAACCCTGGACAGGGTGAGCTCATGACAAAAAGTGGGGATTCAGAAAGGTGGAACCCTCTCCACTGACTGACCGGACAAAAGATCTTGGGCTTTTGTTCTGAAGCATCGACACGTAGTGCGAGCATAAAGAACGACACACTGAATAACGGGGGATTGACTACTAATCCCTTTTATCCGTCAATTGCCTCTTCATGGAGGTCTTTAGCACTGGTGCCTCTTCTTGGAGGTCTTTGGGCACAAAAGTAAACAAACAAAAGAAAACATTGCCTCCTGTTGAGGTCTTCCAGCTAAGAAAGTGGTAAAATATGGGAAAGATGTAAAAGGGATCAAGTGATCTACCACACGGATAAAGATCCGAAGTAACAGCAATTAAAGAAACAAGAAACCCGGAGGTCTCTCAAGCTAGCACCATCAAAGAAAGCAAGTCAGCAAAGTAATCAGAATAAATCTCCAAATGGTATCCCACAAATAAAGTGGAATACCAAGCAAGCTATCTCTTCAAGGTTCATGTGACAACAGGTTAGAATAACAAGGTGGGGTGCAATCAAGAGTTGCACCAAATAAGAGAATCAAAATGTAACCACATGAATCATGCCATTAAAGTTCACAAAAAGCTCACAAACAGCATCCAAGGATAGAAGGCCTAAACCTCTTGTCAAACAAATGCATTAAAAGGGTATCAAAACTCAAAGTCAGGGGTAAGGATCCACACATCAAGACATAACATACCTACTGATTGGAGAGATCGATTAAAATTGAATTGCACTGTTGGCTTTGCAGAAAAATCTTAGGGTTTATATGAGAGGGAATTGGTTCTTTGCAGATGAGTTCCCTTCAGTCTCTGGAGGTTACTCTGAATTAGTTAGAATCTCTCTAGGGTTTTGTTCCAAGGAAACTTCAGAGTGTTTTCAGCTTTCACCAATTCTCCTCCTCCTTTTTTCTTTACTGAAATTTCAGGATTTATAACTTGATTTTCGTGGCTTTGTGGGCTCAAATGAGAGAAGTCCAAGTCCAAGATTTTTCTGTTATATATATATATATATATATATATATATATATATATATATATATATATATATATATATATATATATATATATATATATATATATATATATATATATATATATATATATATATATATATATATATATATATATATATATATATATATATATATATATATATATATATATATATATATATATATATATATATATATATATATATATTTTTTTTTTTTTTTCAAAACGCGTGGGCTTCGCCTAGCGAGCATGACAGTTTATGAAATTCCTCTGAGCGCAGGTGATTCTGGTGGCTTTTCTTGGGACTCGCTAGGCGACCCATTCTGCTCGCCTAGCGAGCATGACAGCTCAGGAACAAACTTTTGCTCCTTCAAGATTAACGTTTTGAAAGTAACTCAAGTCATTCCCTGGCCATTTCACCTTCAGTTGACCAACAGTTGACTTTTGGCTTCATAGTTAAATTTTGAACTGTATTGAGCCCATTAAGCTTGATCCTTCAAATAGAACCCACAAAGTGACTTGGATGACATCCTCTTGGAGCTAATTCTGATTGACATGATGAAATGCAATATGAAATGTTTAATGACCTAAAAAATGAAGGCATGAATGAGGAGGGCAAATTTGAGGTGCTACAGCTGCCACTATTCAATCAACTGTGAACCTGAACGGATGAAAGCAGCGGCTATCAGACTTTCAAGGTAAACAATGATTGAATACCAAAAGAACCGGAGAATTTGCACTTTGTAGGTGATGAAGCGAGGAAAGCGAGGCCATTTACCGATGGCGGCTTCAAAACAAATTTGATATTTACCGATATCAAGGAAAACGAGGCCATTTACTGATGGCGGCTTCAAAACAAAATTTGATATTTACCTATATCAAGGAAAGTGAGGCCATTTACCGATGGCGACTTCAAAACAAATTTGATATTTACCGATATCAAGGAAAGCGAGGCCATTTACCGATGGCGGCTTCAAAACAAAATTTGATATTTACCGATATCAAGGAAAGCGAGGCCATTTACCGATGGCGGCTTCAAAAGCGAATTGATTTTTACCGATATCAAGGAAAGCGAGGCCATTTACCGATGGCGGCTTCACTGGGGAGGGAAAAGTGAAACAAGACCAGACATTTACCGATGACTGAGATGGAACTCGATGTTTACCGACATCGAACAAAGATGTTTATAAGTGAAACAAGGCCAGACATTTACCGATGACTGGGAAGGAACTCGATGTTTACCGATATCGAACAATGATGTTTACCGACACCGAACAATGATGTTTACCGACACCGAACAATGATGTTTACCGACACCGAACAAAGATGTTTATAAGTGAAACAAGGCCAGACATTTACCGATGACTGGGGAGGAACTCGATGTTTACCGACATCGAACAATGATGTTTACCGACACCAAAGAAAGGATACATTTATGAAACGAAACCATTTACCGATGGCGAAAATGAAGTACTCGATATTTATGGATAGCGAATCTGCTGGGAAATCTTAACGACAAAACCATTTACCAATGGTTAACAAGCAGCTGATGTTTATTGACATCGAATCAATGATGTTTACCGACACCAAAAAGGGAAAGGACACACACGGGTGTTGACAGAACGATTTTTTTGTAGACACCGTGAGAGACATGCCATTTACAGATGGCCAACGATTGGAATTCGACGTTTACCGACATCGAAAGATGATGTTTACCGACATCAAAGAAAAGCACAGACATTTACGGGGATCAACACGACACTTACCGGTCTCGCAAGGATGATATTTACATATGTCAAAAATAAGGCAGACACTTACTGGTGACTAAATCGGAAGAGAATCAAGCTTTCCTTTCACGGATCGGTGAGAAAATAAATCTCACTGGGATTATCGATTCTGAATGTTGCCAAGAGCAACTGCTGCAAATGTGCTACACTGATGTTGAAAAATGATCTGTCTCTTCCGGAGATATGATCCAATCTGGTTTAATACATGTATGCATATGTTTGAGTTTTCTATGGCGTAATGCTCCACACTGAATGGAAATGCTACGCGATTTGAGAATGCGAATGCAAATGATGATTATTACATGCAAGATGCAAAGGGAGGAAAACTCCTGCTGGGAAAGCGAATGATCACTTTACTGAGCACACAATTCCTGATTCGATCTTCCAACTCTATGGGGAGATACAACAATTCTACTGAGGCTACTTACTGAACTGACATTCTCGGAACGGTAGAGAAACCAACTCAACTGGGGAGTCACTTGTTGGGAAAACACCAACCTCTCGACCATGCTGGGGAAACAAATTTTGAACTCGACTTAGACGACCCAACTCCTTACGTGACTGGAGAGTGTTGAAACAACAGGGTCTTCCTTCGAACAAACTTTGGCTCATCTGCTTTAGCCATCAATCAAAGATAGTGACCTGCGAAACGGCAGTACATACATGCCCCAGGGGATCGTATGGACAAAATATACTCAAGTGTACTCAACATTCAAAATGATTTTCAGATGTTTTATCTTTCCGCACGTCATTGTCTAGCCTTCATGTTTTTAGATGCAATATTTATCAAAAATTCGGACGTTTTTTGCAAACAAAATAGTAAAAATAAAAAACAAGAGAGCAATTTGACTGAATAACGACTTTTATTGATTGAAAATGGCCTATAAAGGCAAATACATCAAGAAGCAATTCCTAGGAAGAGGTAATTGCGCCAAAAGAGAAAATAAACTATCCTATTGGCAATGTGAACACGGCATTCCACTATTTTCCAATTCTGTTATGACTCATAGATCTTCACTTTCCCCCAAATTCTTTGCTTTCTGAGAAGAGTGATTGGACCGATCATATCCTTCAAGATGGTAGACACTGAAACGCGATGAAGTACAAATAACTCAGACTGTAGTCTTCGCTTTAATCCCTCTTTTGTCTGGACCGCCTTTTCAGGGTTTCAATCCACCGGGATACCCATTTTTGCCTAAGCCGCCTTTGTAGGTTTTCGAATTACCGGGTGTACATATTATTTTTATTCTTTATCCCTAACTTTTGCCTGAACCTTTTTCTTTTCTTTTTATCTTGGTTCGCCGGGATGCCCTTTTTTGCCTGGACTTTTTTTTTTGTCCAGCGGGTCAATTTATGCGAAGTATTTTTTGACTACATCTGAATTCACAAGAGACGGAAAATCTTCACCATCCATAGTTGTAAGCATCAGGGCTCCACCAGAAAAGACCTTTTTAACAACATACGGACCTTCATAATTCGGAGTCCACTTGCCCCTGTTATCTGTACCGGGAGGAAGGATCCTCTTCAAAACTAAGTCACCTATCTGATAGCTTCGAGGACGCACTTTCTGGTCAAAGGCCTTCTTCATCCTTCTCTGATATAGTTGTCCATGGCACACCGCCGCTAATCGCTTTTCCTCAATTAAATTTAACTCATCAAACCTGGCTTGAACCCACTCAGCCTCGTCAAGTTTTACATCCATCATCACCCTCAAAGAAGGGATTTCAACTTCTACTGGCAAGACTGCCTCCATACCATACACAAGTGAAAACGGAGTTGCCCCTGTTGACGTACGCACTGAGGTACGATACCCATGCAAAGCGAAAGGCAACATCTCATGCCAATCCTTGTACGTCACAACCATCTTTTGCACAATCTTCTTAATGTTCTTGTTTGCCGCCTCTACAGCACCATTCATCTTTGGTCTGTAAGGAGAAGAATTATGGTGTTCGATCTTAAAGTCTTTGCAAAGCTCTTTCATCATCTTGTTATTGAGATTCGAACCATTATCAGTGATGATTCTCTCAGGAACCCCATAACGACAAATAATTTCTTTCTTAGTGAATCGAGCAACCACTTGTCTGGTAACATTGGCATAGGAAACTGCTTCCACCCACTTGGTAAAGTAATCAATCGCGACTAGGATGAAGCGATGTCCATTAGAAGCAGTAGGTTCAATCTTTCCAATCATATCGATGCCCCACATCGCGAATGGCCAAGGAGAATTCATAATATTCAGAGGGTTTGGCGGTACATGCACTTTATTTGCATAGATCTGACATTTGTGGCACTTCCAAGCGTATTTGAAACAATCAGATTCCATGGTTATGCAGTAATAACCGGCTAACAACTTCTTGGCCATTGCATGACCACCAGCATGGGTACCGAAAGATCCCTCGTGTACTTCCTGCATTAACATGTCTGCTTCGTGTCTAACCACGCATCTGAGCAGAACCATGTCAAAGTTCCTCTTGTACAACACATCATCCTTGTTCAAGTAAAAGCTTCCAGCTAGCCTTCTCAATGTCTTCTTGTCATTCTTTGACGCTCCTTCAGGATACTCTTGGCTTTTGAGGAAATTCTTAATATCATAAAACCACGGCTTCTCATCAATGGCAAACTCGGCTGAAAACACATACGCATGCCTCTCGAGTCGATTCACAGCAACGTGTGGCACATGATTTTGCCAATGAACTTTAATCATGGAAGACAATGTGGCTAAGGCGTCAGCCATTTGATTTTCATCTCGGGGTACATGATACAACTTTACTGTCTTGAAGAAAGTTAGGATCCTTCTGGTGTAATCTCTATAAGGAATCAAATACGGCTGATGAGTATTCCAGTCTCCATTGACTTGGTTAATCACTAGAGCAGAATCTCCATAAATGTCCATAGTTTTGATCCTTAGATCGATGGCTTCCTCAATCCCCATGATACAGGCCTCGTACTCAGCTTCGTTGTTGGTTACTTCAAAAGTCAATCTGGCAGAAAAAGGTATGTGTGCACCTTTAGGATTAATGAGTACTGCCCCAACACCATTTCCATTCACATTTACCGCCCCATCAAACATCAGTGTCCACTTGTCATCGGGATCCGGTCCTTCCTCGACAAGAGGCTCTTCACAATCTTTCATTTTTAAGTACATGATATCTTCATCGGGGAATTCAAACATCATCGACTGATAGTCATCAATTGGTTGCTCGCCAAGGTAATCAGACAGAATACTACCCTTGATGGCCTTTTGCGACGTGTACTGGATATCATACTCTGTCAAAATCATCTGCCAACGAGCCACACGTCCGGTAAGAGCCGGCTTTTCAAAGATATACTTTACTGGGTCCATCTTAGAAATCAACAAGGTAGTATGGTTCAACATATACTGTCTTAGTCGGCGAGCAGCCCATGCCAAAGCGCAACAAGTTTTCTCGAGCTGCGAATATCTTGTTTCACAGTCGGTAAACTTTTTGCTAAGGTAGTATATTGCATGCTCTTTTCGACCAGACTCGTCATGCTGTCCCAATACACACCCCATCAAATTCTCTATTACTGAATGGTACATTATCAGAGGCCTCCCAGGAACTGGAGGTATAAGAATTGGAGGTTTCTGCAAATATTCCTTTATCTTATCAAAAGCTTTTTGATAATCATCGTTCCACCTAATTGCTTGATCTTTTCTTAGCAATTTAAAAATCGGTTCGCACGTAGCTGTTAGGTGAGATATGAACTGCGCAATGTAGTTCAGCCTCCCTAAAAACTCACGTACCTGCTTCTCCGTTCTTGGTTCAGGCATTTCTTGAATAGCTTTTACTTTCGCTGGATCAACCTCAATCCCTTTCTCACTGACAATGAAACCTAACAGCTTTCCAGATCTAACTCCAAATGTACACTTGTTTGGATTCAGCCTCAGTTTGAACTTTCTCAATCTTTCAAACAACTTTTGCAAGTTTACCAAGTGTTCCTCTTCTGTCTGAGACTTCGCAATCATATCATCCACGTACACTTCAATTTCTTTGTGCATCATGTCATGAAAGAGAGTCGTCATAGCTCTTTGGTAGGTAGCACCGGCGTTCTTCAACCCAAATGGCATTACCCTATAACAGAACGTGCCCCAAGGTGTAATGAATGTCGCCTTCTCCATGTCTTCTGGCGCCATCTTGATCTGATTATAGCCAGAAAATCCATCCATGAAAGAGAAAACTGAGGACTGAGCAGTGTTGTCGACCAATACATCAATGTGAGGTAATGGGAAGTCATCTTTTGGAGTGGCTCTGTTTAAATCTCGGTAATCGACACACATCCTGACTTTACCATCCTTCTTCGGCACGGGTACGATGTTGGCCACCCAAGGGGGATAATTGGTAACTGCTAGAAAACCTACATCCAACTGTTTCTGAACCTCCTCTTTGATCTTGACAGCCATATCAGGACTAGTTCTGCGAAGCTTCTGCTTTACCGAAGGACAATCTTTTCTGAGAGGTAGCCTGTGCACCACAATATCTGTATCCAAACCAGGCATATCTTGATACGACCATGCAAAGACATCGACGTATTCTCGCAGCATTTCAATCAGCCCTCTCTTGACCTTTTCCTCTAAAGCAGCCCCTATCTTGATCTCTTTCTTTGCATCCTCAGTACCAAGGTTAATGACTTCCAACTCTTCCTAATGAGGTTGAATGACCCTTTCCTCTTGTTTCAATAGTCTGGCCAATTCTCCGGGGAGTTCACAATCTTCTTCACTCTCCTCTTCGGCTTGGTAAATGGGATTATGAAAGTCGTACTGAGCCATAACAGGACTGTTTTTAATGGAATCTGCAAGATCAATTCTGCACGAACGATGTTTCATGCTTTATTTTAGAAAAGAGTTCAAGGAAGTCACAAAAAACAAAAAAAAAACATTGCCATTTTTATTGTTTTGAAAATGAAAGTAAAAACAGAAAGACAGTGAGCACAAATTTGATTGTAAAACGTCCTTTATTGATGATAATCATTGAAAATTCAAAACATGATGTGGCCCTACAATGAACCACTACGCCTTGGGCAGAGCATAGGGCTTTCATGCAAAATGAAAAACAAAATAAAATTACTCTGTCTGAAGAGTAACTTGGACTATTTCTTCAGCAGTCCAGTTGTTGATCTTCTCCCCTGGAGCACACGGGCGCACCCAATTGTCCATATCACAATCACTGTCACCATTTTCATTGTCTGTTGCAAAGACATCCTTGTGATTCATCAATCCAACACTAGTGAAAGTACATGGCCCTTTCTGATCAAACTGTAAACAACCTCCGTTCATCAATTCCTGGATACCTTCTTTTAATTTCACACAGCCGTTTTCATGATTACCACAATCTGAACAATTCTTGTCACACCCCGGGAATACTCCCCCTCTAAGCAGACGTTCCTTCACTACAAACAACAAAGTCTGAGCATCATTAACATTGACCACCAAGTTCAAATTTTCCCCATCTTCCACACTGTTTACTCTGGGCCCTCCATGCTGAGGCATAGGATTATTCATCACATTCGGAGTAGGAGCGAAGTTAATCGTCTTGGCATCGATCAAGTCTTGGACTTTATGGTGAAAAGCCCGATAATTCTCGATGTGGTGCCCTGGCGCACTAGAATGAAAATCACAACGGACATTGGCATCATAACCAGCGGGAATCCTTGTTAATGGAGCCATAGTGCGAAGTTCAACAAACTTTAACCTGAGCAGTTCAGGGAGCAATTTAGCATAAGTCATTGGCAACGGATCAAAATGACGATCTGGCATTCTTTGTCTTGGTTGGAATGGGCGTTGTTGTTGTTGTTGTGGTTGTCCTTTTTGTTGTCGTTGAGGTTGGGTTGTTGGAATAGTCACAGCAGCAACTTGACGGTATTGTTGTCCTCTGTTTCCATTTCTATGATTATATATAGCATTTGTCTCACCCTCTCTCCTTCTGGGTACCCCTGAAAATGGTTTCTTAGCACTTGAAGAACTTGAAGAACCAGGGTCTTGGATTTTTCCCGCTTTGATAAGACTTTCAGTTCTTTCTCCGCAAATCACAACATCCGAAAAACTACCAAATGGGCAACTTCCCATACGATCCATGAATACACCTTGCAGGGTTCCAATGAACATATCAGTCCATTCTCTCTCCAACATCGGAGGTTGTACTCTCGCAGCTAGCTCGCGCCACCTCCGGGCGTATTCCTTGAAACTCTCACCAGTCTTTTGAAACAAACTCTGCAACTGGGTTCTGCTCGGAGCCATGTCCATGTTATGCTTGTACTGCCTCAGAAAAGCTTCACCTAACTCTCTCCAGCTTCTGACAGATTCTTTTCTCAAGTCCATGTACCAATCCAAAGATGCTTCAGACAAGCTGTCTTGGAAAAAGTACATCCACATTTTTTCATCATCAGTATAAGCGGATATCTTCTGGTAGTAAGCTTGCACATGAGTTCGGGGACAAGAAGTGCCATTGTACTTGTCGAAAGATGGCGCCTTGAACTTGTACGGGATCCTCAACCCATCAACTAAACCTATGTTAATAACATCAAAGCCCAAAGAATTCTGGCACTCCATGGTGCGAATCTTTTCAGCAAGGGCGTCAACCTTTCTATCTCTCTCTTCCGCCTTTCCAAATTCATCATCATCACTGGGAATAGTGAACATATCTTCTTGCTTGTCAACCAAATGAGGAGGATGGTGAACTGCGGCACGTGCCGCTCGAGCATTAGCAGCCTCTGTAATGATGGGTTGTCCATTGATTCTAATACCACGCAGTTCGTCACCAGTAGCATGGTTGTTGACAGGGTTGGTAACAGCAGCGTCATCGACAGGGGCTCCTTCTGGAGGATTCTGACCGACAGAGGGAATCACAGTTTCTTGTCTCTGGGCCAAGGCTCGGAGTTCCTCTTGCCCTTGCACTACCCCTTGCATCATATTCGTGAATTGGGCCATGTTGGTCCTCTTCTCTGCTAGTTCTGCTTGAACTTGATCCATGATCTTCTGTTGATTCTGCCTTGTTGCGTAACGGTGCGGATGATGCTCAGCAATCCTGCCTGAAACGGGAACCAGAATGAGAAATCCTCTTCCAGAACACCTGTAATGATGCAAGAATGATATGTGTATGATGCGTATGATGCGTATGCTATGTTTTATCATTTCTTAGGTATTCAAGAGTCTCGTCCACCTTTGAAAAATGGCAACCTGCACTCGTAGGCGGAACATAAACAACAAAGAAGCAACATACACTAGACGGCAAGCAAAAGTGAGACATCAATAATCTCATCCATAGGCATAAGAAATAAGATTCATACAAATGTAGTTAAAGCAAAGATTCAGTTCATCAGTGTAGAACAAGGAATCCCATCCAACAATCCTGGAGGTGATCTTCAAAATAAACAACAAGACAAACTAGGGAAGTCGTCATTCAGGAATGAGAGTCTTCAAATACTGGCACTGATCCATCAATCGGTCACACTCTGAACACTCAGGTAGAGGGGTGAGCTTCTCTTTCAGTTGCACCCTGAGTTCAACAACTTCCTCTAGGAAATGAGATGCACGGATGTCACTTCCTCGGAGCTGGCTCTCTGCTGCATGCCTCAGATCTACCTCTTTCTTCAACTTAGTATCTTTGTCCTTAAGCTGTTTTTCCGAGTCTCGTATCTTCTTTTTGTAATTGGCTTCCGCTTTTTGTAATCTTAAGCGTTCAAGGTGTTCTTCATCCAACATTGTTTCTATCTCATCATAGGACCTCTTTTTGTTTCCTGATCTACTAGCACTTTCACCTTGCATTCCTTTGAGTTTATGAGCCAAATTCAGCCTATCAGCTTTTGCTTTGTAAAGCTCCATTTGGATCTCTTGTTCATTTTCTTTCAACTGGCGATTCTCCATTAAGGCTTGTTTGTAATTCTCAGCAGGCACACTCTCAGAAAGGATCAAAGGCGGTTGCTCCTGTAATGGTTCCATCCGGTCATATGCTAGCAACAAAGTTCCAACTCTTTTCTTGACCCACTCAGTGTAAGCAGGCATAGCAATTGCAAACTTCCTCCCTAAAACAGATCCATCTTTTATACCAATATTCTCCCAAGCTCTTCCCACTTGCTCCAATCTTTTCGGATCGCTCCGTTTCTCAAAGTACACACTTTCATCTATCTCGACATCTTGCGGCCTTTCATTCATGACAAAACCCAACTGACGGAGAGAAAGAACCGGGTTGTAGTTGATGCAACCTCTAGTCCCTATGAATGGAACATTGCGAAACTCTCCACAACTCATAATGACGTCGCGCACGTTAATCCTATAAGCTTGCCACTTGATATCATAAGATGTAAGCGACATGATCCTCTGAGTCCATTTGTGAGTATTCTGAGTATCCACAAACGGTCCATTGGTTGGTAGAAAAGACAAGAACCACTTGAGTAGCAACGGGAGACAACACCTGATAGCTCCACACTTACCATGCCTGATGTGTATCGCATAATAGGTGTCAGCTAACAAGGTAGGCACCGGGTTTCCTCCAATGAAAATAGTGATTGCTGCCAGGTCCACGAAACTAGGCATACTAGGGAACAAAATAACTCCATAAATCATGACAGCCAACTGAGTGTTGAAAGCTACCCAATTTCCTTTCTTCGCTTCTTCCTTAGCCATCCTTACCAAGAACTTCAAGGACAAACCCACAACATCACCGCTTGGTTTCCAATTATCACTCACTTCCTTGATGCTCAAATAAAGAGCCTTAGCGACAACTTTGAAATCCACCTCCTTTGGCACATCCAGGAAAGGTACTCGGTTTTTGATTCGGACATTCATAAGGATGGAATACTCTTCAAGAGTGGGTGTTAACTGGTAGTCCTGAAAAGTAAAGCAACGAAGCTCCGGATCATAGAACTGTAAGAGAGTCTGCAGAGGTACCGGATCAACTACCATCTTCAACAATGCCAAGATATCCCCATACTGATCATCAAAAACTTTCTGATTACGGTCGGTCACGAGATTACCCAATTCTTCCAAGGATGTCAATGGCTCACGGTAAAAGCTGTAGGTGCAAGTCTTCCTCTTCAACTCTGGAATGGCAGCCATCTCTCGGTGTGAACAGACTCCTGAATAAACCTAAAAAATGATATGCATATGCGGGTTAACTTTTTTTCTTTTTTATGCATTATTTTTTTGAAAGTAAACATGCTATGATGCAAAATGATGAAACAATGGATGGTTGGCTGTGTATCTCAAGGATCAGAACTTCAGCATGAATTCGGAACCGGGAACCATAGAACATGGTCATCAACTTAGAACCCAGACTTCAGAACCAACAGTCACCAACAAGAACCAAACAAAAGTCACCAACAGGACACGGTCACCAACAGAACAAGTCACCATCAGTACCTGTAAATGATTCATTCCCTCCCCACTCACGGGTGTAATCTAGGCCAGGGTAAGGTCAAGAGAAACGCAAGATAAACAATCCTTTCAAGAATATCACCATATGCACATCAGGTGTATGCAGCGATAATACCCCATCAGAATCTGAACTGCTCGTGATACCATGTTCTGCTAAGTGGCGCCATACCACCCGCTTCCCATGAATCACTCTATTCCTAAGTGTCATAAAGTTCACTCATAGCCTGTGTATTAGGCCTTTTACCTCTTGTGACTCCCATCCAACAACGAAACAGATACACAGCCAGCACAGTATGCATGAAACAGTAAAGCGCACATAGAATGCAATGCAAGCAGATAAGTATGCAAAGCAATAAATAAATAACACACAATAGACAATAAACTAACAAACGCTAGGAAAGGCCCACTAGGGAAAATAAGTCCCCAGCAGAGTCGCCAGTTGTCGCTCCCCAGATTTCCTGAATCCAAGTACAAACGCGAAAAGAGTGGCGCGGAAGAAAGTAGAGTCGCCAGCTATGTACTTTTATCCCAAGAGGAGGGAAAGGTAGCACTGCATAACCAAGAGGGAACGGATAAAAAAAAGTCTCGAACCAAAGAAAACTGAGTAAGGGGGCCGGTTACGTGAAGGGAAGGTTATCGCACCCCTTCACGTCTGTGGTACTCCACAGGATCCACGATTGCTATTTATGTCTAAAGTGTGTGTATAAAAAGTCCTATATGCGATGCAAAAGAGAGAAAATCAATGTAGGGAAAATAAAGAGTTATTGCTCGCATAGGCCCTACCCTGCTGCATACGTATCTCAAGAAGGATTGAGAATCAGAGCACCGTAGCTCGACTAACCTATGTGTTTGTGTTTTGTGATGAATGACGTTACTACACAATCTACCGGATGCCTGACCTTTGGAGACTTACTCACCTGTAGTAGAAGGAGTTAATGTGTTCTTAGGAGAAGAAAAATCAATGAGTTTGTTTGTTTTAGGAATGCTCATGCAAAAAGGAAGTCCTAGACAAGGAACCGTGCTACCTTAATTGACATGCAAACGAGAGACTATACGAAGCCTAGCAATCCTATGGGGAGACGATCACACCATACAAAACAAACATACATAAAGTAAATACGCCAACAAGGGGGCTCAAACATACGTGGGTAGGGCTTTAGTCAAGAGGGGTCATATCAACCTCGACAAACAAGCCATGGAAAGGTAATCAAAGGGGCTCTTAACCACTGACATTGAACGTCAGGGTGAGCAGATCAAACGGGTAATGAGGATAAGACCTCATAGCTCTTAACCCTAGACAGGGTGAGCTCATGACAAAAAGTGGGGATTCATAAAGGTGGAACCCTCTCCACTGACTGACCGGACAAAAGATCTTGGGCTTTTGTTCTGAAGCATCGACACGTAGTGCGAGCATAAAGAACAACACACTGAATAACGGGGGATTGACTACTAATCCCTTTTATCCGTCAATTGCCTCTTCATGGAGGTCTTTAGCACTGGTGCCTCTTCTTGGAGGTCTTTGGGCACAAAAGTAAACAAACAAAAGAAAACATTGCCTCCTGTTAAGGTCTTCCAACTAAGAAAGTGGTAAAATACGGGAAAGATGTAAAAGGGATCAAGAGATCTACCACACGGATAAAGATCCGAAGTAACAGCAATTAAAGAAACAAGAAACCCGGAGGTCTCTCAAGCTAGCACCATCAAAGAAAGCAAGTCAGCAAAGTAATCAGAATAAATCTCCAAATGGTATCCCACAAATAAAGTGGAATACCAAGCAAGCTATCTCTTCAAGGTTCATGTGAGTCCTTACAAAAAAAACTCGACAAACAGGTTAGAATAACAAGGTGGGGTGCAATCAAGAGTTGCACCGAATAAGAGAATCAAAATGTAACCACATGAATCATGTCATTAAAGTTCACAAAAAGCAACCAAGGATAGGAGGCCTAAACCTCTTGTCAAACAAATGCATTAAAAGGGTATCAAAACTCAAAGTCAGGGGTAAGGATCCACACATCAAGACATAACATACCTACTGATTGGAGAGATCGATTGAAATTGAATTGCACCGTTGGATTTGCAGAACAATCTTAGGGTTTATATGAGAGGGAATTGGTTCTTTGCAGATGAGTTCCCTTCAGTCTCTGGAGGTTACTCTGAATTAGTTAGAATCTCTCTAGGGTTTTGTTCCAAGGAAACTTCAGAGTGTTTTCAGCTTTCACCAATTCTCCTCCTCCTTTTTCCTTTACTGAAATTTTAGGATTTATAACTTGATTTTCGTGGCTTTGTGGGCTCAAATGAGAGAGGTACAAGTCCAAGATTTTTCTGTTATATTTTTTTTTATTTTTAGTTTCTTTTTTGTTTTTTTTTTGTTTTTTTTGTTTTTTCAAAACGCGTGGGCTTCGCCTAGCGAGCATGACAGTTCAGGAAATTCCTCTGAGCGCAGGTGATTCTGGTGGCTTTTCTTGGGACTCGCTAGGCGACCCATTCTGCTCGCCTAGCGAGCATGACAGCTCATGAACAAACTTTTGCTCCTTCAAGATTGACGTTTTGAAAGTAACTCAAGTCATTCCCTGGCCATTTCACCTTCAGTTGACCAACAGTTGACTTTTGGCTTCATAGTTGAATTTTGAACTGTACTGAGCCCATTAAGCTTTATCTTTCAGAAAGAACCCACAAAGTGACTTGGATGACATCCTCTTGGAGCTAATTCTTATTGACATGATGAAATGCAATATGAAATGTTAAATGACCTAAAAAATGAATGCATGAATGAGGAGGGCAAATTTGAGGTGCTACAATTGGTGATCACATAAAACCTAAAAAAGTAAAATAAAATAAATCTTTTCATCTGCATAATGATTGCCTTGTTTGAATTCTAAAAGCTTTTCATATCCAAAATCATTATGCAGGTTGATCAAACCCATTGAACATAATGATCCAACACCATCTCCCAATTTTGAGTTCCCTATATTTGAGGCAGAAGAAGATGATGTTGAAGAGATTCCTGACGAGATTACCCATCTACTTGAGCATGAAGAGAAGATCATTCAGCCATATCTCGAGAATCTGGAAACAGTCAACTTGGGGTCTGAGGATTGTGTGCGAGAAGTGAAGATTGGGCACTTCTGGAAGAATCTGTTAAAAAGGGGTTGATTGAATTGCTACGAGAATATGTTGACGTCTTTGCTTGGTCATATGAAGACATGCCTGGTCTAGATACTGATATTGTGCAACATTTCCTACCTTTAAAGCCTGAGTGCGTGCCTGTGAAGCAGAAGCTCAGAAGAACTCATCCTGATATGGCAGTGAAGATCAAAGAAGAAGTTCAGAAGCAAATTGATGCAGGGTTTTTGGTGACTTCTACATATCCTCAATGGGTGGCTAATATTGTGCTCGTGCCTAAGAAAGATGGAAAAGTCCGGATGTGTGTGGACTACAGAGACTTGAATAAAGCTAGTCCGAAAGATGATTTTCCTCTACCGCATATTGATATGTTGGTAGATAATACAGCTAAATTCAATGTCTTCTCTTTTATGGATGGATTTTCTGGATATAACAAGATCAAGATGGCACCCGAGGATATGGAGAAGACAACATTCATCACACCTTGGGGAACATTCTGTTATCGAGTGATGCCCTTCGGTTTGAAGAACACCGGAGCCACGTATTAACGAGCTATGACCACCTTGTTTCATGATATGATGCACAAGGAGATCGAGGTATATGTTGACGATATGATTGCTAAGTCAAGAACGGAAGATGAACATGTAAAGCACTTGTTGAAGCTCTTTCAACGTTTGAGGAAGTACAAGCTTCGTCTGAATCCCAACAAGTGTACATTTGGAGTCCGTTCAGGAAAGTTATTGGGCTTTATTGTTAGTGAAAGAGGTATCGAGGTGGATCCTGCAAAGGTCAAAGCAATACAAGAGATGTCCGCGCCCAAAACTGAGAAGCAAGTCCGAGGTTTTCTTGGCCGCTTGAATTACATTTCCAGATTCATATCTCACATGACTGCCACATGTGCGCCAATGTTCAAGCTCCTCCGGAAAGATCAGTCCCATGATTGGACCGAGGATTGCCAGAAAGCTTTCGACAGTATTAAAGAGTACATGTCTGAACCTCCGATCCTGTCTCTGCCCGTGGAAGGAAGACCATTGATCATGTATCTGACTGTTCTTGAAGACTCAATGGGTTGTGTCCTTGGTCATCAAGACAAATCAGGGAAGAAGGAGTATGTTATTTACTACCTGAGCAAGAAGTTCACTGATTGTGAGTCTTGATACTCAATGCTTGAGAAGACATGTTGTGCTTTGGCTTGGGTTGCTAAGCGTTTACGCCAGTATATGTTGAATCATACGACTTGGTTGATATCCAGAATGGATCCAATCAAGTACATCTTCGAGAAACCTGCTTTAACAGGGAGGATTTCCCGTTGGCAGATGTTGTTATCTGAGTACGATATTGAGTATCGAGCTCAGAAGGCTATTAAAGGTAGTATTTTGGGTGACCACTTGGCACATTAGCCTATTGAGGATTATCAGTCAGTTCAGTATGACTTCCCAGATGCTTCCATCATATTCCTCGAGATGAGAATCGGATGGCAGACGCTCTTGCTACGTTAGCTTCAATGATTGTGGTAAAACTTTGGAATGAAGTCGCCAATATCACTGTGATGCGCTTAGACAGACCAGCTCATGTATTTGCAGTAGAAGAAGCGAAAGATGATAAGCCATGATATTATGACATCAAGTGTTTCCTTCAGAACCAAGTTTACCCGCCTGGAGCATCTGTGAAAGATAGGAAGACTTTGAGGAGATTGTCAGGAAGTTTTTACCTCAATGGCGAAGTGCTTTATAAGAGAAATTTTGACATGGTTCTGCTCAGATGCGTGGATAGACACGAAGTAGACCTGTTAATGACTGAGGTCCATGAGGGTTCATTTGGTACTCATTCCAATGGACATGCCATGGCTAGAAAGATGTTGAGAGCAAGCTACTATAGGCTGACAATGGAGTCTGACTGCTGCAAATACGTGAAGAAATGCCATAAGTGTCAGATTTACGCGGATAAGATTCATATTCCTCCGACACTTCTGAATGTGATTTCATCACCTTGGCCTTTCTCCATGTGGGGAATTGACATGATTGGCATGATAGAGCCCAAAGCGTCTAACGGACACAGATTTATTCTCGTAGAAATTGATTACTTCACCAAGTGGGTTGAGGCGGCATCGTATGCAAATGTGACCAGGAAGGTGGTCGTGAAGTTTATCAAGAATCAACTCATATGCCGCTATGGTGTGCCAAATAAGATCATTACTGATAATGGATCTAACTTGAACAACAAAATGATGAAAGAGTTGTGTAGTGAGTTCAAGATCGCGCATCATAATTCTTCGCCTTATAGACCCAAGATGAATGGGGCTGTTGAAGCTGCTAATAAGAATATCAAGAAGATTATCAAGAAGATGGTTGTCACGTATAAGGATTGGCATGAGATGTTGCCGTTTGCTTTACATGGATATCGTACGTCTGTCTGCACTTCAACACGAGCAACCCCTTTCTCTCTTGTTTATGGCATGGAGGTTGTACTCCCAGTAGAGGTGGAGATCCCATCAATGAGAGTCTTGATGGAAGCCAAGTTGACTGATGTTGAATGGGTTCAGAGTCGTTATGACCAACTGAATTTGATAGAAGAGAAGAGATTGACTGCCATGTGCCACGGTCAGTTATATCAGCAGAGAATGAAGAAAGCTTTTGATAAGAAGGTCAAGCCTCGTGTGTTCCGAGAGGGTGACCTTATGCTCAAGAAAGTCTTGTCTTTCACGCCCGATTCCAGGGGCAAGTGGACTCCAAACTATGAAGGTCCATATGTTGTTAAGAGAGCCTTTTCAGGCGGCGCGTTAATACTTACAACTATGGATGGGGAGGATTTCACTCGTCCTGTGAACTCAGATGCAGTCAAGAAATACTTTGCCTAAAAATAAAAACAGAATAGCTCGCTAAGTTGAAAACCCGAAAGGGAGGCTTAGGCAAAAATGAGCGTCTCGGTGGATTGAAAACCCGAAAGGGCGGTCCAGGCAAAAGTTAAAGACAATAAAAAATGATGAATATTTGTATCCCGCTAGATTGAGTACCTCACCCTGGGGCAATCTAGGCAAAAATTAGGGATTTGGCAAGTAACTGCATCCTGACAAGACTTTGTTCTACAATTATCATCCGTCAGAGATTCTTGTTCATTCGTCATCAATCGAAGCTTCGAATACATCGAATTCAAAATTGGTGGAGAAATGGTCATTATGTTCAATGTAGCCCTTTTCCAATATATATCACCAATTTCAAACTTGTAAAGATCTATGGAGTCTTGCCATTTGCAGACTACCATTCCATCAAATAAATTTGAGCCTTTTATCCAATTATTTGCACTCTTATTTGTTTCTATTCAACAAACGTTTTGCATGCTTTTAATTGAGAAAATATCATTGTTTTGAAAAAAATGAATTTTTCATGACTTGTTTTTAAACGAGGTGAACATTCACAATGATGAAAAAGATACTTAGGAGATCCTCAGTGCTCTCCCCAAGGATGCTATGATCTCCAACAGGGTAAGACATTTGTTCATATTCCTGGCATGACTGTATTTTCTTCCTCCGGAACCCTTTTTGTATGCTTGTTGAGATATTCACCACTCTCCCCTTCAGCGGGGTAGGAACCTTTCCTCCTCAGCGGATGTGATCTCTTTGGTGGGTACGGTACTTGGTGGTTAATCCCCAGAATTCCTTTATCCCTCGGATAGATTCCCCAGTAGAGTTGCTTATGTGGCAGATTCTACCTGTGCAATGAACTCTTTTCCCCAGCTGTGACTGATGGTTCATCCCCTGCAGAGATTTTTTTGTCTCCTGGTATCTCTGATTCCCGTCAGATTGGATACTCTCTGGTGATTTTGGCTTTCTCTCCTGAGATGTGGTACCGGATGTTTGCATGTTGTATTCCTGTGAAGCCTGTTTGTGTTAGAAATGTCTGTTTGTCAGCATTCATTAAACATAAACCACGCATGTGTGCATATAATTTCGAAAATTTGGGTATTCATATTGCATTTCTTGCCATATATCTTTTGTTTGATATCCTCTGCTAGTTGGTAACATATTTCTAAGCAGATGTCGGTGTCTGATCCCTCAATATAGAGAGTCAGCCCCTTAAGCAGAAAGTATTTATTTTTCTTTCCGCATTCCCCACTGAGTTATATCCTCGTGGACGACGGTTGTTTTCGCTTCCTCCCAACATATATATTGGGATAGGTTCCCCTATTGAGTTATATCCTCATTAGGACGAGTCTTGATTCAGTTTGCCTCTTTGGTTTGATCCTAAATTGGCCTCTTGTGACTGTTTCTTGTGCTTCCCCGTGGTATAAATGAATAATTGCTCAGTAACCAGTAACCGTTCATCTTATCCCCGGTGGAGTCTCTGGTTTACTACCCTTATACCGGTAGTTGTAAACCCTATTTTCTCCCCTTTGAAGAATTAACTCTTTTGTTCATCCTAAGTGGATGACGGTTACTTTTCCGTGGTTCTCTACCCAGTATCCGGTAGATGTAATCCCCTCTTTGACGGTTATCATTATCCAATATTCGGTATTGATATTCCCTCCTTCTCTTGGATAATTTCTCTGATTAGACAATTTATCCCCAACAAGCCATCTTTCATACCAGTTGCCGGTAATGTTTGTTGCTCCCATTCGATTGGTCATCATTATATACCTAGTTCCGGTATCCCGATGCCTTTCTTTCTCGGTCGATTTATCCTTTATTAACCCAGTAACCGGTTGTGGATAATCTTCCATGCGAGTGTATTATTTATGTTTTAACGGTAATAGATAATATATCTCATGCACTCTTTACAAATGAGGAATTCACTTGAAATCTTGTTACATGAGCAATTGCCTTGCAAGTCACACGTCCAATTTCATTTGGCTGATGCTCAGAATTCATTTGGCATTGTTTTTGGGCCTTGTGCATGATCATGCAAGCCTATGCAATGTAGCTCCACATGCCATGCACACGGATTGATCACAAGCTTCTTGCCACTTCCTCTATAAATAGAGACCTCATTCCATTCATTTCACACACCTGATTCAACCTGAAATGCTGCAGAATTCTCTCCATAGCCATCACTAAAGAAGCAAATTGCATTTTCTTCAAAAAATTTCAGATCCAAAATTCAACTTCATCTGGTTGAATTCTTGGATCTTAAGCTTCTAAACCTTCATCATTCATCTCACTGGTCTTCTGTTTTAGCAAAGCAAGCAAGGCATCGTGCTCAAATTACCAGAACTCAAGCTTACACTCCAACTGGTATTTTCTTCGGTTCTCATCATCCATGGACCTTTTTGCTTGGATCTAATGTTTTCTGAAGTCCTCACTTGAGAGGCAAGCTAGTGGTAGCTTCAATTTTGCTTTTCCTTGATCTGTATTTTGCATACCTGAATCTTCCACCTCAGATTTCTCAATTTATAGGAATCTTGAGTGTGATTCAAGGTTACAGGGGTGATGTACATCACCCCATCTTCATTTTGGTATAAGGATCGTGCATTTCTATGAAGGTTTGAAAACCTGCAAAATTGACCGGAATCTGCAAGCTCACCGGAGAATACGGTGGCTCCGGTGGCCGTCTGTTGCCAATTTGAATGATGGTCGTTGGATGTGATTCCCAGATCGAATCCTGACCATTGCTTGTTATGACTTTTATTTGTTTTCCATGTGAGTGCATTGCCCGTGGCTTATCATGAGCGCGCGCCTCTGGATCCTTAGATTTGCCAGCTCAATTAATGAGCTCAGATCCAAGGGCTCTCGTTTTTTGCATTTTCTATTTTCTGGTTTTAATTTCTTTAATTCCAATTATTTTCAAAAATCAATATCTCTTTCATTTTTAATCCAAAAATTATGGGACCAATTGCATTATTTCCCAAATAATTTCTAGTTTGTATTTCTGATTTTTAATAATTTTTATTTTGTCATTTGATATTTTTTGTGAATTTTCCCTTTTCTGATTATTTTTAATTCATTTTAAATAGTTTTTGATATTCAAAAAATGCAAAAATATTTTCCTAACCTATTTGAATGATGATGAATCTATGAAAAATATTCTCATCAATTTTTGAATTGATTTGAGATTTATTTGAGATTTTAGTTCAATTAGGTTATTTTTATGCATTTTAATTGATTAAAAATAGTTTCTGACCTTTAAAAATGCTGAAATTTTTTGTCAAACTTTTTTTGACCTTGTTGAGCTTGGGATAAATTACTTGGACCTTCCAAGGTTGATTTGAAGTAATTTTGAAGTTTGACCTTTCCATTTATTTTTAATTCAAGTTTATTTTAAATATTAAAAAATGTCAAAAATATTTTATTCATTTCTTGACTTCCAATCTCCATCTCACTTCTGTTTTTGATTGTTTGACCTTGAGTTTCAATGTTATTGGTCAACATATGAGGATTGGTACATTGTATTTCATTTAATGCACTTTAATTTTGCCATTTCCATTTCTCTTATCCATCTTCTCCTTCTTCTTCTTCCATTTCTTTTCTTCTTGATCAATGAGTTGAAGGTTGATAAATTAGCATTGGTTAGGGAGATTTAATCTTCTTTGATTCAAATCTAATTCATCTTGATCAATTGATCAAGTGAATGGCTTTGCATTAAGGATAGGTTGTCTTTTAAATCATGCAAAAGGCTTAAATCAATACAAGATCAATTCTCATTTTCTTTTTTTGGCATGGCAAGTTTTGGGGACTTGGTTCACTAATCAAGACTCCTAACTTGTGTTTGTTGCCTACATTATTATTGACCGGCCTCAGATAGTTGTGACTTCTACATAAGTCCAATTATGATTGCTTAACATAGCGCTAAATTTGCCTTATGGCACACTAACTACTAACACTAACTATTGACAATTAACATTTACTTTATACAATTTACTTTTATGCAATTTACTATTCTTGCACATATTATCCATTTGCTTTTCTCTTTGCTCATTTGAGCACATGTTTATGTTAATGCCATTTGCCTTTTGCTCACTTGAGCACATAATTGTGTATATATTATTGTGCTTGTGTTTTTGTTTTGATTGTTGTGGACCAAATGCAAAGAAATGGACTTAGTTTCTAGGACCTTCCCTATGCAAAGAAATGGAGAATTGGACTTAGATTCTAGGACCTTCCTTATGCAAAATTGGAGTAAAATGATTTTAATGATGAGGATGGATTAAAGGACCAAATTTCTAAACTCACTCTTGTCCATTCTTGTTTTACTTCATGGAACTTTTGATGTGTGTGCTTTTGTGCTAGGAGTTTCCATTTGAGCTTAATTGGAGGATCATTGTCATGTGCATCCAAGTGGAAGATACAAGATACATTGAGGATCTCTTATGAGACTTGTTTGATTGCTTATGCTTTGTGATTGCTTATTCCAAAGGATGGGAGCTACTTGGATTATCTATATGATCTCAAGAGAGGGACTCCATTGTGGTTTTGATTATTCATCCCTCATCTTTTTGTTTTACTTAGGACTTAGCCATTCTTCTTCTTCTCTCCACTCTAACCCAAGCCAAACCCTTTTGTGCAAACATTTAACCTTTGCTTTCAAATATTAGAAACCTAAGCCTTATGCTTTTGATTTTCAAACTTTCTTTTCATAACACTTATTTTTGAAT
The DNA here is from genome assembly GCF_024323335.1 of Lathyrus oleraceus. Taxonomy (NCBI): domain Eukaryota; kingdom Viridiplantae; phylum Streptophyta; class Magnoliopsida; order Fabales; family Fabaceae; genus Lathyrus; species Lathyrus oleraceus. The sequence continues at coordinate 76,892,162 of NC_066585.1, forward strand.
TGAACTTTTAAGTCAACTTTGACCATTTTTGTATATACTTCTAATTGGTAAATATAACCCACTCAAATGTATTTTATGGTTCCAATGGCCACTTTCTTAATCAAAAATCTTTCATAACCTTTAGCTATTAGGTTTGAGTTATCCTTGTGGTAGATGTAATACTCACCTAAATCCTTAGTGATGAACAATAAGTCTTCCATGCTTATTATAGGGTTAACGCCTCACTAGCATATTGAAGCTATCCTCACATAGTGGATTTGTGGTTTGGTTGAGTTTTCTCCCTTTGATAACAAAAGACCTTAAGGCTTTTGGACCAATCAATTCACCAACTTGTTTTGAGATTTTTACCCCGAACTACGAGGTTTTGATCCTAATCTTTTTATAAGATGGTACGTAGGCAATGGGTTTATCCATCCAAACACAAAATGTAAATAACTTGTATATTCTCTTCTCATCTCTTCAATCATGTTTGCACAAACAAAATTTCTCACAAAAACAACAACCTTTGCAACAAGTATGAAAAGGGCTCCCTAGGAGTACCTAGGATGTTTTTGGTGTCTAACACCTTCCCATTGCATAACCAACCCCTTTACCCAGATCTCTGTTTCTTTTACTAGTTTTTGTTAAAACTTTTAGGTTTTCGTTCGCTTTCTAACCATTCCTTTGGATAAATAGAAGTGCGGTGGCGACTCGACTTTATATGATTTACCTTGGATTTAGTCAATATCTCTAATGGTAACGAATACCCCGCTACAGTACCCTAGGCCAAACTTGTCTCGTTTCTCTTTCACTTCCACCACTTTGCCCCAGTCTTGAGCCTTTTCACTTTCCATAAAAGCCTTAGCTCCTTGCCATGAGGTCATGGATGGTCCAGATTTCAGGGTCTCCAATGTCTATTAGATGGCCATCATATTTACCACTTCCAAGGATTGGAATGGTGTCTAAGTGATCTCGCAATCCACCTCGATATATCGAAAAGATGTCAAGTGGCTAACAAAGATATCTTCCTCTTCTTCAATCACAATCATCTTGTCATTTGTAATGAATTTTAGCTTTTGATGCAGAGTGGAGGTGACGGCGCCTGCAGAGTGAATCCAAGGTCTCCCAAGTAGGCAACTATAACCAGGATGTATGTCCATGACTTGGAACGTGATATTGAAAATAGTTGGACCTATCTTGGTTGGTAAGTCAACCTCTCTTATCGCTGCTCGCCTTGAGCCATCAAATGCCTTTACAATTAGGGTGCTGGGTTTCATACATATCCCTTCTATCGGCAACTTTATCAAAGTTGTCTTCGGCATGACATTCAGTGAGGAACATGTGTCCACTAATACCCTTGATAGTAATTTCAAGGAGATATGTAGAGCTTTATTATGGTTCTTTCCCTCGATTGGCAATTTATCATCATTAAAACCCAAGAAATTCCCAGTGGTCACACAAGCTATCACATCATCGAACTGTTCTATTGTTATATCCTTCGTGATATGTGCGGCGCTCAATACTTTTAACAACAAATTCCTGTGTGCTTCTGAGTTGAGCAATAGAGATAACATGGAGATTTTTGAAGGTGTTTGATTTAGCTGGTCCACCACCTTATAATCGCTCTTCTTGATTATCCTCAGAAATTCCTCAGCCTCTTCATGAGTGGCTGCATCTTTAGGAGACAGGTGCATGTCTTGCATTTCTGGATTAGGGACGGGGATCTGAACAGCAGCTTCCTTCCCTTTAGTCTTTGCAGAAGTGTCAGCAGTTCTTGGCACGAACACTCGGCCACTACGTGTCATTCCTGCTGGCCCCACAATTGAAGTGACATTTGGTTCATTGATCATCAAAGGTCGGTCTTCCTGCCCCTACTTAAAAGCTCTAGGCTGATGTATCCATGGGACTGCCTTCTCATCTTTATATGCGAATGGTGCTGGAAACTCTATCACCAACGGGCTTATAGGTATTTCTACTTTAACCTCATCATAGGGGATGTCCACCACGGCTATCTCTTCCTAGCGCTTGCTCTTGACTCGGCAATTTATCTGTAACTCGCCTCGATCCAGCATTAGTTGTATAAAATTCCTCAACTCTTCATTTTTCTCTTCAGCAACTAGCTCCTCAGGGATTATACCACTCTTCAGCAATTATGCTCTTATCATGGTGATAGCGATTTGAATCTCTTCAACCTTACGGATCAATTTGCCTTAATCACTCTCCTTAATGGCACTGACGGAAGCATCCTTATGTGTTGGCATAGGATTGGTGTTCACGTTCGGGCGTCTCGGAGTGAATGAGACGACTTTCGCTTCGATCAAGTCTTGTACCCGATTTTGAAATGCAAAACAATTCTCCAAGGTATGACCAGGTGCTCCCATGTGGAATTCACAATGGGCATTAGCATCGTATCCGGGTGGATATGGAAAAACAACCGGTTTTAACTCTCTCAATGTCAGAAGGCCCTCCTTTTGCAGATATGGGAATATCTGGCTATAAGGTACTGGTAGGGAATCAAGTTGCCTTCTTGGAGGTCTTGGCCATATGAAGCTTGTTTCTTCCCTTTATAGTTTCTGGATATGGCGTTTGTTTCACCTTCTCTTTTCTTCGGAAGCCTCCAGAATACTTTTTCGGTGCGCTAGGGGATGCCACGGCTCCTGGAATCTTTCCATCCCTCAACCCCCTCTCTATGCGATCTCCAATTGTGACTAGATGTGCGAAGTCAGATGCTGCGTTGCTCACTAATCGATCAAAGAATGGGTCCTTCAAGGTGTCCACAAATATCCCGGTCATTTCCTTTTAAGATAATGGTGGCTCTACCTGAGCAGCCAACTCTCTCCATTGCTGAGCGTATTCTTTAAATGACTCACTTTCTTTCATAGCCATCCCTTGCAACTGCATTTGGTAAGGTGCCATATCTAAGTTATATTTGTACTGACGGAGAAATGCGTCAGCCAAATCCTCTCAGCTTTGAATCCGCCTTTGCTCTAAGCTCATGTACCATCTCAGAGATGCTCCACTCAGACTGTCTTGGAAATAGTGTACAAGTAGTTTGTCGTTTTCGGTATGAGCAGCCATCTTCCTGAAGTACATTACTAGGTGACTTCTTGGACAAGTCTGTCCTTTGTATTTCTCGAAATCAGGAGTTTTAAATTTAGCCGGGATGACTAAATTTGATACCAAACGCATGTTCATGGCGGAGGCACCGAAGATATTGTTTCCTTATATGGCTTTGATCTTCTTTTCCAGGGTACGGAGCCTATCTGCAGCAGGATCTGGAAGTATCTTAGGCTTTGGTTGATCAGGCATATAGAAAGCATCGTACTGGTCATCTCCAATTTCGGATCCATGATGAGTAGACGTATCAGAAGGTTTTGCATGATCCCCATCTCCTTTGCCTCATATCGGTATCTGAACCAATCTCTTCTTGGTGGGGAAGTAACCCTCGTCTCGGGGGTTCAGACCCGGCGTGCTATCATTCCTTTTTGCCCTAGCTTCTTCCTCCTCAATCCTCTCTCTTTGAGCGATTGCGAGCATTGTCTCCAACAGCTGATCCATCTTCTCTTGGATCGTATTGATGTCTGTCCTCATGGTAATTTGGTTAGCCTTAAATTTCTCTAACGTCATCTAGTATTTGCTTCGCGTCTCGTATCGGTGTTGATTAGTCAGTGTGGCTGGATAAAGGGTAAAAAGGTTGGGTAAGTTTTTTGGAATTTTTATGAAGCGTGATGCATAATGAAAATGCGAATGTTATAAGTATTTTATTTTCAGGGAATCGTTCGAGTTTCATTAGTTGTTAGTAATTCGAAGAAACAAGGAATATTAGAATAGCAATAATGGAGTGATTTTAAACATCATTCATTCAAGTACATAACATAGGGGTCCAAATGGGCCATAGTTCAAAATACATTTGTTAAAGGAACAATATAAGACATAAGAAAATTAGACTGCAGGCTTTTTGGCTTGAAGCTCTTCTAGTTCTTCTTTGAATCTCTTTAGCAACCCTCTACAGAGTAGAATGAAACTGATTATGGCTGGAGGAGTGCTATCTTCCCTCAATTCTTCGACTGCGTCTCTCAACTTCCATGGTAATTCTTTAGCCGCCCAATTACAGAACCCTACTAGCCCATCGAGCTTTGCACGTAACTTATCCCTATCTCCTTGCAAGAAGTATATGGTCTTCTTAAAGGATTCATAATCTTCAATCACATAGTCTCGCTCCTTCAACCATATGGAGTTGTCCTGGCGTAATGACTCTAGTTGGTTCTTCCAATAGCTGACAGACTCTTTTACATCTCTTACTTCTCAACATTTCTCCTACCATATCAAGGGTGAAACCCTAGAAGCTTCAGTGGCTATATTCTTGAGTCGGCGCTCCTGATCTACTTCAGCCTTTACATGACGAACATGATTGGTGAGTTCTTTTATCTGAGTCCCAAGTGTATCCCTTATCGTCTTGTTTTCCTTCGTGGCTAGATGCCACCAACGCTCATTGTCTTGACATTCTTTCTGAGCTTGTCTTAGTTGACCCTTAAGAGTATCTAAACAATGGTCAGCTTGTTCTAATCCCAGTTTGATCTTTTTCCTCTTATGCTCTTCCTTGTTGAACTTTTCCACATGTGCTTGAAGCTGTGACTTTTTTCTCTCAAGCTCCCACTTCATGGTGTTTTTCTCATTGATGGTTTGTTGGAGTTTTATTTGCAACTCTTCATTCTCTTTTTCTAACTTTTCCATGGTGGTCTTGAGTTCCTCCATTTCTTCAATAAGAACATGGGTGAGCTTAGGTTCAGGGAGAGGCACAGGTGCTCGAATGACGAACGACATTTTGATCGTCTCCACCCTTTCCTTTACCCACTGAAAATATGATTCTTTTGTAATCTCATTTGCTCTCCCTAACTCAGCTTTCCCTTTTTGATTGACATTCTTCCAAGCTTCCTTGATTCGTTGAAACAAGCTAGGATTCTCAACCCCAAAGTCAAGTAACAAGAAAGCTTCCAAAGACCTCGCATCTGGAGGGCCTTCCATTGGGTAGCCAAGTTGTCTGAGTGATAGAACCGGGTTAGCATTCACACATTCTTGAGTTCCAATAAGTGGTAGATTAGGGAAACCCCCACAGCTGAATATGATGTCCATGTTGATGTATTCTTTGGAATACCAAGAGAGATCTTCTGATCGGAGTGATCCCAATCTTTGAGGCCAACTAACATTTGTCTGTTCAACCCAAGCACCTATCTTCGGAAGATGTTCTAGAAACCACCGATATAATAAAGGAGCACAACAAGTAATCAATCCCTTCTTCTTAGTATACCTATGACTTATGTAATAGTAGACATCGGCTAACAAAATGGGTATTGGGTTCCTAGTAAGGAAAACACAAATGGCAACCATGTCTACGAAACCATCCATATTGGGGAACAGGACGACGCCATAGATGGCCAATGCAATAGCAGAGTAACAAGCATCCCAACTTTCTGCTTTCAATAGGGTGTGAGCTCTTTCTAAGAGAAAATTTAGCGAAAATCCTTTGGTATTCCCTTTGGTCTCTAGGTTAGCCTCTGCTTCCTTTTCATCCATGTGAAGCGCACTAGCAATAACCTCAAGGGGCAAAGATTCATTTATCCCTTCAAATAGTGGCTTGTTCTTCATAGGAATCCTAACAAGACGCTTGAATTCTTCCAACGTTGGTGCTAGCTGGAAGTCTTGGAATGTGAAGCATCTTAAAGGTAGGTCATAGAATTGGGCCAAAGTGATTAAAGTTGTATGGTCCACTTGTTGATTGAGGATGCTGAGCAGATTGCCATAATTCTTTCCAAAGTTGATTCTGTATACTGGGCGCATCTGAGAGACCAAGTCACGTAAGCTCCTTAGATCGGGATCTTTGAACTTGAAAGAGTAAATGTTTCTTTTGCTTGATTCCATGTTTCCTGAATTCCTGCAACTCATGATACTCAGATTCCTTGGAAATAAAATAATATGAATGTTATGTTATGAATGATGTTATGTGTGCCACATGTAGGTTAATATACAGGTCATGAGAGTGGGTATTCTTGGTTACTAAACAAAACCTTTTTGGGAGGATGCTAAAGTTAAAAGGTTCCCAAAGTCATCAATCAATATTTAGGAAAGTTATTGTCATGATGAAAACTCATCTGCAAATAACATCCCCAAACAAAGTCTCGTTTGGGTGAGGCCTTCGTATGGTCCCAAAGAGGAAGACTCCTAGTGGGTCCATACTACACAACTCTCGTATCCAAGGTTCTAATAAGGTTCTCAAAGTCATAGATCGAGGTTGGGAATACCACTGTAAGGTAGTAATACACCCAAGGGATCTCATCAAATTGGGGCTTTCGCATTAACCCAATAAGTCTGGGACTTTTCAGGTAGATACTACATAACCACCGGATATAATGGGTTAAAAGGTCCCTAGAGTCATTGATCCAACTTGAGAATACTATCATCGTGACGAAAACTCGTCGGGCAACAATATCTCAAGAGAATCTCCTCTAGGCGGGGTCTTCGTATCTTCCCAACAAGGAAGTCTCCTTGTGGACGCCCACTATGCAACCACCAACTTAATCTTATGGTTTTTCTCAGACTCAGGTAGAGAGCCTATCTCACAGAGCACCACTAACAGAGAGCCCCGAATAAGACATATTCAATAAATCACAATACAATAATCATGATAACATAATAATAACAGAATAAATAACAAACAGATAAAATTAACACACAATACATCAACTGAACTAAGTTAGGCTTCACTCTCTTTTGCTTGGAGTTGTTCCCCAGCAGAGTCGCCATCTGTCGCATCTCGAAAAATACGATTCCTCGCGATGGTCGCGGAAAAAATTATGTTCGAACAGAGTCGCCACCGAACTTTATTTATCCCAATGAAGGAATAGGAAAATGTCGATAAAACCTTTTGAATAATAGAATAATGGTCGTCGCAACCATATTCGGGTTCCAGAGTTGATTACATAAGGGGAAGGTATTAGCACCCCTTGTAGTGGGGTATTCGTTACCATTAGAGATATTGACTAAATCCAAGGTAAATCATACAAGTCGAGTCGCCACTGCACTTCTATTTATCCAAAGGAATGGTTAGAAAGCGAACAAAAACCTAATAGTTCGAATCAAAAACTAGTAAAAGAGAATCAGAGATCTGGGTAAGGGGGTTGGTTATGCAATGGGAAGGTGTTAGGCACCCAAAACATCCTAGGTACTCCTAGGGAGCCCTTTTCATACTTGTTGCAAGGTTGTTGTTTTGTGAAAGTTTATTTGTGCAAACATGATTGAAGTGATGAGAAGAGAATATACAAGTTATTTACATTTTGTGTTTGGATGGATAAACCCATTGCCTACGTACCATCTTAAAAAGATTAGGATCAAAACCTCGTAGTTTGGGGTAAAAATCTCAAAAAGGAGTTGGTGAATTGATTGGTCCAAAAGCCTTAAGGTCTTTTGTTATCCAAGGGAGAAAACTCAACCTAAAACCACAAATCCACCATGTGAGGATAACTTCAACATGCTAGTGAGGGGTTAACCCTATAATAAGCATGGAAGACTCATTGTCCATCACTAAGGATATAGGAGAGTATTACATCTACCTCAAGGATAACTCAAACCTAATAGCTAAAGGTTATGAAAAAGTTTTGATTAGAAAGTGGCCATTGAAACCACAAAAGGACATTTAAATGGGTTATATTTACCAATTAGAAGTATATACAAAATGGTCAAAGTGGACTTAAAGATTCAATTCAAAATGAGTATTATGAAAAGAAAGTTTGAAAATCAAAAGCATAAGGCTTAGGTTTCTAATGTTATGTTAGATGTTTGCACAAAAGTTTTGGCTTGGGTTAGAGTGGAGAGAAGAAGAAGAAGGGCTAAAGTCCTAAGCAAAGCAAATATGTGAGGGAAAAGAATAAGACCACAATGGAGTTCCCTTCTTGGGATCATATTGATGATCCAAGTAGCTCCCATCCTTTGGAATAAGCAATCACACAAAGTATGAACTCAAGCAATCAACAATCAAATGAACTCTTGGAAAGACTCCTCAATGTATCTTGGATCTCTCTCTCTCTTAGAAGCTCATGGTAATGGTTCCTCAATTAAGCTCAAGTTGGAACTCCTAGCACAAAGAAAACACACATCAAAAGGTTCTATAACACAATCAAAGAATGGACAAGAGGGAGTTTACAATATGGTCCTTTCAATGTTCATCTTCAAGTTTTAAGCATTCTAAAGGCTCAATGCCTAGTTGCTCTTTGACTTTTTAGAGCACTCTAAAGGCCCAATGCCTAGTTGCTCTTTGACTCCAAATTTGCATAGGGAAGATCCTAAAGTCTAAGTCCATTTTGTCCAATTCTTTTTATTTGGTTCACAACAAACAGACAAACACAAGCACAAAAGATATATACACAATTATATACCCAAGTGGACAAAAGGCAAATGGCATTAACATAAACATGTGCTCCAATGAGCAAAGGAAAAAGCAAATGAATAATAGGTACAAGAATGGTAAATTGCATAAAAGTAAAGTGCATAAGGTAAATGTTAATTGTTAGTGGTCAATAGTTAGTGTGCCATAAGGCAAAATTTAGCGCTATGTTAAGCAATCGTAATTGGACTTATGTAGAAGTCACAACTATCTGAGGCCGGTCAATAATAATATAGGCAACAACACAAGTTAGAAGTCTTGATTAGTGAACCAAGTTCCAACAACTTGCCATGCCAAAAAGAAGAAGAGAATTGATCTTGTATTGGTTTAAGTCTTTTGCATGATTTAGGAAACAACCTATCCTTAATGCAAAGCCATTCACTTGATCAATTGATCAAGATGAATTAGATTTGAATCAAGGAAGATTAAGTCTCCTTAATCAATGCCAACTTATCAACCTTCAACTCATTGATCAAAAAGAAAAAGAAGGAGAAGAAGAAGAAGAAGAATGGATAAGGAAATGGAAAGATCAAAATGCATAAGGTGAAATAAAAAATGTACCAATCCATGTGTATTGACCAAATGACATTGAAAGTCAAAGTCAAACAATGAGAAATCAGAAATGAGATGAAGATTGGAGGTTAAACAATAAACAAAAATATTTTTGGCATTTTTAATATTAAAATAAACCTGAATTAAAAATAAAAGAAAAGGTCAAACTTCAAAATCACTTCAAATCAAACTTGAAAGGTCCAAGTGATTTATCCCAAGTTCAACAAGGTCAAACAAAGTTTGACAAAAAATTTCAGCATTTTTAAAAGTCATAAACTATTTTTAATCAATTAAAAATGAATAAAAATAACCTAATTGAACTAAAATCTCAAATAAATCTCAAATCAATTAAAAAATTGATGAAAATATTTTTCATAGATCCATCATCATTCAAATAGGTTAGGAAAATGTTTTTGTATTTTTTGAATATCAAAAACTATTTAAAATGAATTAAAAACAACCAGAAAAGAGAAAATTCACAAAAAATATCAAATGATAAAATAAAAAATATTAAAAATCATAATTAGAAACTAGAAATTATTTGGAGAAGAATGCAATTAGTCCCATATTTTTTGGATTAAAAATGAGGAAGATATGAATTTTTGAAAATAATGGAAATAAAAGAAATAAAAATCAGAAAATAAGAAATTCAAAAAAACGAGGAGCGTTAGATCTGAGCTCATTAATTGAGCTGGCAAATCATACGCTCCAAAAGCGCGCTTCCACCATAGACCAAAGTCCACGCGTAACACCAGGAATTAAAATGAGTCATAACAAGCGAAGGCCAGGATTAGATCTGGAAAATGCATCCAACGATCCAGATTGGATCTGGCAATGGGACGGCCACCGGAGCCACCTTCTTCTCCGGTGAGCTTGTGTTTTCCGGCCAAAATTGCAGACAACCAAAACTTAACCAAAATACACGATCCATACATCATTGGAAAGCTGGGATGATGTACATCATCCCTGTATCACTCAATTCCACTCTAGATCTCTATATTGAGAGAAATCAGAGATGGAAATTCTGTGATGTTCAAGTGAACTTCATGGATTTCAACAATTAAGTACTCAAATCAATTGCCTCTATGAAGAAGACTTCAGCCAACACAAAATCCAAGCAAATAGATCAATAGATGATGAGTTTCGAAGAAAAAACCAGTTGAAGAACAACCTTGGATTCTAGAAATTTGAGCTTGATTCCTTGCTTCCTTTGCCAAAACAGAAGATCAATGGAGTATAGGATGAAGGTCTAGAAGCTTTAGATCCAAAGATTCAACCAGATGTAGTTGAATTTTAGATCTGAAAAATTTGAAGAAAAGTGAAATAGCTTCTTTGGTGAGAGGTTAGGTTTTCAGTTCTGCAGCATTTCAGGTTGATTCATGGATGATTTTTGAATGGAGTAAGGCTTCTATTTATAGAGGGAATGTGATCAAAGCCGTGTGCATGAAATTGGATATTCATTGCATGGGCTTGCATGATCATGCAAAAGGCCCAAAATCAATGCCAAATGCAATCTAAAATCATACCAAAGTGAAATGGACGTGTAATCTGAATGGTAATTGCTTGTGCATGGAATTTTGAGGTGTTATGCATAATTGAACCAAAAGCTTCTCCTCTTTGAAAATACCATTTGCCAAATCCAAACATGATCATGTGAGTAATGGATGGAAAGGTTTTGATGTAAGGAACAATTGTTATGTTGGGCAAAAATCCATTTGAAATGTGGAAATTGATGAAATTTGAGTTTAAAGTGCAAGGTGCAAAATATGAAAAGGCAAAGTTTCTAAATTTGGCCAATGTTCAAGCCCTTCTGTTTTGAAGATGTAATCCCCAAATGAAAAAACCTACAACATCGAAGTTGTAGATCCCTTCAAGAAAATCAAAATGGACTTATATTTTGCATCATTTGGATTTTTTATGAAAAAGTTATGGGCAATTGAAGTTAGACTTTTTTGCCTTTCAATACATTTGGTCCAAAGTGACCCATAATGTCTTGCATTATCACATGTATTTCCTTTGTGATTTTGAAATTTTGTTCAACATAACATTTGAAGTAGACATCTTAAGCTTTCCAATGCATTTTATACCACCTAAAAATCATAAAAAAATGAATGCGTTATGTCCTTGGGAAGTTGACCCAAAATTAGGGTTTCAGTCAAAATGACCTATAATGTCTTGGAATGGGAGATGACCTTCCAAGCTTCAAAAAAATTTTTGATGAACATGAAATTTGTTCATATTGTCCTTAAGACCATTTTTTATTTTGGGATCATCTCCATTTGACCAACACACAAAAAGTTAGGTCTCATTGCATTTCAAAATAGTCAGATGAATTGACTGATCAACTTCTCAAGTCCATGACTCATATTTTGATGAATTGATGATTGAGGACACTCAAATAAGTTCAAATATGCATGAAATGATGAATTAAAGAACTTCCCTTGATTTTATTTGACCATGGGCTGAGGTTGCTTCAAGAACAAGGCATTGTGGATGATCAGATGAACTAGGGTTTCCTTGGGGAACAAACCTCAAACCCTTTGACTAACTTTGATCAAAATGATGAATTGAGATGCTAGGGAGGAATATTTGATGGATGAGAGCTTTGGGAACCATTACCATGCTTGCTTTCATCTCCTCTTGGCCATACCTTTGTACCAATGATCTCCTTGAAGCTTTGGACCTTGTGATTGCTCAAGCTACAAACAAAAGATGTTAGTGACATATTTTTGTGCTTTTGGTTAGTAAACAAAATAAGAAAAGAAATGATATACAAATCAAGCATGCTTGGTGATCTCAAACCACTCACAAGAGGTCCCACCCAAAGGCAAAGGGAACCAAGATGCTAATGATCCTTGAGGCAATGCAAATGCAATGTTATGATGCCATGAGGGATATTAGGGTCAAAATTGGGGTCTTACAGATGCCCCTATTTAAGGTCATTCTAGCCAGAGAAGTGAAGGTTAAAATCTTCGTCTCGACGGGGTAGAATGGGCTTAAATAATAACAAAGAGACGAATTTTGGTCCCTAAGAGACCTCATGATGCGAATGTATGTATGCAAACAGTAAAACTCTATGGGGATATGTGTCCACAAAGGCAAAGATCAGGAGGAAACCGACGATTCCTATGAATAACTCATTCTATGGGCAGAGACTCTACAGGGGAGTAAAAGGATAGAAATGCGTGAGCAGGTCACGACTTAAAACTTGCCGAGAGACACGGAGAGAATCCATGAAATAAATCCATGGAAGGACTCGAGTTGACTCGAAGATGCGTGTATTGGGGAATATGCCAATACGGCAAAATTATCCGCAACGGATACTTCGGATAAAAATCCGGACTCAGGTGGGGATGTCCACTAAGGACTCAGCTGAGGAAATAACAGATGAGGTATTACTGGTTACTGGGTAATAAGCTCAAAAAGAGATCATGTGATCCCACCGGTATAAGGGTGAGGGGAAAACATGCTCCAGGAGAATGAATATCTAAGACCGGTATAAGGGTGAGAGATATCAATCAACCAAATCATCTGAGGAAGACCTAAAAGGTGTATTTCAACTCAGGAAAATCTGACTCCACAGGGGACAAAAAGTCATAATAGGGAGCACCAGGGATGCCGGTTACTGGGCATATAATAGGTGACCAACCAATGCATGAATTGGGGAATATTCCCAAAATACTTATCATCCAAAAGAGGGCTAAAAGCGAACTCGATTATGGGATGGACATTCGATTCCGAAAAGGGATACGAATCTTACTCAACTGGGGAAGAACAAAAGGCTTCGACCAAAGAGTGCATGAGATATATTATCTATTACCGTCAGAACGTAGATAATATACTCGCATGGAAGATTATCCACAACCGGTTACTGGGTTAATAAATTATAAATCTACCGACAGAGAAAGGCATCGGGATACCGAAACTAGGTATATAATGATAACCACTCAAGGGGAGCAACAAACATTACCGCCAACCGGTATATGAAAGATGACTGCTGGGGATAAAATGCTTAATCAGAGCAATTATCCAAAAGAATGAGGGAATATCAACACCGAATATTGGATGAAGATAACCGTCAAGGAGGGGATTACATCTACCGGATACTGGGTAGAAAACCACGGAAGAGTAACCGTCCTCAATCAGGTTAACTCTGCAAGGGGATGAAATAGGGTTTACAACTACCGGTATAAGGGTAGAAAACCACAGACTCTGTCGGGGCAAAGATGGATAATTACTGGTTACTGAGCAACTATTCATCTATACCACATGGGAGTGCAGGAAACAGTCATAAAAAGCCAATCTAGGATCAAACTAAAGAGGCAAGCTGAATCAAAACTCGTCCCAGTGAGGATATAACTCAATGGGGACTCCCCTCCCAATATATGTGTTGGGAGGAAACAGAAATAATCATCATCCACGAGGACATAACTCGGTGGGGAATATGGAAGGAAAGATACATACTTTCTGCTTAAGGGGCTGACTCTACATGGGGAGATCAGACACCGACATCTGCTTGGGAAATGTATTACCTACTAGCAGGGATAACAAACAAAGATATATGGCAAAGAATGCAATCATGGATATCTGAATGTTTGAAAACTATATGCCCGCATGCATGGTTTATGTATGATGAATGCTGACAGACAGACATTTCTAACACAAACAGTTCCAAAGGATGAAAACATCTGGTACTACATCTCAAGAGAGAAAGCCAGGTTCGCCGGAGAGTATCCAATCTGATGAGGGCGAGAGACACCAAGAAGCAAAGATCTCTGCAAGGGAATGAACATCAGTCATTCCAGCTAGGGACGAGAGTTATTGCATAGATAAAATCCGCCACATAAGCAACTCCACTGGGGAATCTATCCGAGGAGGTGAAGGGATTCTAGGGATCAACCGCCAAATAGGAAGCTTCCAAGGTCACCACCAAATACCGTACTACCAAAGAGATCACATTTGCTGAGGGGGAAAGGTTGCTACCCTACTGAAGGGAAAAGTGGTGAATATCTTACCAAACACCCTGCTTGGTAGAGGAAACCAAAAGGCTCCGGCAGGAAGAGGATACAAACATGCCAGGAATATGAACAAATGTCTTACCCTGTTGGGGATCATACCATCCTTGGGAGAGCGCTGAAGATCTCCTAAGTATCCTTTCGTCATCGTGAATGTTTACTTTGTTTAAAAAACAAGTTATGAAAAATTTGATTATTTAAAACAATGATTTTTTTTCAATTAGAACATGCAAAACATTTGTTGAATAGAAACAAATAAGAGTGTAAATAATTGGATAAAAGGCTCAAATTTATTTGATGGAATCGTAGTCTGCAAATGGCAAGACTCCATAGATCTTTACAAATTTGAAATTGGTGATATATATTGGAAAAGGGCTATATTGAACATAATGATCATTTCTCCACCAATTCTGAATCCGATGTATTTGAAGCTTCGGTTGATGACGAATGAGCAAGAATCTCTGACGGATTGACAGTTGTAGAACAAAGCCTTGTCAGGGTGCAGTTACTTGCCAAATCCCTATCTTTTTGCCTAGATTGCCCTAGGATGAGGTACTCAATCTAGCGGGATACATATATTCATTTTTTTTATGTCTCTAACTTTTGCCTGGACCGCCCTTTCGGGTTTTCAATCCACCGAGACGCTCATTTTTGCCTAAGCCGCCCTTCCGGGTTTTCAACTTAGCGAGTTGTTCTGTTTTTATTTTTAGGCGAAGTATTTCTTGACTGCATCTGAATTCACAAGACGAGATAAATCCTCCCCATCCATAGTTGTAAGTATCAAAGCACCACCTAAAAAGGCTCTCTTAACAACATATGGACCTTCATAGTTTGGAGTCCACTTGCCCTTGGAATCGGGTGCAAAAGACAAGACTTTCTTGAGCACAAGGTCACCTTCTCGAAACACACGAGGCTTGACCTTCTTATCAAAGGCTTTCTTCATTCTTTGCTGATATAATTGACCATGGCACATGGCAGTCAGTCTCTTCTCTTCAATCAAATTCAGCTGGTCATAACGACTCTGAACCCATTCAGCATCAGTCAACTTGGCTTCCATCAAGACTCTCATTGATGGGATCTCCACCTCTACTGGGAGTACAGCCTCCATGCCATAAATAAGAGAGAAAGGGGTTGCCCCTATTGAAGTGCGGACAGATGTGTGATATCCATGTAAGGCAAATGGCAACATCTCATGCCAATCTTTGTACGTGACAACCATCTTTTGGATAATTTTCTTGATATTCTTATTAGCAGCTTCAACAGCCCCATTCATCCTGGGTCTATAGGGAGAAGAGTTGTGATGCGCAATCTTGAACTCACTACACAGTTCTTTCATCATTTTGTTGTTCAAATTAGATCCATTATCAATAATGATCCTATCTGGCACACCATATCGGCATATGAGTTGATTCTTGATAAACTTCACGACCACCTGCCTGGTCACATTTGCATACGATGCCGCTTCAACCCACTTGGTGAAGTAATCAATTGCTACGAGAATAAATTTGTGTCCATTGGACGCTTTTGACTCTATCATGCCAATCATGTTAATTCCCCACATGGAGAAAGGCCATGGTGATGAAATCACATTCAGAAGTGTCGGGGGAATATGAATCTTATCTGCATAAATCTGACACTTATGGCATTTCTTCACATATTTGCAGCAGTCAGACTCCATTGTCAGCCAATAGTAGCCTGCTCTCAACATCTTTCTAGCCATGGCATGTCCATTGGAATGAGTACCAAATGAACCCTCATGGACCTCAGTCATCAACAGGTCTGCTTCGTGTCTATCCACGCATCTGAGCAGAACCATGTCAAAGTTCCTCTTATAAAGCACATCACCATTGAGGTAGAAACTTCCTGATAATCTCCTCAGAGTCTTCCTGTCTTTCATAGATTCCCCAGGCGGGTAAGATTGATTCTGAAGGAAACACTTGATGTCATAATACCATGACTTATCATCTTTCACTTCCTCAACTGCAAACACATGAGATGGTCTGTCCAAGCGCATCGCAGTGATATTGGGGACTTCATTCCAAAGTTTTACCACAATCATCGAAGCAAGTGTAGCAAGAGCATCTGCCATCTGATTCTCATCTCGAAGAATATGATAGAAGTCAACCTCAGTAAAGAACGTTGAAATCCTCCTCGCATAATCCCTATATGGAATGAGGCCAGGCTGATTCGTTTCCCATTCACCCTTAATCTGATTAACAACGAGAGCCGAATCACCATATACATCAAGATGCTTGATCCTTAGATCAACACATTCCTCCAATCCCATAATACAGGCCTCATACTCAGCCATATTATTCGTGCATTTGAAAGTTAGCCTTGCTGTAAAAGGAATATGTGTGCCCTGAGGAGTAATAATCACTGCCCCAATACCATTTCCATATTGATTTACAGCGCCATCAAATACCATACTCCATCTGGAACCAGGCTCTGGCCCTTCGTCGAGTGTAGGCTCATCACAATCTTTCATTTTCAAATACAGAATCTCCTCATCTGGGAAGTCATATTGAACTGACTGATAATCCTCAATCGGTTGATGTGCCAAGTGGTCAGCTAAAATACTACCTTTAATAGCTTTTTGAGCTCGATACTCAATATCATACTCAGATAACAACATCTGCCAACGGGCAATCCTCCCAGTTAAAGCGGGCTTCTCGAAGATATACTTGATTGGATCCATTCTGGATATCAACCAAGTCGTATGGTTCAACATATACTGGCGTAAGCGCTTAGCCAAGCCAAAGCACAGCATGTCTTCTCAAGCATTGAATATCGAGACTCACAACCGGTGAACTTCTTGCTCAAGTAGTAAATAACATATTCTTTCTTTCCTGTTTCATCTTGCTGACCAAGGACACAACCCATTGAGTCTTCAAGAACAGTCAGATACATAATCATTGGTCTTCCTTCCACGGGCAGAGACAGGATCAGAGGCTCAGACAGATACTCTTTAATACTGTCGAAAGCTTTCTGGCAATCTTCGGTCCAATCATGGGACTGATCTTTCCGAAGGAGCTTGAATATCGGCGCACATGTGGCAGTCATGTGGGATATGAATCTTGAAATATAATTCAAGCGGCCAAGAAAACCTCGGACTTGCTTCTCAAGTTTTGGGCGCAGGCATCTCTTGTATTGCTTTGACCTTTGCAGGATCAACCTCAATACCTCTTTCACTGATAATAAAGCACAATAACTTGCCGGAACGGACTCCAAATATACACTTGTTGGGATTCAGACGAAGTTTATACTTCCTCAAACGCTGAAAAAGCTTCAACAAGTGCTCTACATGTTCAACTTCCATTATTGACTTCGCAATCATATCATCAACATATACCTCGATCTCCTTGTGCATCATATCATGAAACAAGGTGGTCATAGCTCGTTGATACGTGGCCCCGGAGTTCTTCAAACCGAAGGGCATCACTCGATAACAGAATGTTCCCCAAGGTGTGATGAATGTTGTCTTCTCCATATCCTCGGGTGCCATCTTAATCTGATTATATCCGGAAAATCCGTCCATAAAGGAGAAGACATTGAATTTAGTTGTATTGTCTACCAACATATCAATATGTGGTAGAGGAAAATCCTCCTTCGAACTAGCTTTATTCAAGTCTCTATAATCCACACATATCCGGACTTTTCCATCTTTCTTAGGCACGGGCACAATATTGGCCACCCATTGAGGATATGTAGAAGTCACCAGAAACCCCGCATCAATTTGCTTCTGAACTTCCTTCTTGATCTTTACTGCCATATCATGATGAGTTCTTCTGAGTTTCTGCTTCACAGGCACGCACTCAGGTTTCATAGGTAGGAAATGTTGCACAATATCTGTATCTAGACCAGGCATGTCTTCATATGACCAGGCAAAGACATCGACGTATTCTCGTAGCAACTTAATTAACCCCTTCTTAACAGATTCTTCCAGGAGTGCCCCAATCTTCACTTCTCGCACACAATCTTCAGACCCCAAGTTGACTGTTTCCAGATTCTCAAGATGCGGCTGAATGATCTTCTCTTCATGCTCAAGTAGACGGGTAATCTCGTCAGGAATCTCTTCAACATCATCCTCTTCCGCCTCAAATATAGGGAATTCAAAGTTGGGAGATGGTGTTGGGTCATTATGTTCAATGGGTTTGATTAACCTACATAATGATTTTGGATATAAAGAGCTTTAGAATTCAAACAAAGCAAATCATTATGCAGATGAAAAGATTGATTTTATTCTATTTTTAGGGTTTTATGTGATCACCAATTTCATGCAAAAAAGCGAAAAGGGAAAATAATTGGAAAAACAAAGATTTAACATGAATCTGTTGAATGAAAATATCATTGTATTTATGCGCCAACAATGTCATCACTCCTCCTTTTGGCATGGGAGAAGGGTTTTCAAACACAATGGACATTACTTTGACTTATGTATAACTGTTGGAATATCCACAACGACCCAATTATTGCAGATTCCCCCAGGGATGACGAAGTTGCCAGAATCCTCTTCGTCCTCTTCCAGAACGGAAGCAGCCTCTTGGTCTTGACAAGTGTGGATGAAACCTCCACTCTTGAACAGCCCTCGCGTATTAGAAACCCCAGATGAATAACCTATACCAGCTCGGGACTTGTTGTCTTCTAACTCAATCATTTTCCCTAATCCAGCGGTTGCACCACGCTCAATGGCCAACTTTGCATATTTGTAGGAAGCAAATGAAGGAGTTCTCTTCTCGATAGGCTCAGCAATAGATAAAGCTTGGAAGGGAGTTCCAACTTCATCCTCAGCATCTATATATGAGAAAGAAGACAAATGGCTAACCAGGAGAGCCTTTTCTCCCCCTACCACCACCAGCTTCTTATTCTTCAGAAATTTCAATTTCTGGTGTAGGGTAGATGTCACGACACCTGCCTCATGAATCCATGGTCTGCCTAGGAGACAGCTATACAATGGGTGAATATCCATAACCTGGAAGGTAATCTGGAAATCACTTGGTCCGATCTTGATTGGGAGATCAACTTCCCCAATCACAGTTTTGCGAGACCCATCAAAAGCCTTCACAACTACTCCACTCTTCCTCATGGGAAGCCGAGAGAGTGGTTTTTGGCAATACGTTCAGTGATGACCCAGTGTCCACCAGCACATTGGACATGGCGTCGTCTTTGCAACCCATAGATATATGTAATGCCAAGTTATGGTCTCTTCTCTCCTCAGGGAGATCAGAGTCACAAAATCTCAAGTTGTTACAAGCAGTAATGTTTGCAACAATGCTATTGAATTGTTCTATTGTGACATCCTGATCTACATATGCGACATCCAAAACCTTCTGCAGAGCCTCTCGGTGTGGTTCTGAATTCAAAAGCAATGATAACACAGATATTTTGGATGGCGTTTGTAGAAGCTGGTCTACAACATTGTACTCGCTCCTTTTGATGAGCCTCAGCATCTCATCACAGTCTTCTTTCACATTGCCACTCGGGCCAACAGAAGCAAGAGTCCTCAATGTAGAGGAGGGCTTAACAACAAGTGCCGGATTCGGGGTGCTCACAGCATTCCCAATCGGGCGTTCATCAGAATCAGCATTAGCTCTAACTCGAGCATCAGCTTGAGGCTTTGGCGGTGCTGAAAATACACGACCACTACGGGTCAAACCGCTAACATCGGCAATGTTAACAACAGATGAGGATGGCAAAGACACCTCTTCCCATTTTCTACCATGACAACATTGTAGCGATAGGGGACCGCCTTTTCAGAAGAGTACGGTACTGGTCCGGCTGACTTGATGGTTAATGCGGGAGAAACCTTCTGCTTGCTACCATCATACTTGATGATAACAGGCTCGGGGATTCAGAATACTGGAGAAATTACGTTGACCCCATCGGCGTCTTCGTCAACATTTCTGTTTTGAAGGATCTCAATAACTCCTTCATCCAGCATTTCTTGAACATCTTTGCGCACCTGGCAGCAACCTCTTTGATTAACAGAACAGACTCAGCATCTATCGTGGTCATGCTCATAATGACTATAATCACATAGCAAGCGATGCATCTCGACCAGAGATTGTCGGATATGACTGACGTATTTGACTTTGTACTTGCCAGGGCAGCCCTGGACCATGTTGATAGACTTCCCATGCTCGGACAATGGGCTCTTCTTTACGTTAGGACTTACATCCTCGAAACACAGAATGCCACACCTCACAAGGTCTTGAACTTTGGTCTTCAAAGGGTAGCAATTCTCCACGTCGTGGCCGGGAGCACCAGAATGATAAACACAGTGTAATTCGGGCTTATACCACCACTGGGGGTTAGTAGGTATAACCGATGGGTCTCGCGGAGTAATCAACTTCCTCTTTATCAAAGAGGGATATAACTCTGCATACGTCATCGGAATAGGATCGAAGGTGACCTTTTTCCTCTCGTAACTCGTGCTGGTTTGATTACTGCTTCGAGGCTGGTAGGCCTGCTGTTGCGGACGGTGCTATTGATGTTGATATTGCGGATATGGTTGCTGATTGTTGTTATGTTGATGGTACTGCTGATTATCTCTGAAGACAGGTGCTATATGAGCCACCTGGTGTTGGTTACCGGCGGGACGTACGGTCTTCCTCCTCATAGAGGGTCTTCTTGGTTTCATATGAGAAGTCACAGCATGTGCCTCTCCATCTTTCTTTTTCGCAAACGCCCCATAACGTTTGGCAGAAGAGCCTTCTTCTCTTGTCAGACGTCCTTCTCTAACCCCTTCTTCTAGACGCATCCCCATATTCACCATCTCGGTGAAGTCAGAAGGAGCGCTAGCAATCATCCGCTCATAATAAAAAGAACTCAAGGTCTTCAAAAAGATCTTAGTCATATCTTTCTCTTCTAGCGGGGGCATGATCTGTGTTGCCACCTCTCGCCACCTCTGGGTATATTCTTTGAATGTTTCCTTGTCCTTCTGGGACATGGCCCTCAATTGATCCCTATCGGGAGCCATATCCATATTGTACTTGTATTGTTTGACGAAGGCCTCGCCAAGATCATTGAAGGATCGGATGTTCGCACTGTCTAAACCCATGTACCAACACAGGGCAGCACCGGACAAACTATCCTGAAAGTAGTGGATGAGCAATTGGTCATTGTCGGTCTGAGTCGACATTTTCCTGGCGTACATGACCAGGTGACTGAGAGGGCAAGTATTTACCTTGTATTTTTCAAAGTCAGGGACCTTAAATTTCACAGGGATCTTCACATTAGGAACCAAGAAGAGTTCGGCAGCAGACTTGCCGAAAAGATCCTTTCCTCTAAGAGTTTTCAATTCCTTGCGAAGCTCAAGAAATTGATCGTTCATAGCATCCATCTTCTCATAGACATCTGGGCCCTCAGACGGCTCATAATGATAGGTGGTGTCGTCTACTCTGGGCAGAGTATGCACGACAGGAGGAGGAACAGCAAGGACCGGGCTAGATGCCGGCATAGAAGCAAAGGCGGGAGCAGGACCCTCGGGCATGAAATTGGGAGGCATCCCCCACGGGAATCCGGCTGGCATGGCCGTTGGAGCAAAGTGTGCACTGGCTGCAGGCACAGTCGAGGAGACAATCTCAGAGATGATTGTCCTCTGGGGAGGAGTTGAAGGCGTTGGAGAAGACTGGCTCTGGGCAGCCATGAATGACTCCATCAAGGCACTTAATCTGGCCACTTCCTCTTTCAGTTCGCGGTTCTCTTGTTCCAAATGATCCATCAGTCTTGAAATGTTGGCTCTGGTGTAGTACCGGTGAGTCAGCTTGTCTTCAAAATAAATGAAGAACACAGAGTTAGACCACAGGACGAGAAGCCGGAAACAAAACCTGCTTATGCACATGATGCATGCAATACTTGTGCAAATGATTTTTCTTTTATTTCAAAGGAACTTTAGGGTTCTATTTGCAATTTTTTTGAAATATTAATCATTTATCACATATGGAAATATCTCATCAAATACTATCTGGAAAGATTTTTACACTAAAGAAGTACAGTTTTGGTAACCAAATACAAGAGAAAAGGAAAATACTCATCCTATGGATCCCTAGAAACAATCATCCAAAGCCCTGGACACAGGAAGATAAGATGCACGAAGCCTCTTCACCTCCCTCTCGTAAGTTGCCTCCATATCTGTCTTCTCCTTGGCGAGTCGATCGTACTTCCTTTTCCAAAACTTGGAAGATTGAGAAAGTAGAGAAGCCCATGCATCATCAGGATCATCAATAACCTGATGTTCGAGGAACTCTATCAAAGCATCCTTCTCCTTAATCTGCTGAAGCAACTCTTCTCGTTCACGGATCCAAGCACGTGATCGGTCCTCGTCTCTCAACTCCTCTACTCCTTGGTCAGGGAGGGTTGAAGGCCCAACCATAACCAAAGGTGTAGGTCTCGGATATTCATAAGGCATGAGATACTCAGACGCTCTCCTCCTAACCCAAGTGGTGTAAGGCTCCAAAGCGACACAATTCTTAGGGCCCAACTCCTTTCTTCCTTTCCTATGAATCTTGCGCCAAGCGCGGACCATTCTGCCCTTCAAGTTTTGGGGATCTTTACCCTCCTGAAAGAACACACCCTCTAACATAATGTTATTAGGTTTATCCTTTAGGGGGAACCCAAGCTGACGACGTGCCAAAACAGGGTTGTAGTTAATCCCACCACATGTACCAAGAAGAGGTACATTGGAGAATTCATCACAAGAGTCGATAATCTGCACACCATCATACACACGGTTGTACCAAGAGATATCATCATTAGTGAGAGACATAAGTCTCGTGGACCACCGTAGACATCCCTTGTTTTCCTTGAAGGTGACCGTCTGCGGTAAGTGAGAAATAAACCACTTATACAACAGAGGCAAACAGCATACAATGGCACCACCACCCTTTGCATTCCTCATATGCAAAGAAAAATAAGTGTCACCCAACAGAGTTGGAACTGGATTAAGAGTAGAGAAGATCCTAATAGAATTCACATCCACAAACTTGTCGATGTTGGGGAACAACACTAACCCATAGATGAGAAGTACAAATATGGCCTCAAAGGCGTCCTCACTCATGGCCTTCCCATGCATAATGGCCTGAGCAATGAGGAACTCTGGAAGGGAGACCTTAAATTCCACCTTTGGTAGTCATATGAGCACCAACCAGAGATTCATCTATATGAAGCATATCAGTTATCTCTCGAGAAGTAGGAATACTCTCCAAGCCACTGAACGGTAACTGATCTATAATAGGTATACCCACAAGGTAGGCATACTCCTCAAGTGTAGGCAAAAGCTGGAAGTCCGGAAACGTGAAGGACGGTACAAGGGATCATAAAACTACACCAATACACTCATCCACCTGAGTTGTCAGAAGAGGAAGAAGCTTCCCAAAACGAGCCTTGAAACCCAAAGGATCTAATACATAGGATGTCAGATTCCTTAACTCTTTCAAGTCGGGTTGTCTGAAACTGTACTTCTTTGTATTCCTTCTTTGTCTTTCCATGTCTGAATATTTGCAAATAAACCCCTTAAGTTCCTTGAAAATTTTCTTCATTATTGATGATATGGATGCAAATGGGTGCATGAATGCATGAATGCAACAATCACACTCAAGGATCAAGCAAAGCACACCAAACAAAGGTCGTGGGATGGATCATATCATCTTTAATATCAATCATCCATTTTGGTGGATTATGGTTTTCAACTTATCAACACCCAAGTTCCATTGATATCAAGGATGCATGAACGGATCAACCACGAATCAAGGGTTTGTTGCAAGTCACGAGCATGGAGTATCGGTTAAGAACCACCCAAAGGGAGTGTACTAAGGTTTAAACCTGTCACACATGTTCTACAAGAGGTTCCCATAGTCATCATCCCATCTTTCGGATATTATCGGAGAAACGACTACTCGTATTCCAAAAAATATTCTCAAGAGAGACTCTTACGAGTGTAGTATCGCGTAATAATCGTATCAAATCTAACATTTGAACGACTTTCGCACTACATCCTAAGAATAGGCCAAGATGGGCTTGGTAAACTAAGGTCCTTGGCTTCTAAGGTCTATATTGGAAAGAGTAATGTCTGACCACAACTACTTGTGTGACATCATTGATCCCAACATGACCTCCACCAAGTGAATGGACTTGCAAGTCAACTTGCTAAGGAATAACTCCACACAAGTCAACAAGACTATGCCATTCTCCTATCCTAAGTGCACTCGAGTCCGGGCAGAGAACTCATCTCACAAAGATCACCAAGCATACAAGGAATTAATATCAAGCAAATCAATCATTACATACAATACAGTAATCCCAAATTGCACAAAAATATGTCACAAAACAATACAATACAACACAACAGATATGAAAAGTAGGCAAAACCCACTAGGCAACTTCTCCCCAGCAGAGTCGCCACTTTTCTGTAGCGGGGTATTCGTTACCATTAGATATATTGACTAAATCCAAGGTAAATCATACAAGTCGAGTCGCCACCGCACAAGGAATGGTTAGAAAGCGAACAAAAACCTAATAGTTTTATCGAATCAAAAACTAGTAAAAGAGAATCAGAGATCTGGGTAAGGGGGTTGGTTATGCAATGGGAAGGTGTTAGGCACCTAAAACATCCTAGGTACTCCTAGGGAGCCCTTTTCATACTTGTTGCAAGGTTGTTGTTTTGTGAAAGTTTATTTGTGCAAACATGATTGAAGTGATGAGAAGAGAATATACAAGTTATTTACATTTTGTGTTTGGATGGATAAACCCATTGCCTACGTACCATCTTAAAAAGATTAGGATCAAAACCTCGTAGTTCGGGGTAAAAATCTCAAAAAGGAGTTGGTGAATTGATTGGTCCAAAAGCCTTAAGATCTTTTGTTATCCAAGGGAGAAAACTCAACCTAAAACCACAAATCCACCGTGTGAGGATAGCTTCAACATGCTAGTGAGGGGTTAACCCTATAATAAGCATGGAAGACTCATTGTCCATCACTAAGGATATAGGAGAGTATTACATCTACCTCAAGGATAACACAAACCTAATAGCAAAAGGTTATGAAAAAATTTTGATTAGAAAGTGGCCATTGAAACCACAAAAGGACATTTGAATAGGTTATATTTACCAATTAGAAGTATATATAAAATGGTCAAAGTGGACTTAAAGATTCAATTCAAAATGAGTATTATGAAAAGAAAGTTTGAAAATCAAAAGCATAAGGCTTAGGTTTCTAATGTTGAAAACAAATGTTAGATGTTTGCACAAAAGTTTTGGCTTGGGTTAGAGTGGAGAGAAGAAGAAGAAGGGCTAAAGTCCTAAGCAAAGCAAAAAGGTGAGGGAAAAGAATAAGACCATAATGGAGTTCCCTTCTTGTGATCATATTGATGATCCAAGTAGCTCCCATCCTTTGGAATAAGCAATCACACAAAGTATGAACTCAAGCAATCAACAATCAAATGAACTCTTGGAAAGACTCCTCAATGTATCTTGGATCTCTCTCTCTCTCTTAGAAGCTCATGGTAATGGTTCCTCAATTAAGCTCAAGTTGGAACTCCTAGCACAAAGAAAACACACATCAAAAGGTTCTATAACACAATCAAAGAATGGACAAGAGGGAGTTTACAATATGGTCCTTTCAATGTTCATCTTCAAGTTTTAAGCATTCTAAAGGCTCAATGCCTAGTTGCTCTTTGACTTTTTATAGCACTCTAAAGGCCCAATGCCTAGTTGCTCTTTGACTCCAAATTTGCATAGGGAAGATCCTAAAGTCTAAGTCCATTTTGTCCAATTCTTTGTATTTGGTTCACAACAAACAGACAAACACAAGCACAAAAGATATATACACAATTATATACCCAAGTGGGCAAAAGTCAAATGGCATTAACATAAACATGTGCTCCAATGAGCAAAGGAAAAAGCAAATGAATAATAGGTACAAGAATGGTAAATTGCATAAAAGTAAAGTGCATAAGGTAAATGTTAATTGTTAGTGGTCAATAGTTAGTGTGCCATAAGGCAAAATTTAGCGCTATGTTAAGCAATCGTAATTGGACTTATTTAGAAGTCACAACTATCTGAGGCCGGTCAATAATAATATAGGCAACAACACAAGTTAGAAGTCTTGATTAGTGAACCAAGTTCCAACAACTTGCCATACCAAAAAGAAGAAGAGAATTGATCTTGTATTGGTTTAAGTCTTTTGCATGATTTAGGAAACAACCTATCCTTAATGCAAAGCCATTCACTTGATCAATTGATCAAGATGAATTAGATTTGAATCAAGGAAGATTAAGTCTCCTTAATCAATGTCAACTTATCAACCTTCAACTCATTGATCAAAAAGAAAAAGAAGGAGAAGAAGAAGAAGAAGAAGAATGGATAAGGAAATGGAAAGATCAAAATGTATAAGGTGAAATAAAAAATGTACCAATCCATGTGTATTGACCAAATGACATTGAAAGTCAAAGTCAAACAATGAGAAATCAGAAATGAGATGAAGATTGGAGGTTAAACAATAAACAAAAATATTTTTGGCATTTTTAATATTAAAATAAACTTGAATTAAAAATAAAAGAAAAGGTCAAACTTCAAAATCACTTCAAATCAACCTTGAAAGGTCCAAGTGATTTATCCCAAGTTCAACAAGGTCAAACAAAGTTTGACAAAAAATTTCAGCATTTTTAAAAGTCAGAAACTATTTTTAATCAATTAAAAATGAATAAAAATAACCTAATTGAACTAAAATCTCAAATAAATCTCAAATCAATTAAAAAATTGATGAGAATATTTTTCATAGATCCATCATCATTCAAATAGGTTAGGAAAATGTTTTTGTATTTTTTGAATATCAAAAACTATTTAAAATGAATTAAAAACAACCAGAAAAGAGAAAATTCACAAAAAATATCAAATGATAAAATAAAAAATATTAAAAATCAAAATTAGAAACTAGAAATTATTTGGAGAAGAATGCAATTGGTCCCATATTTTTTGGATTAAAAATGAGGAAGATATGAATTTTTGAAAATAATGGAAATAAAAGAAATAAAAATCAGAAAATAATAAATTCAAAAAAACGAGGAGCGTTAGATCTGAGTGAAGGAGAATTGCGGTCCAAAACGCAGCGGAAATTAAAATTTTCTCCTTTAGAGATCCTTACGAATGGTCATGATCAGTGATAGAATATTTACCTCTTGTGACGATTGAAACCTTTGGTGCAGATCTCTTGTGACGATCAAAACCTTTGATGCAGATCCACGAAGCGATCACGAACGTTGAACGATGACAACGTCTCTACTCAGTCCACACGAACGGATTCCTTCAATCTCAGTGCTAGCTGGTACGGATGAAGGCTTTGAGTGAGAGAGAGAGAGAGAGAGAGAGAGAGTAAACGAAAATAATGCAACCGCAATGAATGATTCTACACAAGGGTTCTATTTATAGAACCACTTGTGTGGGCTTCAAGCTAAAAAGCCCACTTAAGTGTATTTTGGCCCATATCTTATAATATGCCCAAAATCACTTAAGCCCATGGTACCTTACCATATTTCGTATTCTACTCAAGTACACCGTACCTTACGATGTTCTATAATTCACTTAAGGGCACCGTACCTTACGGTATTCCTTAGTTACTCTATCTCTCATCAACCCGTCCTTTGTGTGTGACCCTGTAGGTTTTCGTGACGTTGGCAATTATATTAAATCACGCATTTAACATAATAAACAGTGAGCGGTATCTAGCAACACATCACTGCTACCCAAGACACGAAAATATCATGTGATCTGACAAAACCTTCTGTGATAATACTTATGTGTATAATTACCCTTTTGCCCTTATGTCTATATTGAACACAAGGCATAGACCGTGTCACCCTTGTCCAGTTCAATATTGGGCCCATAGACATTTATCCTGTTATGCAGGATGGGCAAATTCCATCTAGGTCACTCATGTCCCTTAGCATGCTTCGTGGAGTACCCATCAACTGTCTTTATGGTTATCCAGTTACGGACAACGTTGGATCAGCAATAAAGCACTCGACTCCACATCTAGGATCCATAGTGGTTTCAGGTCGAAGAGTGGAATACACTATTATCACCATGAGAATAACTTATGACACTTTGCATAACTTTCTATATAGTATTCTCATAGCGGGTCAATCCGGTATAAATATTACTCTTAATATTCATACCTATGTTTACGACTCGATAACTCTTTATCCATGATCCATGAGATGTGATCATCAGTCTACAAACATAATAGTCTTAATGCTTTAATGTTATCCCACTTCACACTAAAGCTCGACTACGGATACTTTAAGAACAGTGTCCTTATGTTTAATGTGTTCTCATGATTAAGTCACACTTAATACATTAAACGGACTATCTATTCCAGGGACTTTATTAATTAACCATAATAAATAAAAAGCCTTTTATTATTAATAAATAATTCGATACAAGTACCAAAAGTATTGGCCTCTAGGGCTTACACTAACACTGAGCTCATTAATTGAGCTGGCAAATCATACGCTCCAGAAGCGCGCTTCCACCATAGACCAAAGTCCACGCGTAACACCATGAATTAAAATGAGTCATAACAAGCGAAGGCCAGGATTAGATCTGGAAAATGCATCCAACGATCCAGATTGGATCTGGCAATGGGACGGCCACCGGAGCCACCTTCTTCTCCGGTGAGCTTGTGTTTTCCGGCCAAAATTGCAGACAACCAAAACTTAACCAAAATACACGATCCATACATCATTGGAAAGCTGGGATGATGTACATCATCCCTGTATCACTCAATTCCACTCTAGATCTCTATATTGAGAGAAATCAGAGATGGAAATTCTATGATGTTCAAGTGAACTTCATGGATTTCAACAATTAAGTACTCAAATCAATTGCCTCTATGAAGAGGACTTCAGCCAACATAAAATCCAAGCAAATAGATCAATAGATGATGAGTTTCGAAGAAAAAACCAGTTGAAGAACAACCTTGGATTCTAGAAATTTGAGCTTGATTCCTTGCTTCCTTTGCCAAAACAGAAGATCAATGGAGTATAGGATGAAGGTCTAGAAGCTTTAGATCCAAAGATTCAACCAGATGTAGTTGAATTTTAGATCTGAAAAATTTGAAGAAAAGTGAAATAGCTTCTTTGGTGAGAGGTTAGGTTTTCAGTTCTGCAGCATTTCAGGTTGATTCATGGATGATTTTTGAATGGAGTAAGGCTTCTATTTATAGAGGGAATGTGATCAAAGTCGTGTGCATGAAATTGGATATTCATTGCATGGGCTTGCATGATTATGCAAAAGGCCCAAAATCAATGCCAAATGCAATCTGAAATCATACCAAAGTGAAATGGACGTGTAATCTGAATGGTAATTGCTTGTGCATGGAATTTTGAGGTGTTATCCATAATTGAACCAAAAGCTTCTTCTCTTCGAAAATACCATTTGCCAAATCCAAACATGATCATGTGAGTAATGGTTGGAAAGGTTTTGATGTAAGGAACAATTGTTATGTTGGGCAAAAATCCATTTGAAATGTGGAAATTGGTGAAATTTGAGTTTAAAGTGCAAGGTGCAAAATATGAAAAGGCAAAGTTTCTAAATTTTGCCAATGTTCAAGCCCTTCTGTTTTGAGGATGCAAGCACCAAATGAAAATAACTACAAAACCAAAGTTGTAGATATCTTCAAGACAATCAAAATGGACATAAATTTTGCATCATTTGGATTTTTGATGAAAACGTTATGGGCACTTGAAGTTGGACTTTTTTGCCTTTCAATACATTTGGTCCAAAGTGACCTATAATGTCTTGCATTATCACATGTATTTGCTTTGAGATTTTGAAATTTTGTTCAACATAACATTTTAAGTAGACATCGTAAGCTTTCCAATGAATTTTATACCACCTAAAAATCATAAAAAATGAATGTGTTATGTCCTCGGGAAGTTGACCTAAAATTAGGGTTTCAGTCAAAATGACCTATAATGTCTTGGAATGGGAGATGACCTTCCAAGCTTCAAAAATTTTTTTGATGAACATGAAATTTGTTCATATTGTCCTTAAGAATATTTTTTCTTTTGGGATCATCTCCATTTGACCAACACAAAAAAAGTTAGGTCTCAATGCATTTCAAAATAGTCAGATGAATTGACTGATCAACTTCTCAAGTCCATGACTCATATTTTGATGAATTGATGATTGAGGACACTCAAATAAGTTCAAATATGCATGAAATGATGAATTAAAGAACTTCCCTTGATTATATTTGACCATGGGCTGAGGTTGCTTCAAGAACAAGGCATTATGGATGATCAGATGAACTAGGGTTTCCTTGGGGAACAAACCTCAAACCCTTTGAATAACTTTGATCAAAATGATGAATTGAGATGCTAGGGAGGAATATTTGATGGATGAGAGCTTTGGTAACCATTACCATGCTTGCTTTCATCTCCTCTTGGCCATATCTTTGTACCAATGATCTCCTTGAAGCTTTGGACCTTGTGATTGCTCAAGCTACAAACAAAAGATGTTAGTGACATATTTTTGTGCTTTTGGTTAGTAAACAAAATAAGAAAAGCAATGATATACAAATCAAGCATGCTTGGTGATCTCAAACCACTCACAAGAGGTCCCACCCAAAGGGAAAGGGAACCAAGATGCTAATGATCCTTAAGGCAATGCAAATGCAATGTTATGATGCCATGAGGGATCTTAGGGTCAAAATTGGGGTCTTACAGATGCCCCTATTTAAGGTCATTCTAGCCGGAGAAGTGAAGGTTAAAATCTTCGTCTCGACGGGGTAGAATGGGCTTAAATAATAACAAAGAGACGAATTTTGGTCCCTAAGAGACCTCATGATGCGAATGTATGTATGCAAACAGTAAAACTCTGTGGGGATATGTGTCCACAAAGGCAAAGATCAGGAGGAAACCGACGATTCCTATGAATAATTCATTCAATGGGCAGAGACTCTACAGGGGAGTAAAAGGATAGAAATGCATGAGCAGGTCACGACTTAAAACTTGTCGAGAGACACGGAGAGAATCCATGAAATAAATCCATGGAAGGACTCGAGTTGACTCGAAGATGCGTGTATTGGGGAATATGCCAATACGGCAAAATTATCCGCAACGGATACTTCGGATAAAAATCCGGACTCAGGTGGGGATGTCCACTAAGGACTCAGCTGAGGAAATAACAGATGAGGTATTACTGGTTACTGGGTAATAAGCTCAAAAAGAGATCATGTGATCCCACCGGTATAAGGGTGAGGGGAAAACATGCTCCAGGAGAATGAATATCTAAGACCGGTATAAGGGTGAGAGATATCAATCAACCAAATCATCTGAGGAAGACCTAAAAGGTGTATTTCAACTCAGGAAAATCTGACTCCATAGGGGACAAAAAGTCATAATAGGGAGCAGAAGGAGGGAGCACCAGGGATGCCGGTTACTGGGCATATAATAGGTGACCAACCAATGCATGAATTGGGGAATATTCCCAAAATACTTATCATCCAAAAGAGGGCTAAAAGCGAACTCGATTATGGGATGGACATTCGATTCCGAAAAGGGATACGAATCTTACTCAACTGGGGAAGAACAAAAGGCTTCGACCAAAGAGTGCATGAGATATATTATCTATTACCGTCAGAACGTAGATAATATACTCGCATGGAAGATTATCCACAACCGGTTACTGGGTTAATAAATTATAAATCTACCGACAGAGAAAGGCATCGGGATACCGAAACTAGGTATATAATGATAACCACTCAAGGGGAGCAACAAACATTACCGCCAACCGGTATATGAAAGATGACTGCTGGGGATAAACTGCTTAATCAGAGCAATTATCCAAAAGAATGAGGGAATATCAACACCGAATATTGGATGAAGATAACCGTCAAGGAGGGGATTACATCTACCGGATACTGGGTAGAAAACCACGGAAGAGTAACCGTCCTCAATCAGGTTAACTCTGCAAGGGGATGAAATAGGGTTTACAACTACCGGTATAAGGGTAGAAAACCACATACTCTGCCGGGGCAAAGATGGATAATTACTGGTTACTGAGCAACTATTCATCTATACCACATGGGAGTGCAGGAAACAGTCATAAAAAGCCAATCTAGGATCAAACTAAAGAGGCAAGCTGAATCAAAACTCGTCCCAGTGAGGATATAACTCAATGGGGACTCCCCTCCCAATATATGTGTTGGGAGGAAACAGAAATAATCATCATCCACGAGGACATAACTCGGTGGGGAATATGGAAGGAAAGATACATACTTTCTGCTTAAGGGGCTGACTCTACATGGGGAGATCAGACACCGACATCTGCTTGGGAAATGTATTACCTACTAGCAGGGATAACAAACAAAGATATATGGCAAAGAATGCAATCATGGATATCTGAATGTTTGAAAACTATATGCACGCATGCATGGTTTATGTATGATGAATGCTGACAGACAGGCATTTCTAACACAAACAGTTCCAAAGGATGAAAACATCCGGTACTACATCTCAAGAGAGAAAGCCAGGTTCGCCGGAGAGTATCCAATCTGATGAGGGCGAGAGACACCAAGAAGCAAAGATCTCTGCAGGGGAATGAACATCAGTCATTCCAGCTAGGGACGGGAGTTATTGCACAGATAAAATCCGACACATAAGCAACTCCATTGGGGAATCTATCCGAGGAGGTGAAGGGATTCTAGGGATCAACTTCCAAACAGGAAGCTTCCAAGGTCACCACCAAATACCGTACTACCAAAGAGATCACATTTGTTGAGGGGTAAAGGTTGCTACCCCGCTGAAGGGAAAAGTGGTGAATATCTTACCAAACACCCTGCTTGGTAGAAGAAACCAAAAGGCTCTGGCAAGAAGAGGATACAAACATGCCAAGAATATGAACAAATGTCTTACCCTGTTGGGGATCATACCATCCTTGGGAGAACGCTGAAGATCTCCTAAGTATCCTTTCGTCATCGTGAATGTTTACTTTGTTTAAAAAACAAGTTATGAAAAATTTGATTATTTAAAACAATGATTTTTTTTTCAATTAGAACATGCAAAACATTTGTTGAATAGAAACAAATAAGAGTGTAAATAATTGGATAAAAGGCTCAAATTTATTTGATGGAATGGTAGTCTGCAAATGGCAAGACTCCATAGATATTTACAAATTTGAAATTGGTGATATATATTGGAAAAGGGCTATATTGAACATAATGATCATTTCAACACCAATTCTGAATCCGATGTATTTGAAGCTTCGGTTGATGACGAATGAGCAAGAATCTCTGACGGATTGACAGTTGTAGAACAAAGCCTTGTCAGGGTGCAGTTACTTGCCAAATCCCTATCTTTTTGCCTAGATTGCCCTAGGATGAGGTACTCAATCTAGCGGGATACATATTTTTTTTTTATGTCTCTAACTTTTGCCTGGACCGCCCTTTCGGGTTTTCAATCCACCGAGACGCTCATTTTTGCCTAAGCCTCCCTTCCGGGTTTTCAACTTAGCGAGTTGTTCTGTTTTTATTTTTAGGCGAAGTATTTCTTGACTGCATCTGAATTTACAGGACGAGTGAAATCCTCCCCATCCATAGTTGTAAGTATCAAAGCACCGCATGAAAAGGCTCTCTTAACAACATATGGACCTTCATAGTTTGGAGTCCACTTGCCCTTGGAATCGGGTGCGAAAGACAAGACTTTCTTGAGCATAAGGTCACCTTCTCGGAACACACGAGGCTTGACCTTCTTATCAAAGGCTTTCTTCATTCTTTGCTGATATAATTGACCATGGCACATCGCAGTCAGTCTCTTCTCTTCAATCAAATTCAGCTGGTCATAACGACTCTGAACCCATTCAGCATCAGTCAACTTGGCATCCATCAAGACTCTCATTGATGGGATCTCCACCTCTACTGGGAGTACAGCCTCCATGCCATAAACAAGAGAGAAAGGGGTTGCCCCTATTGAAGTGCGGACAAATGTGCGATATCCATGTAAGGCAAATGGCAACATCTCTTGTCAATCTTTGTACGTGACAACCATCTTTTGGATAATTTTCTTGATATTCTTATTAGCAGCTTCAACAGCCCCATTCATCCTGGGTCTATAGGGAGAAGAGTTGTGATGCGTAATCTTGAACTCACTACACAGTTCTTTCATCATTTTGTTGTTCAAATTAGATCCATTATCAATAATGATCCTATCTGGCACACCATATCGGCATATGAGTTGATTCTTGATAAACTTCACGACCACCTGCCTGGTCACATTTGCATATGATGCCGCTTCAACCCACTTGGTGAAGTAATCAATTGCTACGAGAATAAATCTGTGTCCATTGGACGCTTTTGGCTCTATCATGCCAATCATGTCAATTCCCCACATGGAGAAAGGCCATGGTGATGATATCACATTCAAAAGTTTCAGGGGAATATGAATCTTATCTGCATAAATCTGACACTTATGGCATTTCTTCACATATTTGCAGCAGTCAGACTCCATTGTCAGCCAATAGTAGCCTGCTCTCAACATCTTTCTAGCCATGGCATGTCCATTGGAATGAGTACCAAATGAACCCTCATGGACCTCAGTCATCAACAGGTCTGCTTCGTGTCTATCCACGCATCTGAGCAGAACCATGTCAAAGTTTCTCTTATAAAGCACATCACCATTGAGGTAGAAACTTCCTGATAATCTCCTCAGAGTCTTCCTGTCTTTCACAGATTCCCCATGCGGGTAAGATTGATTCTGAAGGAAACACTTGATGTCATAATACCATGGCTTATCATCTTTCACTTCCTCAACTGCAAACACATGAGCTGGTATGTCCAAGCGCATCACAGTGATATTGGGGACTTCATTCCAAAGTTTTACCACAATCATCGAAGCAAGTGTAGCAAGAGCGTCTGCCATCCGATTCTCATCTCGAGGAATATGATGGAAGTCAACCTCAGTAAAGAAAGTTGAAATCCTCCTCGCATAATCCCTATATGGAATGAGGCCAGGCTGATTCGTTTCTCATTCACCCTTAATCTGATTAACAACGAGAGCCGAATCACCATATACATCAAGATGCTTGATCCTTAGATCAACACATTCCTCCAATCCCATAATACAGGCCTCATAATCAGCCATATTATTTGTGCATTTGAAAGTTAGCCTTGCTATAAAAGGAATATGTGTTCCCTGAGGAGTAATAATCACTTCCCCAATACCATTTCCATATTGATTTACAGTGCCATCAAATACCATACTCCATCTGGAACCAGGCTCTGGCCCTTCGTCGAGTGTAGGCTCATCGCAATCTTTCATTTTAAAATACAGAATCTCCTCATCTGGGAAGTCATATTGAACTGACTGATAATCCTCAATCGGTTGATGTGCCAAGTGGTCAGCTAAAATACTACCTTTAATAGCTTTTTGAGCTCGATACTCAATATCATACTCAGATAACAACATCTGCCAACGGGCAATCCTCCCAGTTAAAGCGGGCTTCTCGAAGATATACTTGATTGGATCCATTCTGGATATCAACCAAGTCGTATGGTTCAACATATACTGGCGTAAGCGCTTAGCAGCCCAAGCCAAAGCACAACATGTCTTCTCAAGCATTGAATATCGAGACTCACAACCGGTGAACTTCTTGCTCAAGTAGTAAATAACATATTCTTTCTTTCCTGTTTCATCTTGCTGACCAAGGACACAACCCATTGAGTCTTCAAGAACAGTCAGATACATAATCAATGGTCTTCCTTCCACGGGCGGAGACAGGATCAGAGGCTCAGACAAATACTCTTTAATACTGTCGAAAGCTTTCTGGCAATCTTCGGTCCAATCATGGGACTGATCTTTCTGGAGGAGCCTGAATATCGGCGCACATGTGGCAGTCATGTGGGATATGAATCTTGAAATATAATTCAAGCGGCCAAGAAAACCTCGGACTTGCTTCTCAGTTTTGGGCGCAGGCATCTCTTGTATTGCTTTGACCTTTGCAGGATCAACCTCAATACCTCTTTCACTGATAATAAAGCCCAATAACTTGCCGGAACGGACTCCAAATGTACACTTGTTGGGATTCAGACGAAGTTTATACTTCCTCAAACGCTGAAAAAGCTTCAACAAGTGCTCTACATGTTCAACCTTCATTCTTGACTTCGCAATCATATCATCAACATATACCTCGATCGTCTTGTGCATCATATCATGAAACAAGGTGGTAATAGCTCGTTGATACGTGGCCCCGGAGTTCTTCAAACCGAAGGGCATCACTCGATAATAGAATGTTCCTCAAGGTGTGATGAATGTTGTCTTCTCCATATCCTCGGGTGCCATCTTAATCTGATTATATCCAAAAAATCCGTCCATAAAGGAGAAGACATTGAATTTAGCTATATTGTCTACCAACATATCAATATGTGGTAGAGGAAAATCATCCTTCGGACTAGCTTTATTCAAGTCTCTATAATCCACACATATCCGGACTTTTCCATCTTTCTTAGGCACGGGCACAATATTGGCCACCCATTGAGGATATGTAGAAGTCACCAGAAACCCCGCATCAATTTGCTTCTGAACTTCCTCCTTGATCTTTACTGCCATATCAGGATGAGTTCTTCTGAGTTTCTGCTTCACAGGCACGGACTCAGGTTTCAAAGGTAGGAAATGTTGCACAATATCTGTATCTAGACCAGGCATGTCTTCATATGACCAGGAAAAGACATCGACGTATTCTCGTAGCAACTCAATTAACCCCTTCTTAACAGATTCTTCCAGGAGTGCCCCAATCTTCACTTCTCGCACACAATCTTCAGACCCCAAGTTGACTGTTTCCAGATTCTCAAGATGCGGCTGAATGATCTTCTCTTCATGCTCAAGTAGACGGGTAATCTCGTCAGGAATCTCTTCAACATCATCCTCTTCCACCTCAAATACAGGGAATTCAAAGTTGGGAGATGGTGTTGGGTCATTATGTTCAATGGGTTTGATTAACCTACATAATGATTTTGGATATAAAGAGCTTTAGAATTCAAACAAAGCAAATCATTATGCAGATGAAAAGATTGATTTTATTCTATTTTTAGGGTTTTATGTGATCACCAATTTCATGCAAAAAAGCGAAAAGGGAAAATAATTGGAAAAACAAAGATTTAACATGAATCTGTTGAATGAAAATATCATTGTATTTATGCGCCAACAATGTCATCACTCCTCCTTTTGGCATGGGAGGAGGGTTTTCAAACACAATGGACATTACTTTGACTTATGGATAACTGTTGGAATATCCACAGCGACCCAATTATTGCAGATTCCCCCAGGGATGACGAAGTTGCCAGAATCCTCTTCGTCCTCTTCCAGAACGGAAGCAGCCTCTTTGTCTTGACCGGTGTGAATGAAACCTCCACTCTTGAACAGCCCTCGCGTATTAGAAACCCCAGATGAATAATTTATGCCAGCTCGGGACTTGTTGTCTTCTAACTCAATCATTTTCCCTAATCCATCGGTTGCACCACGCTCAATGGCCAACTTTGCATCTTTGTAGGAAGCAAATGAAGGAGTTCTCTTCTCGATAGGTTCAGCAATAGATAAAGCTTGGAAGGGAGTTCCAACTCCATCCTCAGCATCTATATATGAGAAAGAAGACAAATGGCTAACCAGGAGAGCATTTTCTCCCCCTACCACCATCAGCTTCTTATTCTTCACAAATTTCAATTTCTGGTGTAGGGTAGATGTCACGGCACCTGCCTCGTGAATCCATGGTCTGCCTAGGAGACAGCTATATGATGGGTGAATGTCCATAACCTGGAAGGTAATTTGGAAATCACTTGGTCCGATCTTGATTGGGAGATCAACTTCCCCAATCACAGTTTTGCGAGACCCATCAAAAGCCTTCACAACTACTCCACTTTTCCTCATGGAAGGCCGAGAGAGTGGTTTTGGCAATATGTTCAGTGATGACCCAGTGTCCACCAGCACATTGGACATGGCGTCGTCTTTGCAACCCATAGATATATGTAATGCCAAGTTATGGTCTCTTCTCTCCTCGGGGAGATCAGAGTCACAAAAACTCAAGTTGTTACAAGCAGTAATGTTTGCAACAATGCTATCGAATTGTTCTATTGTGACATCCTGATCTACATATGCGACATCCAAAACCTTCTGCAGAGCCTCTCGGTGTGGTTCTGAATTCAAAAGCAATGATAACACAGATATTTTGGATGGCGTTTGTAGAAGCTGGTCTACAACATTGTACTTGCTCCTTTTGATGAGCCTCAGCATCTCATCACAGTCTTCTTTCACATTTCCACTCGGGCCAACAGAAGCAAGAGTCCTCAATGTAGAGGAGGGCTTAACAACAAGTGCCGGATTCGGGGTGCTCACAGCATTCCCAATCGGGCGTTCATCAGAATCAGCATTAGCTCTGACTCGAGCATCAGCTTGAGGCTTTGGCAGTGCTGAAAATACACGACCACTACGGGTCAAACCGCTAACATCGGCAATGTTAACAACAGATGAGGATGGCAAAGACACCTCTTTCCCATTTTCTACCACGACAGCATTGTAGCGATAGGGGACCGCCTTTTCAGAAGAGTACGGTACTGGTCCGACTGACGTGATGGTTAATGTGGGAGAAACCTTCTGCTTGCTACCATCATACTTGATGATAACAGGCTCGGGGATTCAGAATACTGGAGAAATTACGTTGACCTCATCGGCGTCTTCGTCAACATTTCTGTTTTGAAGGATCTCAATAACTCCTTCATCCAGCATTTCTTGAACATCTTTGCGCACCTGGCGGCAACCTCTTTGATTAATAGAACAGACTCGGCATCTATCGTGGTCATGCTCATAATGACTATAATCACATAGTAAGCGATGCATCTCGACCAGAGATTGTCGGATATGACTGACGTATTTGACTTTGTACTTGCCAGGACAGCCCTGGACCATGTTGACAGACTTCCCATGCTCGAACAATGGGCTCTTCTTTACGTTAGGACTTACATCCTCGAAACACAGAATGCCACACCTCGCAAGGTCTTGAACTTTGGTCTTCAAAGGGTAGCAATTCTCCACGTCGTGGCCGGGAGCACCAGAATGGTAAACACAGTGTAATTCGGGCTTATACCACCACTAGGGGTTAGTAGGTATAACCGGTGGGTCTCGCGGAGTAATCAACTTCCTCTCTATCAAAGAGGGATATAACTCTGCATACGTCATCGGAATAGGATCGAAGGTGACCCTTTTCCTCTCGTAACTCGTGCTGGTTTGATTACTGCTTCGAGGCTGGTAGGCCTGCTATTGCGGACGGTGCTGTTGATGTTGCTGTTGATGTTGATATTACGGATATGGTTGCTGATTGTTGTTATGTTGATGGTACTGCTGATTATCTCTGAAGACAGGTGCTATATGAGCCACCTGGTGCTGGTTACCGGCAGGACGTACGGTCTTCCTCCTCATAGAGGGTCTTCTTGGTTTCATATGAGAAGTCACAGCATGTGCCTCTCCATCTTTCTTTTTCGCAAACGCCCCATAACGTTTGGCAGAAGAGCCTTCTTCTCTTGTCAGACGTCCTTCTCTAACCCCTTCTTCTAGACGCATCCCCATATTCACCATCTCGGTGAAGTCAGAAGGAGCGCTAGCAATCATCTTCTCATAATAAAAAGAACTCAAGGTCTTCAAAAAGATCTTAGTCATATCTTTCTGTTCTAGCGGGGGCATGATCTGTGTTGCCACCTCTCTCCACCTCTGGGCATATTCTTTGAATGTTTCCTTGTCCTTCTGGGACATGGCCCTCAATTGATCCCTATCGGGAGCCATATCCACATTGTACTTGTATTGTTTGACGAAGGCCTCGCCAAGATCATTGAAGGATCGGATGTTCGCACTGTCTAAACCTATGTACCAACACAGGGCAGCACCAGACAAACTGTCCTGAAAGTAGTGGATGAGCAATTGGTCATTGTCGGTCTGAGTCGACATTTTCCTGGCGTACATGACCAGGTGGCTGAGAGGGCAAGTATTTACCTTGTATTTTTCAAAGTCAGGGACCTTGAATTTCACAGGGATCTTCACATTAGGAACCAAGAAGAGTTCGGCAGCAGACTTGCCGAAAAGATCCTTTCCTCTAAGAGTTTTCAATTCCTTGCGAAGCTCAAGAAATTGATCGTTCATAGCATCCATCTTCTCATAGACATCTGGGCCCTCAGACGGCTCAGAATGATAGATGGTGTCGTCTACTCTAGGCAGAGTATGCACGACAGGAGGAGGAACAGCAAGGACCTGGCTAGATGCCGGCATAGAAGCAAAGGTGGGAGCAGGACCCTCGGGCATGAAATTGGGAGGCATCCCCCACGGGAATCCGGCTGGCATGACCGTTGGAGCAAAGTGTGCACTGGCTGCAGGCACAGTCGAGGAGACAATCTCAGAGATGACTGTCCTCTGGGGAGGAGTTGAAGGCGTTGGAGAAGACTGGCTCTGGGCAGCCATGAATGACTCCATCAAGGCACTTAATCTGGCCACTTCCTCTTTCAGTTCGCGGTTCTCTTGTTCCAAATGATCCATCAGTCTTGAAATGTTGGCTCTGGTGTAGTACCGGTGAGTCAGCTTGTCTTCAAAATAAATGAAGAACACAGAGTTAGACCACAGGACGAGAAGCCGGAAACAAAACCTGCTTATGCACATGATGCATGCAATACTTGTGCACATGATTTTTCTTTTATTTCAAAGGAACTTTAGGGTTCTATTTGCAAATTTTGGAAATATTAATCATTTATCACATATGGAAATATCTCATCAAATACTATCTGAAAAGATTTTTACACTAAAGAAGTACAGTTTTGGTAACCAAATACAAGAGAAAAGGAAAATAATCATCCTATGGATCCCTAGAAAAAATCATCCAAAGCCCTGGACACAGGAAGATAAGATGCACGAAGCCTCTTCACCTCCCTCTCGTAAGCTGCCTCCATATCTGTCTTCTCCTTGGCGAGTCGATCGTACTTCCTTTTCCAAAACTTGGAAGACTGAGGAAGTAAAGAAGCCTATGCATCATCAGGATCATCAATAACCTGATGTTCGAGGAACTCTATCAAAGCATCCTTCTCCTTAATCTGCTGAAGCAACTCTTCTCGTTCACGGATCCAAGCACGTGATCGGTCCTCGTCTCTCAACTCCTCTACTCCTTGGTCAGGGAGGGTTGAAGGCCCAACCATAACCAAAGGTGTAGGTCTCGGATATTCATAAGGCATGAGATACTCAAACGCTCTCCTCCTAACCCAAGCGGTGTAAGGCTCCAAAGCGACACAATTCTTAGGGCCCAACTCCTTTCTTCCTTTCCTATGAATCTTGCGCCAAGCGCGGACCATTCTGCCCTTCAAGTTTTGGGGATCTTTACCCTCCTGAAAGAACACACCCTCTAATAGAATGTTATTAGGTTTATCCTTTAGGGGGAACCCAAGTTGACGACGTGCCAAAACAGGGTTGTAGTTAATCCCACCACATGTACCAAGAAGAGGTACATTGGAGAATTCACCACAAGAGTCGATAATCTGCACACCATCATACACACGGTTGTACCAAGAGATATCATCATTAGTGAGAGACATAAGTCTCGTGGACCACCGTAGACATCCCTTGTTTTCCTTGAAGGCGACCGTCTGCGGTAAGTGAGAAATAAACCACTTATACAACAGAGGCAAACAACATACAATGGCACCACCACCCTTTGCATTCCTCATATGCAAAGAAAAATAAGTGTCACCCAACAGAGTCGGAACTGGATTAAGAGTAGAGAAGATCCTAATAGAATTCACATCCACAAACTTGTCTATGTTGGGGAACAACACTAACCCATAGATGAGAAGTACAAATATGGCCTCAAAGGCGTCCTCACTCATGGCCTTCCCATGCATAATGGCCTGAGCAATGAGGAACTCAGAAGGGAGACCTTAAATTCCATCTTTGGTAGTCATATGAGCACCAACCAGAGATTCATCTATATGAAGCATATCAGCTATCTCTCGAGAAGTAGGAATACTCTCCAAGCCACTAAACGGCAACTGGTCTAGAATAGGTATACCCACAAGGTAGGCATACTCCTCAAGTTTAGGCAAAAGCTGGAAGTCCGGAAACGTGAAGCAACGGTACAAGGGATCATAAAACTGCACCAATACACTCATCAACCCTTCATCCACCTGAGTAGTCAGAAGAGGAAGAAGCTTCCCAAAACGAGCCTTGAAACCCAAAGGATCTAATACATAGGATGTCAGATTCCTTAACTCTTTCAAGTCGGGTTGTCTGAAACTGTACTTCTTTGTATTCCTTCTTTGTCTTTCCATGTTTGAAGATTTGCAAATAAACCCCTTAAGTTCCTTGAAAAGTTTCTTCATTATTGATGATATGGATGCAAATGGGTGCATGAATGCATGAATGCAACAATCACACTCAAGGATCAAGCAAAGCACACCAAACAAAGGTCGTGGGATGGATCATATCATCCTTAATATCAATCATCCATTTTGGTGGATTATGGTTTTCACCTTATCAACACCCAAGTTCCATTGATATCAAGGATGCATGAACGGATCAACCACGAATCAAGGGTTTGTTGCAAGTCACGAGCATGGAGTCTCGGTTAAGAACCACCCAAAGGGAGTGTACTAAGGTTTAAACCTGCCACACATGTTCTACAAGAGGTTCCCATAGTCATCATCCCATCTTTCGGATATTATCGGAGAAACGACTACTCGTATTCCAAAAAATATTCTCAAGAGAGACTCTTACGAGTGTAGTATCGTGTAACAATCGTATCAAATCTTACATTTGAACGACTTTCGCACTACATCCTAAGAATAGGCCAAGATGGGCTTGGTAAACTAAGGTCCTTGGCTTCTAAGGTCTATATTGGAAAGAGTAATGTCTGACCACAACTACTTGTGTGACATCATTTATCCCAACATGACCTCCACCAAGTGAATGGACTTGCAAGTCAACTTGCTAAGGAATAACTCCACACAAGTCAACAAGACTATGCCATTCTCCTATCCTAAGTGCACTCGAGTCCGGGCAGAGAACTCATCTCACAAAGATCACCAAGCATACAAGCAATTAATATCAAGCAAATCAATCATTACATACAATACAGTAATCCCAAATTGCACAAAAATATGTCACAAAACAATACAATACAACACAACAGATATGAAAAGTAGGCAAAACCCACTAGGCAACTTCTCCCCAGCAGAGTCGCCACTTTTCTATAGCGGGGTATTCGTTACCATTAGAGATATTGACTAAATCTAAGGCAAATCATACAAGTCGAGTCGCCACTGCACTTCTATTTATCCAAAGGAATGGTTAGAAAGCGAACAAAAACCTAATAGTTTTATCGAATCAAAAACTAGTAAAAGAGAATCAGAGATCTGGGTAAGGGGGTTGGTTATGCAATGGGAAGGTGTTAGGCACCTAAAACATCCTAGGTACTCTTAGGGAGCCCTTTTCATACTTGTTGCAAGGTTGTTATTTTGTGAAAGTTTATTTGTGCAAACATGATTGAAGTGATGAGAAGAGAATATACAAGTTATTTACATTTTGTATTTGGATGGATAAACCCATTGCCTACGTACCATCTTAAAAAGATTAGGATCAAAACCTCGTAGTTCGGGGTAAAAATCTCAAAAAGGAGTTGGTGAATTGATTGGTCCAAAAGCCTTAAGGTCTTTTGTTATCCAAGGGAGAAAACTCAACCTAAAACCACAAATCCACCATGTGAGGATAACTTCAACATGCTAGTGAGGGGTTAACCCTATAATAAGCATGGAAGACTCATTGTCCATCACTAAGGATATAGGAGAGTATTACATCTACCTCAAGGATAACTCAAACCTAATAGCTAAAGGTTATGAAAAAAAATTGATTAGAAAGTGGCCATTGAAACCACAAAAGGACATTTGAATGGGTTATATTTACCAATTAGAAGTATATACAAAATGGTCAAAGTGGACTTAAAGATTCAATTCAAAATGAGTATTATGAAAAGAAAGTTTGAAAATCAAAAGCATAAGGCTTAGGTTTCTAATGTTGAAAACAAATGTTAGATGTTTGCATAAAAGTTTTGGCTTGGGTTAGAGTGGAGAGAAGAAGAAGAAGGGCTAAAGTCCTAAGCAAAGCAAAAAGGTGAGGGAAAAGAATAAGACCACAATGGAGTTCCCTTCTTGGGATCATATTGATGATCCAAGTAGCTCCCATCCTTTGGAATAAGCAATCACACAAAGTATGAACTCAAGCAATCAACAATCAAATGAACTCTTGGAAAGACTCCTCAATGTATCTTGGATCTCTCTCTCTCTTAGAAGCTCATGGTAATGGTTCCTCAATTAAGCTCAAGTTGGAACTCCTAGCACAAAGAAAACACACATCAAAAGGTTCTATAACACAATCAAAGAATGGACAAGAGGGAGTTTAGAATATGGTCCTTTCAATGTTCATCTTCAAGTTTTAAGCATTCTAAAGGCTCAATGCCTAGTTGCCCTTTGACTTTTTATAGCACTCTAAAGGCCCAATGCCTAGTTGCTCTTTGACTCCAAATTTGCATAGGGAAGATCCTAAAGTCTAAGTCCATTTTGTCCAATTCTTTGTATTTGGTTCACAACAAACAGACAAACACAAGCACAAAAGATATATACACACAATTATATACCCAAGTGGGCAAAAGGCAAATGGAATTAACATAAACATGTGCTCCAATGAGCAAAGGAAAAAGCAAAT
This sequence comes from Lathyrus oleraceus, assembly GCF_024323335.1. NCBI lineage: Eukaryota > Viridiplantae > Streptophyta > Magnoliopsida > Fabales > Fabaceae > Lathyrus > Lathyrus oleraceus. The sequence goes on from NC_066585.1 coordinate 76,936,910, forward strand.
GAATAATAGGTAATAGAATGGTAAATTGCATAAAAGTAAAGTGCATAAGGTAAATGTTAATTGTTAGTGGTCAATAGTTAGTGTGCCATAAGGCAAAATTTAGCGCTATGTTAAGCAATCGTAATTGGACTTATGTAGAAGTCACAACTATCTGAGGCCGGTCAATAATAATATAGGCAACAACACAAGTTAGAAGTCTTGATTAGTGAACCAAGTTCCAACAACTTGCCGTGCCAAAAAGAAGAAGAGAATTGATCTTGTATTGGTTTAAGTCTTTTGCATGATTTAGGAAACAACCTATCCTTAATGCAAAGCCATTCACTTGATCAATTGATCAAGATGAATTAGATTTGAATCAAGGAAGATTAAGTCTCCTTAATTAATGCCAACTTATCAACCTTCAACTCATTGATCAAAAAGAAAAAGAAGGAGAAGAAGAAGAAGAAGAATGGATAAGGAAATGGAAAGATCAAAATGCATAAGGTGAAATAAAAAATGTACCAATCCATGTGTATTGACCAAATGACATTGAAAGTCAAAGTCAAACAATGAGAAATCAGAAATGAGATGAAGATTGGAGGTTAAACAATAAACACAAATATTTTTGGCATTTTTAATATTAAAATAAACTTGAATTAAAAATAAAAGAAAATGTCAAACTTCAAAATCATTTCAAATCTACCTTGAAAGGTCCAAGTGATTTATCCCAAGTTCAACAAGGTCAAACAAAGTTTGACAAAAAATTTCAGCATTTTTAAAAGTCAGAAACTATTTTTAATCAATTTAAAATGAATAAAAATAACCTAATTGAACTAAAATCTCAAATAAATCTCAAATCAATTAAAAAATTGATGAGAATATTTTTCATAGATCCATCATCATTCAAATAGGTTAGGAAAATGTTTTTTTATTTTTTGAATATCAAAAACTATTTAAAATGAATTAAAAGCAACCAGAAAAGAGAAAATTCACAAAAAATATCAAATGATAAAATAAAAAATATTAAAAATCAAAATTAGAAACTAGAAATTATTTGGAGAAGAATGCAATTGGTCCCATATTTTTTGATTTAAAAATGAGGAAGATATGAATTTTTGAAAATAATGGAAATAAAAGAAATAAAAATCAGAAAATAAGAAATTCAAAAAAAACGAGGAGCGTTAGATCTGAGCTCATTAATTGAGCTGGTAGATCATACGCTCCAGAAGTGCGCTTCCACCATAGACCAAAGTCCACGCGTAACACCATGAATTAAAATGAGTCCTAACAAGCGAAGGCCAGGATTAGATCTGGAAAATGCATCCAACGATCCAGATTGGATCTGGCAATGGGACGGCCACCGGAGCCACCTTCTTCTCCGATGAGCTTGTGTTTTTCGGCCAAAATTGCAGACAACCAAAACTTAACCAAAATACACGATCCATACATCATTGGAAAGCTAGGATGATGTACATCATCCCTGTATCACTCAATTCCACTCTAGATCTCTATATTGAGAGAAATCAGAGATGGAAATTATGTGATGTTCAAGTGAACTTCATGGATTTCAACAATTAAGTACTCGAATCAATTGCCTCTATGAAGAGGACTTCAGCCAACACAAAATCCAAGCAAATAGATCAATAGATGATGAGTTTCGAAGAAAAAACCAGTTGAAGAACAACTTTGGATTCTGGAAATTTGAGCTTGATTCCTTGCTTCCTTTGCCAAAACAGAAGATCAATGGAGTATAGGGTGAAGGTCTAGAAGCTTTAGATCCAAAGATTCAACCAGATGTAGTTGAATTTTAGATCTGAAAAATTTGAAGAAAAGTGAAATAGCTTCTTTGGTGAGAGGTTAGGTTTTCAGTTCTGCAGCATTCAGGTTGATTCATTGATGATTTTTGAATGGAGTAAGGCTTCTATTTATAGAGGGAATGGCAAGGAGAGTGTGATCAAAGTTGTGTGCATGATATTGGATATTTATTGCATGGGCTTGCATGATCATGCAAAAGGCCCAAAATCAATGCCAAATGCAATCTGAAATCATACCAAAGTGAAATGGACGTGTAATCTGAATGGTAATTGCTTGTGCATGGAATTTTGAGGTGTTATGCATAATTGAACCAAAAGCTTCTCCTCTTCGAAAATACCATTTGCCAAATCCAAACATGATCATGTGAGTAATGGTTGGAAAGGTTTTGATGTAAGGAACAATTGTTATGTTGGGCAAAAATCCATTTGAAATGTGGAAATTAGTGAAATTTGAGTTTAAAGTGCAAGGTGCAAAATATGAAAAGGCAAAGTTTCTAAATTTGGCCAATGTTCAAGCCCTTCTGTTTTAAGGATGCAAGCCCCAAATGAAAAAACCTCCAACATTAAAGTTGTAGATATCTTCAAGACAATCAAAATGAACATAAGTTTTGCATCATTTGGATTTTTGATGAAAAAGTTATGGGCACTTGAAGTTGGACTTTTTTGCCTTTCAATACATTTGGTCCAAAGTGACCTATAATGTCTTGTATTATCACATATATTTCCTTTGAGATTTTGAAATTTTATTCAACATAACATTTGAATTAGACATCTTAAGATTTCCAATGCATTTTATACCACCTAAAAATCATACAAAATGAATGAGTTATGTCCTTGGGAAGTTGACCCAAAATTAGGGTTTCAGTCAAAATGACCTATAATGTCTTGGAATGGGAGATGCCCTTCCAAGCTTCAAATCAATTTTTGATGAACATGAAAGTTGTTCATATCGTCCTTAATAACATTTTTGCTTTTTGGATCATGTCCATTTGACCAACACACAAAACGTTAGGTCTCAGTGCATTTCAAAATAGTCAGATGAATTGACTGATTCAACTTCTCAAGTCCATGACTCATATTTTGATGAATTGATGATTGAGGACACTCAAATAAGTTCAAATATTCATGAAATGATGAATTAAAGAACTTCCCATGATTGTATTTGACCATGGGTTGAGGTTGCTTCAAGAACAAGGCATTGTGGATGATCAGATGAACTAGGGTTTCCTTGGGGAACAAACCTCAAACCCTTTGACTAGATTTGATCAAAATGATGAATTGAGATGCTAGGGAGGCATATTTGATGGATGCGAGCTTTGGGAACCATTACCATGCTTGCTTTCATCTCCTCTTGGCCATATCTTTGTACCAATGATCTCCTTGAAGCTTTGGACCTTGTGATTGCTCAAGCTACAAACAAAAGATGTTAGTGACATATTTTTGTGCTTTTGGTTAGTAAACAAAATAAGAAAAGCAATGATATACAAATCAAGCATGCTTGGTGATCTCAAACCACTCACAAGAGGTCCCACCCAAAGGCAAAGGGAACCAAGATGCTAATGATCCTTGAGGCAATGCAAATGCAATGTTATGATGCCATGAGGGATCTTAGGATCAAAATTTGGGTCTTACACCCCTCACATCTGTTGTACTCAACGGGAACCTGTTAGTTCAATTTTGCGATTTGTATGTTAACTTAGGTTGTTTGTTATCTTCGGGTTATAAATATATTGAAAGAAGATGGATGGCAACCTCAGAATGGAGAAAATAGAGGTTCTTTATTAGTGTGCTCGCGAAGATACATCAATCTCCTGCCTACGTATCCTTATGGTGCAATAAGGAAATCAGAGCATTCGTAGTTCGGGAAACTATGGTTGGTTGGTGTCTTTTAGTGAACGACTGTTTTAGATCGCGTTCTAAAGGCTAAACATTGGCTTGTCTACTCTCGGCGGAGGCTTAAGCGCTGGTTTGTTGTGCGCATCAGAAAGGATTAACAGTGTTCTTTCTGAAAAGAGTTTTGGTCACACGGGGGTGACAAATTGTATTAATATGTTTGATGTTTTTGATTGGTTGAGATGTTTTTGGTTAGATGACGATTACTCGGATAGTTGAGTAAGACAACTCGTATCCTAACAGTCGGGAAAGGGAATAGAAGACTCTAGACCACCCTCTTTTTCATCCTTAATTATAAAAAGGATTTCATAATAATTAAGGTGTTTTGAATGGATGACGAATACTTGGATAATCGAGTAAGACAACTCGTGTCCTAATAATCGGGAAAAGGAATAGAAGACTCTGGACCATTTTCTGTTTCATCTGAGTATTTATGAAAATAAGGTTGTATATGGTTGATGTATTTTTATAATGAACGACAAGTTCTTGAATGACTGAGTAAAACAACTCATATCCAAGCATTTGAGGAGAGGAATCAGAGGCTCAAGACCATCTCCCTTTTCGTATAATTTGTTATGAAAGTGATTTGATTAAGTTGTATGTTTGCGGGAAAATGACAATTGTTCGACTGACCGAGTAAGAGAACTCGTATTCGACCAATTGAGGAGTGAAGTTGAAAACTCAAAGTCAATTCCTTTTTCATTTAGCTTACTGTGAAAATATTTTGATTTAGTCGGGGTTTGGAGGTTTGTAGAGGAACGACAACTATTTGACTAACCAAGTAAGAGAACTTGTACTCAAATAGCCGAGGAGAAAAATTGAAGACTCAAAGTCATCTCCCTTTTTATTCCTTAATGTAAAAGAATTTGATTTATTTATGCTTAGGTGGATTAGAAATGACGGTTGTTCGATTAATCGAGTACAAGAGTTAGTGTTTAAATAATCGAGGAGAGGAGTTGAAAACTCAAAACCATTTCCTCTTTTATTCCTAAGTGAAATAGTATTTGATTGTGATTAGGTATTTCAATTCTTAATAAAGAATACTCGATGTTGGGTCGAGGTTTTAAATTTGTATTTTGTGAATAAATTGAATTTATTTAGTGAGTAGTTCATCTAATCGATTAATAAAAACCAAATAGGTCTCATTGTAAGAAGGCCCAAGAGTAAGCCATGTGAGGTTGATGGCGATGCTTTTACAAGCGACCAACTTACAAAGGTGTTTTGAAAAAATGGGCTCGACTTTGAATCGAGAAATATGTGATTTATTTTTGAAAATTAGTTTGAATGATTTTAAATCGGTGAAATCGACATAATCTTCCCACAATTATAACATGTCATCCATATGCACTTGAGACTCGGTATAAATAAATAAATACAAAATAATCATGCACATACACTCCATAAAAAATAAACAATTATCTAAATTATAAGTGACATTAATAATAATAATATAATTAATTAATTAATTAAATATTTAGTAGATTATTTGATTAAATAATAAGTAATTAAAAAATAATGAATATAACCAAATAATTGCATATTTACCATTAAATATTATTAATAATAATAATAATAACAACATACTTGCATATTTACTATTAAGTATTAATAATAATAATAATTATATATAATTATATAATTTTGAAAGAAAGTAAATAAAATAAAATATTGTTTTTTTTATAGCCATAAAATTCTAATGTATATATTTTATATGTACATAAATAAATGAAAATAAGTTGAATAAATTAAAAATTAAAAATAAAAGAAAATGGGCTAAGCTGAACAAAACAGGGAGTTTGAATAGAAAAAAGTCTTTTGGGCCCAACCTGAGTTGGCCCAAAACGGAACTACCAAGGCTTTAAATAGCTTGGTCAAACATTGACCTTCTAGGGAGATGTCTGGGTCATTGGATAAGAATACCTTGACCTGGTCAACAGATCAAAGGGGGCACGTGAGGGTACACCACCATATGGTGGGGGGATCCACACAGGATCCCCTGGTTAACTCAAAAGTCAACAAAATGTGGTGCCTCCTAGAGAGGCCATGTGGCGCCCATGCAGCCACCCATTTCACCATATAAAAATAAAAATTGAGAGAGAGAGAGAGAGCCATTTGCTCCTCTCGTTCTCTCTCTTCACTCTAAAGAGCAGAGTTGCTCTGCAACTCTCTCTTCCCACTTCAGTCGCCAAACCTGCCGGAGAAGATGGTGGCGGCCGGCCAACCGCGGCGGCGCCGCCTTCTCCTCTGTCGACGTCAACCCCAAACCCAAAAAAAAAACAAAATACAAACCCTACTTTTTTTTCGCTCCTCTATCCAAATCCGACCTTGGTTTCTCAAGAATCCTTCTTAAATGGCTGAATCGAGGCCCTCCTTCGAAACACAAAACTAAAACCTAGACCTAAACTCTCTCTCTCTCTCTCTCTCTCTCTCTCTCTCTCACTCGACCAACAAAAACCTAGTTCATCATACCCTAAATACCAACCAATATCCTAACCCTAAACTCTGAGATTCAAGACTCTACAGTCGCACTTTAAAGAAATTAAAATGGGGGTTTCACTCGGTACGGAGAGGCGAAAATGATGATGCAAAAATTTGAACGAGAAAAGGGAGATTTACTTGGGTGAAGTCAACGCTGGCGACGTTTCCCTATTGTTTAAGATAAGTCCTCCGCTCTTCGTCTTTCTCTATTTTTTCGTTTTGAATCCTGTTGTTGTTTGGTTCGAATCTTAGGGTTTTGGATGTTTTATGAATTATTTTTTTATTGTTGCTTCGTGGATTTCCCAGAACGTGTTCTTTGTTTGGCTAGAGGTTAACAGAGAAAAATGTTTTGATTCTTTTCTCTTGGATTTCAAAAAACTTTTTTTTTACTGTTAATTTTGTTGTTGTTATATACATGGTGAATTTTTGTTTTGAGATAACTTGTTGGATTATCTCTTTTCCAGAATTTGTGGGATGTTTACTCTGTGGATTTAGAGCTTTTTGGATTGGATATTGGAATGTGTTTTTGAGCGTTCACCTTGGTTCATCGTATAAAGAATTAATCTGTTTATTTTATCATTTATTTTCCAGTTTTTTAAGTGCTTATTTGATAAGCTTTTTTAATTCTTGAGTTGGTTTTGCAGGTTAAGTGAAGTGATGTTGATTTGAAAAAGGGGGCGGCGCTGCAATTAGGGATTGGAATTGGGCGCTGTGAATTTCAAAAAGCTTTTGGAAAAGTCTTTGAAGAGTTGCTTCAAACTGCTGTATTTTACAACTTATTTAGAACTTTTTTCAACTTTATTTAGATGTAACAGAACTTTTTTTTGGATAGTGTAATATTTGGATCATGTATTGGTTGTTTGTAACATGTAAATTTTAATTTGAAACTTCTTTTTTGGACAATTATGTAACTACTTTGGATTATTATGAATTTCTTGGACTATTTGGAATTTTGGACTATGCATCTAATTATGCAATTAATCATTTTTAACATTTTAAACCTTGCCTTAACAATTTAATTGTGTTAATCAAGAGAAAGCTTAAACTATATCTCAAACTAAAAATGGATTGGGCCAAAATGCAATTTAATGGATTTTCAACTTGGTCAACTTTAACACATTAATATTAACCAAAATAAAATGTGCCAAAAGGCCTAAAATAAAACATGTCACAAAAAATATTGCAATTTCAAATTTTGATCATAAAAACCAATCAAATACTCATACATGTGGTATCTTGATTTAAACCAACATACTCATACTTAGAAAAGATGCAAGTTTAGTTTAAGGTTTTTTATGAATGGTTTAGAGATTTGGCATATATATATGAGATGTGCAAATGGGTTTAATGACAAGTGATCATAAAAATAATCATGTCTCGTAATACTTACTGATAATCAAATGGACTTTGGATCAGTGACGTAAAAAGATTTGAACCACACTTTGCAATATTAATTATGGACATGTCTATGTGAATGGGCCTTTTGAAACAAAGAGATCTCATGGATAAACCAAAATGGGCCTTGTTAACCAAAAATGCACATACCATCCCATGCTTCAGTAAGAGACAAATGCAGCAGATATCTTCTTAAGGATCTCAACAAATGAAAATGTCATTGAAGACTTGATGTCACCAAGGGCTGAGAAACCCTAAAATAGAACTTGTGTCTTAAGATAAAATTCATGTCTTATAACATTGGGTAATGAATGCTGGTTGAAGATTTTTTCTTACCCGAACAAAATTGGGGTATGACAACATGAAGTTAGATAAAAGCCTTATTCAGTCATGGAAAGATTTGGCCAATGCCTTTTTGAAGCATTACAAATATAACTTGGACATGGCTCCAAATCGAAGGCAATTGTATAACTTATCTCAAAAGAGCAACGAATCCTTTAGAGAATATGCACACCAGTGGAGAGAATTGGCAGCCCAAGTGCAACCACCACTCTTAGACAAGGAATTGGTTGACATGTTCATGGATACCTTGCAAATACCATACTTTGGAATGATGGTAGGTAGTGCGTCATTAGACTTCTCTGACCTTGTGAAAGTAGGAGAATGCATTGAGAGAGGCCTCAAAAGTGGAAGAATCCAAGGTGCCTTGAGCAGCCAGGCTAGCGAGAATGAATCCCTTAGTAGTTCCTTAGAGGAAGAAGAGGATGTAATCAATGCAGTTATGACAGATGTTGAATATTCTCATGGTGCAATAGCAAGACCCTATGGTCCTTCATCTTTTCAGCGATCATCAGTTCCAGTACCATTCTATCCTTATAGGTAACCAACAATGCCCAAAGCGCTGTACCAATAACTATGGATTGCTTCTCATTCAAATCAGCGAGCCCATGGCCGAGGATATCAGAACCAACATCAGAGCCAGCACATGACTCACAACAACCTGGAAAGAAGGATTGCTCATCTAGATCCAATTCTTATGATGTACAATCAACTTCTACAACCTCTGATTCAAAGCTCGTTGGTAGATCCCAATCCTCTGAAGTCGGTTCCACAACCATACCCACATAGGTATAATTCTGATATACAATATGGATATCCAACCGGATCAATAGGGCACTCAACTGAAGACTGCAACACTTTAAAAGCTAAGGTTCAACAGTTGATCGACAAAAAGTACATATTCTTTCTAGAAAGAAACCTGGCAGTGCACATCAACCTCTCTCCCTATTAAGTGCAAATGCCTAAAGGGGCATCTCCTGAAGTTAGTGGATTAGCAGGAAGTCATCCTCATTGCTGGTAGCCATTGGGCATTGTTTTTATCTTTGCATTTGTAGTTTTCTTAGTTCGTTAAATGATACTTATTTTTAAACATCATTGTTCTTTTAATGGTAATATTAATGAAGTGATCATGCATTTTATTAATCAATCCATTCATATTTACTCTTGCTAATTTTTCCTTCATTTATGTGAAAAAAACAAAAAAATATTACTACTCACATTCACTTTCTTAATCAAACTGTTGTTTTTGCAAAGATTTGAGGGAGGATGATGAAAACCATTACCCATAATTGTTATGGTATACTTTAAAAGAAACATTTGTTGATGATATAAGACATTGTTTCAAATTCCCAAACACTGAAGAGATAAGGAGTTAATCCCTAGTCAACCACTTTGAGCCTAGAAGTTGGCGTTTCTTTTGGATCTAAAAACCCATAATCTTAACTAGGGACATGGTAGTTTTGTTCAGTTTAATCTGACTTTGCATTCAAATTGCAAGAGGAAACATCCCACCTGAGGATCAACCCCATATTATTCTTCACACACAACATCGAAGAAGCCCTGAAAAGTCAAGGTTTGTAGTGGTTGTTCCTCAACAACTAATAACATGGTAGTCAGAACGTTTCAAAAAAAGAAAGAAAGAATAGCCCACTAAGTCGAATACCCCAAAAGATGACTTAGGAAAAAATTAGGGCATCCTGATGGATCGAAAGCTTCAAAGAAGCGGTCCATGTAAAATTAGGGATACAAATCAATCAAAAGAGGTCATAAAAATCCTCAACAAAGAGAAATAAAATAGGGTGACTGCCATTTCAAGAAAATAGCATCTTGAATCCTCACCTCATGCCTTCAAACTCTCTTGAGATTTGAATGTGTATGCTGTAAATTTATTGAACGGAGGATTGACGATCATCAAGAAGAAGGGGTGGGATAAAGTTAAATTTTGAGCCTTATATCCCTTTGTTTCAAAAACCGTGAGCCAGACCATGTTACAACCCTTAAAAGACCTAATTGAGGTTGGATTTATTTTTAAAGCATACTACAACAGGGTTACGTTAACCTGACTGCAAACAATATTTGTTGATCACACCATATTGCATACTTGGAATGGCTAGGTCATCATCATGTTCTAATTATGGACCCGATCATTATGTCTCACTATCATTTCAATAGTGATTGATTTCAAAATTTTCATTTGCATTGCATTAAAATTACCATTTTTGAACGAAACTTTTTATTTGAAAGTCAACATTTAGCATCAAGGAAACTCCAACAAAATGCAGCCAGTTGAGAAACTTGATCAGGTGAAAGATGTCTAGTTCGGGGCAATCACTTTGAGCATCAGATGATCCGAGCCAATCACCCAAAGATTCGTTTAGTCAAGAGAAAATTGTTTCAAAACTCAGATAGGGGCAAGCCACCTGAAGAGATCAATTGAGTCAAACTCCTCAATGGTCGGTCAATCAAAAGCCTACCATTCAAAGAGTTGGATAAACAGAGGTAGTATTCTTCAAAGATTCAAACATTAGGGCAAGTCACCTCAAGGTCTTATTATGACAAGCTGCTTCCAAAACTCCTTATGAGGAGAATGTCTTTAAGACTTAGACTAGTGCGAGCTACCACAAAGAGCTCAATGAGTCCAACCTTCCAAAGGTAAGTCAATCAGAAGTCCCCCATTCCAAGAATTGGTTAATCATGGGAAGACCACTGCAATATTTAAACATTGGACAAACCACCTCAAGGTCATGGCAAGCTACTTCCAAACTCCTGTAAAGGAAAACATCTTCAAAGACCCAACAGATTAGGGTAAGAAGAGCCATAAAGGGGCAAGTCCTCTCCACGCCTTTAAGCTTCTTAAGCTTATGCCATACGTCAACAACTAATAAGTTTAAGACGAGTGTCAGGGAATTATTCTAGTACCCCATCAAATAATCTTTTGCCTTTCGACAAACGCTTTACTGCAAAAGAAACATCCCATCCAATACCCACATATGGGCATCTTTGGAAACCTTCAAGTCATTGCATTAATTATGTCTCTTAGCTCTAGTGTTAATCCATTCATATCATATCATTCATAGAGCATATGCCCATATCATGAAAGATCAAACCAATTATAGTTTGGTAAATCATTTGAAAGTCAGTTCCCCGTTTGACATACAGTTTTTAAAGTCAGTTCCCGTATGAAAGTCAGTTTTCAAACACCAACTCTCGTCTGGTAGCCTTTTCTCAGAACTAATTCCCATCTGGTAACCTTTGTTCAAAACCAGTTCCCGTCAGGTAACCTTTATTTCAAACCAGTTCCCGTCTAGTAGCCTATTTTTAACTCTAGTTCTCGTCTGGTAGTCAGTTCATATTTGGTAACCTTTGTTCAAACCCAGTTCCGGTATGGTAGCCCATTTTTTAAGTCATTTCTCGTCTGACAATAAATCAAAAGAAACCCGTTCTCGTCTGGTAGACTATCTGAAAGTCAATTCTCGTCTGACAAACACAAGGAAAAACACCAATTCTCGTCTGGTAATCTAACCTTCAAGTCCAATTCTCATCTGGCAGTTCATTATCTCAAGTCCAATTTTTATTTGGTGCCCTTGAACCATAGTTCGGATTTCATTGGCATAAAGTCCAGCTTTCTCTAGCACACTTAGAGATTATGCTCTATTTGTCTTGATGTTTCCTAGAAAGTTGTCGGTTTGACTATTTCAATGAAAGGAATTCCTCAGAAGATTTGATGATTTTCTCATAAGAAAACTCTAATATATTTTTGTATGGATGATCTTCTCGTAAGAACACTCCCGTTTATTTTTGTCTTGGATAAATTCCCTGTTAGGAATCTCCAAAATGTTTGACTGGATGATTTTCTTGTGAGAAATCTCCAGAATTGTCAGATACATTCTAAGGTGTCGTTATGTCATGTATGAACCTGTTGATAAAACTTTCTTTGAATATTTCTAAGGTGTCGTCAGGTCATGTATGAACCTGTTGATTAAAATTTCTTTGAATATTCCTAAAGTATTATCAGGTCATGTCTGAACTTGTTGTTGAAACTTTCTTTGTATGTTCCCTAGTGTTGTTAGGTCATGTCTGAACCTGTTGTTAAAACTCCTTTCAAATTTTCTAGTGTTGTCAGGTAATGTCTGAACCTGTTGATAAAACTCTCTTCAAATATTCCAGTGTTGTCAGGTCATGTCTGAACCTGTTGTTGAAACTTTCTTTGAATATTCCCCAGTGTTTTTAGGCCATGTCTGAACTTATTAATTAAGCTCTTTTGGAACATTATAAAGTGTCGTCATGTCATATATGAACCTATTGATACAATCAATTTACATTTCCCCAATGTCTTTTTCTCCAGCAGGATTGTTATCCCCAATGAGTTTTTACCCTCATTTTCGTTTCATATGGGCCATTGTTACCTTGTCTCCATCATTCCCCACATATCGGTCATGCATTCTTCATCCATCATGAATGTTAGGTTTCATATCATATCGCATCATATCCCTAGCAAATAAAAAAAAAGAGTCCCGCATATATACATACCATGTCATATGCATTCAGGATCAAATTCGGGTCTTCTTAGTATTTAACTATCTCCCACCTTGATCATATGAAGAGTGACATGCTTGATATTCTCTAGTTGAAGATACTTAAATAAGGGCCACTGTCACCCCTCAATTTTGACTTGAAATCTCTGAATCAATACATACATCATAACTTTTGATCTCTGCATATCATAACATGCATTCCATGCTGCATAATGCCTAAAATATCAGTCGAAATAATTTTTTGGATCACATGAAAATCGATTGAATCAATTGTCAAATGTGTGCCGAATCAACTGGCAAAATTTTTCCAAATCAAGCTTGCAAACATCAGTTTTGTTAATCTATGTTTCGCATAGTTTAACATAGTTTGCTCGATTTATTTTTGCGACTACTTTTTCGATCATATTTTATTCGTCTAAGCCTTTTAATCGGTCATTTTTTATTTTAAAGTTTGACAAAAACCTATATGTTTCCGAAAAGTTTATTTCACACTGATTATTCGAGTGTAGTCATTTTAATTTTCTATACATTTTTGTGCCAGATTTTTTTATCTGTTTATTTCCGTTTTTAGCTAAAATAATATTTTTAATTAATTAGAATTATTTGGATAGTTAGATTAAACTTATTTTTATTTTATCTAATTACTAATCATTTTTCAAATTTAAAAAGAATGAGAAATAAAAGGGAATTCTCCAATAATTAGCTGGCATCCATCACATGGAATATTCGTTCCTCAAAGTTTGTAACAGATCATTGGAAACTTCATGAGGACACTCCCACTCACCGCATTCCATCACTCCCTCATGAACTGGCAGAAAAGGAATTAAAATTGAAAGGAAAAGGATCATCCATAAAGCCACATGTCCCACACATTTTGAAATAGGGACAACAAATTTTTCTGAAAGAACTTGTTACTCTCTCTCTCTCTCTCTCTCTCTCTCTCTCTCTCTCTCTCTCTCTCTCTCTCTCTCTCTATCTATCTATCTATCTATCTATCTTCTCTCTATTTATCTATCTATCTATCTCGTTTCGAAAGGAAAAGACAAAAAAAAGTTTTTGGTCCAATTGAGGCTCTTCATCAAAACTCCTCTCACCTTGAATAACAAACCTGCAACATTTTTTACTCTCTCCAACTTAACCACCACAAAATGTGAAACAACCAGATTCTTCGACCTTCTTCTTCATATAACTCCACCTCCTTCCTCCGCCTGCTATCATCATCACCAACAAACCTCACCACCACCTTGTAACTTCCTCCTTCCGAATGCAGCCATGGAACCTCCGTGAAAGCAACTCCCCCTCCGCACACATTCCATTCACATCTGATTCAACTCCATAGCTCCTCCGTGCATATTCCGTTCACATCCGATTAAACTCCATAGCTCCTCCTCACCACCTTGAACCACCCTCTAAACCGAACAATGACCATAACCCTCAAACCTCTATGACCACCATTTTCAAAAACCGAACAACAACCATAACCCTCAAACCTCCATGACCACCATTTTAAAAAGCTGAACAACAGACTCATCCTTCAACAACCTCCGTTTAGCTTTTTCTGACGAACTCCGGTAACAACTCGACATCGTTGCAACAACTTTCTGAAGGAGAAAATCACGTTTCATTTTTCATGTTGGTTTACGTTGCATTGAAAGAGAAGATGAGCATGGTGGTTGTTATTTGGTTGTTGCGTTTCACATGAGGGATGAAGAAGATGAACATTGATGTCCATGAGAAAATATTTCGGTCTGTATTGGTGATTTTATTTTGTTTATTTTTCATTTATACGCATTTTTTTATTATATATTATTCATGTTCATTTATTGACGCGATGAGGTCATGTTGGAGTTGGTCGAGGCTTATGCCTCCTAACTCCTATGACCTGAGTTTGAGACCTGCGTGCCCCCCAACTTTTTTTGTTTTATTTCTATTTTCCATTTATGCATTTTCCCTCTTTATGTATTTGTCCAGGTCATGGTTAAACAAGTTTAGGTTATGGTTGAGTTGGTTGAGGCTCGTGTCTCTTAATTCCTATGACTTGGGTTCAACCCCTACTTGCCACACATTTTTATTTTTATGCATTTTTCTACTTTTTTCTACTTTTTTTTTGCATTTATTTTAACCGATTAAATTATCATTTTTACGGATTTCTAGCATTTAACTCTTGATATTTAAAATTTATTTGTAATTCCATTTTTATGTTTATTTTTCCATTTTTTTATTTCGATTATGATCTTTGTAATTTTACAATATTAATGATTAAAAAAGTATGATGTACATGTGGATTTTGCTCTATTTCTTTGGCTTACTTTCATTGTTAAAACTTGGATTTTAATCTGCGGATTCAACAGTTTTATGTCGTTATGCCGCCGAATTTTTTTATCGTTATATTGATTGTATTTCGCTGCGTTATGACATTTGCATACGACGTCTCCTTTGTTATAGATACACACAAACCGGTTTTGAGCACATTACCTACATGTTTGCTTGTACTTCTCGATTTCTTACTTATTTTATTTGTCAATTGTGAGCTTTACTTAATATCGGTTTTGATACCGTTTCCTTTGCCATACGAATTAAACCCCACTTTATGAATGCATTCGGTTGAGTGCTCAAGTTCATTCCCATTCCATTCCATTTTGCCATGATACGCCCTATGTTAGCATTTCTTTTGATTCATGATGATAAACAACGATCCAACATCATTGTTGTTTAAATCGAATTTGAGTTCAACTTCTTTTTTACTTTGCATGTCATTATGTTATGTGACATCCATTCACATCCTCACATCATGATTTTAATCCTTGCACATTTCAATTTTATTTCTTTCTATTTAATTATTATGAACGTGTGTTGTACATATGACGTTGTATTGCTATCTCTAGTTCACATGGCTTACTCTTGGGTCTTCTTACAATTAGACCATTTTTCATGCACATACACTCATTTATTTGCGTTTGTTAATTAGGTTTCGATTTAATCGTTTCATTAACTCATATTCCCATTTGACAAAATGTACCCCCACTTCCATGACGTGTAATATTTTTCTCTTTATTGTTGATTGCTTCTTTTAGTTTAGTTTCTAACACAAGAGTAAAATCAATCCTTTTCAAAAAGAACAAAAGTAAAAACTCGATCCAACGTCGAGTATTTTATCAATAACCATAACCATTTCAATCCATTTCCATTTTTAACATCTCTCAAACCATTCTATCAATCTTTTTACAATCACTACTCAAATGCTTGATCCAACATCAAGCTATTTTCACAAGGAAAATAAAAAACACTTAATGCTTATCAAACACTTTTCAATAAAGATGGAAATAGAATATGGTGGATATCACAAGCTCCTGAGACTAAGATTCGATATGGATATCTCGCCTATTGTAGCTCTCTCCATCATACAAAACTTTCAATGCAGTTTCTTCAAACATTTTATCAATCAACCTTCAAAGCACCTAAAAATATCAAACACTTTTACAAATAAGATGGAAACGGAACATGGTGGATACCATGAACTCCTGAGGCTAGGATTAGAGATGGTTATCTCGCCCATCAAAGTTCCCTCCATTACTCAAAAAAAAAATTCAAACCAGTCAAACTCTTTTCTCGCCACCATGCGATCTTTCAAACCCATAAATCAAATGAAAGGTACTTTGTCTTGAGACGATGCGAAAACAATGTTTTGTCAACTTGAACGTGTGAGTAAGCTTGCGACGTTTCCCACGAATGTTTATTTGTAAATCCATTCGGTTGTGATACAAATGTTCCCTTCTCCACTTGTTTTGGGTAGCCAATAATGTTTTCGTATATTGACACAAAGTAGCTTTCGCTAAAAATAGACCAACAAAAAAATTATTTTCTACCCGGAACTACATAAGCCTTGAGTTCTCTATTACATCCGGAGATACGTAGGAGCAGGATTTGTAAAGCTTGTCAGACCCATTAATAAAAAATTTAGGTTTAGTTCCCTTATTCGTACATTAATAAAAAATCCAAAAATATTTTCTCTTTTCTTTTGATTTTATTATTCTTTTCCCTCTTAACAACTCGAGAAACCTCACATTTCTAAGATAACACTAACATGCACAAGTAACCTAACGGTTCCCGTTGAGTACAGCAGATGTGGGGGGTGCTAATACCTTCCTCTTGCGTAATCGACTCCCGAACCCTAATTTGGTTCCGACGACCAATATCATTGTCGTTCTTTCTTGGGTTTTATCGATAATTCCCCTTTCCCTTTTAGGAATAAATAAAGTTCGGTGGCGACTCTGTTCAATCCATCCTGCGAGCGTGGGATTGTGCTTTGCTAAGTCGTGTTCTCATTTTTTGAGGTGCGACAGAGAGGAACCAATAACGAGAATTGAAATTGGAGTTTGAGACGAGTATTACATATATTTATGTAGAATTTCTGTATCATGTATATCAGAGATATGTAGGACTTCGGTCGAGTGACGAGTTAGGATTTCGGTCAAGTGACGAGTAGGATATTTCAGTAACAAGCCTCTGAACATCCGTACTTTGGTACCACATACATTAGAGTAGAGAAGATGAATACATTGCATACATAATTGCATTTATGAATGATTATTGTTAGGGATGGAATATATGATTGATTATTTATGCTAATTATACTATCCTTACTATTTTATTCACCGTTAATATATGTGAATGTATTCTCATCCCCTATTTTGTTTTTGTGTTATTCTTTACACAAGTCGTGCAGATACTCAGGTAGAGACTGAAGAGTTTTAGACGTTGCTTGTTTTAGAGGATGACATAGTTGGTAATATTATTTGTTTATCTTTTTGCGTTGTTTTGTTTTCAGCATGTCGCTCTGTTAGTGTAACATTGGATTGGGAATAACTTATTTTATTTGTTTTACGAGTTATTGAATTAATTATTTTATGATTAAATGATGTTGATTTCTATTTATGAGACAATTTGAGTCGTGTTGAAGTTTATTTTCCGCTGCTATTGAGATTTGAGAATTTTATGATGAGAAATGTGGAATCCTTTTTGAGTATTTTATTTTGTATATTTTATAAATTAAGTGTTTGAGGTTTAGAATGTTATAATCATTGTAAAATTCCCTCAATTTTCTTCCGTCAACCTCACCATCTTAGACTTGCTCAATTTCTCTTTGAATAGTTCGTAAAGGGCCCAAATTTAAAGAATTGACTTATTTATGAATACCTAATTTCGCCTTGTCAAGTATCTAGTCTCTCATATTTATTTATTTATTTGGTCATCATTGGAGCTTGAAGCTTCCTCAATGATGCATGAAACATGTTCTGTAAAAAATATAATGCTTTGTTGTTTTACTTTGGCATCCTTTAATTCCTTATAAGGAATACCAACATACTACATTCTTCTCTCGCAATAAATTTTGATGCATGCAATAAAATATAATTAAATTGAGAAAAATATTTTTCTGAAAAACTATCTTAAGGAAACAATGCACATATTTTTAAGCTATTGGAATTTTGTGCATGATCACATTCTTCACTTATTATTATGCATTTAAGTAATAGTTGAACCTAGTTGTATTAACTCAGTCAAACATTTTTAGTGACATTTGAAACATTTCTAATAACTCAGTCAAACATGTGATCTTCGGCTAGTTTTTTATTTACATTTCTTGTCCCAGAAAACATACTAGCATTATTCTTCTAAACACCTATGAAGCAAGGATACTATATTTTAGGAAAAGTACCAATACTAGACATCGGTGCGCGTCCGATACGTACTACTGAGACTGTACCTATTTTTTCTTTAAAGTTAGTACTTCAGGCGGTATATATTGGATACACGAGCTCAATTTTTCTTTTTTAATGGTATAGTTTTTGATAAATTATGGATCTTCGATCTATTACATTTAAACTTCTTTCACAATTTCTTCATTTTTAGAGAGAAATTAGAGCACATATAAAATGATTCACTCATTAAAAAGGAATAGACTCAATCCAAAAAGGATTAAGGATTTAATTTTTATTCATATAAATCCTCATCTTCTCTTAAGAAAGGGTAAGATTTATAATGAAGGAACAACAAAAATGTGAGATATTGTTGGATATGATTTGAATCTATTTAATGGAGTTGGTATTCTTAAAGTTGCTAGTATTTCTCTCATGAACTAGAAGTCGGTCTTTTAAATGATTTTGGAGAGAGAAATATTGATATTCAGCAATGATTTTATGATATTAGATTTTAGATATTAGATTTAATTATTAGATTTAATTCATATTTAAGTTTGTTAGAGGCTTATAAATAGGGTGTCAATCATTGTAACTTTTAATCCTTTTTGTAGCCGTCATTCTCTTAAAAGAATATTCATCTTTTATTCTACCTTTGCACCAACAATTGGTATCTAGAGCTCCGGTTCGGATTCATTGGGAAACACGGGAAACACGAGTGAACGTGAGGTCTTGTGTGTTTGATTTTGATTCTTAGATTCGTGTTGAATCTTGAACAAAATCTGATCAGAATTTTAATTCTGTGGGTTGGGAAACACTGTGTGAGAAATCTGAGTGTACTGTGCAAGGTAGAAAGATGAACGGAAACGGCAACATGAACACCAAACTTCCAGTATTTGACGGTAAAAACTGGAATCGTTGGATGATCCAAATGCGTGTACTGTTCGGTGCTCAAGATGTTCTAGATCTTGTCACTGATGGTTATGTTCCGGTAGCAGCAGATGCGACGGATGAATAGAAAAACGCGCAGAAGGAAGTAAGGAAGAAGGATCAGAAAGCATTGTTCTTCATTCATCAATGTGTTGATGTAAATGTGTTTGAGAAGATTGCAGATTCAACGACAGCAAAGGCTGCGTGGGACACACTGGTTAGATGTTATGGTGGTGACGCATCAGTGAAGAAGGTGAAGCTTCAGTCCTTGAGAAAGCAATATGAGAATCTCAACATGAAGAATAATGAGAAAGTTTCTGAATACATCTCCAGAGTGATTCTGATCACTAATGAGATGAAAGCGTGTGGAGAAACTCTTTCTGAAGAAACAATCATGGAGAAGGTATTGAGATCCCTTACCTGTCAATTTGATTACATTGTGGTAGCAATAGAACATTCCAAAGATCTGAGCACCATGAGAATTGAAGAGCTGCAGAGCAGTCTAGAAGCGCAAGAGTTGCGTTTAACTGAGAGAACTTCTGAAAGGGAAGTAGAGCAGCAGGCTCTGAAAGCAACTTCTGATAGGAGGTATCAGAAGCAGTCAGAAGCCAGGAGAAGATCTGATGGTGGTCAGAAGTCATAAAGCTCAACCTCTGATAGACAAAAGAATGCTCAGAAGGGAAAAGAGAAGTATGACAAGAAGAAAATCCAATGTTACTGCTGTAAGAAGTTCGGTCATTTTGCTAGAGACTGTTGGTCAAACAAGGAGAGAAAATCAGAAGAAGCAAATATAGCCAGAAGTTCTGATGACGAATCTGTGCTATTGATGGCCTCTGAATCTGATGATATGGATCTGATAGACTGGTGGTACATGGACACTGGCTGTTCAAATCATCTTACTGGAAACAAGAAATGGCTGGTTGACTTTGACTCTGAAAAAAGGACAAAGATCAGATGTGCTGATGACAAATATCTTAATGCAGAAGGTATGGGAAATGTCAGAGTGATTCTGAACAATGGGAAAACAGCATTGATTCAGAACGTGTGGTATGTACCTGGCATCAGAAGCAATCTGATGAGTGTGGGACAATTAATTGAGAAAGGTTTCTCAGTTACCATGAAGGACAATCTTCTGAAGCTGTATGACTGCAATCAGAAGTTGATTATGGAGTCAGAACAGGGAAGGAATAGAACATTCAAGGTGAATGTCAGAACTGCAGACTCAGAATGTCTTAGTGCAACAAGTGCTGAGAAGGAGAGTGAGCTGTGGCACAGAAGATTTGGTCATTTGAATTTCAGAAGCTTAAAACATCTGAATTCAAAGAAGTTGGTACATGGAATTCCTGCAATTAAGAAGCCTGAAAAGTCATGCAAAGTTTGCATGGAAGGAAAACAACCACGATTGCCATTTGCGTCAGAAACTGCTCCAAGAGCAAAACATGCCTTGGGAGTTGTACATTCTGATGTGTGTGGTCCATTTCCAGTAGCATCGATTGGAGGGAATAAATACTTTGTGTTATTTGTTGATGAATTCACAAGAATGACATGGGTATCCCTTATTAAGTTTAAACACGAGGTGTTTGATGAATTCAAGAAGTTCAGAATGAAGGCTGAGAATCAGAGTGGTCAGAAGTTGAAGATTCTTAGAACTGACGGTGGAGGTGAGTATAACTCCAAAGAGTTCCAGAAGTTCTGTGAGGAGAATGGAATTGAGCATGAGGTTACTGCTCCTTATACCCCTCAACACAATGGTCTTGCTGAAAGAAGAAACCACACTTTGCTTGATATGGTGAGAAGCATGCTAAAGGAGAAGAAGCTTCCTCAGAAGCTCTGGGGAGAAGCTGTTGCCACTGCAACGTATGTACTCAACCGATGTCCTACGAAGAAGTTGAAGGAAATAGTTCCAATACAGAAGTGGACTGGAGATAAGCAAAGTGTTAGTCATCTGAAGGTGTTTGGTTCTGTTTGCTATAAACATGTTCCAGAAGCCAGAAGACAGAAGCTGGATGATAGAAGCAAAGTGATGATTCTGATAGGGTACCACAGTACAGGTGCATACAAGCTCTATTGTCCAGAAACCAATAAAATTGAATTCAGCAGAGATGTGATTGTGAAGGAATCAGAAGTTTGGAATTGGGAAAAGTCTCAATCTGATTCTGATGTTAGAACTTCTGAAGAAAGGTCAGAGTTCAGAATTTCTGAGGTTGGAGTAAACTCTGACGTTGATTCTGACTCTGATAGTGATCCAGAATCTGATGTTCCAGACTCTGATGTTCCAGACTCTGATGTTTCAGACTCTGATGATCCAGACTCTGATGACCCAGACTCTGATGGTAATCCAGATTCTAGTGGCAATTCAGACTCTGGAAATATGCCAGCCCCTGAAGATGGTCAAAGCTCTGGAGGAAGTCAACCATCTGAAGGTAGAAACTCTGAAGTTGAAGACTCTGAACAAGTTCAGAGACCACAAAGAATCAGAAACATCCCCAGAAGATATGCAGAATTTGACATGCTGAAAGACACTGAAGTAGACTCTGAAGGAGAAGTTATTCAGTGTGCCATGTTAGCAGACTCTGAACCCATAAGTACAGAAGAGGCTCTTAAGCAGAAGCTCTGGCTGAAGGCCATGAAAGAAGAACTTGATGCTATAGAGAGAAACAAGACTGGAAGTTCTTAACAAGAGATAGCCAAGTTCAAGAAAGTTCTGATGAATGAATTCGAAATGACTGATCTAGGCAAAATGACATACTTTCTAGGGATGGAGTTCAGATACTCTGAGAAAGGTATTATTTTGCATCAGCTCAAGTATGAATTAGAACTTCTGAAGAGATTTGAATTAGAGAATTGTAAGATTGCTGTCACACCTTCTGATACAAATCAGAAGTTGGATTCTGACTCTGATGAAAAGGATGTGGACGCTACAACCTTCAAACAGTTAGTTGGTTCTCTGAGGTATTTGTGCAATACCAGACCTGATATTTGCTATTCAGTTGGGATGGTTAGTAGGTTCATGAGTAAACCTAAGTGGTCCCATTACCAAGCTGCAGTCAGGATTCTGAGGTATATCAAGGGAACTCTGAAGTATGGAGTATTATTTCCTTCTGGAAGAAAGGATGAGTCAGAACTTCTGAGTTATTCAGATTCTGATTGGTGTGGAGACAGAGTTGACAGAAGAAGTACGTCTGGGTACTTATTCAAATTTCTGGGAGGTCCCATTTCTTGGTGTTCCAAGAAGCAACCTGTTGTGGCGTTGTCAACTTGTGAAGCTGAATATATTGCAGGTGCTGTTACTGCATGCCAAGCTGTGTGGATTCTGAATCTATTGCAGGATCTGAAGATTAAAGTAAACAAACCTCTGAAGCTGATGATTGACAACAAGTCTGCAATCAATCTTGCCAGAAACCCAGTGTTGCATGGGAGAAGCAAGCACATTGAGACCAAGTATCATTTTCTGAGACATCAAGTTCAGAGGGGAGTGTTAGAAGTTGTACACTGCAGCACTCAGAAGCAGTTGGCAGATGTTCTGACGAAAGCTATCAAGACTGATCAATTTCTCAGATTAAGGGATGGAATTGGTGTTACAAGTTTTGATGGAATATGAATTAAGGGATGGTATTAGATTTAATTATTAGATTTAATTCATATTTAAGTTTGTTAGATATTAGATTTAAATATTAGATTTGATTCATATTTAAGTTTGTTAGATATTAGATTTAAATATTAGATTTGATTCATATTTAAGTTTGTTAGAGGCTTATAAATAGGGTGTCAATCATTGTAACTTTTAATCCTTTTTGTAGCCGTCATTCTTTTAAAAGAATATTCATCTTTTATTCTACCTTTGCACCAACAGTTGACACATTAATTTATATTTTTACACACTCTTTTAAAGTAAATTATTTTTTAATTTGAAAGTTTTGTTGTCATTTAAACAAAATAATTTCTTTACTAATTTTATAATTGTATTTAAAAATATATTCTCGTACCTGTACCTTAGTTTTTTTAACAATTCGATATTCCGTAACAGTATCCATACTGGATACCAAGTACATATCTGTACCTTTGCAATGCAGTCTAACAGACGCTTTGACATATAATGTGTTGGGCCTTCTACAAGTTGAGCTTGCAATTCTAACTCTGATGCTTAATCTCAATCCAATTTCCAAAGTTGATTATTAGATTTTAAAATTCCTTTAAAGGGGTGTGATATATTGATAATATCTTATTGGTTTTCCTTTTCAGATGCTCATCTGATTTATCATACCAGTACAAGGATCCCTCATACTGATCATAAGAATAATGCTCTTGGATTGATTGTATTGCTCCAATATATCTCAAGATTATATTTTATTATTCCATTAAGTTCTCAAATAATCAAAACAACAAGTGTGGTTACAAAGAGTTCTTAGGTATGAACTGCATATAATTATCTATTGCACATGTTGGTTAGCTATGTATGTGGTTTAGATTGGTTTAATACTTTGATGTCAAAAACACTGAGTTATTTTAAATGGTGGAAATATAAGCTGAGACATACTTTTGCCAAGAGTGAGGCAGTACCCATTGACAAGGTGACATTTGAATATGATAACTATTCGGGGTACCTTTTAAACTTCCTATTATTTGAACGATTCTCTTTACCATTTTATTATAAATAACTATAGGCAAAGACCAATTTTTTAAAGAAGATTATAAGCTTTGCTAAATTAAAATTTAATGTTTTTTTATTATCTTAAATTATGACACCTGTATGTGAAACGTACTTGTAGGAATCATACGAAATAATCAATTATGACACTAGCTTAACAATGTGTTTTACTTTAGGTGCATAACATTACTTAAGTACTATAGAGTTATATAACCATAGTAATATATAGCTGACAATTAAGTTTATATAACCTTCTGACATTGCATGATCATTCACATCAATGTTGTGAACTTTTTTATTTTTAATTTGTATTGGATTGTATACTATTTTTGGGTAATGATCGTTGGCGTAGTTAGGGTTATACTTCCTTTTAGGATAGTTTGTTGTTTTCTGTTGCTTGCTATCTAAGCCATGTATTGGATATATATTATTGCCTTCATTAATACCAAAAGATAAGCTCAATTATGCGCAAATACGCAAATCCTATTATGATATCAATAATGTGAGTAATTTTTACATTCACTATTCTTCTTCTTCCTTTCATTCTTGAGCTTCCTTCACATCTTCCATCATGGTTAATGAACTTAAAGATCCACTAAACAACAACAACACATCACAAAACATTGATACATATCATTGATACATGCTATTTCAAGCATGGTTTTTCACCCGGATTTCCCTTCAAAGATAAAGCAGGTTTCACCAACAGCGTCGCTACCAACCCTGAGCACCAACAGTTTTCATCCCCCGATGCTACCAATCAAGAGGACAAAGTAGAGATCACTTCAACTATGTATAACAAGTTGGTAGCTCTTCTTATCCAATCTGAGGCTTCAAATTCATCTGCATATTGTAAGACCCCAATTTTGTCCCTAAGATCCCTCATGGCATCATATCATATCATTATATAATCTCAAGGATCATTGGACACCTTGCTTCCTTCCTTGTGGGTGGGATATATCTTGAGAGTGGTTCTTGATCACCAAGCATTGCTTGCATTTTGTATATCATTGCTTTTCTTTTAATCACTAACCAAAAATATACAAAAATATGTCATTAACCTTTGTTACTTGCAGCTTAAGCAGTCAACAGGTCAAGGCATCAGATGAATTCATGGTACAAAGAGCAGATGGTATTTTCTTGAAATATGGATCATGTGATCATCATATGGAGCTTATGTGAGCTATAGTTTCATTTTGGAACCAAATCCCCAAGTGGCAAAGCCCCAAATTCATCAGGACATTTCCAGGTCATCTGAAGACCCAGAAAGTCAACTACAAAGTCAACTGTGGATTTGGAGGTGGGAGGTGATTAGAAATACTTCATTCATGTTCAAACAAGTCTCATTTGACATTTCAAACACTCACATTGAAGAATTTGAAGTCAAGTCAAAAAATTCCCAAAATGGAAAGTGACCTAATATTTTCAAAAATGGAAGGGTTTTGGACCAACTTCAACTCAATCTTACATCATCAAAAAAGTTTCAAATGAAATTTTATTGAACATGAAAGTTGTATATCTTTCTCTCCCATTTCCAAAAAGTCCAAGATCATGAGAATATGATGAATGGTTGAGGAGATATGATCAAATCATCATCAAGTGTGCATGGCCAAAATGTGCTATGTATTGATACATACGAGTTTCGTATCGATCAATGCAGGGCAAAATGTGCTATGTATTGATACATACGAGTTTCGTATCGATCCATGCAGGGCAAAATGTGTTATGTATTGATACATACGAGTTTCGTATCGATCCATGCAGGGCAAAATGTGCTATATATTGATACATACGAGTTTCGTATCGATCCATGCAGGGCAAAATGTTCTATGTATTGATACATACGAGCTTTGTATCAATACATAACTCTGTTTTGATCATGTATTGGCTACTGCTCACGTCCATATTACTTCATGCACCACTAATTTTCAAGTTTTGTCAAAACACCTCATTTTTGCCAATTACCATTAACCAAGCTTAATTAACATTTTCAGTGTGATTAAGACTTCATATAAATACCATAATCATAACAGAATTTGGGGAGGTTAATCACAATTCACCATTTCTAGATCTAAGAATTTTCTCCCTCCAAAATTTTCTTCAAAATCAAAATTCAAATTTCTTGAACATAACACCTTGTTTTGGTTAAAGATTCTTGATTAGTGAGTTGATTATAGTGTGAATCAAGTGTTGGTTTATGGAATTCGAGCAAGAACCAAGTGAAGCAAGCTCTTGAACATGAAAATGGAAAGTCAAGATTAAGCTAGATCTACCCGTGTGCAAGCTTCCTTTTCTTCACCAAACATCATTTCAAGCATAGTAGAGTGGATTTGGATCATCACAAGCTGTGGATCGTGTGAATTGAAGATTCTGCTCTTCAAGAGGTTAATTTTCGATCCTCTTATTTTTGAAATTCATTGCTAGATTCTTGTAGACCTTGTTCTCCTGGTGATTCTGATCTAAAAATCGTGTGAATTGGTGTATTATTGAGCAAGTTATGTGTGTTTAAAGTTTGAGATCCAAAAATGTTTCTCTTCGATTCGTGTTGATTTTGATGTTTTATGCTTAAATGTTTGTTGATTCGTGTTCACCATGGCAAGATCTTGTTAATGATATAAAAATATTTGAATTCTGGACATTTTTGAAAATTCTAGAAAAATTGGATGAAGGTCGTATGAACATTCATCTTCTTCCTCATGAAGAAGATGAAGATGCATGCATTTCTGGAATTCTGGAAAGATTATGGCGGTTTTGTGCAGATAGCGGCGGTTTGAACCGCCCTAATCTGCAGCGCTAGGGTTCTTAATGGAACGAGGTCGTTTTGGCCTTAAGCGCGCTTCACATTTTAAATATGTACATGGTTTGATTCTGGCCGAGTGTGTTTTTGCAATTGTTCATCATTTTATTCACTTTCCCTCCAAATTACATACATGTGATCATTTCCATTTCAAATTATTTTCTCCAACTTGTAAAAATCATATAAAATTGAAATATGATCCAATTCATCTCCAATTTTTTGCAAAATGTTCCTTGAGATGTCTAGTTTTTTATGATCATGAATTTGAAATTTGTGCCTGGCTGGAAATTTATTTACCCTAGGTTTATTGAACACATGTGCATTTGTGACCTTGCCTTACTCTTTCCTTTGTGAAATGCTTGATTTTAATCAAATGAACTTGAAACTTTGCATGCTGATTCTAGACAAATTGCTGGATGTTTTAGGCTTGGGTTGGTATTTTTCTCATGTACCATTTCTATTTTATGCTTGTGTTAACATGGTGTGACAATTTGTGTCACACATTTGGTTGTTCTTACTTGTGCAATTTAATTTCCATGCCAAATGAACTTGGATGCTTCTGATTTTTTGTATGATGATCATGTTAGATGTGTTGAATACTCATGAATGTTTCCAGAATTATTTGAATCATTTCTGTTTTGTTTTAGAATTTTCATTCATGATGTCCATATATGAGCTTTGAAATTGCCTTTGACTTCTTTTGATCATGAAATGCCTTTGATGATTGATTTTGATGTGAGCCTTTTTAGGACATGTTAATATGTGTTTGAAGTTGCAATGTGTTGAATTTCAGATCCTGTTTTAAATTTTTTCTTCATCTTTGACCCTAGGCTTTGACCTAGTGGTTTGTTGCTTACATGTGAGCTTTGAATTTTAGGTTTAAGCATCCAAGTTCCATGGTTGATGATGCTTCATCATTTGGATTTTGATATTTGCTTTTGATTGCTAACACTTGCTGTTTTGTAGGTTGATGATAACTCATTTGAGTTTGCCTTATGGCTTTTGTGTTTGTACATTGGGATTGTCTGTTGGTTATTAACTGTTGTTTGTTTGTCTGAAAGTTGTACTGATTGGTTTAGTTGTTTCCACAGGTACCTAAGTTGCTTTGAGTTCATTTGAACTTTGCTTTGCTTTTGCTTGTGGTTGGCATACAATTTAGGTATAATCTCTAATCTTCATGTAGTCTGGAAGACCTATCATGTTACTTTGGCAGGCACCTGTCTGAAGCCCTCCTTAAGAGGCCATGTTTTTGTTTGTTTAATGTTGTGCCAAGCAGGTAAAGTCCTCTTAAGAGGTAATTGGCAGATAAAAAGGATGTGTAATCCATCCCCTGCTATTCAGTTGTGTCATTCACTTTGCTCACACCATGTGTTGATGCATTGTGAATAAGAACCCAAGATCTTATAGAGTCAACCATATGTGGAGAAGAGTTCCTACATTCTGAACTCCCACACTTTCTATTGTTTAAAGCTCTCCCAGGCCAGGGATAAGAGCTATGAGGCATAACCCTCATCTCCATTTCATCTGCTTCACCCTAACTCTCAATGTTAGGGTTAAGAGCTCAAAACACCCCATTCCAGTTGTCTTGTTTCTAAAGCCTAACCTTGCTTGAGCCCATTGATTGTGTATAGTGTGTGCTAATTGGTTGCTTGTTGTTTGTTTGCCCATATGTGCATAATTGTTTGTGTGTGCCTCAGTGCATTGCTTTCATCTTTGAACATTAGTTGTATATCACTTCATGATCATTGTTCATACTTGGTGACATTTTGTTTTGTCCATTGAGGAGTCAATTGTAAGTCCATTTATTGGCAGTTGTTTCCTATGATCTGGTAGGAGTTGGGACTAAGACCATTGATTGGCATCCCATTTCCTTGGAGTCGAGTGTAAGACCATTTATTGGCAACTTGTTTCCTCTTGCTTATTGCATTTGTTTTCCTTGTTTTGTGAGACTAGTGTAAGTCCATTGATTGGCATCCGGTATCCATGTTTTCTTTGTTTTGTGAGATTGGTGTAAGTCCATTGTTTGGCATCCGATATCCATCTTTGTTTTGTGAGACTAGTGTAAGTCCATTGATTGGCATCTGGTATCCATTTATATTGGCTTTTTCTGTTCATTATTTACCTGTTATTTGTTTGTTGCCTTTTCCAAAGGAATCACTTGGATCATCTTCATATGATCTCAAGAGGTGAACACCTAAGAAGTTTTACTCCTTAACCTTCACCCTTTTTGTTTCTACACCTCCATTTGCATGTTAACCCAAACCAGAAAACTTTTGTGCAAACATTTTCACTTGTTTTCAAAACTAGAAACCTAGGCCTTAAGCCTCTGATTTTCAAACTTCATTTTCACAATACTTCTTCTGAATTAAATTCTAATCATACTTTGACCATCTTTTGTGAATAAATCCTAATTGGTTAATTTCACTCATTCAATTGTTTTGTGGCTTTGTCCATTCTTGATAAGTTTTCATACATTAGCCATAGATCTCAATTATCTTAGTGGTTGATGTGAATCTCGCCTTTTGTCTTTAGTGATTGAATTGTAAGACTTCCTTGCTTATTATAGGGCATGGTCCCTCACTAGCAAGTTGAAGCTTTTCTCACATGGTGGACTTGTGGTTGTATAGGTTGAGTTTTCTCCCGTGGATAATGAAAGACCTTAGGGCTTTTGTTTAAAATCAATCCACTTACTTTTTTGGAAATCTTTTAGCCGAACTACGAGGTTTTGATCCTGTAACGGTACGTAGGCAATGGATCTTTCCATCCAAACACAAAAATAATAAAAATTGTACATTCTTTTCTCATCCCTTCAATCAATGTTTGCACAAAAATATTTCATAAACAATAATGATACAACAAGTTGTGAAAAGAGGTTCCCTAGGAGTACCTAGGATGCATTGGGTGCCTAACACCTTCCCTTTGCATAATTACCCCCTTACCCAGATCTCTGACCTTTCATTAGTTTTCTATGTCTAAAACTTCTTAGGCTTTTGTTCGCTTTTTAGCCATTCCTTTGGATAAATAAAAGTGCGGTGGCGACTCTATCTTTGTATGCTTTGCTTTTGATTTAGTCAATAAATCATAAAGTGATGAATACACCGCTACAGAAAAGTGGCGACTCTGCTGGGGATGAGATTGTTCCCTAGTGGGTTTGCCTACTTTTCACCCTTGTTGTATGATATTGTTTATTTGTTATATGACATATTTTTGTGCAAATTTGGGATTACTGTATTGCTTATAATGATTGATTTGCTTGATATATCAATTGCTTGCTTGTTTGGTGATCTCTGTGAGATGAGTTCTATACCCGAACTCGAGTGTACCTTATGATAGGAGAATGGCATAGTCTCGTCGACTTGTGTGGAGTTATTCCTTAGCAAGTTGACTTGCGAGTCCATTCACTTGGTGGAGGTCATGTTGGATTAATGATGTCACACAAGTTATTTGTGGTTAGGCATCATTCTTTCAATATGTGCCGTAGAAGCCAAGGACCTTAGTTTACCAAGCCCATCTTGGCCTATTTTAGGACGTAGTGCGGAGGTCGTTCAGATGTAATATCTGATGCGATTGTTACGCGATACTACACTCATAAGAGTCTCTCTTGAGAATATTTTTGGAATACGAGTATTCGTTCCTCCGATAATATTCGAAAGATGGGATGATGACTATGGGAACCTCTGGTAGAACATGTTCGGCAGGTTTAAACCATAGTACACTCTCGTTGGGTGGTTCTTAACCGAGACTCCATGCTCGTGACTCACAACAAACCCGTGATTCATGGTTGAGTCGTTCAGACATCCTTAATATCAATGGAACTTGGGTGTCGATAAGGTGTAAACCATAATCCACCAAAATGGATGATTGATATTAAGGATGATTGAGCCGGTTCATGTATCGTTAATATCAATGGAACTTGGGTGTCGATAAGGTGAAAACCATAATCCACCAAAATGGATGATTGATATTAAGGATGCTATGAGCTTTCCCATGACCTTTGTCTGGTGTGCTTTGCTTGATCCTTGAGTGTGATTGTTGCATTCATGCATTCATGCATTCATCTGCATCCATATCATCAAAAAAATGAGATTTTTTTTTCAAGGAACTTAAGGGGTTTCTTTGCAAAAAATTTCAGACATGGAAAGACAAAGAATTATTTGATGAGATATTTCCATATGCGATAAAATGATTAATATTTCAAAGTTTGCAAGTAAAACCCTCGAGTTCCTTTGAAATAAAAACAAATCATATGCACCAACATTGCATGCATCATTTGCATAAGTAGGTGTTTTGTTCCGGTCTCCTGTCCTGTGGTCCAATCCTGTGCTCTTCATTTATTTTGAAGACGCACTGATTCGTCGGTACTACACCAGAGCCAATTCTTCGAGATTGATGGATCATCTAGAGCAAGAGAACCGTGAGCTCAAAGAGGAATTTTCCAGACTAAGTGCTTGTGATGGATTTATTCCTGGTTAGCCACTTGTCTTCTTTCTCATACATTGATGCTGAGGATGAAGTTGGAACGCCTTTCCAAGCTTTATCTATTGTCGAGCCTGTTGAGAAGAAGTCTCCTTCATTTGCTCCCTATCGTGATGCGAAACTGGCCATTGAGTGTGGTGCAGTTGCTGGTTTAGGAAAGATGATTGAACTTGAAGATAACAAGTCCCGGGCTGGCATTGGCTATTCTTCAGGGGTCTTCAACGACAAAGGGCTGTTCAAGAGTGGAGGTTTCATCCACGCCGATCAAGCTGACGAAGCTGCTGCTATTCTGGAAGAAGATGCAGAGGATACTGACAATTTTGTCATCCCTGGCGGGACCTGCCACAATTGGGTCGCTGTGGATGTTCCTACGGTCATTCATAAGTCAGCGTAATATGTTTACTTTGTTTAAAACCCTTCTCCCATGCCAAAAGGATAAGTGATGACATTGTTGGCAAGCATTTAATACAATGACGTTTTCATTCAATTGATGCATGTTAAATATTTGTTTTTCCATTTGTTTTCACTTTTTGCTTTTTGCATGAAATCGGTGATCACAAAAAACCCTAAACAAGAATAAAAGCAATCTTTTCATCTGCATAATGATTGCCTTGTTTTATTTCAAAAAGCTTTTCATATCAAAATCATTATGCAGGTTGTTTCTAAAACCCATTGAACATAATGATCCAACGCCATCTCCCAATTGTGGATTCCCTGTATTCGAAGCAGAGGAAGATGATGTTGAAGGGGATTCCTGATGAGATTGCCCGTCTTCTTGAGTATGAAAAGAAGATCATTCAGCTGTATCTTGAGAATCAGCAGAACAGTCAAACTGGGGCATTACAAATGTAATGTAAAAAAAAAGAGAAAGGGGGTGAAAAAAAAATCTAAATCAAAAAGAAAAAAGAAAAAGTATACCCTCAAATCCCTAAGTTGACTGATGCTGAATGGATTCAGAGTCGTTATGACCAACTGAATTTGATTGAAGAGAAGCGATTGAATGCCATGTGCCATGGTCAGTTATATCAACAGAGAATGAAGAAAGCATTCGATAAGAAGGTCAAGCCTCGTGTGTTCCGAGAAGATGGCCTCGTGCTCAAGAAAGTCTTGTCTTTCGCGCCCGATTCCAGGGGTAAGTGGACTCCAAACTATGAAGGTCCATATGTTGTTAAGAGAGCCTTTTCAGGCGGTGCTTTGATGCTTACAACAATGGATGGGGAGGATTTCACTCGACCTGTGAATTCAGATGCAGTCAAGAAATACTTTGCCTAGAAAAGAAAAACAGAATAGCTCGCTAAGTTGAAAACCCGAAAGGGCGGCTTAGGCAAAAATGAGTGTCTCGGTGGAGAACCCGAAAGGGCAATCCAGGCAAAAATTAGAGACTTGAAAAAAAAGAATATTTGCATCCCGCTAGATTGAGTACCTCACCCTGGGGCAATCTAGGCAAAAAATTAGGGATATGGCAAGTAACTGCATCCTGACAAGACTTCCTGTTTCACAACTGTCTTTTCGTCAGAGATTCTTGATTCATCGTCAACTGAAGCTTCGAATACATCGGATTCAAATTGGTAGAGAAATGGTCATTATGTTCAATGTAGCCCTCTTCCAATATATATCACCGATTTCAAATTTGTACAAATCTATGGAGTCTTGCCATTCGCAGGCTACCATTCCATCAAATGAATTTGAGCTTTTATCCAATTATTTGCACTCTTATTTGTTTCAATTCAACAAATGTTTTGCATGTTTTAATTGATAAAATGTCATTGTTTTAAACAAACAAATTTTTCAAAATTGTTTTTAAACAAAGTGAACATTCACAATGATAAAAGGATACTTAAGAATTTCTCAGTGCTCTCCCAAGGGTGGCATGATTTCCAACAGGGTAAGACATTTGTTCATATTCCTGGCATGGCTGTATCCTCTTTCTCCAGATTGTTGTTGGGGTTGCTCCCCAAGCAGAGCTTCTGTTGAGATTTTATTCCCCAAGCAGGGTGCTGTTGGGATTTTCTCCCGAACAGATTTTGTTGAGCAGAGCCTTTATTATGACTCCTCCTTATTCAGAGTAATTGTTGAAGACTTCGAATTTCTTCTTCAGCAATATTCTCTCCCCAGCATGGGTGCTTTCCTTTTGGAAGATTCGGTAGTTGGTGGGTTGACATCCCGGTACTTCGTCTTTTTCCTCAGTGAAGTCTCCAGCGGAGTTGTTGGTATTGATGTACTTCATCTATGCTATCTCCCCATCAGGGTGCTTGTTGAGGTTTTCACCTATCTTCCCTTCAGCAGAGCAGTGATTCTTTCCTCCTCAGCGGTTGGGTTTCCTTTTGGAAGGTTCAGTATTTGATGGTTGATCCCCGGTTCTCCTTCTCTGTCTCAGATAAATCCCCAGTAGATTTGTGGTATGGTGGATTGTATCTGTGATGATCTATCCATCATGCATAGATTTGGTGATTTCCTGATGTTTCTGATCCCCAATAGAGTGGCTTGTGTGGCAGAATCTACTTGTGTGATCTTTTCTCCCTCAGTGGGTTTTCCCCAGTGGAGTTTGTAGCGGTGTATTCGTCACTTTATGATTTATTGACTAAATCAAAAGCAAAGCATACAAAGAATCGAGTCGCCACCGCACTTTTGTTTATCCAAAGGAATGGCTAAAAAGCGAACAAAAGCCTAAGAAGTTTTACACATAGAAAACTAATGAAAAGATCAGAGATCTGGGTAAGGGGTTAATTACGCAATGGGAAGGTGTTAGGCACCCAAAACGTCCTAGGTACTCCTAGGGAGCCCTTTTCACAACTTGTTGTATGAAATGTTATTTGTTTATGAAATATTTATTGTGCAAACATGGATTGAAGGGATGAGAAAAAGAATATACAAATTTATTATTTTTGTGTTTGAACGGATGAACCCGTTGCCTACGTACCTTTCCATGGAAGGTAAGGATCAAAACGCCGTAGTTCGGCTAAAAGATTTCCAAAATATGAGTGGATTGATTTTAAACAAAAGCCCTAAGGTCTTTCGTTATCCACGGGAGAAAACTCAACCTTATACAAACAACAAGTCCACCATGTGAGAAAAGCTTCAACTTGCTAATGAGGGGTTAACCCTATAATAAGCAAGGAAGTCTTACAATTCAATCACTAAGGACAAAAGGTGAGATTAACATCAACCAACTAGGATAAATCAAACCTATGGCTAATGTATGAAAACTTATCAAGAATGGACAAAGCCACAAAACAATTGAATGAGTGAAATTAACCAATTAGGATTATTCACAAAAGTGGTCAAGATATGATTAGAATTCAATTCAAAAGAAGTATTATGAAAATGAAGTTTGGAAAATCAAAGGCCTAGGGCCTAGGTTTCTAATTTGAAAACAAATGAGAATGTTTGCACAATAGTTTTCAAGTTTTGGATGCACATGCAAATGGAGGTTTAAAGAAACAAAAAGGGAGGGTGAGGGAGTAAAACTTCTTAGATGTTCACCTCTTGAAATCATATGTAGATGATTCAAGTGATTCCTTTGGAATAGGGCAACAATGCAAATAACAGATGGACAAAGTAAATGGATACCGGATGCCAATCAATGGACTTATTCCAATCTCACAAAACCAAAATGGATATCGGATGCCAATCAATGGACTTATACCAATCTCCTAAAGCAAAATGAAACATGGATACCAGATGCCAATCAATGGACTTATACTAGTATCCCAAAGCAAAATGAAACATGGATACCAGATGCCAATCAATGGACTTATACTAGTCTCCCACCATATCATAGGATACAACTGCCAATCAATGGACTTATGCTTGCCTCCTCCATGGACAAAACCAAATGTTGCAAAATAATGAACAATGTTTATGAAATGATATACAAGTAATGATGACAAATGCACAAAGGCACACTCAAGCAAATATGCACAAATGAATCAAGTAAGCAAACAGACAAGTCAATTAGCACACACTATACATAATCAATTAGGCTCAAGCAAGGTTAGGCTTTACAACCATCTGGAATGGGGTATTTTGAGCTCTTAACCCTAACATTGAGAGTTAGGGTGAAGCAGATGAAATGGAGATGAGGGGTGTGCCTCATAGCTCTTATCCCTGGTCAGGGAGAGCTTTTATCAATGGAAAGTGTGGGAGTTCAGAAAGTTGGAACTCTTCTCCACAAATGGACTCTATAAGATCTTGGGTTATTATTCACAATGCATCAACACATTGTGTGAGCAAGGTGAATGACACACTGAGTAGCAGGAGATGGATTACACATCTCTTTTATCTGCCAATTGCCTCATAAGAGGACTTTACCTGCTTGGCACAAAAATTAAACAATCACAAGCATTGCCTCTTAAGGAGGACTTCAGACAGGTGCCTACCAATAACAGTAGGTCTTCCAAACTACATGAAGATGAGAAATCATACCTAAGTGGTTAAGCAACCAAGCAAAAGCAAAGTTCAAATGAACTTAAAGCAACTTAGGTACCTGTGGAAACAACTAAGCAAATCAGTATAAAACTCAGACAATCAGACAACAGTCAATAAGCAACAGATGATCTCAATGTACAAAAGGTGCAAGCCAAAGGCAAACACAAATGAGTGAGCATCAACCTACAAAACACACAATGTTAGTAATCACAAGCAAACATCAATATTCACATCATGAAGCATCACCAATTATGGGACTTGAATGCTTAACCTGAAATCAAAGCTTCAAACATAAGCCACAAACCACTAGGTCAAAGCCTAGGGTCAAATATGGAGAAAAAAATCTAAAACAGGAGCTGAAATTTAACATGAATCAACTTCAATCACATCTTGACACATTCCAAAAGGTCTCATATCAAAATCAATCACCAAATGCATTTCATGATCAAGTGAAGTTCAAGGCAATTTTAAAGCTCGTATGTGATCAACATGAATGAAAAAATCCAAATCAAAACAGAAATGATTCAAATAAATCTGAAAAAATTCATGCATATTCAAGACATCTAACATGATTAACATACAAAAATTCAGAAGCATTGGACATCATTTGGCATGGCAATCACATGGTACAAGTTGATCATTCAAAGGTGTGACACAAATTGTCACACCAACTTAGCACAAGCATAAAACAGAGATGATGCATAGGAAAAATACCAAACCAAAACCAAAATGTCAAGCAATGAGTCTAGTTTCATCATGCAAAATTTCACATTCATTGGATAAGAAACAAGCATTTCATGAAGGAATAAGAAAGGCAAGGTCAAACAAGCATATGTACTCAAACATCCTAGCACAAATCAATTTTCAGCCAAGCACAACTTGTAAAATCATAATCATCAGAAAATAGACAAACAGAGGAACAATATGCAAAAAATTGGGATCAAATTGGATCAATTTTCAATTTTATATGATTTTTCTAAGTTGAAGAAAATATTGAAATTCAAAAAATGGACATAGCATAAAAATGAGAAGGAAAGTGGATAAACATGTGAAGCATTTGAAATTAATACGCTCGGCAGGACTCGAACCACGTTCACATTCAAATTTGGCACTTAACATCAAAACGACATCGTTCCAATCCTAAAACCCTAGCGCGCTCAAAATCGTAGCTAATTTGGAATTTCGTAGCAAATTCCAAGCAGAACGGTAGCAAAACCTGGAAACTCAAGATCTTCATCTTCATGAAGATGAACAGTGCACGTGTTCATGCATGTCCAGAAAAAATGTTCCAGAAATCAAAATTAAGCACATCATCATGTTGTACATTCAACATACATCAAAGATCCACAATCATTCCATGCAAAAACATCAAGATAAGCTCGGATCGAAGAAAAGAAAATCCATCATCAAAACTTTAAACAAGCAGAACTTCATGTACAATGCATCATTTCACACGATTCAAAGCTCAAACTCATCAGCATACTAAGATCTACAATAACATCATAATAGATTTTAAAATTAAGAGAATCGAATTGTGACCTCTTGAAGTGCAGAACTGGATTTGGCTTGATTCAAGGCTTGTGATAGCTCCAATGTTCCTCTATGATGCTCGTATAGGTGATTGAAGGAGAAATTGAAGCTTAGTTGCACACGAATCCACCAGATTTTGAAAATTCCATGGATGCTTCAAGCTTTGTGTATGCTTCAATATGGCACGGTTTCCTTTGATTTCACGTCCAATTCTTCTCAAGAACACTTCAGGATCATGAATCAAGCAATAAAAGAGCTTCTTGTGTGAAGATTTGCAAGAAAATTTTTGAGAGAAAAGTTTGAAGAATTTTGGATCTAGATCTGAAAAATGAATGTTAATCCCTGAAAACAGTTATGCTTATGCTTAAATACCTCATGCTAATCATTCTGTAATCAAGCTTAAACCAAATGCTAATGAGATTAATTAAGTTTTGGAGTGTATGCACAAATTGGGTTTTCACCCCCATGCATGAAGTAGCACGTGAACAGTGCTCAAATCTGATCCCAATCCACTCAAATAAGGCCCATGCAAGCTTTTGAGATGGTTTTGTATGCATTCAATCATTAAAAATGGTTTTATGAAATTTCTCTTCAAAAACTTCATGAATGAGCACATGATAATGCAAATAGAATTCAAGCCATGTAATGAATGTTTTTGAAACTACAAGTCATGAGGAGAAAATTGCAAAAAGAACCACCCATTTTGGAGCTTTGGTTGAAAAGTTATGTCCATTTGAAGTTCCATGCATACTTTGCCATGATTTGATCATATCTCCTTAACCACACATGAGAAATTCATGATCTTGGACATTTTGGAAATGGGAGAGAAAGATCTACAACTTTCATGTTCAACAAGATTTCATTTGAAGCTTTCTTGATGATGTAATATTGAGTTGAAGTTGGTCCAAGATCTTTCCATTTTTGGAAAGTTCAAATTATAGGTCACTTGCTATTTTTGGAAATTCTTGACCTGACCTCAAATTCTTCAATGTGAGTGTTTGAAATGTCAAATGAGGCTTGTTTGAACATGAATGAAGTATTTCTAATCACTTCTCACCTCCAAATCCATAATTGACTTTGTAGTTGACTTTCTAGGTCTTCAGATGACCTGGGAATGTTTTGATGAAATTCAAGCCTCTACTACTTGGAATTTTGCTTCAAAATGACATCATAGCTCATATGAACTCTTGTGAATGATTGTGGGGTCCAAATATCAAAAATGACCACCATCTATTGCTCAATGAATGCCTTTGATTGCTTTGACCTGTTAATGCTTCATCTGCAAGACAAAGGTTAGATGACATATTTTTGTACTTTTGGTTAGTGATAAAAGGAAAAGCAATGATATACAAATGCAAACAATGCTTGGTGATTAGGAAACACTCTCAAAAAGATGACCCACCCACAGGGAAGGAAGCAAGGTGCACAATGATCCTTGAGGCAATGAAATGTTATGATATGATGCCATGAGGGATCTTAGGGACAAAATTGGGGTCTTACAGATGCCCCTATTTAAGGTCATTCTAGCCAGAGAAGTGAAGGTTAAAGTCTTCATCTCGACGCGGTAGAATGGGCTTAAATAACAGTAATGAGACAAATTTTGGTCCCTAAGAGACCTCATGATGCAAATGTATGCATGCAAAAGAAACAAACTCTATGGGGAATACTGGTCCACAAAGAAAGGACGATCCATCGGAGTAGTACACTCACCAGGAACAGAGACTCTAACAGGACTCTCATGGAGATAAGAAAAAAAGAAGAATGTGCGAGCAGGACACGATTCTGAATTAGGGGAAACTAGGATTAGACACAACGTGAGTAGGACACGACTGGACTGGAGACCTTACTGGGGAAGTAAAGGACTCACTGGGGAAGGAAATAAACCCATTGGAAAGACTCAAGCTGACTCAAAACTATCCACGAAGGATACTTCGGATGAAAATCCGGACTCGGACTGGGAAAAATTCACACAGAATCTCCCTGTCGGGGAAAACACTGCATATATTGGGGAAAACACCAATACAGCACAAGGGTAAAATCACAACGGAAACTCCACTGGGGAATGTCTAACAAAGAGACTCTCCTGGAGAAAATCTGCAAGATGAGGTGTTACCGGTTACTGGGTAACAAACTCAAAGAGACATGTGATCTAAACACCGGTTACTGGGTGAAAGAACAACAAGCTCAGGAAGAATGAATATCTAAGACCGGTATAAGGGTGAGAGATATCAATCAACCAAACATCTGAGAAAGACCTGAAAAAGGTACATCAACTCAGGGAAATCTGACTCCACAGGGGACCAAGGTCATAATAGGGAGCAGAAAGGAAGGAACACCAGGGATACCGGTTACTGGATATATAATAGGTGATCGACCAAAGCGTGAATTGGTATATATGCCAAAACACTCATCATCCGAAAGGAGGGCTTGAAAAAGCAAATTGACTTACAGGATGGACATTCGAATCCGCAATGGGAAAACGAATCTTACTCAGCTTGGGAAGAAACCCAAAGAGCGCATGAGATATAATATCCATTACCGTCAGAACGTAGATAATATACTCGCATGGAAGGAACACCAGGGATACCGGTTACTGGGTATATAATAGGTGGCCGACCGAAAAGAGAGACAATCAATACCAACATCAACAGGGTAAACGAAAGATAACTCACAGGGGATAAAATTGCAAGCATCCGGCAATTATCCAGGAGACAACAAATATTCGATTCTACAAAGGAATACGAATCTTACTCGACTGGGGAAACACAACAGGCTTCGACTGAAGAGTGCATGAGATATATTATCCATTACCGTCAGAACGTGGATAACATACTCGCATGGAAGATTATCCACAACCGGTTACTAGGTTAATAAAGGATAAATCAACCGAAAAGAAAGGCATCGGGATACCAAAACTAGGTATATAAAGATGACCGATCAAAGGGATGCATCGATAAACATCAATGATCCAGGGAACAAATCACTGGCATACGGTGAAAGGACCCGCTGAGGATAAAATTGCTAGCATCCGGCAATTATCCACAAGGAAAGATCTACCGGGGATACAATTGCTAGCATACGGCAATTACCCAGAAGAAAGAGGGAATATCAACATCGAATATTTGATGAAGATAACCACAAAGAGTAACCATCATCGGTTAGGATGAACAACAAGGTTAACTCTGCAAAAGGGAGACATTAGGATTTACAACTACCGAATACGGGGTAGAAGACCAAAAACTCTGGCTGAGGATAAAATTGCTAGCATACGACAATTATCCATAAGCAAGCACAGACTCCGCTAGGGAGACAGCAACAACATAGGATTTACAACTACCGAATACTGGGTAGAAAACCATCGACTCTTGCTGAGGAATAAGAGGTATATAACCACAAATTCCGCCAAGAGGGAAAAGGAACATATGACTTACAACTACCGGGTATTGGGTAGAGGCCCAAACTCTACTGGGGATAAAAAGAACTATTGCCGGTTACTGGGCAATTCATTCATTTATTCCACAGGGAAGCACAAGAGACAGCTGAAACATGCCAATTCAGGATCAAACCAAAAAGACAAACTGAATCAAGACTCGTCCTAATGAGGATATAACTCAATAGGAAGATCCATCCCAATATATGTGTTGGGAGGAAACGGAAGAAACTGTCATCCACGAGGATATATCTCAGTGGGGAATTGCAGAAGGAAAGACAGACACTTTCTGCTTATGGGGCTGACTCTATATTGAGAGATTAGACACCTGACATCTGCTTGGGAAGATCTACTGGAGAGATCTATATCACTATTAGAAGGAGACAACAAACAAAAGATATATGGCAAAAAATGCAATCATGAATATCTGAATGTTGAAAGTATGCATGAATATGCGTGATTTATGTTTGATGAATGCTGACAAAACAGACATATCTAACACAAACAGGCCCAGGAATCAAACGCCCGGTACTACACTTCCAGAGGAAAATCCAAGGAAAACCAATCTGCTGGAGATCTAACCGCTAAAAAGCAAAGATCTGCGGGGAAGCAAAAGATCAGAGATATCAAAGAAATCACAAAAATCTCTGAGTGATGGATCATCAATCAACCCAACTAGGGAACCAGAAGTTCACAACAGGCGGAAACTCCCACAAAAACAAATCTGTTGGGGAAATGGAGAAATCCCGAGATTTCTGCAGGGGGATCCTCGGTATCAACTGGGAAACAAGAGTTCACTACACAAGCAAGAACTGCTGAAGAGAACCGAACACACAAGTAGAATCTAGCCGCACAAGCAACTCTACCGGGGATACTGTCAGCCGTTCCATTGGGAATAAACCCACTGAGGGAAAAATAGATCACACAAGTAGATCCTGCCACAAGCCACTCTACTGGGGATCAAAAAGCAATCAGGAAATCAACCAAATCTAAGGATGACAGATCACCAACCAACCCGGCTAGGGAACAGAAGTCTACAACAGGCAGAAACTGCCACAAAAGCAACTTTGTTGAGGACACCCACTCTGTTGGGGATACTGCAGAGAAATCATGAAACTTCTGCAGGGAAACATCACATACGCAATCCACCGTACCACAAATCTACTGGCGAATTATCTGAGGAAGAGAAAGAGAGTTGGGGATCAACCACCAAATGCTGAACCTTCCAAGAGGAAACTACCCACTGATGAGGAGGAAATAATCACTGCTCTGCTGAAGAGATTAGAGGTGAAAACCTCAACAAGCACGCTGATGGGGAGATATAGCATAAATGAAGTATATCACGTCAGCAACTCCGTTGGCGACTATACTGAGGAAACAGACGAAGTACCGGGGTGTCGACCCACTAATTACCGAATCTTCCAAAAGGAAAGCACCCATGCTGAGGAGAGAATATTGTTGGAGAGGACTAGGCAGTTCTCAACAAACACTCTGCTCAGGGAACAAAATCTCAACAGAAGCTTTGCTTAGGGAACAACCCTAACAACAATTTGGATAAAGAGGATACAACCAATGCCAGGAATATGAACAAATGTCTTACCCTGTTGGAAATCATGCCACCCTTGGGAGAGCACTGAGAAATTCTTAGGTATCCTTTCATCATTGTGAATGTTCACTTTGTTTAAAACAAAATTTGAAAAATTTATTGTTTAAAACAATGACATTTTATCAATTAAAACATGCAAAACATTTGTTGAATTGAAACAAATAAGAGTGCAAATAATTGGATAAAAGCTCAAATTGATTTGATGGAATGGTAGCCTGCAAATGGCAAGACTCCATAGATCTGTACAAATTTGAAATCAGTGATATATATTGGAAGAGGGATACATTGAACATAATGATCCTTTCTCTACCAATTTGAATCCGATGTATTCGAAGCTTCAGTTGACGACGAATCAAGAATCTCTGACGAAAAAACAGCTGCGGAACAGAAAGTCTTGTCAGGATGCAGTTACTTGCCAAATCCCTGATTTTTGCCTAGATTGCCCCAGGGTGAGGTACTCAATCTAGCGGGATGCAAATACTCTCTTTTTATGTCTCTAACTTTTGCCTGGATCACCCTTTCGGGTTTTCCACCGAGACGCTCATTTTTGCCTAAGCCACCCTTTCGGGTTTTCAACTTAGCGAGCTATTCTGTTTTTCTTTTATATACTTTTTTTTAGGCAAAGTATTGCTTAACTGCATCTGAATTCATAGGACGAGTGAAATCCTCCCCATCCATTGTTGTAAGCATCAAAGCACCGCCTGAAAAGGCTCTCTTAACAACATATGGACCCTCGTAGTTTGGAGTCCACTTGCCCCTGGAATCGAGCGCGAAAGACAAAACTTTCTTGAGCACGAGGTCACCTTCTTGGAACACACGAGGTTTGACCTTCTTATCGAATGCTTTCTTCGTTCTCTGCTGATATAACTGACCATGGCACATGGCAGTCAATCGCTTCTCTTCAATCAAATTCAGCTGGTCGTAACGACTCTGAATCCATTCAGCATCAGTCAACTTGGCTTCCATCAAGACTCTCGTTGATGGGATCTCCACCTCTACTGGGAGAACAGCCTCCATGCCGTAAACAAGAGAGAAAGGGGTTGCCTCTGTTGAAGTGCGGACAGATGTACGATACCCATGCAAAGCAAATGGCAGCATCTCATGCCAATCTTTGTACGTAACAACCATCTTCTGGATAATCTTCTTGATGTTCTTATTAGCAGCTTCAACAGCCCCATTCATCTTGGGTCTGTAAGGAGAGGAATTATGGTGTGCAATCTTGAACTCAGCATACAACTCTTCTATCATCTTGTTATTCAGATTAGATCCATTATCAATAATAATCTTATCTGGCACACCATAACGGCAAATAAGTTGATTCTTGATAAACTTCACGACCACTTGCCTGGTCACATTCGCATACGATGCGACTTCAACCCATTTGGTGAAGTAATCAATCGCTACGAAAATAAACTTGTGTCCGTTGGACGCTTTCGGTTCAATCATGCCAATCATGTCAATTCCCCACATAGAGAAAGGCCATGGTGATGAAATCACATTCAGAAGTGTCGGAGGAATATGAATCTTATCCGCATAAATTTGACACTTGTGGCATTTCTTCACATATTTGCAGCAGTCAGACTCCATTGTCAGCCAATAGTAGCCTGCTCTCAGCATCTTTCTAGCCATGGCATGTCCATTGGAATGAGTACCAAATGAACCCTCATGGACCTCAGTCATCAACAGGTTTGCTTCGTGTCTATCCACGCATCTGAGCAGAACCATGTCAAAATTTCTCTTATACAACACTTCACCGCTGAGGT
Source organism: Lathyrus oleraceus (assembly GCF_024323335.1). NCBI lineage: Eukaryota > Viridiplantae > Streptophyta > Magnoliopsida > Fabales > Fabaceae > Lathyrus > Lathyrus oleraceus. Next base: position 76,980,647 of record NC_066585.1, read on the forward strand.
AGAAACTGCCTGATAACCTTCTTAAAGTTTTCCTATCTTTCACAGATGCCCCGGGCGGGTAGACCTGATTTTGGAGGAAATTCTTGATATCAAAATACCAAGGCTTGTCATCATGTACTTCTTCCATTGCAAACATGTGAGCTGGTCTGCCCAAGCGCATCACGGTGATATTGGGAACTTCATTCCAATACTTCACCACAATCATCGAAGCGAGCGTAGCAAGCGCATCTGCCATCCGATTATCCTCTCGAGGAATATGATGAAAGTCAACTTCTGTAAAGAACGTTGAAATCCTCCTCGCATAATCTCTATACGGAATGAGACCAGGTTGATTCGTCTCCCATTCACCCTTGATCTGATTGACAACCAAGGCCGAATCACCATACACATCAAGATGTTTGATTCTCAAATCAATATGTTCTTCCAGTCCCATGATACAAGCTTCATACTCAGCCATATTATTCGTGCATTTGAAAGTTAGCCTTGCTGTAAAAGGAATATGTGTGCCATGAGGAGTAATGATTACTGCCCCAATTCCATTTCCATACTGATTTACAGCGCCATCAAACACCATCGTCCATCTGGAACCAGGTTCCGGATCTTCATCAAGTGTAGGCTCATCACAATCTTTCATTTTCAAATACAGAATCTCCTCGTCTGAGAAGTCGTACTGCACAGACTGATGATCTTCAATCGGCTGATGTGCTAAATGATCAGCCAAGATACTACCTTTGATAGCTTTCTGAGCTCGATACTCGATATCATACTCAGATAACAACATCTGCCAACGGGAAATCCTCCCAGTTAAAGCAGGCTTCTCAAAAATATACTTGATTGGATCCATTCGGGATATCAACCAAGTTGTATGATTTATCATGTACTGGCGTAAACGCTTAGCAGCCCAAGCCAAAGCACAACACGTCTTCTCAAGCATAGAGTATCGAGACTCACAATCAGTAAACTTCTTACTGAGGTAGTAGATAGCAGATTCTTTCTTCCCTGATTCGTCTTGTTGACCGAGTACACAACCCTTCGAGTCTTCAAGAACAGTCAGATACATGATCAGAGGTCTTCCTTCTACAGGCGGAGACAAGATCGGAGGTTCAGACAGATACTCTTTGATACTGTCGAAAGCTTTCTGGAAATCCTCGGTCCAATCATGAGATTGATCTTTCCGGAGGAGCTTGAATATCGACGCACATGTGGCCGTCATGTGGGATATAAATCTGGAAATATAGTTCAAGCGGCCAAGAAAACCTCGGACTTGCTTTTCAGTTTTGGGCGCAGGCATTTCTTGTATTGCTTTGACCTTTGCAGGATCAACCTCAATACCTCTCTCGCTGACAACAAAACCCAACAACTTGCCGGAACGGACTCCAAATGTACATTTGTTCGGATTCAGACGAAGCTTGAACTTCCTCAAACGCTGAAACAGCTTCAACAAATGCTCAACATGTTCAACTTCAGTTCGGGACTTAACAATCATATCATCGACATAGACCTCTATCTCCTTGTGCATCATATCATGAAACAAGGTAGTCATAGCTCGTTGATACGTGGCTCCGGCGTTCTTCAAACCGAAGGGCATCACTCGATAACAGAATGTTCCCCAAGGTGTGATGAATGTTGTCTTCTCCATATCCTCGGGTGCCATCTTGATTTGATTATACCCGGAAAATCCGTCCATAAAGGAAAAGACTTTGAATTTGGCTGTATTGTCTACCAACATATCAATGTGTGGTAGAGGGAAATCATCTTTCGGACTAGCTTTATTCAAATCTCTGTAATCAACACACATACGGACTTTTCCGTCTTTCTTAGGCACAGGCACAATATTGGCCACCCATAGAGGATATGTAGAAGTCACCAGAAACCCCACATCAATTTGCTTCTGAACTTCCTCTTTGATCTTTACTGCCATATCTGGATGAGTTCTTCTGAGCTTCTGCTTCACAGGCACGCACTCAGGTTTCAAAGGCAGAAAATGTTGCACAATATCTGTATCTAGACCCGGCATGTCTTCATACGACCAAGCAAAGATATCAGAATATTCTCGTAGCAAACTGATCAACCCCTTCTTGACAGACTCTTCAAGAAGTGCCCCAATCTTCACCATACAAACACAATCTTCAGACCCCAAGTTGACTGTTTCCAGATCTTCGAGGTGCGGCTGAATGATCTTCTTCTCGTGCTTAAGGAGACGGGAAATCTCATCAGGAATCCCTTCAACATCATCTTCCTCTGCCTCAAATACAGGGAATTCAAAATTGGGAGATGGCGTTGGATCATTATGTTCAATGGGTTTTAGAATCAACCTGCATAATGATTTTGGATAATAAAAACTTTAGAATTTAAACAAGCAAACCATTATGCAGATGAAAAGATTGCTTTTATTCTTGTTTTTAGGGTTTTTTGTGATCACTGATTTCATGCAAAAGTAAAAAGTGAAAACAAATGGAAAAACAAATGTTTAACATGCATTAATTGAATGAAAATATCATTGTATAAATGCTGCCAACAATGTCATCACTTCTCCTTTTGGCATGGGAGAAGGGTTTTGAACAAAGTGAACAAATTACGCTGACTTATGAATGACCGTAGGAACATCCACAGCGACCCAATTATGGCAGATCCCGCCTGGGATAACAAAGTTGCTCAAATCCTCTGCATCTTCTTCCAGAATAGCAGCAGCTTCCTCAGTTTGATCAGCATGGATGAAACCTCCACTCTTGAACAGTCCTTTCTCGTTGAATGCCCCAGAAGAATAGCCAATGCCAGCCCGAGACTTATTATCTTCAAGCTCAATCATCTTCCCTTAACCAACGACTGCACCACATTCAATGGCCAGTTTCGCATCACGATAGGAAGCAAATGAAGGAGACTTCTTCTCAATTGGCTCGGCAACAGACAAAGCTTGGAAAGGCGTTCCAACTTCATCCTCAGCATCAATATATGAGAAAGAAGACAAGTGGCTAACCAGGAGAGCCTTTTCTCCCCCTACCACAACCAGTTTCTTATTCTTGACGAATTTCAGCTTCTGGTGTAGGGTGGATGTCACAGCGCCAGCCTCGTGAATCCATGGTCTACCAAGGAGACAGCTATAAGATGGGTGGATATCCATAACCTGAAAGGTAACTTGGAAATCACTTGGTCCAATCTTGATTGGGAGATCAACTTCCCCAATCACGGTCTTACGCGACCCATCAAAAGCTTTCACAACAACACCACTCTGCCTCATGGGAGGCCCCTGATATGACAATCTCGAAAGAGTGGTCTTCGACAATACATTCAGAGATGACCCAGTGTCCACCAGCACGTTGGACATGGCGTCGGTCTTGCAATTCATGGAAATATGTAAAGCCATGTTGTGGTCTCTTCCCTCCTCAGGGAGATCAGCGTCACAGAAACTCAAAGTGTTGCAAGCAATGATGTTTGCAACTACACTGTCAAACTGTTCAATAGTGACATCATGATCAACATAAGCCACGTCCAATACTTTCTGCAGAGCCTCCCTATGGGGTTCTGAATTCAGAAGCAAAGATAGCACGGAGATCTTGGACGGCGTTTGTAGAAGCTGGTCTACAACGTTGTACTCACTCGTTTTGATGAGCCTCGACATCTCATCACAGTCTTCATTCACAATGCCACTCGGGCCAACAGAAGAAGCAGGAGTCTTTTGTACAGAGGAGGGTTTGGCAACAGGTGCCGGATTCGGAACATTCACCGCAGTCCCAACCGGACGCACAACAGAATCAGAAACAACATGAGTCTTTGGGGGTGCAGAAAATACACGACCGCTACGGGTCAACCCGCTCACATCAGCAATATTAACCACAGAAGATGAAGGCAAAGGCACTTCTTTCCCATCTTCAACAGCAACTGGATTATAGCGGAAGGGAACTGCTCTATTCGAAGCATAAGGCACAGGGCCTGCAGGCTTAATCACCAAAGAAGGAGAAACCTTCGGCTTGCTACCGTCATAACGGATGACAACAGGCTCAGGAATCTTGAACACAAGAGAAATCACATTCACCTCTGGTTCATCTTCATCAACATTTCTGTTTTGAAGAATCTCGATGGTACCATCATCTAGCAGCTCTTGCAGCTCTCTGCGCACTTGGCGACAACCCAGACGATTGACAGAACAGATACAACATTTGTCATGGTCGTGCTCCATATGACTGTAATCACACAGCAGACGATGCAACTCAACCAATGACTGTCGAATATGGCTTACATATTTGACCTTATATTTTCCAGGGCAACCCTGGACCATGTTAACCGACTTCCCATGCTCGGGCAATGGGTTCTTCGTAACATTGGGGCCTGAGTCCTCAAAGCTCAGAATGCCGCATCTAATAAGGTCTTGCACCTTAGTCTTCAACGGATAACAATTTTCTATATTGTGACCGGGAGCACCGGAATGATAAACACAATGTTGGTCGGGCTTGTACCACCACTGCGGGTTAGCAGGTACAGCCGGAGGATCCCTCGGGGTAATCAGTTTCCGCTCTATTAAAGAGGGATATAGCTCAGCGTATGACATAGGAATAGGATCGAAAGTGATCTTTTTCCTATCATAATTCAAATTAGCCTGATTACTGTTGCCACGAGGCTGGTAAGCCTGTTGCTATAGGCGATGTTGCTGTTGATACTGAGGTTGTTGTTGATTATGCTGATTGTTGTCTCTGAAGACAGGTGCTATGTGAGCCACCTGATGCTGGCTGCTGGCATGACGCACAGGCTTCCTCTTGACAAAGGGTCTTCTGGGTTTAGCCTGGGATTGCACAGCATGTGCCTCCCCATCTTTCTTCTTAAACGCCCCATATCGTTTGGAAGAGCCTTCATCCTTAGTCAACCGTCCTTCCCGGACTCCTTCCTCCAATCGCATCCCCATGTTCACCATTTCGGTGAAATCAGAGGGAGCACTAGCGACCATCCGCTCATAATAAAATGAACTAAGAGTCTTCAGAAAGATCTTAGTCATCTCCTTCTCTTCCAGCGGAGGAGTAATCTGAGCTGCCAGCTCTCGCCACCTCTGGGCGTACTCTTTGAACGTCTCTTTGTCCTTCTGGGACATAGCTCTGAGTTGATCACTGTCAGGAGCCATATCCATATTATATTTGTATTGCTTGACGAAGGCTTCGCCAAGATCGTTGAAGGAACGGATGTTTGCACTATCAAGGCTCATATACCAACGAAGAGCTGCACTAGACAAACTATCCTGAAAATAATGAATCACCAATTGATCATTATCCGTTTGAGTAGACATTTTCCTGGCATACATAACCAGGTGGCTGAGCGGGCAGGTGTTCCTCTTATACTTCTCAAAGTCAGGGACTTTGAATTTTACGGGAATCTTAACACCGGGAACCAAACATAGTTCAGCAGCAGACTTTCCGAACAAATCTTTCCCTCGAAGGGTCTTCAATTCCTTGTGGAGCTCAAGGAATTGGTCGTTCATAGCTTCCATCTTTTCATTAACATCTGGGCCCTCAGACGGCTCAGAATGATAGATGGTGTCGTCTACCCTGGGAATGGTATGCACGACAGGAGGAGGCATTGCAAGGACCGGGTTAGATGCCGGCATGGAAGCAAATGTAGGCGCTAGAATATCAGGCATAAAACCTGGGGGCATACCCCACGGAAACCCGACTGGCATGGCATTCGGCATGAAATGGGCACTAGCAGCTGACACAGTCGAGGAGACAATTTCTGAAATCACAGTCCTCTGGGGAGGAGTTGCAGGAGGTGGAGACGGTTGATTCTGAGCAGCTAAGAATTGCTCCATCAGAGCGCTCAATCTGGCGACCTCTTCCTTCAGCTCTCGGTTCTCTTGTTCAAGTTGATCCATCACTCTTGCAGAATTGGCTCGGGTGTAGTACCGATGAGTCAGCTTGTCTTCAAAATAAATGAAGAGCACAGAGTTAGGCCACAGACAAGAAGACCAGAACGACACCTGCTCATGCAAAATGATGCATGCAATGCTCGTGCATATGCTTTGTTTTTATTTCAAGGAACTTTTAGGGTTCTATTTGCAAGATTTTGAAGTTTAAAGCATTTAATCGCATATGGAAAATATCTCATCAAATATATATTCGAGACAAAGAAGTACAGCATTGTTGATTATTACAAGGGAAAAGGAAAATAAACATCCTATGGATCCCTAGAAGCTCGAGATGCTGGAAGACGAGATACACAAAGCCTCTTGATCTCTCTCTCATATGCTGCTTCCATATCCGCTTTCTCTTTAGCAAGTCGATCATACTTCCTCTTCCAAAACTTGGAAGACTGAGGAAGCAGAGAAGTCCAAGTATCATTCGGATCGTCTATCACCTGATGCTCGAGAAATTCGATCAGAGCGTCCTTTTCCTTAAGCTGTTGAAGCAACTCTTCTCTTTCACGGATCCAGGCACGTGAAAGGTCTTCTTCTCTCAACTCCTCTACGCCTTGGTTAGGGAGGGTTGAAGGCCCAGCCACAACCAACGGTGTAGGTCTCGGATAATCATATGGCATAAGATACTCTGACGCTCTCTGTCTGACCCAAGAAGTATACGGCTCCAAAGCAATGCAGTTCTTCGGACCCAACTCACTTCTACCCTTCTTGTGAATCTTGCGCCAAGCGCGGACCATCCTGGCTTTCAGACCTTGGGGATCTTTACCCTCCTGAAAGAACACGCCTTCTAACAGAATGTTATGAGGTTTATCCTTTAGGGGGAACCCAAGCTGACGACGTGCTAAGATAGGGTTGTAGTTGATCCCACCGCATGTACCAAGAAGAGGCACGTTAGGGAATTCACCATAATAATCAATAATCTGAACTGTATCATACACGCGATCATACCAAGAGATATCATCATTAGTGAGAGACATAAGTCTCGTAGACCACCGTAGACATCCCTTGTTCTCCTTGAAAGCAACCGTCTGCGGTAAGTGAGAAATAAACCACTTATACAACAGAGGCAAACAACACACAATAACTCCTCCACCCTTTGCATTCCTCGGATGCAAAGAGAAATAGGTATCACCCAACAGAGTAGGAACGGGATTAAGAACAGAAAAGATCCTAATGGCGTTCACATCCACAAATTTGTCGATGTTGGGGATCAATACCAAACCATAGATGAGCAGCACGAATATGGCCTCAAAGGCATCCTCACTCATGGCCTTCCCATAAACGGTAGCTTGAGCGACGAGGAAATCAGAAGGAAGACCCTGAATTCCACCTTTGGTGGTCATATGTGCTTCAATAAGGGATTCATCTATGTGCAACAAGTCTGCGATCTCTCGAGAAGTCAGAATACTCTCTAAGCCACTGAATGGCACCTGATCCAGAATAGGGATACCCACAAGATGAGCATACTCCTCGAGCGTAGGCAACAACTGAAAGTCCGGAAAAGAGAAGCAATGATACAGAAGATCATAGAACTGCGCCAAAGTACTCATCAACCCTTCGTCAACCTGAGTAGTCAACAGAGGTAGAAGCTTCCCATAGCGAGCTTTGAAACCCAAGGGATCTAATACATAGGATGTCAGATTCCTTAACTCTTTCAGATCGGGCTGTCGAAAGCTGTACTTCTTTGTATGCCTTTTTGGTCTTTCCATGTCTGAAAATTTTGCAAATAAACCCTTTAAATTCCTTGAAAATTTTCTGATCTTTCTGATGACATGAATGCAGATGAATGCATGAATGTATGAATGCAACAATCACACTCAAGGATCAAGCAAGTCACACCAGACAAAGGTCATGGGAAAGCTCATAGCATCTTTAATATCAACCATCCATTTTGGTGGATTATGGTTTTTACCTTATCAACACCCAAGTTCCATTGATATTAACGATACATGAACCGGCTCAATCATCCCTAATATCAATCATCCATTTTGGTGGATTATGGTTTTCACCTTATCGACACCCAAGTTCCATTGATATTAAGGATGTCTGAACGACTCAACCACGAATCACGGGTTTGTTGAGAGTCACGAGCATGGAGTCTCGGTTAAGAACCACCCAAAGGGAATGTACTAGGGTTTAAACCTGCCGAACATGTTCTACAAGAGGTTCCCATAGTCATCATCCCATCTTTCGAATATTATCGGAGGAACAAATACTCGCATTCCAAAAATATTCTCAAGAGAGACTCTTATGAGTGTAGTATCGCGTAACAATCGCATCAGATCTTACATCTGAACGACCTCCGCACTACGTCCTAAAAATAGGCCAAGATGGGCTTGGTAAACTAAGGTCCTTGGCTTCTAAGGCACATGATTGAAAGAATAATGCCTAACCACAAATAACTTGTGTGACATTATTAATCCAACATGACCTCCACCAAGTGAATGGACTCGCAAGTCAACTTGTTAAGGAATACTCCACACAAGTCGACTAGACTACGCCATTCTCCTATCCTAAGATGCACTCGAGTTCGGGTATAGAACTCATCTCACAGAGACCACCAAGCAAACAACAATTGTATATCAAGCAATTCAAACATTACAATCAATACAGTAATCCCAAATTGTACAAAAATATGTCATATAACAAATAAACAATATCATACAACAAGGGTGAAAAGTAGGCAAAACCACCAAGGAATTCTTTTTCCCCAGCAGAGTCGCCACTTTTCTGTAGCGGTGTATTCGTCACTTTATGATTTATTGACTAAATCAAAAGCAAAGCATACAAAGAATCGAGTCACCACCGCACTTTTATTTATCCAAAGGAATGGCTAAAAAGCGAACAAAAGCCTAAGAAGTTTTACACATAGAAAACTAATGAAAAGATCAGAGATCTGGGTAAGGGGTTAATTACGCAATGGGAAGGTGTTAGGCACCCAAAACGTCCTAGGTACTCCTAGGGAGCCCTTTTCACAACTTGTTGTATGAAATGTTATTTGTTTATGAAATATTTATTGTGCAAACATGGATTGAAGGGATGAGAAAAAGAATATACAAATTTATTATTTTTGTGTTTGAACGGATGAACCCGTTGCCTACGTACCTTTCCATGGAAGGTAAGGATCAAAACGCCGTAGTTCGGCTAAAAGATTTCCAAAATATGAGTGGATTGATTTTAAACAAAAGCCCTAAGGTCTTTCGTTATCCACGGGAGAAAACTCAACCTTATACAAACAACAAGTCCACCATGTGAGAAAAGCTTCAACTTGCTAATGAGGGGTTAACCCTATAATAAGCAAGGAAGTCTTACAATTCAATCACTAAGGACAAAAGGTGAGATTAACATCAACCAACTAGGATAAATCAAACCTATGGCTAATGTATGAAAACTTATCAAGAATGGACAAAGCCACAAAACAATTGAATGAGTGAAATTAACCAATTAGGATTATTCACAAAAGTGGTCAAGATATGATTAGAATTCAATTCAAAAGAAGTATTATGAAAATGAAGTTTGGAAAATCAAAGGCCTAGGGCCTAGGTTTCTAATTTGAAAACAAATGAGAATGTTTGCACAATAGTTTTCAAGTTTTGGATGCACATGCAAATGGAGGTTTAAAGAAACAAAAAGGGAGGGTGAGGGAGTAAAACTTCTTAGATGTTCACCTCTTGAAATCATATGTAGATGATTCAAGTGATTCCTTTGGAATAGGGCAACAATGCAAATAACAGATGGACAAAGTAAATGGATACCGGATGCCAATCAATGGACTTATTCCAATCTCACAAAACCAAAATGGATATCGGATGCCAATCAATGGACTTATACCAATCTCCTAAAGCAAAATGAAACATGGATACCAGATGCCAATCAATGGACTTATACTAGTCTCCCAAAGCAAAATGAAACATGGATACCAGATGCCAATCAATGGACTTATACTAGTCTCCCACCATATCATAGGATACAACTGCCAATCAATGGACTTATGCTTGCCTCCTCCATGGACAAAACCAAATGTTGCAAAATAATGAACAATGTTTATGAAATGATATACAAGTAATGATGACAAATGCACAAAGGCACACTCAAGCAAATATGCACAAATGAATCAAGTAAGCAAACAGACAAGTCAATTAGCACACACTATACACAATCAATTAGGCTCAAGCAAGGTTAGGCTTTACAGCCATCTGGAATGGGGTATTTTGAGCTCTTAACCCTAACATTGAGAGTTAGGGTGAAGCAGATGAAATGGAGATGAGGGGTGTGCCTCATAGCTCTTATCCCTGGTCAGGGAGAGCTTTTATCAATGGAAAGTGTGGGAGTTCAGAAAGTTGGAACTCTTCTCCACAAATGGACTCTATAAGATCTTGGGTTATTATTCACAATGCATCAACATACTGTGTGAGCAAGGTGAATGACACACTGAGTAGCAGGAGATGGATTACACATCTCTTTTATTTGCCAATTGCCTCATAAGAGGACTTTACCTGCTTGGCACAAAAATTAAACAATCACAAGCATTGCCTCTTAAGGAGGACTTCAGACAGGTGCCTACCAATAACAGTAGGTCTTCCAGACTACATGAAGATGAGAAATCATACCTAAGTGGTTAAGCAACCAAGCAAAAGCAAAGTTCAAATGAACTTAAAGCAACTTAGGTACCTGTGGAAACAACTAAGCAAATCAGTATAAAACTCAGACAATCAGACAACAGTCAATAAGCAACAGATGATCTCAATGTACAAAAGGTGCAAGCCAAAGGCAAACACAAATGAGTGAGCATCAACCTACAAAACACACAATGTTAGTAATCACAAGCAAACATCAATATTCACATCATGAAGCATCACCAATTATGGGACTTGAATGCTTAACCTGAAATCAAAGCTTCAAACATAAGCCACAAACCACTAGGTCAAAGCCTAGGATCAAAGATGGAGAAAAAATCTAAAACAGGAGCTGAAATTTAACATGAATCAACTTCAATCACATCTTGACACATTCCAAAAGGTCTCATATCAAAATCAATCACCAAATGCATTTCATGATCAAGTGAAGTTCAAGGCAATTTTAAAGCTCGTATGTGATCAACATGAATGAAAAAATCCAAATCAAAACAGAAATGATTCAAATAAATCTGAACAAATTCATGCATATTCAAGACATCTAACATGATCAACATACAAAAATTAAGAAGCATTGGACATCATTTGGCATGGCAATCACATGGTACAAGTTGATCATTCAAAGGTGTGACACAAATTGTCACACCAACTTAGCACAAGCATAAAACAGAGATGATGCATAGGAAAAATACCAAACCAAAACCAAAATGTCAAGCAATGAGTCTAGTTTCATCATGCAAAATTTCACATTCATTGGATAAAAAACAAGCATTTCATGAAGGAATAAGAAAGGCAAGGTCAAACAAGCATATGTACTCAAACATCCTAGCACAAATCAATTTTCAGCCAAGCACAACTTGTAAAATCCTGATCATCAGAAAATAGACAAACAGAGGAACAATATGCAAAAAATTGGGATCAAATTAGATCAATTTTCAATTTTATATGATTTTTCTAAGTTGAAGAAAATATTGAAATTCAAAAAATGGACATAGCATAAAAATGAGAAGGAAAGTGGATAAACATGTGAAGCATTTGAAATTAATACGCTCGGCAGGACTCGAACCACGTTCACATTCAAATTTGGCGCTTAACATCAAAACGACATCGTTCCAATCCTAAAACCCTAGCGCGCTCAAAATCGTAGCTAATTTGGAATTTCGTAGCAAATTCCAAGCAGAACGGTAGCAAAACCTGGAAACTCAAGATCTTCATCTTCATGAAGATGAACAGTGCACGTGTTCATGCATGTCCAGAAAAAATGTTCCAGAAATCAAAATTAAGCACATCATCACATTGTACATTCAACATACATCAAAGATCCACAATCATTCCATGCAAAAACATCAAGATAAGCTCGGATCGAAGAAAAGAAAATCCATCATCAAAACTTTAAACAAGCAGAACTTCATGTACAATGCATCATTTCACACGATTCAAAGCTCAAACTCATCAGCATACTAAGATCTACAATAACATCATAATAGATTTTAAAATTAAGAGAATCAAATTGTGACCTCTTGAAGTGCAAAACTGGATTTGGCTTGATTCAAGGCTTGTGATAGCTCCAATGTTCCTCTATGATGCTCGTATAGGTGATTGAAGGACAAATTGAAGCTTAGTTGCACACGAATCCACCCGATTTTGAAAATTCCATGGATGCTTCAAGCTTTGTGTATGCTTCAATATGGCACGGTTTCCTTTGATTTCACGTCCAATTCTTCTCAAGAACACTTCAGGATCATGAATCAAGCAATAGAAGAGCTTCTTGTGTGAAGATTTGCAAGAAAATTTTTGAGAGAAAAGTTTGAAGAATTTTGGATCTAGATCTGAAAAATGAATGTTAATCCCTGAAAACAGTTATGCTTATGCTTAAATACCTCATGCTAATCATTCTGTAATCAAGCTTAAACCAAATGCTAATGAGATTAATTAAGTTTTGGAGTGTATGCACAAATTGGGTTTTCACCCCCATGCATGAAGTAGCACGTGAACAGTGCTCAAATCTGATCCCAATCCACTCAAATAAGGCCCATGCAAGCTTTTGAGATGGTTTTGTATGCATTCAATCATTAAAAATGGTTTTATGAAATTTCTCTTCAAAAACTTCATGAATGAGCACATGATAATGCAAATAGAATTCAAGCCATGTAATGAATGTTTTGGAAACTACAAGTCATGAGGAGAAAATTGCAAAAAGAACCACCCATTTTGGAGCTTTGGTTGAAAAGTTATGTCCATTTGAAGTTCCATGCATACTTTGCCATGTTTTGATCATATCTCCTTAACCACACATCAGAAATTCATGATCTTGGACATTTTGGAAATGGGAGAGAAAGATCTACAACTTTCATGTTCAACAAGATTTCATTTGAAGCTTTCTTGATGATGTAATATTGAGTTGAAGTTGGTCCAAGATCTTTCCATTTTTGGAAAGTTCAAATTATAGGTCACTTGCTATTTTTGGAAATTCTTGACCTGACCTCAAATTCTTCAATGTGAGTGTTTGAAATGTCAAATGAGGCTTGTTTGAACATGAATGAAGTATTTCTAATCACTTCCCACCTCCAAATCCACAATTGACTTTGCAGTTGACTTTCTAGGTCTTCAGATGACCTGGGAATGTTCTGATGAAATTCAAGCCTCTACCACTTGGGATTTTGCTTCAAAATGACATCATAGCTCATATGAACTCTTGTGAATGATTGTGGGGTCCAAATCTCAAAAATGACCACCATCTATTGCTCAATGAATGCCTTTGATTGCTTTGCCTTGTTAATGCTTCATCTGCAAGACAAAGGTTAGATGACATATTTTTGTACTTTTGGTTAGTGATAAAAGGAAAAGCAATGATATACAAATGCAAACAATGCTTGGTGATCAAGAAAAACTCTCAAAAAGATGACCCACCCACAGGGAAGGAAGCAAGGTGCACAATGATCCTTGAGGCAATGAAATGTTATGATATGATGCCATGAGGGATCTTAGGGACAAAATTGGGGTCTTACAGAGTTGTTTGGGTTTGCTTTCTTGGCAGTTTTCGCAGGTGCAGTGAGCTCCTTTTCTCAGTTAAGACTGATGATCCCCCTGCAGAAATCTAGTGATTTCTCCACTTTCCCAACAGAGTTGCTTTCGTGGCAGTTTCTGCCTGCTGTGAACTTCTGATCCCCAGTTAGGTTGATTGATGATCCATCGCTCAGAGATTTTGTGATTTCTTTGATATCTCTGGTTTTTTTTCAGCAGATCGTTGCTTTTTAGCATTCAGATCTCCAGCAGATTGGCTTTCCAGTTGGTTTTCTTGGATTTTCCTCTGGAAATGTAGTACCAGGCGTTTGATTCCTGGACCTGTTTGTGTTAGATATGTCTGTTTTGTCAGCATTCATCAAACGTAAATCACGCATATTCATGCATGCTTTCAACATTCAGATATTCATGTTGCATTTTTGCCATATATATTTTGTTTGTTGTCTCCTGCTATTTGGTGATATAGATCTCTCCAGTAGATCTCTCCAAGCAGATGTCGGGTGTTTAATCTCTCAATATAGAGTCAGCCCCATAAGCAGAAAGTGTCTGTCCTTCCTTCTGCAGTTCCCCACTGAGATGTATCCTCGTGGATGACGGTTGTTTCCGTTTCCTCCCAACACATATATTGGGATGGGTTTTCCCTATTGAGTTATATCCTCATTAGGACGAGTCTTGATTCAGTTTGCCTTTTTGGTTTGATCCTGAATTGGCCTTTTTTCATCTGTCTCTTGTGCTTCCCTGTGGAATAAATGAATAAATTGCCCAGTAATCGGCAATAGTTCATCTTATCCCCAGCGGAGTTTGGGCCTCTACCCAGTAATCGGTAGTTATAAGTCCTATCCTTTGTGGTTTTCTACCCAGTATTAAGTAGTTGTAAATCCTATATACCTTTTTTCCCTTTTGTGGAATCTGTGGTTGTGAACTTTTTGTTCCTCAGCAAGTGTCGATGGTTTTCTACCCAGTATTCGGTAGTTGTAAATCCTATGTTCTTGCTCTCCAGCAGAGTTTGTGGTTTTCTACCCAGTAACTGGTAGTTATAAACCCCATTTTGTGTTCCCCGTGCGGAGTTATGATTCTTTCGCTCCCCACGCAAAGGTTATGGTATTCTACCCCGTATTCGGCGGATGTAAACCCTAATCCTTTTTATCCTCGTCAGAGTCGTGTCTTCTACCCAGTATTCGGTAGTTATAAGTCCTATCTCTATGGTTTTCTACCCCGTATTCGGTAGTTATAAATCCTACTTTCATCCCCTAGCAGAGGTAACCTTTGTGGTTCATCCTGGTTGATGGCGGATTTTGTGGTCTTCTGCCCAGTATTCGGTAGTTGTAAATCCTACGATGTTGTTGTCTCCTTATCGGAGTTTGTGCTTTCTTGTGGATAATTGCCGTATGCTAGCAATTTTATCCTCAGCTGAGTCTTTGGTTTTCTACCCAGTAGTCGGTAGTGGTAAACCTCTTGTTTCCTCAGCCAGAGTCTTTGGTCTTCTACCCAGTATTCGGTAGTTGTAAATCCTTTGTTCTCCCCTTTGCAGAGTTAACCTTGTTGTTCATTCTAACCGATGATGGTTACTCTTGCTGGTTATCCTCATCCAGTATTCGATGTTGATATTCCCTTGTCTGGGTAATTGCTCTGAGTAAGCAATTGTATCCCCAACATGTTTTTGTGGATAATTGCCGTATACTAGCAATTCTATCCTCAGTGGGTCCTTTCACCGTTTGATAGTGATTTGTTCCCCGAATCATTGATCTTTATCAATGCATCCTAGTGAGTCATCTTTCATTTACCCTTTTGTTGGTAATGATTGTTGCTCCTTTGATCGGTCATCTTTATATACCTAGTTTTGGTATCCCGATGCCTTTCTTTTCGGATGATTTATCCTTTATTAACCCAGTAACCGGTTGTGGATAACCTTCCATGCGAGTATACTATCCACGTTCTGACGGTAATGGATAATATATCTCATGAACTCTTCAGTCGAAGCCTGTTGTGTTTCCTCAGTCGAGTAAGATTCGTGTTCCTTTTGCGGAATCGAATGTTCATTTCTACCCCTTTGTTGAGCGTATCTCCCAGTAACCGGTGATATGTCTCTTGGATAATTGTCGTATGCTTGCAGTTTATCCCCAGTGAGTTATCTTTCGTCTACCATGTTGTTGTTGGTAACGATTGTTTCTCTTTTCGGTCGGTCACCTATTATATACCCAGTAACCGGTATCCCTGGTGTTCCTTCCATGCGAGTATACCATCCACGTTCTGACGGTAATGGATAATATATCTCATGCACTCTTTGGTTGAAGCCTTTTGTTCTTCCCCACTTGAGTAAGATTCGTTTTCCCGTTGCGGAGTCGAATGTCCATCCTGTAAGTCGATCTGCTTTTTCGAGCCCTCCTTTCGGATGATGAGTGTTTTGGCAGTAAAAACCAATTCACGTCTTTGGTTGGTCACCTATTATATACCCAGTAACCGGTATCCCTGGTGTTCCTTCCTTTATGCTCCCTATTATGACCTTGGTCCCCTGTGGAGTCAGATTTTCCTGAGTTGATGTACCTTTTTCAGGTCTTTCTCAGATGTTTGGTTGATTGATATCTCTCACCCTTATACCGGTCTTAGATATTCATTCTTCTGGAGCTTGTTGTTCTTTCACCCAGTAACCGGTGTTTAGATCACATGTCTCTTTGAGTTTGTTACCCAGTAACCGGTAACACCTCACCCCTTGTTGCTTCCTCTAGAGAGTCTTTGTTAGACGTTTCCCAGTGGAGTTTCTGTTGTGTTTCACCCTTTTGCTGTATTGGCGTTTTCCCCAATATATGCAATTTTCCCCGGCAGGGAGATTCTGTGTGAATCTTTTCCCCAGTCCGAGTCCGGATTTTCATCCGAAGTATCCTTTGTGGATAGTTGTGCTGTGTTGGCGTTTTCCCCAATGCACGCATCTTTGAGTCAACTTGAGTCTTTCCATTGGATTTGTTCCCTTTGGAATTTTCTTTTCCCCAGTTTGAGTCCTTTACTCCCCAGTGAGGTCTCCAGTCGAGTCATGTCCTGCTCGCGCAGTGTCAGTTCTTTTTTCCCCTAATTCAGAGTCGTGTCCTGCTCACGCATTCTTTTTATTTATCCCTATAAGAGTCCTGTTAGAGTCTCTGTTCCTGGTGAGTGTATTACTCCGATGGACCGTCTTTTCTTCTTTGTAGACATATCCCCACAGAGTTGTTTCTTTTGCATTCATACATTTGCATCATGAGGTCTCTTAGGGACCAAAATTTGTCTCATTATTGTTATTTAAGCCCATTCTACCGCGTCGAGATGAAGATTTTAACCTTCACTTCTCTGGCTAGAATGACCTTAAATAGGGGCATCTGTAAGACCCCAATTTTGTCCCTAAGATCCCTCATGGCATCATATCATATCATTATATAATCTCAAGGATCATTGGACACCTTCCTTCCTTCCTTGTGGGTGGGATATATCTTGAGAGTGGTTCTTGATCACCAAGCATTGCTTGCATTTTGTATATCATTGCTTTTCTTTTAATCACTAACCAAAAATGTACAAAAATATGTCATTAACCTTTGTTACTTGCAGCTTAAGTAGTCAACAGGTCAAGGCATCAGATGAATTCATGGTACAAAGAGCAGATGGTATTTTCTTGAAATATGGATCATGTGATCATCATATGGAGCTTATGTGAGCTATAGTTTCATTTTGGAACCAAATCCCCAAGTGGCAAAGCCCCAAATTCATCAGGACATTTCCAGGTCATCTGAAGACCCAGAAAGTCAATTGCAAAGTCAACTGTGGATTTGGAGGTGGGAGGTGATTAGAAATACTTCATTCATGTTCAAACAAGTCTCATTTGACATTTCAAACACTCACATTGAAGAATTTGAAGTCAAGTCAAAAATTTCCCAAAATGGAAAGTGACCTAATATTTTCAAAAATGGAAGGGTTTTGGACCAACTTCAACTCAATCTTACATCATCAAAAAAGCTTCAAATGAAATTTTGTTGAACATGAAAGTTGTAGATCTTTCTCTCCCATTTCCAAAAAGTCCAAGATCATGAGAATATGATGAATGGTTGAGGAGATATGATCAAATCATCATCAAGTGTGCATGGCCAAAATGTGCTATGTATTGATACATACGAGTTTCGTATCGATCCATGCAGGGAAAAATGTGCTATGTATTGATACATACGAGTTTCGTATCGATCCATTCAGGGTAAAATGTGCTATGTATTGATACATACGAGTTTCGTATCGATCCATGCAGGGCAAAATGTGCTATGTATTGATACATACGAGTTTCGTATCGATCCATGCAGGGCAAAATGTTCTATGTATTGATACATACGAGCTTTGTATCAATACATAACTCTGTTTTGATCATGTATTGGCTACTGTTCACGTCCATATTACTTCATGCACCACTAATTTTCAAGTTTTGTCAAAACACCTCATTTTTGCCAATTACCATTAACCAAGCTTAATTAACATTTTCAGTGTGATTAAGACTTCATATAAATACCATAATCATAACAGAATTTGGGGAGGTTAATCACAATTCACCATTTCTAGATCTAAGAATTTTCTCCCTCCAAAATTTTCTTCAAAATCAAAATTCAAATTTCTTGAACATAACACCTTGTTTTGGTTAAAGATTCTTGATCAGTGAGTTGATTATAGTGTGAATCAAGTGTTGTTTTATGGAATTCGAGCAAGAACCAAGTGAAGCAAGCTCTTGAACATGAAAATGTAAAGTTAAGATTAAGCTAGATCTACCCGTGTGCAAGCTTCCTTTTCTTCACCAAACATCATTTCAAGCATAGTAGAGTGGATTTGGATCATCACAAGCTGTGGATCGTGTGAATTGAAGATTCTGCTCTTCAAGAGGTTAATTTTCGATCCTCTTATTTTTGAAATTCATTGCTAGATTCTTGTAGATCTTGTTCTCCTGGTGATTCTGATCTAAAAATCGTGTGAATTGGTGTATTATTGAGCAAGTTATGTGTGTTTAAAGTTTGAGATCCAAAAATGTTTCTCTTCGATTCGTGTTGATTTTGATGTTTTATGCTTAAATGTTTGTTGATTCGTGTTCACCATGGCAAGATCTTGTTAATGATATAAAAATATTTGAATTCTGGACATTTTTGAAAATTCTGGAAAAATTGGATGAAGGTCGTATGAACATTCATCTTCTTCCTCATGAAGAAGATGAAGATGCATGCATTTCTGGAATTCTGGAAAGATTATGGCGGTTTTGTGCAGATAGCGGCGGTTTGAACCGCCCTAATCTGCAGCGCTAGGGTTCTTAATGGAACGAGGTCGTTTTGGCCTTAAGCGCGCTTCACATTTTAAATATGTACATGGTTCGATTCTGGCCGAGTGTGTTTTTGCAATTGTTCATCATTTTATTCACTTTCCCTCCAAATTACATACATGTGATCATTTCCATTTCAAATTATTTTCTCCAACTTGTAAAAATCATATAAAATTGAAAAATGATCCAATTCATCTCCAATTTTTTGCAAAATGTTCCTTGAGATGTCTAGTTTTTTATGATAATGAATTTGCAAGTTGTGCCTGTCTGGAAATTTATTTGCTCTAGGTTTATTGAACACATGTGCATTTGTGACCTTGCCTTACTCTTTCCTTTGTGAAATGCTTGATTTTAATCAAATGAACTTGAAATTTTGCATGCTGATTCTAGACACATTGCTGGATGTTTTAGGCTTGGGTTGGTATTTTTCTCATGTACCATTTCTGTTTTATGCTTGTGTTAACATGGTGTGACAATTTGTATCATACATTTGGTTGTTCTTACTTGTGAAATTTAATTTCCATGTCAAATGAACTTGGATGCTTCTGATTTTTTGTATGATGATCATGTTAGATGTGTTGAATACTCATGAATTTTTCCAGAATTATTTGAATCATTTCTGTTTTGTTTTGGAATTTTCATTCATGATGTCCATATATGAGCTTTGAAATTGCCTTTGACTTCTTTTGATCATGAAATGCCTTTGATGATTGATTTTGATGTGAGCCTTTTTAGGACATGTTAATATGTGTTTGAAGTTGCAATGTGTTGAATTTCAGCTCCTGTTTTAAATTTTTTCTTCATCTTTGACCCTAGGCTTTGACCTAGTGGTTTGTTGCTTACATGTGAGCTTTGAATTTTAGGTTTAAGCATCCAAGTTCCATGGTTGATGATGCTTCATCATTTGGATTTTGATATTTGCTTTTGATTGCTAACACTTGCTGTTTTGTAGGTTGATGATAACTCATTTGAGTTTGCCTTATGGCTTTTGTGTTTGTACATTGGGATTGTCTGTTGGTTATTAACTGTTGTCTGTTTGTCTGAAAGTTGTACTGATTGGTTTAGCTGTTTCCACAGGTACCTAAGTTGCTTTGAGTTCATTTGAACTTTGCTTTGCTTTTGCTTATGGTTGGCATACCACTTAGGTATAATCTCTAATCTTCATGTAGTCTGGAAGACCTGTCATGTTACTTTGGCAGGCACCTGTCTGAAGCCCTCCTTAAGAGGCCATGTTTTTGTTTGTTTAATGTTGTGCCAAGCAGGTAAAGTCCTCTTAAGAGGCAATTGGCAGATAAAAGGGATGTGTAATCCATCCCCTGCTATTCAGTTGTGTCATTCACTTTGCTCACACCATGTGTTGATGCATTGTGAATAAGAACCCAAGATCTTATAGAGTCAACCATATGTGGAGAAGAGTTCCTACATTCTGAACTCCCACACTTTCTATTGTTTAAAGCTCTCCCAGGCCAGGGATAAGAGCTATGAGGCATAACCCTCATCTCCATTTCATCTGCTTCACCCTAACTCTCAATGTTAGGGTTAAGAGCTCAAAACACCCCATTCCAGTTGGCTTGTTTCTAAAGCCTAACCTTGCTTGAACCCATTGATTGTGTATAGTGTGTGCTAATTGGTTGCTTGTTGTTTGTTTGCCCATATGTGCATAATTGTTTGTGTGTGCCTCTGTGCATTGCTTTCATCTTTGAACATTAATTGTATATCACTTCATGATCATTGTTCATACTTGGTGACATTTTGTTTTGTCCATTGAGGAGTCAATTGTAAGTCCATTTATTGGCAGTTGTTTCCTATGATCTGGTAGGAGTTAGGACTAAGACCATTGATTGGCATCCCATTTCCTTGGAGTCGAGTGTAAGACCATTTATTGGCAACTTGTTTCCTCTTGCTTATTGCATTTGTTTTCCTTGTTTTGTGAGACTAGTGTAAGTCCATTGATTGGCATCCGGTATCCATGTTTTCTTTGTTTTGTGAGATTGGTGTAAGTTCATTGATTGGCATCCGGTATCCATCTTTGTTTTGTGAGACTAGTGTAAGTCCATTGATTGGCATTTGGTATCCATTTATATTGGCTTTTTCTGTTACATTGTTTACCTGTTATTTGTTTGTTTCCTTTTCCAAAGGAATCACTTGGATCATCTACATATGATCTCAAGAGGTGAACACCTAAGAAGTTTTACTCCTTAACCTTCACCCTTTTTGTTTCTACACCTCCATTTGCATGTTAACCCAAACCAGAAAACTTTTGTGCAAACATTTTCACTTGTTTTCAAAACTAGAAACCTAGGCCTTAAGCCTCTTATTTTCAAACTTCATTTTCACAATACTTCTTCTGAATTGAATTCTAATCATACTTTGACCATCTTTTGTGAATAAATCCTAATTGGTTAATTTCACTCATTCAATTGTTTTGTGGCTTTGTCCATTCTTGATAAGTTTTCATACATTAGCCATAGATCTCAATTATCTTAGTGGTTGATGTGAATCTCGCCTTTTATCCTTAGTGATTGAATTGTAAGACTTCCTTGCTTATTATAGGGCATGGTCCCTCACTAGCAAGTTGAAGCTTTTCTCACATGGTGGACTTGTGGTTGTATAGGTTGAGTTTTCTCCCGTGGATAATGAAAGACCTTAGGGCTTTTGTTTAAAATCAATCCACTTACTTTTTTGGAAATCTTTTAGCCGAACTACGAGGTTTTGATCCTGTAAAGGTACGTAGGCAATGGATCTTTCCATCCAAACACCAAAATAATAAAAATTGTACATTCTTTTCTCATCCCTTCAATCAATGTTTGCACAAAAATATTTCATAAACAATAATGATACAACAAGTTGTGAAAAGAGATTCCCTAGGAGTACCTAGGATGCATTGGGTGCCTAACACCTTCCCTTTGCATAATTACCCCCTTACCCAGATCTCTGACCTTTCATTAGTTTTCTATGTGTAAAACTTCTTAGGCTTTTGTTCGCTTTTTAGCTATTCCTTTGGATAAATAAAAGTGCGGTGGCGACTCTATCTTTGTATGCTTTGCTTTTGATTTAGTCAATAAATCATAAAGTGACGAATACACCGCTACACATATCATCAACACCTCTTTATCAGGTTTGCACCAATCTTTCATCAACACCCATGTAAGTTCACCCAAAAATAGTTGGATCATTGACAAGGTGCAACATATCACATATACTCTTCCCTCAATCTCGTTTACTCTTATCATTTCATTAATCCCATCACCATAAAATTACCTAATGGCTCTAACATTTTTCAACCATATGTGGTACTGTTACATTAAATAAACATTTAACCATTTATCGTGTTTTATATGTTCCTGCATTCACTACTATAAAAAATGTTTTTAACGTCGGACGCGAAATGCATTTTACCTCGGCCGCAGTAGCGAGGTAACGAAAAACGTCATGAAAAGTTGCCACTTATCATCTATAACAATATATAAAGGGAAAACTTGATTTTGGTGTAGTATGTTTTTCTACCAACTTTACCCTTAGATAACTTACATAATTACTTCTAATAACTTCTAATAACTTCTATTGAAATCACTACTATTATATTTCATCTAACTTACTACTATTAACTTCCTATATAACTTCTATTTAAAATTAATATTAAATAAAATAATATTGTACATATTTTCACGCGTGTTCATTAAAAAAGCGGACAGACGAGTGTCCGTCTGGACGCTAGTCTTGATAATTTAAAAACTGAGGGTTAACATTATATGCACATGGGTTCGAAACCCATCAACAACACTTTTATTATTTTCAAAACTAATGTATCTTATATCTCGGTTTATCTTGAAAATCGAGAGGTAAGATTATTTCTTTTTTTTAATTGTTACATTGTTTACCCATAATACTATATTGTTTACACATAATATTAAAATAAAAATAAAATTCTCTAGAGATATAGATAAAAATCAAATTTCCTAAGGATCTTGATAAAAATCAAATTCACTGAAGATCTAGATTTTAGATCTTCGAATGATTGAATTTTAGGGAATATCAAATGTTGGGTGCAAGATTATTCTCTATGGATCTTGCATGTATTTGATTCTGAAGCAAAATAAAACAAGGGTTAGATAAATAAAATCAATATTCAAATATATTATTTTCTGCTCAGATAAATATTTAAGAAAACAAACCTTAAACCCAAGTAATTTTGTGCTATTGTAATCCATCTTAAAGAACTTTTCCAAACGTCTTTATTTTTCAAGTGCTTCATGTTTCATATATATTAATTTTCAATATTCAGCATGCTATTAAAATGGACGTCCCTTAGGTTTCACGCGGATCATTAATGGAAGATTCTTGAGCGTTGATGAACATTAAATGAATGAAAAAGATTTGTTTAAGGACGTTGATATAGTAAAAAAACACTTAACTATCCCCTCAGTCACGAAGAAAATCGAGGTGAGTAAGCTATTTTTTTTAAAATTATATTGTTTACATAGAATATTAAAAATACATTATAAAATCTGTTTCCCAATGAGAACTTTTATTTTCCATGCCCATGTCTCATACAAGATGCTAGAGATATGTTTTCCCAATGAGAAATTTTGTTTTATGCACTTGCAATCCATCCCAAAGATCTCTTGTAACAACTCATGATCAAATGGACGGTGGTAAATATATCTTCTAGCAGATATTTATCAAAAACTCTTCCAACAGAGCTCTAGGGTAAAATGACGTTTGATGAATATCTCTTTGGGGCGACTATATATAAGTTAGTCTTATGGTAAAATCTATTTAACGAGTATTTTTATAGTAAAATATGATTATTGAACACCTCAGTTTATTTTATTATAAAACCGAGGTGAATAATATTTTTTAAATTACATTGTTTACAATGAATATTAAAATACATTGTTTACAACAAATCTTCGGTGATATCCAAATTTGTTGCATACCCTTTAAAACATTTTTTTTGAAACAAGAATGATTTTTTGCACTTGCAATTTATCAATTGAGTAATGTTCAAAGATTGAGCTCCCTTCTTTAATTGAGGGTCATTCCAAAAATATAAAAACAACAACATCAACACCGTTATGTGAGATAGATTGTAATGACAGAAAAAATGTTTTGTTCAAGATAGAAAAACATTGAACATTTTTTCTATCTTGCAATCCATCCCAAAGAATGATGCTTGCGAGTTTGGGGCAACTTCATATTAGTAAGGATTAGGGTAAAATCTGTTTAACGAGTGTTTTTATAGTAAAATCTTATTATTTTATGCCTCGGTTAAATAGAAAACCGAAGGGTTAAAACATTTTGTTTACACTTATAAACAAATAAACTCATAAATTGCGATAGCTGAGAATCGAAGCTTGTACTGAGTTGTTTTTGCACCTCGGTGTTATGAAAAACCGAGGGAATATATGGTTTTTTATTTTTTTAAATAATAAAAAATAGCGCGCATTGGCTTTATACCTCGGTTTTCTATTGTTCGAGGCGAAAACTTTGTCATGAATAATGTTGTTTGTTGTAGTGATTTACATGTAATGTTATATCTGCTTCTCAATTATCTGCTAACAATAAATGCAACCTTGTTTTTTATCATTGTTCTTGTACTATTCAGGAACTACCTTCACTGAGAATGATTGGGCTTGCTAAAGTGAACAATCACTTGTATATTCTGAATCAGGATCCTTGTGTTCCCCTTTCTTATCACACCGATACATCCCTTTCTAAGTGTAATAATAATGTTTCTAGCAAGTTTAGTCTTTGGCACCATAGACTGGGGCATCCTACACAATGTATTGAAATTTATCAAACAAAGTGTTCCTTATGTTCATGCTAGTTCTGATTTTATTTGTCATTGTTGTCATTTTGCTAACAAACCAAGTTATCTTTTCCTTTAAGCATCATTAAATCTACTTCAACATTTGAACTAATTCACATGGATATATGGGGGTCATTTTCACCTTCATATGGTCATGCTTACTTTTTAACTATTGCAGATGACTATTCTAGACACACTTGGATTTTTATCATGAAATCCAAAACTTAAGCTAGATCATTAATTATGCAATTCATCACCATGGTTCAAAATCAATTCAACACACATGTTAAACAAATCAGATCTGACAATGGCAAAGAATTCTTAATGAATGACTACTACAAAAACAAGGGCATTCTACATCAAAAAATATGCATCGAGACACCTTCTAAATGTGGCTACCATAACAAAACACAGTAGCTAAAATAAAACATAAGCACATTCTAAATGTGGCTTGAGCAATCATGTTTCAATCAAATCTCCCGAAGATTTCCTGGAATTTTGATGTCAACCATGTAGTCTTTCTTATATATAAACTTTATTTTCCTGTTACCAGTGCAAAATATCCATATGAACTCTTACATGGAACTCCTCATGAGTACAACAACATCAAGGTCTTTGGATTTCTTATGTATGCCTCCACAATCGTGCAAGGGCGCCAGAAACTAGATCCTCGAGCTTCTAAATGCATCTTCCTTGGTTACAAATAAGGCATCAAAGGCTTCATTATCATGAATTTATCTACGCATGAGATATCTTTAAGCATACATGGTTCTTTTTATGGACATGTATTTCCCTTCATTCCACCTTCAACCCTTGATTCTTCCACCCATTCCAAAATTATTGACTATGATCTTCCCTTTTTTGATACACCTAAAGATCCCATGCCTCAAACTGCACCTCCACAACCCGATGCTTCCACATCACAACCTCAACTTCCCATCATCCCTCTATAACCTACCACCTATTCTTCAAAAAATTGCACCTTAGAAGTGGACTCATCAGACAGAATTAGAATGCTCGCAATTCGATTTTCACCATTCAAAATGTACTTCTATAAGTGATGAATGCTATCACCAAACATCAGGGCAATTCGACGGTTAGATTGTGAGAAAACTTTAATCTCGTGAGACTGTTATGTGGTGAATTGGGGTTGCGAGAATTTCACTCATCTCTCAATTTTTATTTTGTTGTTTCTCACCTTATGAATTATGGACCTAATTCCTTTTTTTTATAATAGAAAAGGCTTACACACACATGGGATACTAACACATATTAATTTGTGACACTCCAAATAGGAAGGATATCCCAATAGACTCCCCTGACCGACTAGTTGGAGGGCAACACCAATCCCGCTACCCTGTGACAAATCTCAAACTTTCCCCTATGCAACACCTTCATCAACATATTCGAACCATTTTCATCAGTGTGAATCTTCTCAAGCTCCATCAACTTGGAATCTAATGCACCACAAATCCAATGATAACGAACATCAATATGCTTCGACTTTGAGTGAAAGGAGGATTTCTTCGATGAGTGAGTGGCACTTTGATTATTATAAAACAAGACATACTTTTCTTATTTAACACCAAGTTCCATTGCAAATTTCCTCAACCATAACAACTCTTTTGATGCTTCCACTGTGGTTATAAAATTGGCTTTGGTAGCAAAGTGTGCAACACACTTTTGCAATTTTGATTGCCAAGCCACGACTCCCTCGACAAAAGTCACCATATACCCCAAAGTAGATTTTCGATCATCTAAGATTTCAGCTAAATTCGAATATATATACCCAACCAACTTAGACTTCTTGCATCCCAATGTTAGTTTCAAATTCAACGAGCCATGAAAATATCTCATCACCCACTTCACGGCCTCCCAATGATCTTTTCCCGAATTTGAGAGATAATGACTCACCATTTCCACGACATGAGAAATATTGGGTCTTGTACAAACCATAATATACATCAAACTACCAATGGCAGATGAGTACGGAATGTTCTTCATACTCATCTTTTCTTCATCCGTAGATGGACATAGTTTATGACTAAGCTTGAAATGATAAGCAAGTGGAATGCTTACCGCTTTAGCCTTATTCATACTAAAACTCTAAAGGAATTTCTCCACATACATTTCTTGTGACAAGTACAACTTCTTCTCATTTCGATCTCGAACAATTTCAATACCAAGAATTTTCCGAGCCTCTCCTAAATCTTTCATAACAAAAGATTCACTCAGAGTTTTCTTCAACTCTTTAATTCTTGAAATATCCTTTGCAACAATTAGAATATCATCCATAAAAAGCAAGAGAATAATAAAGTCACCTTCGGAGAAATTCCGAAAAAACACACAATGATCGGTCCTGGTCATCTTGTACCCATGTTAAATCATCACCGAGTTGAAGGAAATTCGTTTGCCCTTCTCTCATAATCCATTCGGCTGCTCCATATAAATTTCTTTATGTAGATCACCATGAAGGAAATTCGTGTTCACGTTCATTTTCTTTACTTCTAAATCAAGACTAGCGGCTAGCCCAAGAACCACTCGAATAGATTGCATCTTCACAACCAGAGCAAAAATCTCACCAAAGTCAACACCTTTCCGTTGTTTAAAACCTTTTACCACCAAGTGATCCTTGTATCTTATTTGAGAAGTACACTCATCTTGCTTAATTCGATAAACATATATATTCTTCAATGCTCTCTTACCCTTTGGCAACTCCACTAACTCAAATGTATTATTCTCACGAAGTGAATGCATTTCATCCTCCATGGCATCCATCCATTCCTTTTTGTTTTCATCCTCCAAAACTGCTTCAAAGCTTTCGGGTTCTCCACCATCGGTAATAAAAACATACTCGTTCAAGGGGTATCAAATGGAACACCTTTTATCATGAGTAGACTGTCTCAACTTATTAGAAGCAACTGGTTTCTCAACACTTTCAACCTCTTGATCAACCTCATTTTCAACAACGTCTTCCGTAGCACCTATATCAACAATATCATTAGGATTTAAGACATTATCAAGATTCAAATACATACCTTGATTTTCAATTGGAACATATTCGAAAGTGATAGGGGTATGAGTAATAGTAGTTGAGTTTGTATCAAATATTTCTTCATCTTAAAAAATTAGATCTTTATTCTCAACTTTGTCGATGCCCTTAATGGTATAATCCTCCATGAATATGACATCACGACTACGAGTAAGCTTTCGTTGAACCAGATCAACGAATAGATAACCAAACTCATCAAGTCCATACCCAATAAATACACATTTCTTCGACTTCTCATCCAATTTTGATATCTCATCCTTCGGAATATGCACATAAGCCATGTCCCCAAACACCCAAAGATGGTCGTAGGAAACATATTTACCCCTCAAAATATGATTTGAAATCAAACTTCAATGAATACACGAAGTGAGGTTTAAAAGATGAACAACCGTGCTTAATGCCCGTTTGGATGATTCGTTGCCATGGTGATTTTCTTCCCACGAATTGATTAAACCAGAGCTTTTGATACAAGATGTTGGAAATTCACCAAAATCTATGGAGAATTTCAATCAATCTTGATGAACAAGATTGTTATCACTCACACAATAACAATGAAGAGAAGAATAATTGAGAAAGAAAGAAAGTAAAGAACGATGAAAGAGAAGAAGAATTAAAATTCTACAGAGTTTTCCTCTGCCCACAAACTGCGGAAAAATGCAAAATACTGTGAATACAATGTTATGAATACTCTATTGACTTCATTACAAGAATAAGAGTTACTCCCTCTATTTATAGATTTAGGTTAACTTGGACCTCAAGGCAAAATGCAAAACTATAAAAGCCCAAAATAACTAACAGTACTAGAATAAGCCTAAGTCAAAATTCAATGTGAAGCAACATGCTTCGACATTTCGACACACTAACACAATTCAACACACTAGGTAATTCGACACTTCTTTGCTTCTGTCGAGCAACCTACTTCGACACAAAGAATTACAATTCAACATATTTCACATAATAAGAATGCACAAACAATATAGAATGCTCTTCAAATTGATAATTATGTTAAACTAAAAAAAAAAAAAACCAAAAAGACATCTAAGTTTTTTTTCCTAACTTAGATGTATTTGTATTGTGTTCTATTTACTTTTATTTTTCCAATATTATTTCCTCTTACTTTCTTTCTTCCCATTTTCTTTTGATATCAAACACAACCTAATTCAAAATGAACATGCTCAGCCAATATATACATCCAAACCTATTAAGACAAACTCTGAACTGAGAAAGAAGTAAATCTTCCCTTGCACGCTCTTATATAAATAAATAAATAAATAAATAAATGCATATAAATATAAATATATCTACAAATAAAAAACCCTTCAACCGCTATCTTGGAGAGACAAAGAAGAGACCTTTCGATTTTGATCTTCATCAATGGACGAAATTGGAGAATCCTCTGCTTCAGCCAAACCCTCAGCTTCAACCAAACCCTCAGATGAAATCTGGGCCAAGCTTGGTAATCTTTATTCTTTCATTTTATCCACATTCATACAAATTCAAGTTTCGAACTTGTAACGTTTCATAATTTTACCCCTCTTTGAGATTTCGTCAAAAGGGTTGAAATGCGTGGTCTTTAGTTTGTTTAACACTCAAGAAATCATTTGGTATAATAATAAAGACTCCATTTTTATCTTTTATTCTGTCACTTTATAAGTTGCTGGGAAATTCACATCATGTTAGGTTTCAAATCTTTAACAATGACAAGATTAAATTTGCAATGTTTTTGGTAACAAGGGTGGGGTGGGGGAAGGATACGAGAGGCCATAGAGGCTAGTGATGTATATCACTGCTTTTGTTGGGTATATACACTTGATGATGGATAATGTGGATGTTCTTTGAATGCTGTTTACGAATTACCAGGGTTTTAAATCGTTGTAACGGTTGCGGTCGCGTCACGATTCTTGATGTTGCAGAGAAATGTGGTCAAATGGGCTAATGCATTCTCAGTCGTGTTCCTGTTGGGGTTTCGACAACATTAAAAACCGATATGTCTTGGCCTAAATTGCAGTTACAGACTTTTATTTAAAATAAGTTTGGAAAATAAAGTAATGATTTTTCTTTTAAAAACATGATATATTTTGTGAAAGAATATATTTTGTGTGAAGTGTTTTGATACTTTCTAAGGTCCTTACTTTTGTCAAAGTTTTTCCTTCATGCAGTTCAGTCAGACTCGAAATACTCAGATGTTGAGATAAGGTCAGATGAATGCGAAATATGTTCGGAGATATTAGCTACTTCTAGTGATAAACATAGCTGGTGCAAAATAGTAAGGAACTCTGATCTATGTTCTGCTACTATGGAAAATAAGAGGTAAGTTCATGAGGAACTGATATTTATCACATATTTCAGTATTGGAAGTTTCTGTCCAGTGTTGTCTATGGCGGAGAGCCAAAATCCCGCCATCGTGGCCGCATTTGCAGAGCTGTTATAGCGGATTATGTCGGAAAACTAGCAATATCGGTCGATATTTACTATTGCGGTGGTGAGCCCCAAAACCACCATGTATATCCGCCATAGCGGCTATGGCGCCGCTATTTGACAACACTGTTTCTGTCTCTCTTTAAGAAGGATCTTATCTCCTTTTCTCTGCATATTTGTTGTCAATAAAAAACTTATTCTTTGGCGGTATCACACATTGATGCTGTAGTTCAAATACAATACTAGTTGATGGGGCTGAGTTGCGCAATGGTGACAATGTTGTTATCAAAGATGGAAGTGAAATCATCTCAGGCCCTGATAGAGAAGGTTAGAACCTTTTTAATATTTATTATCATGATATTTGGGTCCATTGAATAATCAATCCTCCAATATATTTATTGTAGCGTTGAACAAATTTTTTATGCAAATTACTTGGATTTTTGATATCATTGTTTAATTTTTCTAAGATGATTATCAATCTTTTTAATTCCATCGTTTTCACTTTATGGCACTAGGCTTTGTCAGCTACAGATTCCAAATCACGTCTAGCCCAGAAACCCGCCAGAATCTGCTAAAGGTTGACCTTTTCTAATTTGTCTACATCCTCAATGTCTTCATCAATACTATTTTTTATCTGCAGAATTGCTGATGAATTGAATGTGTTTCTTTTCCAGATAACTATAGATGTTGATCATGCAAAGTGTAGTATTTGCTTAAACCTATGGCATGATGTCGTGACTGTTGCTCCATGCCTTCATAATTTTTGGTATGGATGATAATCTTTTGATCCTTTTTTAATGAATGTGGTTCTGTTTAGCGCATTGACATTTTCTTGGATTGTCACGTGACATTACAGCAATGGCTGCTTCTCACAATGGTTAAGGAGATCGCAGGAAAATCATTCGACTGTACTTTGTCCTCAATGCAGAGGAGTTGTTCATCTCGTTGGAAAAAACCACTTTCTGCGCGCCATTGCAGAGGTACATTATATGCCAAAGCTTTTCAGAGATTAAGCTAGATTGAGTCATATAGTTGATCCACTCGGTGCAATAAGCCTTTGTTGTTGTTTTACACAGTAGATGTTTTTCCCCCTATACCTTTTTCAGGATATGATCAGAGCTGATTCTTCCCTAAGACGCTCACAGGACGAAACCACTGTTTTAGATACATATGCATATGTTCGGTCAAACCTTGTGAGTATTTGTCGTTGACCTGTAATATAATATCCTCTCTTTGCCGTGCAATTTTATTGGAAATGAGTTTATTTTGGTTCCGGTTGTTTTTCATTCATACCTTTTTCTTCCCATTTATTTTGCGATCTTACATCACATTCACGTTTTTGTTGTTTAATTTTTCTGTTATGTTCAATTTTGCTAATTTTGTGTTTTCACTGTTAGCTCATTGGATATATAAAGAAGGGTCGAAAGAGGGCCAACACAACAACAGTTGATCAAAATGATGGCACCGATCATCACTGCCCACAGTGTGGTAATATTACTGTTATACAATGTCAGATGAAGCAGTCTATGCAGCATACTCATTCTTCAATTTTTTGTCTTATCACACTCATTGAATTTACTTGCAATATAGTTGCTAATGTTGGTGAGTTTCGATGCAACCACAACACTATTCATCTCCAATGTCAAGCATGTGGAGGAATGATGCCTTCCCGTAATGGTCTTCGTGTTCCTCAATATTGTAAGTCATCATGTGTGATTTAACTAATGACTAGTTTCATTTAATTTAACTTGTCTCATCATCATATTCATGCTGGTGAAAGTGTTTTGTATTTTCCGTTTTTTTATGGTGATGCTATAACTTAAAAATGTCATAAAATTCTTGTTTTCCTTGTAGGCTTAGGATGCGACAGACCATTTTGCGGAGCTTACTGGAATGATCAAGGGGTAACTAGGAGTAGCTCATATCCTGTGTGTTCCCGGGATATTTTAAAACCTGTATGGACTAGTTTCTTTGTAGTAATTTGTTAATATTAATAACTTTGTAGTAATGTGTAAATTATGGTTCCCTTGCATGATGGATGATTTTGTCAATTATCTTTGCAGATCTCAGAACACACTATCACAGGAATTCCTTTGTCAGCCCATGAAAAGAATCTGCACGAACAGAGTGTATGCATTTACGGCTAACCATATTTTTATTGTTACGTTTGGGTCTGTTTTCGTGGACCTTATTTTAATACGATTATCTGTTGCGGCTTTCTAGATCACTGAAAGTTGCATACGACTGATGGGGAGGACATTGCAGGATGTCATATCAGAATGGATAGTAAAGCTGAATAACAACGAAATTGGTAAAGTTATAAACTTGTTACAAAATCTTATTCATCGGTGTAAATTGTTGGATCTGATGTATATCGATGGTATCACCAGATATAGACTTACACAAGCTGTTTTTTTATATCTTGGCAGATACAACACGGATGATGCTGAATCACGCAGAGATGATGACTGCTGGGACTCTAGTATGCAGTGATTGTTATGAGAAGTTGGTGTCATTTCTCTTGTACTGGTTTCGCATCTCTATACCAAAAGAGCTTCTCCCACCAGAAGCATCAGCAAGAGAAGATTGCTGGTATGGATATGCATGTCGAACACAGCACCGTAGCGAAGAGCATGCTCTGAAACGGAATCATGTTTGCCGTCCAACCAGAGGCACTTTCTGATGTAAATAAATGTTTTTTCTTTTATGTCAGATATGTGTTTTGTTTTCAGTAGTCTTCTCTTGCTTGACAAATAACAAAATGACCCTTGGAAAAATTACTTTTGTAGAAGGTTGGAAGTTGTGGAAACTCTGTATATCTTGATTTGCTTGGAATGCCTAAAATTTTTCATGTATCCTAGACACCAAAATAATTCAAGTTCCAAAACAAATACAATATCAGCTGTGGAGTACATTACAAGTCTCGTATTTGGTCTACAACGGAAAAAAAGTCTTTTTCAAATTTATAATTTATAGTTTCATGGAAGGAGAATCACAAGTAAAGACTCCACACAAGTAATTATCGAATATTTAACGTAAGAGATACGGGGTCGGATTTGAGTAGTAATTTTTGAATTCATATTATAACATAATTTTGGTCTAGCTCTAAAAAGTCTGAGGCCTGTCAGAACCGATCAGTTTAAGACCGGGCAGTCAATTTTAACTATTATTGTATCTTAACTTACACTTAAGGGAGTTAGTAAGGACTTCAAAGACCCTAAGGTCTTTGGCATTGGTGGCCTTTTAGACTAGGGAGAAAATGTTGAAGAAAACACACAGCCCAATAGTTAGGGTGTCACCATCTGAAAGGTTTTTCCCCCAGCTTCAACTTATGAAGGAAACATCACCACATGCACATATAAATGAAACATACATACGGAAATAAAATAAAACATAAACAAATGCATAAGGAAATAAAATAAAACATAAACAAATGAAACACAAACGTACTGGTGGAAGATCTTAAAATGATTTATTGATAAAATTCGAAGAATAAACAATGGAGCCTCTTAAAATGATTTATTGACAAAATTCGAAGAATAAACAATGGAGCCTTAAACTTCAAGTAAGTTGGTTGAAGACTCATAGAAACAAGAAGCTAGAGAGCCAAGGAAGAATAAGAAGCAAAAGATAAAATGGAATAGTTCCACCTAGTGGTGTCAAACGAACATGTTTGCCACTCCGAAAGTCTAAAAAAAAAAAACAGGTTGGTGCGAGGCGAACATTACGTAGGTGTGATTTTAAAACTTTAGTCTGTCCCGTAAAAAAGTGAGTGTGGGACGGTGCGGACCCGCATAAATTACACATTTTAAATCTAAAATTGTAAAAACTTATGTTAATTGGACAGACATATTAGAAAGTGCGGACCAAAATCCTTAATCCATCCGACAAAAAAAAACATGCATATTCTAATAGGTCAGATCTGCTTGCCACCACCCCTTCCACTCATATAAATAAATAATGAGAATTTCCACAAATACTCTCAGTTTCCGGAGACGCATCTCCGGACACACCCAACACACATTCAATAAATACCATTTCGAATTACATTTTTTTTTAAACTTTATTTTGGAGATGCATTTCCGGAAGGATTCCGTAGTTACATTTCCGGAGAGACACACTAGTATCAGAATCAACAGAAAAATAATTTTTCAAAATGAAATTGACATTCATAACATAAAATAAACATTACAATGATGATTTCAATATAAACTACAATATTACATTTCAATATTCCGGCGAACCCTTTAAGCCCAAAAAATATTTTTAATAGTAACTCCATCATCGCACGTTCGATACCTAGACATGTAACTGCTATCATTCAAAAGTTTCAAAAGTTGTTGCATCTCAGTTCTATCCCCCTAAGCGCCTTATTAGTGAGGTATCAAATATTATACACTTGCTTGAAATTTGATATATTTTCGGATCGTTTTCATTTCAATGTCACAAGTATATTTTTCGGTTGAACAGGATTCAAGGTCATGTCAGCAACATATTCCTTCTTTTTCGGCTTGAGCCGACAGACATTAGGATGACCAACTAATTTTAAACACAAATTATGGTTATGCAAATCACATATCATATTAAATCTCCAATTTTTGTTTGTCAACATGTAACCACGAACCTTAAACGAACAATCATATTTTCTTGTACCGGTGTCGTCTCTTTTAAAATTCCAGAGAGGAGTTCTATATTTCCCGCTTCTTTCGCAAATCATTGTCACAAAGACGCATCTTCTATCCGAACCATTATCGGACCTTCCGATAACCACACCAAATCCAAGTTTAGAGGTGTCCATACGAATCCATTGAAGCATTTGATCACGATATTCAAACTCTTACTTGTTTTTAAAGTTGTTGCCAACATCTACCGCTTTCACAACAACACCTTAAACATTCGGGGAAACAACCACACCTTGGACATCTAAAGAAACAACTTATTTTGAGAAAACATCATAGTGCACAATATCTAATGAAAACAATTAAAAGCATAACAGAACATAAGCGTTACTACGGCTGCATAATGACTTAAAAATGAACACAAACAAATTCCGGAAATACATCTCCAGACAAGTTCATATACGTTCCGGAGATACATTTTTGGACACGACGTAACTTTTTTCAGTAAAAATGGAAGATTAATGTGAGCAATACAGAGAAAAAAGAAGAACCTTTACCTGAAGTTCTATCTTCTTTTGGAGTGAAAAAATGGATTGAGAATGAACGGGTTTTTAGGTTGAAGAGTTTGGTTGAAAACCAATTATGTCAATCTGATCATGCAACTAGTTCTTTTATCAGATATTTTTCGGAGATGCATCTCCAGAAAGGTGATGTAAATTTCAAAATGCCGCTCATAATTTCAGAGATGTATTTCTGAAATATTTATTAAACTGTTAAATAATTAAGCTCTTGTTTAAAATGTTTCGAAGATGCATCTTCAAACGTCTCTCAGAATGACCTTACATAAGTGTGTAAGAGATGCGTCTGAAAATACATTTCCAAAAACGGAGAGCATTCGTGAGAATTTATTGGAAGTCCTTAATAATTCAAATGCTTGATAGAAGCTTTAAAAAGCACTGCAGTGAAAACAGCTTATTGGATAAGTTGTTTTGAAAATAAGCTGTTTTTGCAATTCTGTTTTTTCTGTTATTCTTGGGCCTGTTTGTGGTTCCAATTTGTACCCTATAAATAGACATTGTATGTCATAGTTGAAAGGTTAATGCCATATGATTCAATTCTCTCAATCTTTCTCTATTTCTCTATCTCTCTCTATTCACATTATCATCTTCATCTTTCCCAAAACACACTGTTTTTCACCACTCCATTTCTGGTTTTTTCCATCATTTGGCATCAAGAGCTTTGGTTCTAATCCAATTCCGCTGCAATCATGTCCGTTTCAAATGATAAAATACCTACCAATCTTCCAATCCTTGACTCGAAAAACTACGACAAATGGGCGAAGCAAATGAAGGTTTTGTTCGGCTATCAAGACGTTCTTGAGGTGATCAAAGATGGTGTTACGTCTCTCGTCGAAGGAGCTACGGATGCTCAAAAGGCTACGTTCAAAGAAGAGAAGAAGAAGGATTACAAAGCGCTGTTCTTGATCCATTCTTGTGTCGATGGTGACAACTTTGAAAAAGTAGGCGATTGCGATTCCGCAAAGCAAGCGTGGGAAATTCTTGAGAAGGCTTATGCAGGGGCTGCCAAAGCCAAAGTGGTGAGGTTACAAACTCACAAGCGACAGTTCGAGTTAATGCAAATGGAGGACAAGGAGTCGGTAAACGATTATGTGACGCGTATTACGCGTGTGGTGAATCAAATCAAGTCGTGCGGGGAAACTATGGTAGAGCAGAATGTTGTGTCGAAGATCTTGCGTTCTTTAACGCCAAGATTCGACAACATTGTCGTTGCGCTTGAAGAATCGAAGGATTTATCGTCATTGTCGAAGGAGGAGCTTCAAAGCTCACTAGAAGCTCATGAACAACGAATGGATGAGAGGGGAAACGATAAAGCGAAGTCGGAAATAGCATTGCAAGCGCGACTTCATGAGAAGAGTAAACGATCGGAGAGGAAAGGGCATCCGAGAGGGAAGTCCAATTTCCAGAATTTTGGTGGTAGAGATTCACAAAATTCAAAGGGGCAAAAAGGTGAGGGAAGCTCCAAGGAGGGTGATCAAGGAACCCACAAGCCATTCGACAAAAGTAACGTGAAGTGTTACAATTGTCAAAAGCTTGGGCATTTCGCAAAGTATTGCCACGCGAAACGAAGAGAAAATCGCGCGGATGAGGCGAAGTTTGCTAGGGAAGAAGCGAATGATGATAATACGCTTCTTGTGATGATCACGGAAGAGAATTATGGCATGAGAAAAGGGCTGGACAGCAGTGGCAGCAGTGCAGACAATTCAGCAGAAACGCGTTCGGAGAAAAACGCAATGGTAACGGTTCGAGATGGAATTCAAAGTAGCGATGAGTGGTACTTGGATTCTGGTTGTTCGAATCATATGACGGGAAGAAAGGATTGGTTTGTCAAGATCAATCAAGCCACGAAGAATAAAGTGAGATTTGCCGATGATACGACGTTATCCGCCGATGGCGTTGGAGATGTCTTGATCGTGAAGAAAGATGGTGGTCGTTCATTGATCAAGGATGTGCTGTACATTCCAGGAATCAAATGTAATCTCTTGAGCATTGGCCAACTACTCGAGAAAGATTACATTATTCGCATGGAAAACAAGGTATTGCGCGTTTTGGACCGAAAGGGAGTTTTGGTACTTAAAGCACCGATGGCTGCCAATCGAACTTTCAAGATAGCATTGAAAGTAATGGAGCATCGATGTTTAGCTACAGCGACAAGTCGTGAGGAGTGGTTGTAGAATTACCGTCTTGGTCATCTCAATTTTCGAGACCTCGACGCGTTGCATAGACATGGTATGGTGATCGGGCTGCCAAGAATCGTGGTTCCAGCTGAGTTGTGTGTTGAATGTGTTCAAGGGAAGCAACACAAGAGTATTTTCAGCAAGGATACAGGTCATAGGACCAAGCATCTTCTTGAGGTGGTGTATTCGGACGTGTGTGGGCCGATGCAAGTCAATTCGTATGGAGGTAACCGCTACTTTGTCACGTTTATTGATGATTTCAGTAGGAAGCTGTGGATTTATCTAATCAAGAGGAAGGATGAGGTGTTTGATATGTTCAAACGATTTAAATCCATGGTTGAGCGACAAAGTAGTCACAAACTCAAAATTCTCAAAACCGATGGAGGAAGAGAATTTACTTCGAGGGAATTTGGGAGTTATTGTGACGATGAGGGTATTGTGCGTGAGGTTGTACCACCCTATACGCCTCAGCAAAATGGTGTTGCCGAGAGAAAAAATCGGACGATTATGAACATGGTGCGTAGCATGTTGAAAGCGAAAAATCTTCCGAAAGAGTTGTGGGGAGAAGCTGTTTCTACAGCTGCCTATTTGATAAACAGGTGTCCTACAAAGAAGCTGGACAAGGTTACTCCAGAAGAGGTATGGTGTGGACACAAGCCAAGTTTGAGTCACTTGCGTGTTTTCGGTTCGGTAGCGTTTCGACATATTCCGGGTCAGATTCGAAAGAAATTAGATGACAAGGGTGAAATGATGCTGCTGGTTGGTTATCATCCTACCGGAGGCTACAAGCTGTTTGATATGAGTAACAAGAAGATTGTGATAAGTCGAGATGTGATCGTGGACGAGTTTCGGCAGTTTGACAACAGAAAATCTGCCATATCAGTTCAGGAAATCGATTTGCCTCAAGATGAAATCGATTTCATGCAGGAAAATCAGCATTCTGGAGCTGCTGGAACTGGTTCTGGTGAGGTTGAAATCGATTTGCCTCAAGGTGAAATCGATTTCATGCAGGAAAATTTGAATTCTCAGCCTGCTGAAGGTACTGTACAACAACCTTTTGTAACCGAAACAGGTGAATCAAGTAGACGACCAACAAGGCAAAGAGGATTGCCTCAAAGACTCCGTGATTGTGAATTATTCCGAGATAGTGAGATCAACAATGAGGGTGATCTTATTCACTTCGCTCTAATGGCCGAATCCGAACCGGTGAATACGGAGGAGGCATTAAGCGATCCAAAGTGGATGTGTGCGATGAAAGAAGAACTGAATTCGATTGAGAAGAACAGTACCTGGATGTTGGTTGATTTACCGAAAGGTAAAAAGGCGATAGGTGTGAAGTGGGTCTACAAAGTGAAAGCGAATCCGAAAGGCGAGATAATCAAGCATAAAGCTCGATTAGTAGCGAAGGGATTTTTGCAAAAGGAAGGGATAGACTTCGATGAAGTGTTTGCTCCAGTTGCAAGGCATGAAACCATTCGGTTAGTTGTTGCGATGGCAAATAACAACAGCTGGCCGTTGTATCAAATGGACGTCAAATCTGCGTTTTTGAATGGTCCACTTGATGAGGAGGTATATGTGAGACAGCCACCTGGTTTTGTGATCAAAAATCAAGAGGCAAAGGTCTATAAGTTGAGGAAGGCACTCTATGGTTTGAAACAAGCTCCAAGAGCTTGGAACAAACGCATAGATGGATTTCTTAGCGATGTTGGTTTCAAGAAATGTGTATCCGAACATGGAGTTTATGTGAAACCGGATGCAAGTGAGGGAGTAATCATTCTTTGTCTTTATGTGGACGATTTGTTGATTACCGGCAACTGTGAAAAGAACATTTCAAAGTTCAAAGGAGAGCTTATGAAGGAATTTGAAATGAGTGATCTTGGTATCATGAAATACTTCTTAGGCATAGAGTTCCAAAGGACAAAATTGGGACTGCTCATGCACCAAAGAAGGTATGCCTTGGAAATTCTGAAGAGGTGTGATATGGAGCATTGCAATGCTGCCACAACACCAGCCGAGACACGATTACAGCTGTCCAAGAGTGAAGAAGAACAAGATGTGGATCCTACTCAATACCGGAGATTGATAGGATCATTGCGTTACTTGTGCAATACGCGGCCAGATTTGGCGTTTAGTGTCGGTATTGCGAGTAGATTCATGGAGAGGCCGAAGGTATCACACTTGGCAGCAGTTAAGAGGATCCTTAGATATGTGAAAGGTACTCTTGGTTGTGGAATTTTGTTTCCGGCAAGCGACATGGGCAGAAGTTGTGAGTTACTCGGATACACCGATTCCAATTGGTGCGGAGATAAGGATGATCGAAAGTCTACGGCGGGGTATCTCTTTATGTTCGGTAAGGCACCAATCTCTTGGTGTTCGAAAAAGGAACCGGTTGTAGCCCTCTCTTCTTGCGAGGCCGAGTATATAGCAGCGTCGATGTGTGCATGCCAAGCTGTGTGGCTGGTGAATCTATGTAAGGAGTTGGACA
Organism: Lathyrus oleraceus; assembly: GCF_024323335.1. NCBI lineage: Eukaryota > Viridiplantae > Streptophyta > Magnoliopsida > Fabales > Fabaceae > Lathyrus > Lathyrus oleraceus. The sequence continues at coordinate 77,020,650 of NC_066585.1, forward strand.
TCAGTAGAAATGGGGCTGTTTTGCTACTTGTGGACAACATTTCAGCGATAAACCTTGCTAAGAATCCCATAGCACATGGGAGGAGCAAGCATATTGAAATGCGATTCCACTATTTGAGAGAATTGGTGAGCTCCGGACAGTTGCGTTTAGGGTACTGCAGAAGCGAAGAACAAGTCGCAGACTTGTTAACGAAAGGCGTGACAAGTGATGTGTTCAAGAGACTTGTGAAGAAGTTGAGCATGATGAGTGTGGAGCATTTGAATTAAGGTGGTGTATTGGAAGTCCTTAATAATTCAAATGCTTGATAGAAGCTTTAAAAAGCACTGCAGTGAAAACAGCTTATTGGATAAGTTGTTTTGAAAATAAGCTGTTTTTGCAATTCTGTTTTTTCTGTTATTCTTGGGCCTGTTTGTGGTTCCAATTTGTACCCTATAAATAGACATTGTATGTCATAGTTGAAAGGTTAATGCCATATGATTCAATTCTCTCAATCTTTCTCTATTTCTCTATCTCTCTCTATTCACATTATCATCTTCATCTTTCCCAAAACACACTGTTTTTCACCACTCCATTTCTGGTTTTTTCCATCAGAATTCACATGCTGCAGGAGAATCGTGTGACATTCAAGATGCGTCGTATCAGAGCTCCTCAAAGATCATAATTACCGCAATCGTCCATGAAGAACCCACACAGTTTTAACAAGCCTGTAGACAAAGTCATGCCATAACTCCATCGATCACCGCCGGACAAGGCTCGAAGGTTGCTATCAGAATTCATCCTAAGATCAATTGTCAGCAACAACACTTAATTAGAATGAATCCTATAAAAAGTCCAACTTATTGCTTTTATTCGCTTAATTCATCTATTATAACAATGATTGAGTTTTAAAACTAAACAACAAATGTTGTAGGAGAATCAGGGGCTGAGGTCTCAACTGGAGAACATAGTAGAATTGACAATTGAAAATAGACCAAGACCAAAACAGTGAAACCACAATAATCGTAGAGAGAGAGAAGGGTCACGTGACGTGTAGATGAAAACGAAAGAATTAGGTGAGGAGCGAGTAACGTGCGACTTTTCTCAATAATCTATAAACCTTCTCGAACGATACCTTTCCCAACTTAGTCCTCACGGTACTGCATTATTCATCTACTTTTTCTTCGCTACGTTAACATCTACTCCTTTTAATTCTAAAATATCCATAAAATTTAAAGTCACTAACCGATTCATGGAAGTAGGTAGCTATATAAATTATAAACATTGTTTAATGTTTCTTTAACATATCACACCACATATATAACCATACTATATGCATGCTTAATATTTCTTAATCATATTGATTTTTCTCAATTCCCTTTTTTTTTTTATAAGCACTTGTATTAAAACGCACGAGGGGTGTAATCCAATATTTTAAAGTATATTGTTTTAAATGTTATAATTAACAAAGTTTAGTTCAAACTATGATGATCCAAGTCATATTTTACAAGAATATGTGTTTTAAATGTTATATATAATATTAACGAGATTTGATTCAAACGATAATGATCCAATGCATATTTTTTCAAAAATACAACGAGTTTGAAATTCAATATTGATACGAAGATTTCGTTAATAGATAAGGTGTAAGTATTTTATAAAATATTTTATATATATATATTTTTTTAAGTTTAGAGTTTTTTCTCATCCAAGAGAATTCATATCCCAACTCAATTTACTTTAATACATATAAAAAGAAGGATGTTCATATGAATATTTACTTTATTAAGCATCAATTGAACTTGAGAAAACAAACTACAATCAAATTTACAAACGTAACCTTTTATGTTTTTTTTCTCCTTCTTTAGAAACTTTACTCTTAATACTACAAAAAATTAATTTAATAATTAATAATACTACTATAAATTTTGTTATTCAAAACTATTTAAAAATATCTTTTAAATTGATTGTTTCAAATTAATTAATAACACAAAAGTGTATATATACTAATAAAAATGATTTTTTTGTGCACACTTAAAAATTAGTCACAAATTAGTTAATTGGTTTATTTTATATTTTTACATAAAAATGAGAATTTTCAAAATATATAACTTATAATTTTTATATAACAAAATAATTAATTTTTTTTCCATATTATTCTTTTTGGAAATAAGACAATCGGTAAACATATAAAATGATCAAATATGTGTCATTAGAGGTGTTTGCGGTGCAATTTGGATTATTTTTGAGATAAAAATTCATTCAATTTAAAATTAAATTTATCCGTGGTTCGGTTTAATTTTGGATGATTGATAAAAAAATTCAATCTTATCCAATAAACGATATAATTTGGATCAATTTTTGAATATTTAAATTATAAATTATATTTTTTATTAAGATTATAAAAATCTAATAAATAATAAATTTGATATAATATATAACATATAGTATATTAAGAATTAATATTATAATTTATTATGGTTAAAACAAATGAAATAATAAAAGTAAATATATTAAACTAAACTATATTAAAAAAATACATATTAATAAATAATAAATTAACACAATATATCATAATAAAAATTAAATAAGTATAAAAATACATACACACAGTTCAATTTGGTTTGAATCGATTTTGAAAAATTAATCCAAATCGGATCCAAAATAAACGATTTTTAAAAAATGACATCCAAATACATCCAATAATATTTGATTTTTTGTGGTTTTTGATTTTCTTTTGATCGGTTTATAATTTTATTTTGATCGATTTGAATTTGAGCACCCTCTGTATGCAATTAATGAATTGATTGAAATCAATATTATTTTATAATATTATTGAAAATAAGTGGAATCCAATTATAATTCATTAGTTAGATAACTTTTCACATATCATTATGCTATTTTTTATAATAAAAAATGAGTGTTAGAAATCGAAAATAATATTCAATAAATTGTTAGAGCATATACCCATTGTAAATTACTTATATACCCCTTGTTACTTGTTTTTTTTAAGTGCACAATCGTTTCTCTTCTACTTTGTGGAACTCTACGGGAATATCTCAACTACCAATACTTGTCAAAGTTCATTAGTGGATGCAAAACAAAAATCATAAACACTTCCACCTATCTATTCTCTTTGGAGTGAAATTTTTTGGGTGTTTATATTTAATCCTCTTCCACCTTGAATGTCTGAAAGTCGTTAATATTCATACCTTCAGGTTTAAGAAGATTAAATAGGGGCAACCGTCATATCCCAAATTTTCCCTCCCATATTTTGTCGTATCTGGCTTATTGATACATTCATTTTCATACACAAGTCTCTTATTAATTGTTCATTTAGGTGAGCTAGTCATTCATATCATCTGCATCATACACCATTCTAGGTTAAAGGTTCATGACATGAATTCAGTTGGTTAGCTTGGTCTTAATACATGGACTATTCTCAATATTTGGGGATCATGTGTTCTTCATTAGAATTAGAATTGTGATATGTTTTGCTTTTATTATTACTTATGGCTCAAATATTATTGAAGAAATTGATCATATACTTTGGAAGGAAAGAAGAAGTCTTGGTGCAAATAAAAAAGCTTGAGTAAAGGAAAGTATTACATACTTTACTTTTGGTTTAAGTACAAGATGAAGACAAAAATTTGGATATCGAAAAAAGAGAACTTCATTAAATTGTCCTTACATTCAAGTACAATGACATTCATTCAAATTGCCATTACATTACAAAACCACTATAAAAGAAATTACATGAAGAAAATTACAAAAAAAAAATTAGTTGAATTTTGGTCAACATGGTTGAACTATTGACCATTGACTATTTGACCATAATTCAGACTCAACAGGAAAAGGGGAATGAGATAACCCGACTTACAACTATCAAGGCATTAGCCGTTATTGCCACTTCTCCACTTTGGGTAGGTTTGTCATGTATCTTGGAGCAGATAGTAGCACAGTTGACTGCATTCCTTAAAAAAACCAATCGAGCACTAAGGCAAGCAACCTTGGGAACCTTAATTCACTCATATTTGCTTATGGTGATAAGATTGGTTTATCTTCCTGAAATATTGTTGTAGAACTGTCGAGACTAACTAGTGATTCTGACTTGCATATGACGACTCTTGCCTTGGAACTATGATGCACACTGATCAAGTTAAAGTGTTGTATTGGATGTTAGAAATAAAGTTCTTCCCCAAGCTCTAACATTAATAAGAAGCTCATTACGACATGGGCAAGCACTTTTGGCCTTTGTTAGCTGGAAAATTTCAGCTAAGGAAAAAGCCAATTTCGACCAGGGGTTCTGTCGGAAGCTCCTCGACAGAAAGGTGGACGAGGTTGCCGATCGACACATACAAAGCTTGGGTCGAAGTCGAAAGATTCTGAGTGGAAAATGGGAACGTGGGCACGTAAAGAGGTTATGGGTAGTTATGCGCCAAAATGAGGGAAGTGGACCGACACGTGGCACCTTAAGAGGGCTTTGTAACCTCCCGACAATTATTTTCAACTAGTATTTAAGTCAATGTTAGGTGAGAATTCAAAGGTGGCAATTTGAACATTTGTAGTAGGGGTAAAGCTTGAAGTACCAAAGCGTTTACGAGAAAAAAAGTTACTCTCCTCACAAACAATGCATATTTGCCTCCACTTTATAATTACAAGTCATTTAATCTTCGCAAAGCTTATCTTTTGTCTTGTCTCACTTTATCATTTATCATCTTTCTTTCAGTACTTTATCGTTTCTACTTGTCATTTTACCTTTATTATTTCCTTGACTCGTCAAGAGTCTCGTTTACACCCTTTCAACCGGTCAGAAACATTGTTTACCAAATAGCCATACACCCAAAACACTAAGTCCGGGACTCCTTAGCCAGTCCTGCAAGTAAACCTCGTATAGGAAGGCTAGAGATTGTTGCGCAAAACAACAAATTGGCACACCCGGTGGGACCTCGACAGTGTTAAGTTGTATGTGATTGCGCAGTGGAAAAATGACGTCTCCTAGACCCCACAGAGAAACGTCTTTAGCGGAAGACACAACGATGCCCCAGGCCGCTGACACTGGCTCTAGTATGGCATCGACGGTTTCAACATCGTTTGTAGGACCAATTCTGACGCCGTGTCAGCCACAAGCGCCTACACCGACAACCATGGGAACTATGGGGCAACATATGCCCAGTTACATGACTCCCATACACAGAACATTGGGAATGCCGACGGAGTTTATGGCAAACATGCATAACCTCGGTTCGACTTACAGCGATAACTCGTCATCGCCATTCCCTCGTTATCAAGGGTTTGGACCTTTGGCAACCCCATTTGGTCGGCCCCCAGGGTTCGGATTGACGTCTCAATCAGTCCCAACATTTACGTCAAGCTCCGTTGTTGTTATGAGACAACAAATGGACGAAAGTAACCATGAAATGGTACACATGCTAACTCAGCAAATGGGTACTATTTTAAGGCCTTTGATCCAGGATTCGATGCAAAGTTATCAACAATTGGCGACCCAAATGACCAGGATTGGAGACTTTTTGGGAGCTCCAAGGGCTCAAGTGCGTCAAAATCCCATGCCTCCTCCTCGACCAGAGACTCCGGTTCGACAAGAAGAGATGACAGACGATGCTGTCGAACAAGAATACCAAGAGTTTGAGCACATCCCAAGGGTGGCACGAAGGCCCCTCGTGGTACTGGTTAACCGTAACCAGGATCCTGACCAGGTGGTTCGACAAGTTCGACATGATGTAGCCATAGGGGAACAAAACCTAAAGGCTATCGTCGAACGACTCATAATGCAAAATGGAGTAAGTCCTTGCCTCCAACGACCGACATACTCCTCGCCTCTACCAGATTTTGTCTTACAGACAGAATTGCCAAGGGGATGGAAAGTCCCTAAATTTACTAAGTTCGCGAGGGATACTGAAGAATCCACCGTCGAACATTTGGCGAGGTACCAGAACGAGGCTGGTGACATAGCAAACAACGAGGACTTGAAGTTGAAATACTTCCCAAGTTCTCTCAAGAAAGATGCGTTTACCTGGTTCACAACGCTACCTCCACAATTGATCCAAACATGGACACAGTTGGAACGGTTGTTCCATGAACAATTTTACATGGACAATCAAAGATCAACCTTAAAGAACTAGCTAGCATTAAGCGAAAGGTCGCTGAGGCAATTGATCAGTACCTGAACAGGTTTAGACTATTGAAGGCGCGATGCTTTACTCAAGTCCCTGAACACGAACTAGTCAAAATAGCGGCTGAGGATCTAGATTATTCTATAAGGAAGAAGCTGGATACCCAGTATCTTAGGGATATGGCCCAATTGGCCGATAGGGATCGATGTATCGAACACTTGAAAGCCGAAAAATCTAAGGCAGGTCGATATCATAAAAAAGAGAAAGTGTCCTACATCGTAGTCGAAGGAGGCTCTTCCGACGATGAAGATATAGTCGACATGAGTGAGGTCAACGTGGCGGAGCTTAAGCCCGGACCTCCATATACGTGCAATGTTTTGAAACCATCAAATGGAAAAAACCTTGTCGAACCAGAGAGAACAGACAAATACGTCACTAAGACATATACGTTCGATGTGTCTAAATGCGACGAGATCTTTGATCTATTGGTAAAAGACGGATAAATTATCGCCCCTCAGGGTTTAAAAGACCCTCCCCTAGAACAGAAAAAGAAAAGGGGATTTTGTAAATTTCATAATTTCCTTGGTCACAAAACTCACCATTGTGTTCTTTTCAGGGATTTGATGCAGAAAGCTCTGAAAGAAGGCTCTAGTTTGGCGAAAGGCCAAAAATGCAGGTGGATTCTGACCCTTTGAAGGGGAAGAAGCATTGTATGTTGAGCCTATAGAGTGCATGATGGTGGAGACTACTGATGGTCTCATTGAGGTTCTCAAAGCAACCTCGTTAGCTGAATCATTTGAAGTAATGATGGTCGAAACTACTGAAGGTTTCAGAGTCAAAGACGAAAGGAGGCCCGAGTCGGCCTATCCCCAGCTTGGCGAAAGTTTGTATGACTTCAGGATAAGTGCAAGGAGAAGGGATCAAAGGCTCTATTATGCCCGAAGTGCAACACAGTATTCGACGAGAAAACTGCCAAAAGACTAGAGGCTGACAACAAGGCCGAGAAGGAGGAAAAACCTGCTGTCCCACGATTCGTGTTCGACAGGAACAGAGCACCTCGACGAAACAAAGAGTACAAAAGACAATTTCAACGTCCCCTCCCGAAGACATTCATTCCTCCAACTGATGCTCCACAGGAGAAGTGGATAGAACCTGTCAATCAGAAGGGGGGAAAGAAGCCAAAATGGAGGGTGTTGGAAAAAGAGGCAACGTCTCCATAAAAGAGGAGAGGTTACACAATCTCTCCTAACTACAAAGGAAATAATCCCATGACTAGGACACAGTGGAGACGCCACCAGCAAAACAAAAAAGCTGGGAAAGCTGTTACCACCTCACAGTTGAAGACTTCGGAGACTGCTGGACAAAAGGAATAGGTGTCAAAGGTCAAGGGACTTGCAAAAATTATGGCCAACCAGATAGTGGCCATGATGTAAGACCCTAATTTTGACCCTAAGATCCCTCATGGCATCATATCATTTGCTCATTGCATTGCCTTAAGGATCATAGCATGTCTGGCTCCTTACCCTTGGGTTGGGACTTGTGTGAGTTGGTTTGAGACCACCAAGCATGTTTGAATTGTATATTATTGCTTTTCTTATTTTGTTTACTAACCAAAAGCACAAAAATATATCACTAACTTGTTTTGTTTTGAAGCTTAAGCAGTCATATGATCCATTGCTCCTAGGAGGCCCCTATGCTCAATGAAGTGGCCAGGTGAAGATGAAAGCAAGCATGGCAATGGTTCACAAAGCTCTAAATCATCATATATGCCTCCCAAGTATCTCAATTTTCCAATTTGATCAAGATAAACCAAAGGGCTTGAGGATTGTTTCCCAAGGAAACCCTAATTCAACTGTGCATTGACTGTGCCTTGCTCATGAAGCAACCTCAACCTATGATCAAATTCAATCAAGGGAAGTTCTTTCATTCATAATTTTATGCATATATGAGCCTATTTGAGTGTCCTCAATCATTCATCCATCAAGATTTGAAGTTTGGACTTGAGAAGTTGACCAGTCAAGTCACCTGACTAAAATGAAATCCACTGAGACCTAACTTTTGATGTGTTTGTCAAATGAAGATGACCCAAAGATAAAAAATGTTCTTAAGAACCATATAAACAATATTCATGTTCATCCAAAATCCATTTGAAACTTGGAAGCTCATCATTCATTTCGAAACATTATAGGTCATTTTGACTGAAACCCTAATTTTGGGTCAACTTTCCAAGGACCTAACTCACTCATTTTTTATGATTTTGAGGTGAGTCCAATTTCATTGGAAATATTAAGATGTCTACTTCAATTGTTATGTTGTACAAAATTTCATAATCCTAAAATAAACACATGTGATAATACAAAACATTATAGGTCACTTTGGACCAAAACCATTGAAATGTTGAAAAAGTCAAACTTTAAGTGCCCATAACTTTCTCATCAAAAATACAAATGATGCAAAATTTAAGTCCAAATTGATTTTCTTGAAAATATCTACAACTTTTATGTTGGAGGTTTTTCCATTTGAGGCTGGCATCATTGAAACAGAAGGGCTTGAAGTTGGTATTTTTTGGCAAAATTTTCAAATACATGTTTTGTACATCAAACTTCATGGCCAGTTTTCATAAATTTCCAAACTCCAAATGGATTTTTGTTCAACACAACTTTTGTTCCTTATGTCAAGACCTTTCCAACCATTACTCACATGCCTATGTTTGGATTTTCCAAATGGGACTTTCGAAGAGAGGAATATTTGTGACCATTTATGCATTTCATGATGAAACTTCATACACAAGCAATTGTAATGCAAACCACACATCCAAACCTTTTCAGTATGTTATCAGCTTACAAAAACCATTAGCTTTTGGGCCTCACATGCGCCTGTACAGGCCCATGCATGGAGGACCCAAAGCTTCATGCACACGGTTTCCATCCACCTTGCCTTGGATTTCAGCTATAAATAGATGCATTGCTTCATTCAATTCTGAACCTGAAGGCGCCTAAAACTCAACTGGAATTGAATCCCAACCTCACACCAAAGGAATTTTGCATTTTTATTTCACTTTTCAAGTTTGATTTTCAATAACATCAGTTGATCTTCAATACTAATTCCTAAGCCTTGCATTCATACCATACCTCAAGATCAAGCTGCAATCAAGAATTGGAGTGGATCGTGCTCATCAAAGCTGTACTTCAAAGGTTTACATCTCAACTGTTTTGCTTCGAATCTCATCATATATTGTGCTTTGCTTGAGTTTGCTTGGTTTTCTGAAGTCCTCGTGTGAGAGGCAAGCCAATGGTGGCTTTAATTTCATGAATTGTTGCACTGCAGATTGAATACCTGGATTTTCCATCTCAGATTTCTCCTTCCATAGGAATCTTGAGTGTAATCCAAGGTTACAGGGGTGATGTACATCACCCCAACTTTAATTTGGTATAAGGCACGTTCGGTTTGGTTGAGGTTGCAAAACCTGCAACTGGTGGCCGGAATTCGTTTGCTCACCGGAGAAGATGGTGGTTTCCACCACCGTCCCTATGTGGCATCTCTTTGGCCCTTGGATCCAATTGCCACGATCTAATCTGAGCCTTTGCCTTGTTTGACCTTTTTTTAAATATTTTACAACGCGTTTGACTAATGTACATGGTGAGCGCGGGTATCTGAGCCACATGATGGTCCATGTCAATTAATAAGTGTTGATCATGCGCTCCAGATTTTTTCTATTTTTATAATTTCTGTTTTATTTTCTTTTATTTCTTTTATATTTCAAAAATTCATAACTCTTTTATTTGAAATCACAAAAATATGGGACCAATTGCAAATTTTTTCTCTTATATTCTAGTTTCATAATCTGATTTTTAATTATTTTTGTGATTCCATTTAATATTTTTTGTGAATTATTTTGTTTTTGATAGTTTTTAATTCATTTAAAATACTTTTAGATATTCAAAAATGCCAAAAATATTTTCTTAATACATGTGGATGATGATAAGTCTATGAAAAATATTCTCATCAATTTCTTAATTGATTTGAGATTTATTTGAGATTTTAGTCCATTTGTGTTATTTTTCTTCATTTTTAATTGTTTAAAAATAGTTTCAGTTTTCAAAAAATGTTGAGAAAATTTGTCAAACCTTGTTTGACCATGTTAGACTTATGATGATCCAATTGGACCTATCCAAGTTGATTTGAATTGGATTTGAAGTTTGACCTCATTTTGTTTATTTTATTTTATGTATTATTTTAATTCCAAAAAATACCAAAAATATGTTTGACCTTTCTTGACTTCTAATCTTCATTTCACTTCTGTTTACCATTGATTGATGTTGATTCCATTCACCTTTGATCATTGTGTTTTGGTTATGTCATTTGAATTTTCATTTTGTACATTCCATTTCCATTTCCATCTTCTTCTTTTTCTTTTGACCAATGAGTTAATGATTTGTGGTTAGCCTTGACATACGAGGGGCTTAACCTTCTTTGATCCAAATCAAATTCAACTTGATCAAAGGTCAAGTGAATTGCTTTGTGTCCAAGATAGGTTGCTTATTGGTCAAGCAAAGAACCTGAAATCCATACAAGATCATTCTTTTTTTTTTGGCATGGCAAGTTGTAGGAGCTTGGCTTACTAGTCATGATCTCTAACTTGTGTTTATTTGCCTATAGTTTTATTGACCGGCCTCAGATAGGTGTGACTACTACATTAGTCCACTTACGATTGCTTAACATAGCGCTAAATTGCCTTATGGCACACTAACACTAACTACTAATTACTAACTTTTAATTCAAGCATTTAATTCTTGCAATTTACTTTAATGCAATTTAATTTCTTGCTCATTTATTCATATTGCCTTTTCCCTTTGCTCACTTGAGCTCATACTTTATGTTTATGCTATTTTCTTTTGCTCACTTGAGCACATATTTTATGTTTATGTCATTTTCCTTTTGCTCATTTGAGCATATTATTGTGTAAATATATTTGTTACTTTGTGTTTGTTTTTGTCTTTGTTTGTGTGAGCCAATGCAAAAAGGAGAAAGGACTTAGAATTAGGACCTTACCTATGCTTAATGGAGTTCAAGAGCAACTAGGCCTCATGCCTTTAGAATGCTAAATTTGTTAAAGAGCAACTAGGCCTCATGTCTTTAGAATGCTTAAATCTTGAAGTTGACTTGAAAGGACCTCTAATCTAAACTCTCTCTTTGTCCATTCCTCTTATTGCATTGTGAACTTTTTGATTGTTTGTTCTTGTGTGATAGGGATTCCAAACTTGAGACAGTAAGGAGGACCATTGTCATGAATAGCCAAGTTAAGAAAGACAAGCCAAATGGAGATCCTAGGAGCTTGAATGTTTAATTGTTTTGATTGCTTGTTGCTTGCTAAGTCCAAAGGAAAGGAGCATCTTGAATCATCTATATGATCTCAAGAAAGGAACTCCAAGGGTTTTATCTCTTCTCTCATCTTTGCATGTTTAGGACTAGCCCTTCTCTTCTTCTCTCCACTCTAACCCAAGCCAAACTCATTTTGTGCAACATTGACATTGTTTTCAAAACTAGAAACCTAGGCCATATGCCTTTGATTTTTCAAACTCTTTTCATTAATACTTATTTTGAATTGAATCTTAAGTCAACTTTGACTTCATTTTTGTGAATACTTCTAACTTGTAAATACAACTCACTTTAAGTGATTTTTGTGGTTCCAATGGTCACCTTTGTTAAAACCTTTTTCATAAACATTAGCCATAGGTTTGAGTTATCATAGTGGTTGATGTAAACCTCACCTCATCCTTAGTGATTGGACTATAAGTCTTCCATACTTATTATAGGGTGGATCCTTCACTAGTATGTTGAAGCCCTCCTCACATGGTGGATTGTTGGTTTATGTTGAGTTTTCTCCCTTTGATAACAAAAGACCTTAAGGCTTTTGACAAATCAATTCACCAACTTATTTTGAGATTTTTACCCCGAACTACGAGGTTTTGATCCTACCTTTGTGATGGTACGTAGGCAATGGGTTCATCCATTCAAACAACAAAATTGTAAATAATTTGTATATTCTTTTCTCATCTCCCCAATCATATTTGCACAAATATTTTCACAAATACCAACCTACCATACAACTTTGCAAAAAGGGCTCCCTTAGAGTACTAAGGATGTTTTGGGTGCTTAAAACCTTCCCATTGCATAACCAACCCCCTTACCCAGATCTCTGACATTTTTATTAGTTTTTGATTTGATAAAACTTCTTGGTTTTTGTTCGCTTTCTAACCTTTCCTTTGGATAAATAGAAGTGCGGTGGCGACTCGAATTGTATGATTTACTTTTGATTTAGTCAATAAATCTAAAGGTAACGAATACCCCGCTACACATGACAGTCGACTCGACGGGAAAGAAGGCAGTGATAGCTACTTAGAACGTGGAATGTTCGTCAGAGATCGAGGGACGACCACGAAGCAAAGAAAAATCGAAGGAGGAAGAGCCGAAGTATTCTCCCCAACCAGAGGAAGAAGAACCTGAGTATTCTCCTCAGTCTGATGAGGAATTCGACGAGGATATGTATAAAGAAAACAACGAAGATATCTACAATGATGATTTCGTCATAAACTGCGGCATTGTGTCGGTACTACCGGCCGAATATGACATGGTATCGGAAGTTTCTGAAATAGAGGGAGACTTTGTACCAGACGAAATAGAGGGGGGAAAGCCTTTATGCTACTATGTCATGAACAACGACGTGGTGGAGGAGCAGAAAGCAATGTTTGAAAGGCCCAGTCCTGGGATGATATACCATCTAAAACCATTGTTCATCAGAGCTAAGGTGGATGGAATGGCAGTGAAGACGGTTTTTATCGATGGAGGTGCTGTAGTCAACCTAATGCCCTATACTCTGTTCAAGAAGATGGGAAAAGTCGATGAAGATCTCCGACAACACAACATGGTCCTTTCAAATTATGAAGGGAAAACCAAAAATATAATGGGGGTGGTCCAGGTCGACCTCGCAGTAGGCACGACAACACGTTCAACACTATTTATGGTAATAGATTCAAAAGCCAACTTCAACTTACTCCTGGGTCGAGAATGGATCCATGGGATAGGGGTTGTTCCCTCAACGGTCCACCAAAGGCTTATAATTTGCAGAAAAGACGACATCGTAGAGAATATTGAGGCCGACCAAAGCTATTACCGGATCGATAACAGGGGTTCCAAGAGGTCGTTTGACCAACATTTAGCGAACATAGCGCCATGTGATGACGAATCGAGATCTTATACTTCCGTCAATACTGGTCGAGTTCTGAACTTGGACCTTGATCATGGTTTCATTTGGGATAACGAGGAAGACACAAGATCAGAGACAGGAATCCCACCTACGGGGTGGCCAGCAGTCGACAAAGATAACTGTTGAGTCAGAAAGCCTGGCTCGAATTTTGGCCTATTTGGCTGAAAACAAGAGGAAGTCAATTATAGAAAGGAAGAGACTCCAAAATTTGGCCTGTGAGGCCGAAAGTCTAGATGATGGTTGACTAGACCAGACAACACCTTCAGAAAGCCAGAGGCTTGATTGTATCTATGACAATGAGCCTTTAGGGTTCGAAAAGAACCCACAAAATGAGTCCCAGAAGATGCAAGCGCAAGATCCCCTCAAAGAGGTCGACCTGGGAAATGGAACCACAAAAAGACAAACCTACATAAGTACTAAGGTGGGGTCAGAGATGAAGGCAAAGCTAGTTGAGGTATTAACTGAATACAAAGACTTCTTTGCCTGGGATTATGATGAAATGCCAGGTTTGGATCGAAGCGTAGTAGAACACCGACTGCCTATCCAACCTGGGAAGAAGCTGGTGGAGCAACACCCGCGATGGTTTGCTCCGAATGTTACTTCGAAGATCAAGCAAGAAATCGAAAGACTTCTAAAAAGTCATTTCATAAGAACGGTAAGGTACGTCGAATGGCTGGCCAACATTGTGCCCGTCATCAAGAAAAATGGAACTCTTAGGATTTGTATAGATTTCAAGGATCTAAACAACGTCATGCCAAATGATAAATATTCGATGCCAGTGGCGGAAATGTTGGTCGAATCGGCCGCATGTTTTAAGTATCTGAGCCTACTTGATGGATACTCCGACTACAATCAGATTCTCATTGCCGAAGAAGATGTCCCCAAGACAGTGTTTCGATGCCCTGGTGCGCTGGGGACATACGAGTGGGTCGTCATGCCGTTTGGTTTTTATAATGCAGGAGCAACTTACCAAAGGGCCATGAATGCCATCTTTCATGACTTCATTGAGAAGTTCATGCAGGTATATATCGATGACATCATGGTGAAATTGTCGCACATAAAGGACACCTGGATCACCTTCGACGCTCGTTTGATAGAATGAGGAAATATGGGTTGAAAATGAATCCATTGAAGTGTGCTTTCGGGGTACATGCAGGTGACTTCCTGGGGTTTGTGGTACACAAACGAGGTATAGAGATCAATCAGAACAAGACGAAGGTGATCTTAGACCTCAAAAGACCATCTACAAAGAAATAGGTCCACTCTTTGTTGGGGAAAATAAACTTCTTAAGAAGGTTCATCTCGAACCTAAGTGGTAAAGCAAAGGTGTTTTCGCCACTAAAAATTAAGAAGGAAAGTGATTTTCACTGGGGCCCTGAACAACAAGAGGCTTTCGATGCGATCAAGGGGTATCTTACCAAGCCTTCTATCCTGTTGCCCCCTAGTAGAAATAAAAGTATGAGTTTATATATTGTCGCATCTGATACAACTATAGGGAGCATGTTAGCCCAAGAGGATTGTAATGGTGTCGAAAGGCCCATATATTACCTCAGTAGAATATTGGTAGATGCTGAAACTAGGTACAATCTTATAGAAAAACTATGTATGTGTTTATACTTTGCCTGTATGAAATTAAAATAATATATTAAACCAGTTGATGTTTATGTTTCGTCTCATTACGATATTATTAAACATATGTTGTTTAAGCCTATTCTACATAGTAGAATTGGAAAATGGGCACTGGCGTTGACAAAGTTTTCTCTAACTTTCAAGCCTTTAAAAGCCATGAAAGGCCAGATTGTAGTGGATTTTATAGTGGATCATGCCATGGTCGAATCATCCCTGAATGTAGTCGACACCACACCATGGCATCTATATTTCGACGGATCGAGTCACAAAGACGGAACAGGAGTCAGGGTTTTGATATTACCCCCTCAGGTAGGCCCAATGAAGTTTAAGTATAGGATCAACAAGAAGTGTTCCAACAACGAAGCCGAATAGTCGGCCTTCAGCTTTTGAAAGAGTTGGGAGCCAGTCGAATCGAAGTGAGGGGAGACTCGGAGTTGATAATAAAGAAAGTCACGCGCGAATATAAGTGCATCAATGGGAGTCTGCTGAAATACTTTGTGACTGCAACGCGGCTACTAGAACGCTTCGAAGTTGACATAAGACATGTTCCCAGGAGCGAGAACCAAGAGGCCAACGAGCTGGCCCAAGTCGCTTTAGGGTATAAGATGTCTAAGTCGAGGTTATAAGATATGATCGAGGTTCGAGGAAAAATGGTGTCAAGTACACCCCCAATAGAGGACGTCCTCGACGAAAACGCCAGTCGTGGTATGGAGCCCGAGGAAGAGTTTCAAGAAACCCGTGGAGTCGAAGAGGCATGGGAACATAAAGTTTTTTCTATCAACAGTTCATCACCGACAGATTGGAGAAAGCCAATCATCGACTACTTGGAGAATCCAGTTGGAAGTACTGACAGAAAAACCAAATATAGGGCTTTGAGCTACGTGTGGTTAGGAAACGAATTGCTAAAGAAGACACATAAGGGTTACTACTCAAATGCCTGGGAGATACCGAAGCGTATTTAGCCATCTACGAAGTACACAGTGGGGCCTGTGGCGCTCAACATACAGGCCATAAGATGAAATGGTTGTTGTTCCGGCAAGGGGTTTACTGGCCCAATGATCAGTGCATTTTGATGCACGTTCTTCCATGTTTGTACTTAAGCATTTCTTTGGTTTGCTTTACTTATTTTTACGTTTTAATGTATTTTTACAATTTATTTTATTTTTGCACTTATTTGTTTTTCGCATTATATTTTTAGCATTAGCAGCTTTCACGAGAAAAATCATATCTTGAGCTACGAGTATCAGATTGAGGCTTGTGAGTATGTGTTGGAAAGATAAGGAAAAGATCTACAACTTTTGTTCAGAAGTCGAGAGCTGAATCGGACTGTAGCAGGGCCAGAAAGTCTGTTGAAGTTGCAGAATTTTATTTGTATTTTTGTTGGGTCATTTGTAGTGGGCTGGGTCGACCCAGTTGAGTTGTAAAACGGGTCTTTGTTTTCCCCTAGGTCTAGCAGCCGTACACCATTGGGAATGGAACGGGAAAATCACTATTCATGTACAAATTTGAGAGCTTGCAAAGAATGACTATGGAGAACTAATTTCCCAAGAATCAATTCACTGTAATCGGATGCCACTTTGAGGTTCTTTTATAATTTTCCATTAATCTGTTGCTTTGAATTATATCTATAATCACAATTACTTGCTTAATTTAATTGTTTTTACATGATAGAATTCTTTAATTTGATTGTTGTCTGCTTTTGAATCAATTTCGTGATTAGTGTAGCTTTTGCATTATCGCGTTCGATCATATTGCGTTTGCTTAATTCGCAATAGTTTTAATCCGTTTGCTTTACTCGGAATTCAGGGGCATACTTCGTATAATTGTTATTGCGCTTGTCAGTAGCTTTTGTAATCGAATAGGATCAGACTCGTTTAGGGAATTGGAATTTTATAGGGATCAATGATAAGTCGGAAGATGATATAGTGGGTTGATTCGTTTCAGCTTATTCAAATAATCACTTTTCATAATCACTTATTTTCTGCATTTTTGTAATTGAACACCAAATCAACCCCCCCATTCGATTACGTTTAATTATTACAACCAAGAATCCTTGAGACGATATCCGAGTTTAATTGTCGCTGTATTACGTTTTTACAAAATTACTCGTTTTGATCCGCGCGCGACAGCGGATCAAATTGGCGCCATTGCCGGAGATTCTTGTTTCTTTTAATCGTTTTTAGAGTCATAGGTTTAGTGTCTAAGCGTATAGGTCCTAGTTTCCTCGCAGTTTCGTCCAACTTGCGTTCGGGTGTTTTTGCGGTTTAGGAAAAAAATCTGGTTTTAGGAAAATCGTGTCAGATTATTCCAATTTTTTGTCGATTTATTAGGAAAAAATCAAGGATCAAAAGCCTCTATTTAGAAACTAAATAGTGGACGACACCCTAAAAAATCAAAATTCCTTATTTTTCTATTTTTTATGATTTTTTTTCTGTTTTGATAGTTTTAAAAAATTCCGAAAAAATTCTCAAAAATTTTAAATGACGTTATTAGATTAATTTCGGTGTTAGTTTATTTTTCTAAATTTATTTTAATCGTTTTCCTTCATTGTGTTTGTTTTTGACAATGGTTGATAATAGAACCTTAAGGCAGTTAGCTGCTCCTGATGTGAATTACAATGGTTTGTGTATTGAATATGATGCTGCTGCTGTTCCTTTTGAATTAAAATCGGGTTTAATACACTTGTTGCCAAAGTTTAGTGGTCTTGCAGGTGAAGATCCACATAGACATCTCAAAGAATTTCAGGTTGTGTGCTCTACACCGTTGAGGCCTGAAGGAATAACTGAAGACCATATCAAACTTCGAGCTTTTCCTTTTTCATTGCAGGGTGCAGCAAAGGATTGGATTTATTATCTCGAGCCAAACTCAATTGCAAGTTGGACAACCCTGAAAAAAGTGTTCTTGGAAAGATATTTTCCTGCCTCCAGAGCTGCCTCAATAAGAAAGGAGATTTGTGGTATTAGACAAGGCAATGAGTCGCTGACCGAGTATTGGGAGAGATTCAAGCACTTGGTATCTAGCTGCCCTCAACACCAGATCATTGAGCAACTCCTCATCCAATACTTTTATGAGGGGTTGCTACCGATGGACAGGAACATTCTTGATGCTGCTAGTGGTGGAGCATTAGTCGATAAAACTCCAGCTGCTGCCAAAGCCCTTATTGAAAATATGTCTCTTAATTCTCAACATTTCACCACTAGGGACAATTCTGTGCAAAGCAAAGGCGTGAGTCAAATTCAAGTTTCTTCTAACAAAGCCTTAGAGACCAGAATTGAAGAACTCACTGCCTTAGTCAAACAGCTAGCAATAGCAAAACCTCAAACAGCAACTTTGTGTGGCATTTGTACTTCTCTTGAGCATCCGACCGATACTTGTCCTATTCTGAGAGACGAGTCCATTACTGAGCTGCCACAAGCTTATGCAGCCAACCTTTACAGTCAAAACAGGTACAACAACACTCTTGACCTGTCCACCAACGAATACCATCCCAATTGGAGGAACCATCCCAACCTTCGATATGGAAACCCGCAAACCAGCCAACAACAGAACTCACCTCAAATGGCTTCCCCTGCACCTTCCGGACCATCCTTGGAGGATCTTGTTAAGCAAATGGCCGTGAACAACCTCCAGTTCCAACAAAGAACCGATGCCAGCATTCAGACCTTGAACACACAAATGGGACAGCTTGCTACTCAAATAAATAACATGCAAGCTCAAGGTTCGAACCAACTTCCAGCCCAGACAGTTTTCAATCCGAATGGTCCTAATGCTAATGTGAGCGCAATTTCTTTGAGATCCGGAAAACTTACAGAACCAGCCCCTGAAAAAAAAAATCATTGAGGTAACTTCTGAACTTTCTCCTTCTGAACCTCACTCAGCTGAACTTTCTTCTCCTTCTTCTATTGTGGTCGAAACTGAAAAAATTAAAGAAAAGGAGTATGTGCCACCAGTCCCTTTTCCACATAGAGTTCTGAAAAATAAAAGAATTGAGGAGGGAGACAAAGAAAGAGAGATATTGGATGTTTTTCGAAAGGTTGCGGTAAACATTCCGCTACTTGATGTTATTAAGCAGATTCCTAAGTATGCAAAGTTTCTGAAAGATTTGTGTACCAACAAGAGGAGGATTAAGGGAAGTGAAAAAGTAAACTTAGGACGGAATATTTCTGCCTTTATTCAGCCCAAACAATCATCCAAACAGATTGTAAGCGAGCAAAATGTTTCAGCCCTCACTACTCAGGTTCTGCCACAAAAGCAGAAGGATCCGGGAACATTTGTTATTCCTTGTACCATCGGGGATAGTAAATTTGAGAATTGCATGCTTGATTTGGGAGCGGGCATTAATGTTATGCCTACTTCTGTTTATAATAACCTTTGCCTTGGTCCTTTGCAGCATACAGGTTTAATCATTCAATTGGCAAACAGGAGCAACGCTCGACCCGCCGGGGTAGTCGAAGATGTTCTTGTTCAAGTTAACGATTTGATTTTTCCTGCAGATTTCTATATTCTAGACATGGAAGGAGAAACCAAGGCAAGCGGAGCTCCCATCATTTTAGGCAGACCATTCATGAAAACGGCGAAGACAAAAATTGATGTTGACGATGGAACCATGTCCATGGAATTTGGTGACATTGTCGCAAAATTTAACATTTTTGATGCCATGAAACACCCTGTGGAGGAGCATTCCGTTTTTCATATTGAGCTGATTTCTGAATTAGTTGATGACTCTAGTTCTGAACTATTTGCGCTTGATTTTCCATCTCTCTCTGGTTTTGATGATATTTATTCATGTTCTGATTGTACTGACACTAACGTTTGAGTTGTCTATGCTGAGATTGATGCTGCCTTACAGGCTGATACATTTCCGACAGGTAAAGTTGTTACCAATAAACTTGTTTTTGCAGTTGATGCTCTTGCATTCCCGGCTGCCCCAAGCACTCCATCCACCGAGCAGCCCCCGTCCTTAGAGCTAAAAGAGCTCCCTGAGAACCTGAAATATGCTTACTTGGAGAGTAATGAGAAACTCCCTGTTATTATCTCTTCTAACCTTGATTTCGATTAAGAAAATAAGCTTTTGCAGATTTTAAGGAAGCATAAAAAGGCATTTGGTTGGACATTGGCTAACATTCCAAGTCATATCACCTTCACGTGTCCATTTGACACTTTTACTTTTAGAAGATTCTTTGATCCTGGAATAAAAGGCGAAGATACTAATAAAAATTTCAAGTTCAATGGACATTACCCAAAGCTATTCCATGACAACCCCACTTTGGAAGAAGAAAATGTAGAATATATCTCTTTGGGAAAGGCTGCTTATGTGATCACCTATCCTCCTTGACTACTCGGGTGTGTTCTTTCCTCTCTCTTCTCTCTCTTATTTTATGTTTGTTTCTTTCATTGAGGACAATGCATATTTTAAGTGTGGGGGAGGGAATACTTTAGTTTCTTTGTTTTTGTTCTTTGTTTTGTTTTGTTTTTGTTTTCTTTCTAAAAAAATTGCATCTTCTTGAAAGTTTTAGGCTATAGATTACTTTGAGTCGAGTTTGCGGAGACTTGAGAAAAATTCACAAGATCGGTATTGTTTTAACACCGTAAGTCTCCTGCATATGGAAATTGAGTTGAATTTTTATTATGTTTTAGCCTTAAATTCTCATTCTCTGACAGCTCTTGAGTAGTTTATTTCAGCAGTCAGCGCCATCTCACACACACTCTACGCAGGGAAGCCGATGAATATAAGTGAGTGTTCCGAAAAAGAAAAAAAAGAGAAAAAAAATAAAGGAATGCACCTTCTAAGTTTGGTGACCCTCACCCGGTCACTTAACCCAACGGTTGTAGAACCTTCAAAAAAAAGTTTTTGACTCGTTGTTAGTTGTTCAGCGGTTTCTGGTGCTGAACTTGGTAGGGCGAATTACGGTCCGATCCCCCGCAACTACAAGTGAGTAAGCAAAGGGTTATGCCACTTAAGTACCAGAACCCCGTGCAGAAAAGGATCAGAGTCACTAACCGGTCGCCTTGCTATGAGTGTGTGGAGATAACGGGCTTAATGTGATTGCGCCTGAATGAAAAAGAGCAAAAGAAGGATGAGTAAGTTAGGCTTTAGTATAATAATATGATTCGAGTTGATTTGTGTATTCAGGAGGTTTATGTCTGCATAACTGTGGAGTAGTGTTCTTACAATATCCTTAGTGTGCAAGATTAGTACCTATCAATGCAAAGTTAACCGAAGATGACTTGTAGCCTAGGATGAGTAACTGATGATGTATTTGTGCTTTCTTTGTTTTGTTTTCCGTTTTGCTCGGAGTGCAAAAGTTCAAGTGTGGGAGAATTTGATCAGTGCATTTTGATGCACGTTCTTCCATGTTTGTACTTAAGCATTTCTTTGGTTTGCTTTACTTATTTTTATGTTTTAATGTGTTTTTACAATTTATTTTATTTTTGCACTTATTTGTTTTTCGCATTATATTTTTAGCATTAACAGCTTTCACGAGAAAAATCATATCTTGAGCTACGAGTATCAGATTGAGGCTTGTGAGTATGCGTTGGAAAGATAAGGAAAAGATCTACAACTTTTGTTCAGAAGTCGAGAGCTGAATCAGACTGTAGCAGGGCCAGAAAGTCTGTTGAAGTTGCAGAATTTTATTTGTATTTTTGTTGGGTCATTTGTAGTGGGCTGGGTCGACCCAGTTGAGTTGTAAAACGGGTCTTTGTTTTCCCCTAGGTCTAGCAGCCGTACACCATTGGGAATGGAACGGGAAAATCACTATTCATGTACGAATTTGAGAGCTTGCAAAGAATGACTATGGAGAACTAATTTCCCAAGAATCAATTCACTGTAATCGGATGCCACTTTGAGGTTCTTTTATAATTTTCCATTAATCTGTTCCTTTGAATTATATCTATAATCACAATTACTTGCTTAATTTAATTGTTTTTACATGATAGAATTCTTTAATTTGATTGTTGTCTGCTTTTGAATCAATTTCGTGATTAGTGTAGCTTTTGCATTATCGCGTTCGATCATATTGCGTTTGCTTAATTCGCAATAGTTTTAATCCGTTTGCTTTACTCGGAATTCAGGGGCATACTTCATATAATTGTTATTGCGCTTGTCAGTAGCTTTTGTAATCGAATAGGATCAGACTCGTTTAGGGAATTGGAATTTTATAGGGATCAATGATAAGTCGGAAGATGATATAGTGGGTTGATTCGTTTCAGCTTATTCAAATAATCACTTTTCATAATCACTTATTTTCTGCATTTTTGTAATTGAACACCAAATCAACCCCCCCATTCGATTACGTTTAATTATTACAAACAAGAATCCTTGAGACGATATCCGAGTTTAATTGTCGCTGTATTACGTTTTTACAAAAATTACTGGTTTTGATCCGCGCGCGACAGCGGATCACCCAACATGTTGAAATATTGCATCGAGTTTGCCAAAGGATGTCAGGAATTGTTAATACCTCAGGATTGGCATTAATTTTGTAAAACAAATAATGTAATCATCTCTGTTGTTTTAATATGTTGGGTTGAAGAAGTTTAACATCTGGACCAACATGTCATGTACGATGTCACGACATCATGCCTGTGACATCATACATGTGTAGAAAACTGAATGAATTAATTCAGTATATATTCTGGGATTAGTGAGGATATTTGGTGAATATCTTAACTCCCATATGGAGGTCTTAAAGACTCAATCAGAAGATATATAGGCTCAAAATAAGGAGATATATATGGAGAGATTTTAGGATTGAAGACCTTGTTTGTAGCAGAATTTTTCTTCTGTATTTGTAACAGCAAAGAACAAGTTTGCTGCGATTTCTGAAGGCCCAAATCCAGTTGGGTGATTAGGTTATAAATAGCACATTGTAACCTAGTTTTTGTAAGCCTCATAGAATGAAAATTTAGGGGTGTGTGTGAGGTAAACCTCCCAATCTGTGGGAAGGTTACCATGTGTTTCTCAGTGGTAAAAGCTGAGAGTATTTGTAACTCAAAGCCTGTAGGCAAGAGTGATTATGTTCTTGAATGAAGTTGTGAAGCAAGTTCAAGGTGTTTGAACATTACATTGTATTTGTAGTGATAGGAATGGAAACTGGAGGTTTCTATCTAGGAGTTCCTAGGTATAGATTGCATTGGGTAGGGATTAAGTGAAGAGTTGTAAACGGGGGAGTTTAACTCTGAATTAATACTGCTGATAGTGGATCTTCTTTCTGGCTTGGTAGCCCCCAGATGTAGGTCATGTTGGACCGAACTGGGTAAACAATTCTCTGTGTTTGTTTTCCTTCTGCATATTATAATCCTGTATGCCATAACTCGGGTTGTATTGCAGTCTGCTAAACAAGATGATAACAGACCTGGTACATATCCTTCTGTGTGAATGTCAATCAGAATGTTTTAACATTCATCACTGAACGCATATACTGAACTTTAGGCATGGTGATCTCAGTTCAGTATTTAAGTAAGTCTGATCCTCAAAAGGATAACAGACCTGGCCAAAGGATCATATTGAAACTGCCAAATTGGATGTCTTGACAATTGTTCATGTAGGCTAATACTGGAGTAGAGACTGGTTAGTCTTTTACAGTATAGCAAAGTCAGCACAGTCAGGTTTCAAGAACATAACAGAATCAGCATGAGGAATATGTTCTGGATGTCAACCTGAATGTTGTAACATTCACACCTGACTGCTTGGGCTAAATTGTAGGATAATTAGTTTTTCTGTTTCAGTATTTTTCTCAGGCTAATTTAAGGAATCCAACAGCTGAGCTAAAATTCAGGAAAATAACAACTAACCTACAATTAATGAAACTAACAACTAGCACATTTGTCAGCTCCCTAATGTGTGGAAATTAGGTTACCTTGTTTGACTTGGAGGTTAGGATACACCAGTACTAAGCCAGCAAATTGAAATACAGTAACAGGTGATGTGCAATTCAATATTGATATATCATGCTGATAACTGTCCAAACACAACAGAAGTAAGTATGGTGTTTGATCTCTGTTGTGTCTCTGTACTAGAATGACAGAACTAAATGTTCTTTCATTCTAAGGTAATACAGTAGCAGAAGTTGTGACTACTGTGAAAGCGTGCTTGAGTACAGGGTTTTAATTTGTATAATTGTCTTGCTGTATTAGTTACAATGTTGGATCAGATGTCATGACTTTGAGTAGAACATCTGAATTCTGACTACACCAGAATTTCAAATGGTATCAGAGCAGGCATCCTGTTCTGTTTCTGGATGAGATCCATGGGTGATGCTTTCTGGTATCTTGCAAGGAGTTATGGTAGTACTAATGTTGGAACCTGTGGAAGGTTCTGTAATTTCCCTGAATGGTCCCTTGAAGTAGGTGGATGGACTGTTCATGACAGGAATGGTGTGTACCTGTCTCTGGAGGGTGGCAACTGGCCTGTGTGTGGGACAGCTGTGTCAGTATTGAATCACATTCAAACTTGGTTTGGTCTTGGAGGCTGATCTGGTGAAGTGTGTGTTCATAGGTTGAGTTGTATTATGATTTCCGCTGCATAATACCTGGCAAAACTCAAACTCTGATGTTGTTTCCCCTCATGTGGATGAAAGGCTGCTGTATTCAAGATCTCATCATAATCTACTGAAGATGTCAAAGATACTTGAGTCTCCTCAAGTCCACTCATCATGACGTTCTCACTTCAGGATGGTAAGAATCACTTAATCACTGATTCTTTTACTCACTTGAGTAGGGTGTATGAAGACCTTGAAGACCTTCAAGGAAGGTTTGTTCCAAGGAGGTGGAACTAATGTTCTATGCGATGTTAGAACATGTTGTTCAACAAGTATGCAACTACTGGTTGAAGAGCAGATGTTTTTAGGTATCAAACAAAGGGATACTTCTGTTTGGAACCTACTCCTGACCTGGAAGAGGAGACATCTGTGTGTGCTAAGTTGACAAGGGTAGGGTCAACTGTGTGTGTGCTCAAGAAGGTCACCTTTAGAAGTCTGATCTCTAGAAGTTGAGCTGGTTGAGATGTGACATTGTGCAATCTCCTGCTGTTTGGCATATTCCTGTTGATTGATCAGGGTTGGATAGCTGTTCCCTGAAGTACTATGTTGTGTTGGAAGACAAGTACCCTGGATGTTAGTAGTCAATAATGGGTTAACCTGATTGCTATACCATTTAAGAGGATTGGAGCCATGAATCTTGTTATTCAAACACCACGTTTCAGAAGTGGCAGTTCTTTCTAGGAGTGAGAATATGAAGATTCAGAGGTTGGTTGAGGTAATATGCTCTGGCAATGCATATCTACTATTGACTGGTGTTGTTTGTCTCACTAGTACTGATGGTCAGCTGGAGTCTGATTGGTGTGATTGGAGGAGTTAGTTGCCACTGGTAGGGATGGTGTATATCAGGTTGAGACATTTATATACAATGCATGGTTATTGGTGTGGAGTTTCCATGATTGTTAAGTTGAGGGGGAGTTTTGGTTAACCTCCTCAAGTCTGGTCAGCCTAGGGTCTGGTTGGCTGTTGACCTGTGTCACATGGGTTCTGGTGGTTGTGTGACACATTTTCAAGGAAGAATTCATCTCTCTCATTCCTAAGGGTGAATTTAATCTGGGAAGACTTTCAAAATTGTCGAGGTGCTTGCAAGCAGAAGATGTTGACACAAGAAGAGTACTTTCAAAGTAGTCTTATGGTGGAAGTATCTGAAAGGATAATTGGGAAAGGATTTAAGATCAATGTCTACTTATGCCAAGTACAAGTGTTTAATTGATTATCCTTGGAGCTCAAGATAACTGATGTTCTTAAAGATGTTGGAACATCACTTCTTCAAGACCGTGTGCAGAATCACAGGAAGGATAGTACATTGGCTTATGATCTATCTCTTTGGTGGCAGCAAAAGCATATGATCTCTGAAAAGGTTTCCTGGCAAGAAACATGTTCAACCTTGGTATGTACAAGAAGAAGAAGACATCATAGTCTTGATGGTGGTTACTTGGATCGGTTTATTTCTGATCTAGGTAAGGAAGTGCATTAGCTTATGCACACTGTGGGGTCAAGAACAAGTGGCAGCATTCTTGACATCATGGAAACAACTTTGCTTTAGGAAGTGGAATCCTTGGTATAGCTGAAGGGTCAGTCTCTAACTGGTCCTTCTGAAGACTCATACATCAGAGTGTCTGATGTCTTTGGAGAAGAAGCAGGGATTCATCAAGGTGTGAGCTTGGATGACTTAACTACAAACCTGCAGGATGGAGGTTGTTTACTCAAACTTGGTTCCACAATCAAGTCTATGAGAACATTGAACTCTTGTTCTGTGAAGGGAGGAAGCTCTTTCAAGTGGCAGAAGAAGGAGCTGAATTCAACAGCTGGATGTCAAAACACAATGTTGTGACATTTGGTTCAACATCAGATTCTTAGTTGGTGAAGTGGCACATCAACTTGAGATAGAAGGGTCTGCAGGGTTGTAGATTGGACACTTCAAAAGGCTTGAAGTTCAAATCTCACTTGGAAGGTCAGAATATCTTTGGGAGAAGTCTGATAAACTTGGAGAGGTCAAAAGGTGGCATTTGACGTTTTCATATGAGGATTCATGAATGAGGTAATCAACCAGTGGCATTTGGTCTATCTCAGAAGTGAGTTCGAAGAATCAAGATAATCAACATATGGCAGCTGATTATTCTTGAGGAAAGTCTGAGACAAATTACTTTTGAGCAGAAAAGTAGTAAGTTGAAGACAAAAGGAGGTGTTTTTATTCATCCCTTGGAGCTTGTGGTAGGAGTTCTGAGCCATCTATGGAAGATTGTCTCTGGTAATGGGATGAGGGTGTATATATCCCAATTTATGTCTGGGTTCTTCTGGATCAAGCTGGTGACTCAATGATATCTGAAGATTATCAAATGGTGGTCTCTGGTATGTTGTGAAGGATGTCCCAGCTGATGTTAGAACATCTTGTGAAGTGGTCTTCTGTCCTGGTTAGAAGAGAGATTGACACAAAGTGTGGATGTGGTCAGCCAAGAGGGTTGAACAGAGGGTGTGCTCTTGAAGACATGAAGATGCGTCTTATGTTTTCCATTCATCAAGTGGTCTGGAATATCTTTGAATCAGGAAGTATGTGAAGGTCCAACTTTGGGGTGTTGGATATGATCATGTGTGACCTCCAAGAGAGTAGGTTGTCCTTGACAGAGGGAGTTTGTCCTTGTACTGCAAGTAATCATCAAGCTTGTGGTCTATGTGCTCTCAGATAACTGGGTATGGCACCTTGTTAGCTATCAGGATGATGTGATGTATGTCAAGGCTGAGTGAGCAGAAGAATGTCTGACCGGATGTCATGACATTGCCCTGGACAATTCTGTTATTTCCTTCTGAATCTTAAAGTCATAAGGAATTATGGATGTGGTGTGTCTAAGTATGATAAATTAGAATAAGCCTGATTGCCACAGTTGTGTGGTACAGGGGGAGTAACCATCTGCCGAAGTGTGGGAATTTGGCTGTAGCAGTGCCAGATGTCAAGTCTCGACTGGAGGTATGACAGGGGTCTTGGGAAATGTTGAATACTGGCAGAATGCAGGAAAAAGCCGCGTGGAATGTTAAGACATCGCGTGCAACGTGTCTGACTGCATATATGGAATAGTCTCCATGCACTGGAACTGCTGTTTTGGAAAAGAAACAGTCAAGAGCTATAAAAGGTATTCAAAGATAGTCTGATATTTTGTTGGTGATTCTCTGACTGTTTCTCAGCAAAAATTAATGAATCTTGACCAAGCATTTATTCCTACCGTAAATTCCTAAGCACGGGCTGGACTATTTAAAGGATGTAATAGCCCTCTTCTTCTCACAAGAGAAACACTCCATTCCCTCAGAATCATGGGGTATGTTAAGGTTTGGGCAAGCTGCGTCTGGATCTGGTTTTGTGAGGGGTGCCTTTACAAATGTTTAGCTAAAAAGGGGGAGAGAAATACAGTCCTGGGGTTGAGAATGTACCAGAAGCAAGCTAACTGTGGTTGTGGTAGCAAACAGAAGTTGGTGTCAGGCACAAAATCCACCAACTGGGTATACCACTTGTGTCTTGTGATCTGAGTTAAGAGGACAATTGTGTCTTGTGATCTGAGTTACATTATCTATGTACTCAGCATTACATATTCTTCCGGAAGCTCTCCTATTGAGGGGAAGGGTTCTGGTACAACTGATTCCTGTACCTCTACTTTCTCATGTACACCAACTTTGGTGTTTGTGGTGGTAGAGTCAATGACAGAGATGAAGAGCATACCCATATTGGGATGTTTTGTCCAGTGAAATGTTTATTTGTTTTAGCTAAAATTTGCCAAAGGGGGAGATTGTTAATACCTCAGGATTGGCATTCATTTTGTAAAACAAATAATGTAATCATCTCTGTTGTTTTAATATGTTGGGTTGAAGAAGTTCAACATCTGGACCAACATGTCATGTACGATGTCACGACATCATGCCTGTGACATCATACATGTGTAGAAAACTGAATGAATTAATTCAGTATATATTCTGGGATTATTGAGGATATTTGGTGAATATCTTAACTCCCATGTGGAGGTCTTAAAGACTCAATCAGAAGATATATAGGCTCAAAATAAGGAGATATATATGGAGAGATTTTAGGATTGAAGACCTTGTTTGTAGCAGAATTTTTCTGCTGTATTTGTAACAGCAAAGAACAAGTTTGCTGCGATTTCTGAAGGCCCAAATCCATTTGGGTGATTAGGTTATAAATAGCACATTGTAACCTAGTTTTTGTAAGCCTCATAGAATGAAAATTTAGGGGTGTGTGTGAGGTAAACCTCCCAATCTGTGGGAAGGTTACCATGTGTTTCTCAGTGGTAAAAGCTGAGAGTATCTGTAACTCAAAGCCTGTAGGCAAGAGTGATTATGTTCTTGAATGAAGTTGTGAAGCAAGTTCAAGGTGTTTGAACATTACATTGTATTTGTAGTGATAGGAATGGAAACTGGAGGTTTCTACCTAGGAGTTCCTAGGTATAGATTGCATTGGGTAGGGATTAAGTGAAGAGTTGTAAACGGGGGAGTTTAACTCTGAATTAATACTGCTGATAGTGGATCTTCTTCCTGGCTTGGTAGCCCCCAGATGTAGGTCATGTTGGACCGAACTGGGTAAACAATTCTCTGTGTTTGTTTTCCTTCTGCATGTTATAATCCTGTATGCCATAACTCGGGTTGTATTGCAGTCTGCTAAACAAGATGATAACAGACCTGGTACATATCCTTCTGTGTGAATGTCAATCAGAATGTTTTAACATTCATCACTGAACGCATATACTGAACTTTAGGTATGGTGATCTCAGTTCAGTATTTAGGTAAGTCTGATCCTCAAAAGGATAACAGACCTGGCCAAAGGATCATAGTGAAACTGTCAAATTGGATGTCTTGACAATTGTTCATGTAGGCTGATACTGGAGTAGAGACTGGTTAGTCTTTTACTGTATAGCAAAGTCAGCACAGTCAGGTTTCAAGAACATAACAGAATCAGCATGAGGAATATGTTCTGGATGTCAACCTGAATGTTGTAACATTCACACCTGACTGCTTGGGCTAAATTGTAGGATAATTAGTTTTTCTGTTTCAGTATTTTTCTCAGGCTAATTTAAGGAATCCAACAGCTGAGCTAAAATTCAGGAAAATAACAACTAACCTACAATTAATGAAACTAACAACTAGCACATTTGTCAGCTCCCTAATGTGTGGAAATTAGGTTACCTTGTTTGACTTGGAGGTTAGGATACACCAGTACTAAGCCAGCAAATTGAAATACAGTAACAAGTGATGTGCAATTCAATATTGATATATCATGCTGATAACTGTCCAAACACAACAGAAGTAAGTATGGTGTTTGATCTCTGTTGTGTCTCTGTACTAGAATGACAGAACTAAATGTTCTTTCATTCTAAGGTAATACAGTAGCAGAAGTTGTGACTACTGTGAAAGCGTGCTTGAGTACAGGGTTTTAATTTGTATAACTGTCTTGCTGTATTAGTTACAATG
Organism: Lathyrus oleraceus; assembly: GCF_024323335.1. Taxonomy (NCBI): domain Eukaryota; kingdom Viridiplantae; phylum Streptophyta; class Magnoliopsida; order Fabales; family Fabaceae; genus Lathyrus; species Lathyrus oleraceus. The sequence goes on from NC_066585.1 coordinate 77,050,664, forward strand.
TTGGATCAGATGTCATGACTTTGAGTAGAACATCTGAATTCTGACTACACCAGAATTTCAGGAATGTCAAAGGCACGCGGGTATCCAACATATGCCGGCGAGCGAGTTGCATGCTATTATCAAACCATGGCCTTTTAGGGGATGGGCTTTAGACATCATTGGAGAAATTTGACCGGCTTCGTCAAAGCAACAGAAGTTTATCCTAGTCGGGATAGACTACTTCACTAAATGGGTCGAAGCCATCCCTCTGGTAAAGGTGGACCAAGAGGCGGTGATCGAATTCATTCAGATACATATCGTGTATAGGTTTGGGATCCCAGAGACTATTATGATGGATCAAGGGTCAGTATTCGTGGGACAAAAGATGCAGAAATTTACCGGTGAGACAGGTTTCAGACTGGTTACCTCTACACCCTACTATGCACAAGCAAATGGCCAAGTAGAAGCATCGAACAAAGTAATAATAAGTCTGATTAAGAAGCACGTTGGTGAAAAGCCAAAGAATTGGCACAAGACTTTGGACCAAATTCTATGGGCATGTCGAACGTCCCCCAAAGAGGCGACGAATTCGACGCCATTTTGACTAATGTTTGGTCACGACGCCATATTACCGGCGGAGATATGCTTATAGTTTGTCAGAGTCCAGCGTCAGAATGATCTTCAGTCAGAGCAATACTGGAACATGATGTTCAACGAGTTGGCTAATTTAAACGAAGAAAGGTTAGCTGCGGTCGAAATGTTGATCCGGCAAAAGGAACGTGTAGCCAAGGTCTACAATAGAAAAATAAAGGGAAAAACCTTTGTTGGTAATGATTACGTTGGAAAGTAATTTTGCCTATGGATCGTCGAGATCGAACCCTAGGTAAGTGGTCACCAAAATAGGAAATACCATTTCGAGTAACTCGGACATACAATAACAATGCGTATGAAATCGAAGAACTTGGTGGGGATCAAAGGGTCTTAAGAGTAAATGGAAAATATTTGAAGAAATATAAACCTATGCTACAGGAAATACGGATCCAAAAGACCAACTAGTCATCATTACGTATTAAGTCATGAGTACTGACAAGACAGCTAGCCGAAACATGGAACACCAAAAGACCAGCTTCTCGATCGATTCACTCATGTCGAAGCCAGCTTTTTCAGGGGGCAATTTGTTAGCTGGAAAATTTCGGCTAAGGGAAAAGCCAATTTCGACCAGGGTTTCTGTCGGAAGCTCCTCGACAGAAAGGTGGCCGAGGCTGCCGATCGACACATACAAAGCTTGGGTCGAAGTCAAAAAGTTCTGAGTGGAAAATGGGAACGTGGGCACGTAAAGAGGTCATGGGTAGTTATGCGCCAAAATGAGGGAAGTGGACCGACACGTGGCACCTCAAGAGGGCTTTGTAACCTCCCAACTGTTATTTTGAACTAGTATTTAAGCCAATGTTATGTGAGAATTCAAAGGTGGCAATTTGAACATTTGTAGTAGGGGTAAAGCTTGAAGTACCAAAGCGTTTACGAGAAAAAAGTTACTCTCCTCACAAACAATGTATTTTTCCTCCACTTTATAATTACAAGTCATTTAATCTTCGTAAAGCTTATCTTTTGTCTTGTTTCACTTTATCGTTTATCATCTTTCTTTTAGTACTTTATCGTTTCTACTTGTCATTTTACCTTTATTATTTCCTTGACTCGTCAAGAGTATCGTTTACACCCTTTCAACCAGTCAGAAACATTGTTTACCAAATAGCCATACACCCAAAACACTAAGTCCGGGACTCCTTAGCCGGTCCTGCAAGTAAACCTCATATAGTAAGGCTAGAGATTGTTGCGCAAAACAACAGCCTTACAAAGCTTTTTTTGCTGCTTTAGTCTATTCTGTAAACACACGTTTTGGTTCTCTACTTGAGTCGCTGCTTGCATGCGCCGAGCCATCTCCACAATCTGGTTGCATTGCTGAACAAACATTACATTCAATTGCTCAATGTGTGGCTGTTCTATGCCGTGCTGCCAATGACCATAAATGCACATCTACTGTGAAAATGTTGCACCTCTCAATCAAGTTTCGATTATGGGAAGTATGGATTACACAATTCACATATGAGATATTGACACTGGCAGTCTTATTAAGGTAATTCACTATCATGTGGCTGTAGTGCAACAAATTATTTTCCCCCTTCTTCGATCGTACATCCTTGGAGAGACTGCTTTCTTTTGGTTGGAAAGGATGCATGTGTTGCCCCTGTTTCTGTTGATACTATGCAGGTTAAAAGGTTGCAATAAAAAAGGTTCATGGTATCTTTGAGCACATATCCGAAGTTGCACGTTTTCCTCGTGAGATAATGCTTCTCATACTTTTTCGACATCCCGATATTGTTGAAATTAAGTACATTATGTTGCCTCCTTCAAGAAGAGACTTCAAAGATATTTATGTTGAGCCAATGCTGACTTAACAAAAGAGCACTACCATTTCTTCTTCACCGATTTCTTCGAGCATACAAGTATGTTCACACCGCAAATGTGTCTCATCGAGACTTGAAGCCAAAGAGTATACTTGCCAATACAAACTCTAAACTTAAAATCTGTGATTTTGGGTTAGCTAGAGTTGCTTTTAGTGATACTCCAACAATGGTATTTTGGATGGATTATGTTGCTACAAGGTGGTATAGAGTACCAGAGCTCTATGAATCATTTTTACTCAAAGTATACTTTGGTAATTTATATTTGTAGTATCTGATGCATCTTTGCCAAAGTATTTATTGGAAAACTGCTTTTTCCTGAAAAAGATTCTGGTCCATCAGTTGTATCTAATAACGGGTATTGCTTGGTTCTTCTTCAACCGTGGTTCTTCTTCATCGCAACCACAACCTCAAATCCCTCATTTGCTTAAGATAGTTTCATCAAGATCTTCTTCAGGTCAATTTGTTAGTACTGAAGATGCATATAAGGTTCCTGAAATTACTTTGAGTATTCATGTAGAGAATCAAGAAGTACTGGGCGAACTCTTAGTTGAGTTTGGAAATATTAAGAACAATGAGATTGACCTTCTTCCTACTTTAAAATTTCAAGGTTGAGAAAGTTTCTTCAACCATTTTCAAGGCTCAATTTTCTTCAACCTGGTGAGAAAATTCTGGATACACGCCATATCTTCTCCTTTCCAAGTTACCTCCTTCGTGTTTGGATAGAAGATAGTGATATGTGAGAAGCTGGTAGCCAAACTCATTAGACATGATGTGTCTGGTATAAGGTGTGAACAAATGGTGGAAAAGGAATCTAATTTGACTGGGAATTTTAAAGTGATTTTCGCCTCTGGAAAATACTCTAGCAAGGTCAAGGATCTTCTTTCTCATTTGAAGGTATGGGCTAGAATCCTTCTTGGATGCATTCATTCCAGACCATCAACCAACTCCTCTGGCTACATCAATGGTGACCAACAATATATCCTTTACTATATTGAATATGTAAAGAAGGTGAATCTTTCTGCACTTTTGTTTCAACATCTAAGGGAAAGTGTAAGGGACACCAGTGATGGTAGCAAAAGGACAAAGATCTACATTCCTATGGGCAGGCTGATCTCAGACATTCTGACGGAGAGCCAACTGATTGACTCTCTAACAGATGATCAGTTCTCCAAAGGCATGCAACCTCAGGCTGGTAGGATGCTGAATACCAAGGCTCTGAAGAATACGAGGATTATTACTAAAGTGATAAGTCCTCCTGCTAAAATTCCCAAGGGTATCATCCTCAACAGAAGGATTCCTTTGAAATATTTCCCTATCTTCTCAACGCCATATCCTCTGACAGAGGTGGTGGAATTTCTGGAGAAGTGTGATACTGATGCTCTTCTAGCAGCTTCTGAAGCTATTTCTCAAAAGAAGAAGAAGAAGACTGCTAAGAAGCATTCTAAAAGGATGGCTAAGAATTTTAAGGCTTCTAGAGAGCATAAGGATACTTTCTGCTGAAGAACCTAAAGTCTCTAAAGCTACTTCTGCTGGAACTGCTTCTGGAACAACTTCTCCTTATGAAGCTCGTCGTCCTACTGTTGTTTACAGTTCATCCATTTCAACAACCACACCCCTTCATCTATCTCCTTTCCACATACCACTCTACATGGATTCTCCTCTCCTTAACTACTCTTTCTCAAAATGTTCCTTAAGTTGATATATGCGTTCAAGAGGGGGGGGGGGTCCAATTACGAAGGCTTTGGTCCTTAAAGGTTTGGAGAATATTTAGAGATCGAAAGCACCGAGTGAAATTAAATATTTTGGTTGGACATGCTTGTTGAATATGTTACCTACTAAGCCGAATTTATTGAGAAGAGACATCAATTTGGATAATTCTATTTGTCCTTTTTGCTTTAATGCCGGTGAAACTCTCTTTCATCTTTTCTATTCTTGTGATATGGCTCAATTGATTTGGGACCATATGTGTGGTTGGCTTGACATCGATTTATGTGGGGAGCATATTTCATTAATTTCTTTGTTTTTTTACCTTAAGAACTTATGTTCAATCAAATTCAGGGTTGAGTTTCACTATTGTATCTGGTTAGCGGTTTGTTGAGCTTTGTGGACATCTAGGAATTCTACCATCTTTGAAGAAGGAAGATTGGAAGAGATGGATATTTTGGAAATCATTAAATTCTTATCTAGAGAGTGCTTTTTGGCCAAATTTTGTGGGCGCATCAATGTGAATTCGTTGTTGTGGCAAACTAATCATTCTTTCTTTTTATTCGGATAATGGATTTTTTGTTGTTTTTCTTTAGCTGTGTTTTTTGTGTTCTGAGGGTTGAGCACTCTTTGTGCTCTTTTTTATAATTTGCTTTTACTTATATAAAAAAACTCAAAATTGTGCATTATTAATTAAATTTCAAAATGGTTCTCCCTGTAACAAAGAACCGTTCAAGAGGATTAATAATTAACTTGAATGATCCAATAAAAAGTGAGTAACGTTTTCCAAGAGTCATGGAAAGAAGAAGTTTTATCATGATCAAATAAAAGGTTCATGTGTTTAGATGCTCATCAATATGATTAAAATCATGTTGAAAAATTACATCAATTCAACGGTTTCAAATATTTACTTTATTATTTTTACCTTTTTTTTATTAGAACGTGATTTTTAAACACGATTTGATTTTCTAACGTGAAACCAAACACATGTTCAATACATTAATTGGGTGATTGTTGATATGGCAAAAGAGGAGAAGAAGCAAACATCGCACAACATTACTCAGACTCATTACTATTAGTATTGTTACAATTTTTTTCTTCTTTTGGATGAGGATAAAATAATCATTTTCTCTTTTCTTATTATATAAAATAGACGGATCTCACTCTCTAATTCCATTTCTCTGTACACCTTTTTCTTACTTAAATGAAGCCTAAGACTAAATAAATCCTACAAAAGTTCTGCTTATTTGTTTTATTTACGTAGTTAATTTAGTATAACAATGATTGACTTGCTTTAATAAGCATAGAAATGGTTAACAAATAATATCTGAAATAAACAAAAAAACTGTTGTAGGAGAAGCAGTGGGTGAAGAACATGAACATGATAGAATTGACAATTGAAAATAAACCAAGACCAAAACAGTGAAACCACAATAATCGTAGAGATAGAAGGGTCACGTGACGTGTAGATGAAAAGGAAAGAATTAGGTGAGGTGGGAGTAATGTGCGACTTTTCTCTATATTCAATTAAACCTTCTCGAACAACGCCTTTCCCAACTTAGTCCTCACGGTACTGCATTATTTATCTAAATTTTTTGTTACGTTAACATCTACTCCTATTAATTCTAAAATATCCATAAAAAAGTTAAAGTCACCAACCGATTCATGGAAGTAGGTAGCCATACAAATTATAAATTGTTCTGTTTAGGATATAAAATAAGTTAAAAAACGGTGACGATGATGGACCAAAGTTTCGTTGAGATTCTTTGTAATAATACTATAATATAAATTTGTTATTTGTTAAGAATAAATTGTAGAGAATTGTGGGATACATTTATAGTTGAGATTCTTGGTAATAATTAGGATGATAATTTGGGTGTTGAGAGGTCCCGAAAAGAGTGTGGTTCCTTCTTGGTGGTCGACTAGGGTCGATATGACCAACCAAGAACAGTTGTCCCACATGCTCTTGTTTGTGCGTAGCAAGTCGAGGGCTTGTTATGTCAGCCTCGAATGTCGACCACTCGATTCATCACCTTTGGACGGGTGAGAGAAATGTTCTAGTTTCTTGGAAATTCGTCTATTTAATGCTCCATATTACAAATGTCTTTTCAAAAGTGTCATCATTGTATCTCTTAAAAACTGAAACATTCGAGTGTTACATGTGAGCGATTTGATACATTTGATGGAGTCTTTGCATGCTAAATAATAGTTTTTGAAGAATCAATGCTACTTTCTTTGAGTTACTTTCTTAGTTTAGCAATCATCTTCTTATTTGACGTTTTTACTTCTATGCATCTGAAAAGTTAGCACATTATGGGTAAGAAGTCATAAAAGAGTACTCACAAGTCCTAGAAGAATATTCCATCTTCTTGGATGGAATTTGTCTATTCTTCCAGTGTTTCTACTTTGTGATAGTGAACAGTCTTGATGACACCTTTATCGAAGTTGACCCGTCTTCCTACTAGGGAATCTTGAGTTCCGCCGAGGACAAAACAATATCTGCTAAGTATGGAAATTGTGTCATCCCATTCTATTAAGGCACTTTCTCCGTCATGGGTCTTTGTCTCCCCTTCACTTCCCTTTAGATAGAATTTCTAAAGCATTTGACAATAGCTCATTCCCAACTTCATCTTGGCAATTGGGCATACATGAAGGCTTACCAACATTGGTGTGAATACCTGTACGAAAAGTCTCTTGTGACAATTTTCTTTCACCTATTTAAATGCCATTGTGGCTCTGTGACTCGGCCCGAGGTAGAGGATTAATTTGTTTTCATCTGAATGTGCGCGACTTTGGGTCTCTTTTGGAGCTACAATCTTTTGAAGATTGGTTCTTTTTGGTCCTATTAGCCTGAAACACATGATACAATTTACGCCATTGGAGACGGAGTGGAGGGAAGATGTGTTTAGTTGTTCCCTAAGTATTGGACCGAAAGTCACTTTCAAATGGGGAACAATCTTAACGTGTATAAGGAAGATGATTTTTTTGATGAGGCTCGGTACCAGAAAAATCAGTTGATGAATTTTATCAGCAGCCTAAGATACTTCAAAAGACGTACCCCCGTATAGGTCGTTTAAAAGGTTACACTCTGCCGATTCGTGTCCTTTAGATCCACAAAGTTCACATTCTATGTGGACTACTGCTGCGGTGTGAGTGTTTGTAGACATATGTTCGATCCTAAGGGCCAAAGCGTCCATTTTCGCCTGCATCATGTCTAGAGAGCTTACCTCATGTGTTCCACCTTGGGTCTCCTTTTTCTCTATTGATGCTCGTTCAGTTCCCCATTGGTAATGGTTTTGGGCCATATCCTCAATTAGGTCACAAGCTTCAGGATAAGGTTTGTTCATCAGCGCGCCACCTGCGGCAGCGTCGATGCTCATCTTTGTGTTATAATGGAGTCCATTGTAGAAGGTATGAACGATCAGCCATTGTTCTAGGCCATGGTGTGAACAGACTCTTAATAGCTCTTTATATCTCTCCCAAGCTTCAAAAAGCGATTCTCCTTGGTTTTGGGTAAATCTAGTTATTTGGTTTCGAAGAACAACAATATTACTAGGGGGAAATATCTAGCGAGGAATACTCTCCTAAGGTCTTCCCAGGTAGTTATTGAATTAGCTGGAAGTGAATCTAACTATGAACGTGCTCTATCCCTGAGGGAGAAAGGAAATAATCTTATACGAATCGCATCGGGTGAAGCGCCGTTAGATTTAAAGGTGTCGGCTAGTTGGATAAAAACTTTTAAATGTTAATTCGGGTTCTCAGTAGCAAGACCCGCGTATTGGTTTTGTTGCACTAATTGCAACAAAGACGGTTTTAGTTCGAAATTGTTAGCAGGAATAAGGGGGTTTACTATACTCGAACTAGGTTCCTCGTCAGAGGGTTGGGCAAATTCCTTAAGAGGTCTCCGGTCTCGATTCTCAGCCATAGCTTTCTTAATTCGGATGAGTAATAGTCGTGTACGAGTATAACGTTCGGGTTCCACTAAAGGATCTACTAAATTTTCGGTACTACGGGTTCTTCGCATTTACCGGATAATAATGCCTTAGTCTAGACGGTGTAACAACAGGGTACGAAATTTGACGAAGTTGGTCCCCGGCAACGGCGCCAAAAACTTGATCGTGTGAATTCGCAAGTGCACGAATCGCGTCAAAATAATATAAAAGAATATCGATCCCACAGAGACCAAATCGTCAATCTATCGATTACTATCGTTACAGTGTTTATCTAAGGCGGTATAAAAGAGATATTTGGTTTGCAAAACAACGGTAAATAATAAATGCAGGTAAAGACAGGTTGAATGTATTTCACGTCAGTTAAGTGATGTTTCGATTGTCTAAATAGAACTACTTATGAGGCAATATTTTCTACTCTTGAAAAGAATCCATTTAACAGGAACTGTCGCTTTCACGTATTCAGAATCGAGTTTACCCTTAAATTAAGGCCTTTTATTGTCACTTATAAAAGATGCGCAGAATGCTAAAGTAGTAAACTTATTTTTAAGAAATAAGACTCATAAACTTAGTTGAAAAGTGATTTTGATTTGGAAAGTTTTACCCGAGGAGTTTCCTGATTTAAGATCTATCAACGCGTCCGAAAACAGTTTCAAAAATAGTTTTTCCTTAAAGTGATAAAAATTCCTAGTTAACTAAGCCAGGGTGCTTTCACACTCCTTGAATAATTAAAACTAACCAAGTTTGTTTTAGAAAACTCAAGTTAAAAATCAAAACAACCTTTAAAGTATTTCTACAAATTCAATATGTGAAACATTACTTTAACCCCGATCCTTACATTCTAACCTTTAAAAGATTTAGCCAAACATGGTAACACAAACAAACACAACGGTATTGATCATGATGAAAAGTTTGTTTTAGAATGTGAGGCGTAAAGAGCGAGTAAAGTGCGTGAAATAAATAAAGTAAAGCGAGTGTGGAAAATAAATAAAGTAAAACGAGTGCGGAAAATAAATAAAGTAAAGCGAGTGCGAAAAATAAATAAAGTAAAGCGAGTGCGGAAAATAAATAAAGTAAAGCGAGTGCGGAAAATAAATAAAGTAAAGCGATAAATAAGAGCCTGCTCCAAACGGAGGGCTTTAAATCTGGTACAAAAATAAACCTCCGACTCCTGAAGCTAAAGACAACAACAACTCGAAGTGACCCAACTCAATCTCACTAAGGTGCGATAACCCCCCGATGTGACAGATTACCGCTATTACAAATGATAAATATAGGCTTAGTGTTGTAAAACTAAGTTGGATGATTTGAAAATGAAATGGAATAAGCTATTTATAGAGGATTTCAGCAGCTTGCAAAGACCATGGTGCCCTCCAACTTCTCCTTAGTGGGAACGTGATTTCTAAAGGTGGCGCCCGCCATCCCTTCATGGCGCCTGCCATGTGTGTAAATGGGGAAGATCATGGGAACGTGGCGGTTACCTCCTAGTTGAGGGCTGGTGACTCATGGCTTCTCCTATAGCGGCCGCCATGTGCAACACCATGTGTGTAATTTTCGCCGAAAAACTCTAATTTTAGGTCTTTTTGCTTTGTTTCTTCCAAAAGAGTCCGAAAGTGCTAAATATCTGAAAACAAGATAAAAGAGAGCACAATACAAACAATATGATAATAAAGTCCTAATAAACATGTGAAATCCGAGTAAAAAACACAGTGTAATTTAGTGTGATCAGACTTCCTAGGAATGTTATGAGCATTAGTAGCTGGCTTTTGATATCCAGGTGGAGCAGCAGGTGCTTGGCCATGTGCATACAAGGCGTTGTTGTTCTTGTACGAAAAGTTAGGATGGTTTTTCCAACCTGGGTTGTAGGTATTCGAATAAGGGTTTTCTTGTGCATAATTTATTATATCAGTGGTGACTCCTGCTAATATCTGACATTCTGGTGTAGTGTGTCCAGGAATTCCACATAACTCGCAGTTTGGAGTTACGGCAGCCACGGTGGCTGCGGGTGGTATGGTTAAGTTGTCTAACTTTTGAACAAGGGCATCTACCTTTGCATGGACATGGTCAAGGCTACTGATTTCGTACATTCCACCTTTTGTTTGGGACTTTTCTACTGGAGTTCTTTCACCTCCCCATTGGCAATGGTTACGGGCCATGTTTTCAATGAGTTTATAGGCTTCGTTGTATGGCTTGTCCATAAGTGCACCGCCCGCGGCAGCGTCTACTGTCAGTCTTATGTTATACAAAAGCCCATAGTAAAATGTGTGAATGATCACCCAGTCTTCGAGACCGTGATGTGGACACATCCTCATCATGTATTTGTATCTCTCCCACGCGTCGTAGAGAGATTCTGCATCTTTTTGTCGAAATCCGTTGATTTGAGCTCTCAGCATAGTAGTTTTTCTCGGCGGAAAATATCGGGCTAAGAAAACGTTCTTCAGTTCTTCCATTGTAGTGACTGAGTTGGATGGCAAGGATTGCAACCAAGCCCAGGCTCCGTCTCTTAGAGAGAAAGGAAAAAGGCGTAGTCTTATCGCATCTTGAGATACACCATTCGCCTTCACAATGCCTGCGTACTGCACAAACTTGGTCAAATGTTCATTAGGGTCGTCCGTAGGATTTCCAGCAAATTGATGTTGTTGGACAGCTGATAACAATGAGGGTTTCAACTCGAAACCGTTTCGATCGATAGCAGGGGCAACCATGTTGTTGTGAGGTTCTTGTTGGGATGGGGTAGCGTAGAACTTAAGAGGACGACTCTGGGGTCCTACTGTAGCCATGGTTGGTTTTTCAACTGGTTTAGTAGTAGAAAAGAAGATATTGGGAATATTGTACCTTCGTTGGTACTCTAGTATTCGGCGTCTTAAATATAAGAAACACTCTAATTCTGCGATTGGTGGTACTAAGTTTTCTCCTTGTGAGCGAGTACTTGGCATACAATCGAGAAATAAGGGAAAGGAAATTAATTTTTACCTCAGTATATACTGCGCAACGAAAGAATCACACTATTTGATTAAATTAGTCCCCGGCAACGGCGCCAAAAACTTGATACGTGTCTCATGACTGTATATAAAATATAGTCTATCGGATACTTGACTGCAAGTGCACAGTCTAGTCGTTTAGTTTTAAAAGATATCGAACCCACAGGGAACGATGGTCAAACTAATTTTATCAATGTTACTATGTTTAGCTAAGGCGATGATTTTCAGAGGTTTGGTTCAACAAAAATTAAATCTAAAGAAAATTAAGCTTTTAAGAAAATATTAATGAAGGGATATCGGTATGCAACTCATTAATTGTCAGGGATTCGATAAGTCACCGGTGTATATTTTAATTACCAAATACCTTTTAGTAGAAAATACTCATTTAAAAGGCTTTATCTCACACTCTCGTGATTGTTGACTCGGACTATACTTTTAAGTCAGAATGTACGCTCTCGCTGTCCCACTTGAAGTTAAAAATACTTTTTGAAAATAAATAAGTTCTAATTGCTTTTAAAGTGCTCTCGCTATTTTTAAAATCAATGCCTAGTTTTTACTATCCAGTTCGACCCTCACGCTCTCGCGATTGCCGGTTCTAACCTTAGTTAATTTCCCACTCTCGTGGCAAAACCGTATTAAATAGCTTCTCACTCTCGTGACAAAGTTAATTAAATTCAGATTAAAAACCACAGCCAGAAAGATTATTTGAGAGAAGAAGTTTACACCGATTATTATTAAATCCTGTCTAATTAAATTATTTGCATACCGATACCGGTAGTTTAGCCGGACATGTTAAATAATGAAAATACAGACAAACAGAAACAATTTAACAATAAAGCAAACATGATTATTTAATAATAAAGCAATAATAATAATTGAATAAAAACCTGGAACTTTGATTAATTGAATATGTCGAATCTTGACGTACTTGAGCAGTCCTCCACAGGTCGGTAGGATTCTGCTTCTTCGAAATAAATGCTTAAACTAAACTAACTAAGTTGCAGTAGTTCCCCAATGTAGGAAACTACTAATTTTGGCTAAGTGAAAAATGGAAAGGATAGGGAAAAATCAAAGCTCGGAACGGAAAGGTAAACAAATTGCAGTAAAAGAAAATAATGCTTGCTGAAGAAAAATACGTGAAAACAAAATTGCAGGAGTGGAAAAAGGCAGAGAGATAGGGTGAGAGAGTCCAGCCTGGAAATTTCCAACTTTCATTCTTTTATAGTACCCCTTGGTCTTCGTGCTTGAGAAAAATAAGGAGGACTTAGTTGAGGGAGGCATTCACGGGAAGGTGGTTGCATGAGCGAAAACTGGGGCGACGTGGATCACTTCTGTTTGAAACCCATTACGCTGACTTTGCATAAGTGACGGTCGTGATGGATTTTTGGCGTTCGTCACAATCAAGGCGTGATGATCGTGATGGGGTGTGTGACAAGCGTCACATGCACAACATTCACATATTCTAGTTTTTCTGCTGTTTCTCTTCTATTTCTTCTTCTTTTCCTTCCTTTTCTATACTTTGCTCATTTAAGGATGGGAATTGAAATACCTGCAAAAATAACTCGAACACTTGCGGAATAATCAGAATATAAATGAAAATGGTACGATTTTTAAATGTAAATCAAGGAAAATATACGATACATTTTCGTGTTATCAGTGCTAACACCTTTCCTCTATGTAACCACCCCTCATACCTGTAATATGTGGCATTTTATTAGTTTTAATTTGAAAACTTCTTATCTTTGGGTTTTATTCATACTTTTCCCTTTTCCTTTGGAAACAATAAAAGCGTGGTGGCGACTCTAGTTTTATTGACGTCAAGTTTATCCATAGCTTGATGATCATGAATTTACTGCTACAAATGTTTACATGGAAAATGCTTTCACATGAAAGAGAACAAGATGATTGTGTTTAAGAATAAATTTCTCAATATTGTCAATCAAGAAAAGCAATAAATTTCTCAATGTTTTCTTTGATTGACAACATAGGAAGGTTATTCCAAAAATACAACAACAACATCAACACTATTAAGTTGGGATGGATTGCAAGAGCAGAAAAATGATTTTCTCATAATATAAGAATATTGAAGATTTTTTATGTCTTGCAATCCATCATAACAAATGATGTGCACAAGTTTGGAGCAATAACATATAAGTTAGATTTAGAGTCAAATTTGATTAAAGAGTGCTCTCATAGTAAAATATGATACACAAATCTCTCAGTTATTAAATATAACTGAAAGAATAAATCATTAATTTAAAAATAAAAAGAAAGGCACCACCCATAAAGAAATAAAAACATAAATGTTTGTTATTAGGATTTGAAGCATGTCCTGAATTATTTTTGCCCTTGGTTATATTTAGAAACTGAGGGAATATGTGGTATTTATTAAAAAAAAAGTATCCCTTGGCATTATACCTCAATTTTTGGTTGGGTGAGGTGAAGACTTTGTCACGAAATATATTATTTATAGTAGTGAGCAAAGCTGACCATGTCAATGTTAACGCCAATAGTTTGCACTTTGCCTCCTCACCAGTGTGGTAGTAATTCAAACGATCATCAACATGCTACACATGTTTGCCAGGATCTCCTTTTTCATCACACTCCTTCATCTTCGGTAATTTATCTAGATTTTGGTATCTTATTGTCAAGGATACGAGCAAAAAAGGAATCTTTTTGCTGGTTTTTCATCAGCAATTTCTCTACTTGTTCCTCGAGGGGGACATGACTACCTTAACCTCCTCTAGGGCTGTGAGGAGGATTTTTATGTCTCTTTCTCTTTGGTGATCAAAATATCTTGGAGCCGTATCCCGGTGAGATGCGGCCAACATAGGGATGATTGTTTGACTTCTTCTAGAGGAGGCTTCATGCATCGTGTAACCTTTTTTATTCATTTTGTGTAGGCTTTGTTCAAGACAAAGCAACCTTTCTTCTACTTATTGCGAGTCTTTTTGTCGAACTATGTTATACATGCTGTTTATAACTCGTTTATATGTTGCCCTCCGAGGTTGGCTTGTAACAACTAAAATCTAGACATTGTTTCCATTCTTGATATTGTCGACGATGTTGGAGGCCTGAAGGAAGGTTTACCTTGCTGGAATTGTGATACATACCCTAAAAACAGATGCGGAAGAAGATCCATACGTAATGGAGTGTTTATAAAGGCTTGACCTGCACCTCTTTAAGGATATGGAAATGGATCTCTTTTGCCTTGAGCAACAATGGCTACTTCGCGTAAGGCAACAAAGTGTGTGTCTCCAGAACCTACCATTGTTAAAAGATCTAGTGGTTAGAGATTCGTAAAGTTGAAAAATCCAAGTTGATAAGCTACCAGAGTGGATCGAAAATAGAGGATTTGGGGTTCAATATTAGGAAATCTAATTTGCTAGGTTAAGAAACTTCAATTTGCTTAATTAACGGATGAGTATTTGATCATGAAAAATGAGGGAATTAGATGTTCATTCCTATAAATGACTCCATTGTTCTGTTATCTAGGGAACCATGATTGAACGGATATTGGGTGTTTTAAGGTGCAAATGTGCACCCGAGCTTCGATACGGCGAGAGTAGGGCTGACCTTCAAAGTTAGCACTCCAACACTCAAGTCATTATGTGAGTAAGATGAGCCAATGAAGTTCGAATTTGAATTTTCCCTAAAACTGGTGTGCCTCCTCATTTTATATTAGAGAAGTTATAACAACACGCTTATCATAAAGCATAGGATGCCTGAGCCATTAGAAGGATCATGGATTTTGATTGCCTACAGATTACCCTAGGATAACACTCATACCAACCAAGTGATTTGGTGTATTTTTGCATTCTTTGGGTCGTTATTGTTGGAGCTTTTGTCCGGCCCAAAACACTACTTAAACATAAAGCAAAAAACACATTTAGTTAAAGTGTTAAAGGCTTAAATATCTCACAAATAATGAGTTATCAGTTATACAATATTATATTGTTTCAAGACAACCTCTAGGAAAAAATGAAATGATTGGGATGCCAAAAGTAATATAGGGGAAAGAGTCTTCACCAATAATAACCATATTTCCATCTAATATTTCTTGTTCATAATGAATATACACCCTCAAGATTTTTAGCTCGGGATGAAAGAACCAACCTTATTCAAAGCGTTTTCAAAGGAAGATTTCATGATGGAATAATTGACCTCAATGACCTTAATAAATTTTTGATTCAGATATATCTTTTCAGGCTATGCCATATCTAACTTGTCTTGATTCGCCTTCAAATCCTTGTGCGCCTCGTGAAGAGCCTTTTCTAATTTGTCCATTGTCTTGTGAGAAGAACCAATGGTCTTCTAGATAGTGGCCATAATGGTCTCTACATCAAATAGTTACTTCCGGACAACAGTCAAGAAGCTTTGTCTTCTTTAATCTCCAATTATTTTTCCATCATGTCCAAAGTAGACAGAGACTCATACCTTTTCACTTTATCACCCACCTTTTTTGAAAGCTTCATTAATTTGGTAATCTTATGTAGAAGCTTGTTTCTTTAAATACTAATTGTATCAAGGATTTCATGGATAACTCCCTTCCTCCCTTGAAAATTCATAAAGGATAGAGTGTCCCCTTTGTCGCTCCGTGAACAATACAAAGTCGTCACCAAACTTTATTTATTCCAAAGGAAAGGGAAAATACCGATAAAATCCTTGAAATTAATGAAAATAATCGTCACATCCAAGAGCAGATTCGGGAATCAATTATGCAAGGGGAACGTATTAGCACCTCTCACATTCGTTGTACTCAATGGGAACCGTTTTGTTTGTTCTTTGTACGAATGTGTGTTATTATCTGAAGATTACTTGCGATTGGGATTTTTTTTTATTAATTAGTGTGCTCTCCAAGGATTTAGACCCTCATGCCTATGTATTCTCATAGTGCAATGAGAAAATCAGAGCTCCGTAGTTTGTGGTTGAAAATACAAATTTGTTGGTTGTTTTTAATGAACGATGTTAATGTTCGCATTGTAACAGTTAAACGTTGCTTGTATGCTCGCATATGGGAGACCTAAGAATTTGTTTCTTTGCGATATAATGGATGCGCTTGGATCACATTCTAGCAGTTAAGCATAGCTTGTATGCTTGCACATGGGAGGCTTAAACGTTGTTCGTATTGCGCTAGAACGGAAATAACATGCCCTTTGTGAAAATGTTTTCAAAGCCCTAAGGAAAAAAATTGGATTTGATTGGTTTTAGAGTGGGACAATTGCATCATTACCTCTCTTTTTCATCATAAAAGTTTTTGTTTATGAAATTTGTGAGGTGATTTTAATCGTTGGTACTTTGAGGGAGACAAGCATCTAACCATAGGCTAAGTACGACCGACATTTAGAATACTCAGGAGCTGAAAGGACAATTGCATACTGACCTTTGATTTTCATCCTATGAGGACCGAATTAAACTTGTTTATTTAAAATGTTTTGGATGGGAGACAAGTATTGGACCACAAGCTAAGCACGACCGACAACCAAAGTACTTGAGAAATGGTGTGTACAAGTACGTACATCCCATCCTTTTTCATCCGGTTTATTGTAAAAATGTCTTGAAAATGACTTGACATTGGATTGAGTATTTGAGGTTGAGTAGAACAAAATTTGTAAATTAAATGAAAGAGATACTTGATGTTGGATAAAACACTCGTGTTTCATTCAATTGAATTTGATTTGGAAAACACTTGGCGTTGGATCAAGTTTATTTTTGTTCTTTTGGAAAAGGTTCTTTTTAGATCACTTTTTTATTATTATTATTTTCACGTTAATGGGCGCATGATTGATCTAAAGGATCAAGTAAAAGATCTAATCCAATTTAAATGATCAAGGGATTTGTGATCACTCAAATGGATGAAAACCTAAGGGAACATGCAATTATTCATCAGAAGTTACCTAAAAGTCCTAATTTACAACATGTAATTAATTAATCAAAATTAAATTGATCGACTAATCAACAAGAATAGAGATCATGCTAATAATCACACCATAATCACATGAAATATGAAAAATAGATCAAGCATTAAGAATTGAAAATAATCATGCCACCTTAAATTTCTAAGTAAACATGAAATTAAATTAAAAAGAAATTATAAATTAAACTCAATTAAAGCTAATCATAACTAATTGAAATTAGAAATTAAATTCTAATAAAATTAATCCAATTAAAACAATTAATCTAATGAAAGATGTATTAAGATGTCTATTTAAAAATGTTATAGAAAATGATTAAAAGAAAAAAACAATAATTAATTGAAAAAACAACAAACTGCCAGGGGCGTATGGCCTAAAAAAGGGTGTGTGGACAATAAAAAAGGTCCAACTGGGTGCCAAAAAAGGGCTCAATGGCAGGTCAACAAAGAACATGGGAGTCAATGGTCAACAGAAGAAGCCAACGGAAAGCAGAATTCTGGTCGTTTGATTAGATCACACTAGATCTCACAGTCAGGAGCATGATCATGCGTTGCACCTGAAATGCATGGGATTGGTCTCATTTGTCTTGTAGTGGTTTTGTCTTATATGCTCTATGCAGAACCAGCAAGAATGCACCACATGGTGGAGAGAGAAAGAGAGAGAGAGAGAGAGAGAGAGAGAGAGAGAGAGAGAGAGAAATGCCTATGCCACATGGCGCAAGACTGTGCATTTTGGATATTAATCATTTGTTCATCAATTGTTCATTAACTTTACACACATTCATGAATTTGATCTATTAAAAATGATTAAATTCAACATAATATGCAAATTATATATCATCAGACTCAATTTTTCGCACTGAATCCAAATACGCGGTCGAATTTTACACATGAGCCACAAATTTTGAAGAATCAAGCGAAAAGGTGAAAAATAAAGTGTGTAAAGAATTGATTGATTCACATTCATTATAATGATTCTCGAAAAAGTAATCATATTTTCATAATCGTGTTGAAAAATTGCTTCTAATGATATATTCATATATAATTAACTGTTAAGAATTAAAAATTCACTATTTTCAAGTTTATGTGCTCCATGCAAAAATAAGTGATTATCTAATAAGGAATTCAAAACAGTCGCTTAAGTCGATCAACCAACAAACATCCAATAATTTATGACAAAGGTGTGGAAGAGATAAAGGATAACCAACATAGCGGAGATTTGCTCCAGTTAGTGTTGAAAATCGGAGTGTCAAAGAGAAATACGGAAAACTTCAAGAATAAGCTCCTTTCATCCAATTAACTTCCAAACTTTGATAATTATTCTTGATGATAAATGAATGTTGAAGATGAATCTTGAATGTAGAATATTGATGAATATGCTTGAATTGATGAACTTTGAATGATGATTGTTGATGAAACTTGATAAACTTTAGATGATGATTGTTGATGATAATGTAGAAATTATTGATGAATGACTTTTGATGATAATGCTTGAATTGTTGATTGATGAGTTGTGGCTAAGGTCTACCATTTTAGAACTTCAATGTGAAGTTCTAAATGATGATGAAGATGAACTTTAGTGAGGGCGAGGAATAAGATGAATTGAGAAGAAAAAAATGGTGAAAAAATAATGGTTAATTGTGAATTTTCTAAGTTAGGTTAGTTAACCCCCAAAATATGGATCAAATTTTGAATTTTTGGGCTTGAAATGATGTTGGAAAATATTGGGAAACAAACCATGGAAGTGAAGCTTGATGGAAGATGAAATTTGTTAAAAAAATAGCGCTTGACATAATCATGACACAAGTCATTGGTGATGAATGATGATACACCTCTTGATCAAATGCTTGTAGAATAGGTCTAAAAAGATTCAGGAGTCAACATCGAGTCAATGGTCAACAATTGACCAAAAAGTCAACTATACCTAAAAGATGCAATTTTTTACCCTCTTTCCTTGTAATTCATTCTTTTGACTTGTATCTCAAGAAATATGCATTATACGTGAATTTCTAATAAATGAATGAAATCTTTTTTTTTTCAACTTTGCCATTTTCTTCGAATCCAAGCAAACCTCTGAATTAAGTGATCATCAGTCCAATCTCCAAACTAATCGTGGCTATCAAATAAATAGATGATCTGCACCATAAGTAATATGGGAAATAAACTCAAATAATTACAAAATGATATTCGCCTTGAAAATCCACTTAAATTGGTTACATCCATTATTACCGAACCTTTTGCCTAAATTTGTTATAATATACAAACGCCGATGAATGACCTAAATGCATGATCAAATGAACAAAATTATAGGTCATAGGAATTGAATGAGGAGGTAGAGCAAATTTTGGAGTGGATAGCACCAAAGCAATGCAAAGTGACGATAAGGTAGTTTGAAGAGTTTGTAAATGTAAGACTGTGTAAATCAAGAACATTTGGACCCATGTCCACTAACCATTCCATGAAAATCACAAAGGCCAAAACCTCGACTCAACTTTACCAAACTAGACTTGTGGGCAATTATTCTGGTTTGGGCGCAAGGCCTATATATAGCCATAGTCCAACCCAAACATTAAATACACTAAAAAGGCTAAATTTGTGAAGGTTATGGATCGTCCTATCAAGAGCAATCTCAATAATGTGCCGTTAGGTCAAAGAAATTATTTCTTCAATTATATACCCAAAGAATATTAAAGGATCTCAGGAACAAGTATGAACATGCCCTAGAAAATCATTTGCTAAAGGCAAATAATTGAAAGAGGATTGTCCGATCACAAAAAAATACTTTAAAACCTATCTCTTTAGATAACTATTTTGCACAAGAAGATTCTAGGTCCCCAAAATCCTAAAATCTAACTATAAAGAAAAATATATATCAAATCAAGATACATATTTTTTCTACCTTAAAACACCTCTCACTTAGAATTGTCACTAACATTGACACAAGAGTATTTGCATGTGTTATCATCCCTTGACGTCTGCCAAACTTAGAGTATAACACATATTACTAGGAATCATCCTATATCTGATTCTTTTATAAGTACGTGAGCAACTTCAATTCATCCTGAGATTTATTATTATTATAATAATAATAAAAAAAATAAAAAATAAAAAATAAAAAATAAAAAATAAAAAATAAAAAATAATAATAATAATAATAATAATAATAATAATAATAATAATAATAATAATTATTATTATTATTATTATTATTATTATTATTATTATTATTATTATTATTAGTGGTGTTTGTCCAAACTATTTACCTCCTAAAAGCAAGTTATTTATTTGTGTTTCCTAATAATAGTTGAAACAAAATAAAGGTACACGCCAGTATAAACAATAGTGTTTGACCTCAAGAATGAAGGATGGATGGTAGGGAAGTTACTCGTAAAATCTGAATTGACAAGAGTGAGTGGAGTAGGTTAAAGAATGCTTCTAGAATATTTTGTATACAATGGCAAAAGAAAGTGAAAAGGTAGAAAGAACATGTACAATACAACATAAAAAGTTGGAAAAACGAATCATTATAGATAAGTGTCAGTTTTTCGTGTGTACTACCGATGGAAATGTTTGGTAGGCATTGTCTGTTTTAAACTACTGGATCAATGAACCATGTGAATTTAGGCAAAGAGCATATGCTTTGGTAGGCCTACAGTTTTTATTTTTATTCTCCAATAATTCTGATATCATTTTCTTTCTCTATATAAAGTTTACAATTTAGATCATTTATTTATGCGAATGAGGTATGGTTTAATATTAAGCTAGCGTTATACTCAACTAATTCTATGAGGGTAGTTCCTAAACTAATTAACGATAGTCAAACCACAATTATTCACTTGGATCAACAGGAAAATAAAGAAAGATGCTAAAAGGAGAAGGAATAAAAAAACATTGAAGCCTTAAGTTAGTGCCGATTTGTTTTGTCTGAGAATCAGAGTTGCGGTTAAAATATTGATCATTATGTGAAGAATTGTTGAAGGAATATCTGTAAAGAAGAAAAACCAAATAAAAAAGAAACTGAGCGAAAAGATATTGCTGAATACATTCCTCTAAAAGATATTTTACTATCGCCAAGAAAATGTGGAAGGTGATAAGCTGGAAAAACAAATAATATGATATTTTATATACTCATGAGGAATAGATCTCTGATTTGTTTAGCCAATAAGAAGGCTTCATGCATGTCAAAAGAATTTATAATTCTATCCAACAGAAAAAAAATCATAGTTTATTTTGTTTCTTAATTTAAAAACTTTTAATGTTAAAATTATATTTTTATTAATATATTTTTAGAAGGTATTGTGAATTATATAATAGAGAGAAGATGTCAAACATAAATAAACCCAAAGACAGACCTCAAGAATAAGTATGAACCTGCATTAGAAAAACAGCTGATCAAGGAACATGATTAAAAGGTGATTGTTAGATTACATAATGAATAATGTTTTAACACTTTTTTTTTCAAGAGAACTATTTTATACAATAAGTTCTAAGTTCCGAATTTGACTATAAAAAGAAATAAAATATGTTAAATCAAGATATACGTTTTACTAAAATTTCTCATGAGAATTTTTTGGTAGTGGAGCAGCATAGTTGTAAGATAGAGTCCGATCAATAGACTAAGCAAATAAGGTGGAATCCTCCCTCCTTCGAGTTAGGTGTGATTGTCCACGAATGAAATTAATAAGAATTGCTTGATAGTTGGATGTGATGGTCTTTTAAAAGGTTGTACAAGTGAGTAATTTTGAGGTTTTGTAAAATATTTGGGTTCTTGTAGTTTATATATTGTTGAAATTTGGAGTATGCTAAAAGGGTTTAGATTAACAAAAGAATTTGGGACAACCTCTTTTCTTCCTCCTTGATCCTTATACTAATATTGGGATCTAGGGGTTTTAGCACCACTTTGCTCCACAAACACTTAAAACTTAATCAAAGATTAGTAGAAAAATTTAATTTATCAAGCAATTAATAAACCTCCCTTTCAATCTCTATTAAGTGTACTACCTTAAAACCTCAAGATAACATGAGAAAATTCCCCCTTTCGAGGGAACGAGAAACCACCATCAACTTCCCTTCTCTATGAATCATTTTATACAAGAGTTAATCCAAATACAAGACTGATAAATCAATTATGAATTTATCACATCAACCTTCTAAGAGGTTTCGTGATCACAACTGTTGAACGATACCATTAATGTCAACATCTTTTTTATATTTGTTGTGTGTAGAGAATTAGATATATTTATATATTCCTTAGGTGTATGTTTGGGAAAATTGTTGATATGATCAATGAATTTGTAATCTAAGATAGAATTGAAGCTTTCTAGTCGTTCAATTTTAATCTGCATCAAATCATACGTTCTTGCACTAGAATTCGTTAGTGGCACCGAATCGACAACATATGCATAAGGCAAAACATGCTCGGTTTGAAAAAGATGTGTATCATCCTTCCTTCTTAGAAACTTGTTTTCAAGCAGAGAGTTGCTCAGTTTATCAAACCAAATTCTAGGAGCTTATTTTAGATTGTAGAGAGCCCTTTTCATTTCGAAAACATGAATAAGAAAAGTTTCATAAAATCGGGAGGATGATCCACATACACTTCCTTATGGATGTAGTCGTTCAAAAACACACTTCTTGCATCCATTTGAAAGAGTTTAAGAAAATATAATGCATAAGAAATCTAGAAGCATCCTTATGCCTTCTAATCCAACTACATGGGCATAAGTTTTATCTAAATTTATGTCTGGTTGATTATAACCTTTCACAACGAGTCTTTTTTTATTTCTAAAAATATTTCAAAAGCATAAATCTTGTTGTGAAGACCCACTTAGGCTTCAATCACTGGATTAACCGAAGCTTTGGGAACAAGCTCCCAAACATTGTTTTTTTCAAATTGATTTAACTCTTCTTGCATAGAAAGAGACCAATGTCCGTCGAAGATAGCTTCATCAATTTTCTTTGGCTCAATTTTTGAAACAAAATCCACAAGGTTACATACCTTATTAGGGGAGTGTCGAGTACTAACTCCCTTAGGAATATCTCCAATTACATTTTGTATAGGATGGTCTTTGGCCGTCCTCCATTCCTTTGGAAGATTTTAATGATCTAAGGATCTTCTTCATTCTAATCTTGAATTGTATCTTGATCTTGATCGTATTCTAGTCCTTGATTTTTATTTTCATTCTATAGGTTTGTATTTTCTATAATCCATGTACAATCAATAACCTCTACTTCTACCTACTAGGGTTAACTTAATAAAGGTAATATGTATGAGTTCTTCTATAATCATGATCTTTTCGAAAATAATTTTTAAAAAAGATTTTATTTCAAGGTTTTTAAGGACCATGTATATAGAAGAATTTAAAAGATACATTATAATTCTGATAAGCCGTCTCAATTGGTAGCTAAGTAGGGACATTAACTTTCAGAGGAGCGTGTTTGAACCCGCCACATCCCACTTGTTCACTTTAAAGGTGAATTATAACCACTGGACTATTTGACAAAAAAAGATACATTATTACCTTTGTTACTCAACTTAATTAGAACTAAATTGTGCAATAAAACTTTATTTAAAAGAATAACTTAAAGGTAGAATTAAGGATCTTACCAAAAGTCACAGGTTTAATGATATTGCCATGTTCTTTCTATAAGAAGAGATTTCTCTTCTTGTACGAGTGAAACAAGAGAACATGTTTATTTCCTTAGTTGTTTGACTTAAAGAGAAATTATCGATATCATATTTTGAATTCAAGTTGTCAAGCACATCTGCATCGTAATTTGACTTTTTGATCTTTAGTACCCAAATATTTTTGGATCATTTGATGTTAGTGTAATACATATTATGAGCAAACATCTTTCTCTTTTTACTTTCACAATGCTCTTTATAAAAATGTGAGGGAGGATGCCCTTGTTTGCTTGCATGATTTTTTATTTATATAAAACAGAACATAGGAATATGGTCGTCTTTATTATAGTAATTGCATTTAGATGTTGGTTGAGCATTGCAAATAGTTCTAAAGCTTTTAGCGTTGTTTTTAGGTTCATAACCATGATCAGCCTTATTGTATGACTACCTTTGGTTACTTAACAAAAGATTCAAGTTATCTTTTCCTTTAGTGAATTTATCGAGTGTGTTTTGAAGATCATCAATTTTATTTTTCAAAATGTCTCATTGATCAAACTTGATAGATTCATCTAATACTTTGTAAAAAGTGGAGAAGTTTTGAATTAGATCATCTTGTCTCTCTTTAAGTCTTTCTATTTCTTCAAATAAGTTTTTATTTTTTAATTCGAGGGAAGAAATGGTATCTTTGGAATTGTTCTAATTTACCTGTTTCTTTAGTTAGAACTTTACATATATGAAACAAGTCTTGATAAGAAAAATAAAAAGTTATCTCACCTCCTTCATGATATTTCATGAGACATGTGTTTGCTTCTTCCTTGTCAAAGGATTCCACATCATTTTCATCCTAAGGCATGTAGGTTTTCTGAGCTTATTTTTGCACTTTCTTGGATCTCCTCTATTCTTAGAGCAATTTTGTCTTAAGTGCCATTTCTTTCCGCATTGGTGGCATGTGGGAATGAAGGATTATCCTTCGTTATTTTGCTCTTGGAAACTTGAATTTTTTTTTCGTGCCATAGGAACCCCTTGAATTTTTGAAACACGAGTTTCATGTATTTGTTAATCTCACATTGACAATCTTCATCTATGGATTCCATATCTTTGATGTTAGTAGCTTTTAGTGCAATAATTTTTCTCTTCTTCTTTGTCATCAGCAAGTCTCATTAGCTCCATCGTGTGTTCCTACAATTTACTTCTTGAGATTTGGCTTACTATAATATTGATACAAGTGAATCAATAGATTTTACCCCTGTTTAGACCCAAGAAAAAGAGAGTTTTTCCATGGGTTGAGCTCACAGACCAAGTAGAGATTTTACAGGCTAATCTTAATAACCAAGCAAAACTTTTCCATGTTGAGTTCTATAACCAAACAGAGTTTTTGAATATGGTTAATCTCAATAACAAAACTCAATTATTCAGGAGTATCACACTCTTGAAAGCAACAACAATGGCACGACACAAGTACAACTCTTTCCTCAAAAGCAATTTTCACTCACTAGGCACTAAGACAACTTTGGTGAAAATAAATATTGAGAGATAGGGGGGGGGAGTGTGTGTGTGTGTATGTGAGAGAGAATATATAAATGGAGCAGAATTAGAGAAATCGTGAATTTTGGTGTGAAATGAAGAGAGGAGGCGCCTCCATTATATAGGAGAAGATTTGGATTAAAAAAGAAATAATCCATGGCCCAATTAACTCACTTAATCGGTTAGGTCCTAAGTATAATCGATTATGTACATTAAATAATCGATTATTTGTGCCAAATATGGAAGGTTTGATAGAGAACCTTTATAAATCATTAAGAGGTTTTAATAATCGATTATACAATTGATTATGTTTCATCTAATTGATTAGCTTTAGGATCTAATAAATTAGGTATTTCAAAAAACTTCTCAATATCAAGATGACAGTCTTCTAATCAACAGGCTAAGGCTTAAAAATATTTTTAGGTGTTTTGTTAAGTAAAAATAGGCTTCAAAAAGGAGTTAAGTGTGTGTGTATGTGTGTTTGTATGTGTGTGTGTGTGTGTGTGTGTGTGTGTGTGTGTGTGTGTGTGTGTGTGTGTTTGTGTGTGTATGTGTGTGATTTGCCTTAGTACCTTAAGAGTTATTCTCCTACTTTCACAAGACTTTGGTCACTTAGATAGACACGACTAGGCGAGCTTTCACACTTCCTCTCTTTCATAACTCTGAAGCTTTCAAGTCCATTTTCCAGATATTTAGATCATATAATAACTTCATTGAAACCTTTAATATTATACTTGATGAGGATTGATAAATCAACAAGTTAATCACTATCATCCAAGAGTTGGAAATATATTATTGTGGAACTATTTTCTTATAGGTTCAATCAAGATTGATCAAAGCTAAGTAAGTCAGCCCTATCATGGTTTTGATGATGACAACTCTTCTTTGATAACAACTTGTGAATATTCATCTTAAATCAAAGGCAAATCAGTAAAAGATGCACAAGATTGTTTATTCAAAGCTCTTCCTCCGAATAAAGTCGAAGAGTTAGGGGTTAATGATTTTGTTTGATATCCACTGATGATTGCATCAAACTTGAAGATATCTCAATCATCATCTCCAATAAGACTCAAGCAAGTTCTTGTGATATTGGTGTATTTAAAAAAGTCTTCAAACTTCAAAGTATGAAAGAGAGGAAGTGTGAATGATCGCATGATCATGTTTGAGCAATCAGTGTTTTGTAAAAAAACAAGGGATTTTTTAAAAAAATATTATGGCTAAATCACTCACTCACTAAAACCATTTATAAAGCCTTTATTTCTCAAAGATAGCAACCTAAAAATGTTTTGAAGCCTATCCAGATGGATTGGAAACTATCAGAATGATTAAGGCATGTATTTTGAATTGTCCAATCGATTGGATAAGGGAAAATTATGTCCATGATCGATTATGATTGTGTCTTGATAAAGAGTAACGACTCTATATCAAATCTTTCAGAAATGGGAGAATATAATCGATTATTTAGGTCATTCAATTGGTTGGGATAAAGACCCAATCTGTTGGGCCATTAATTTTGACCATGGCTCTTTTCTTTTTTCCTACCAACCTTTGGCATATAAATGAGCTATCTCACTCTCCTCATTCTCTCTCTAAAATATTTTTCTACTTTCTCTCGCATCAATTTAGCCACAGTGCTTTGAGAAATTTCTTTAGTTTAAGTGAGAAAACTTGTTCTGGAAAGGGTAAATTTATAAATTCACCAAGAGATATTTTCTCTTTAGTGAATATCTTTTCTTAGGAAGTATGTGTTTGAGTTTGAAGCTAAACTCGTTAGAAGCTTTGTTTGGGGATTTAGTATTAAGTCACCATTTGGTTCATGAGATGAGCCACATAAGGAAAAACTCTCTTTCGGGGTTCTTGAAGATAATAAGTGAAAATTATTTTCTTCGACTCTTGAGCTCAGCTCAATGTAAAAGCTCTACTGGGTTTGAGATTAGCCTGGTGTAAAATCTCAGTTCAGTTCTTGAGCTCAGCCCGTGTAAAAGCTCTATTTGGTTTGAGATTAGCCTGGTGTAAGAGTTCAATTTAGATTGGAGACTAACCGCTCAAAGCTTTATTCATGTTTGGAAGGAAAACTAACCACTTCGGTCTGTTGTTCACTATTCCATTGGTAGTAAACCTGAAACTTCATTTTTCCTTGTATAAGGGAGTTCATGAGTTTAACCTACTAAAATCTCATAAGCATTATTAGATACTCTCAAGATCAAATCTTGGGGCGAATAGTAGGTCACTTCATTTAGACCGAACCTTTATAAATCCTGGTGTCATCTCTTTTCCATTATCTTTTACTTTCTGCATAGTTTTTTTACTTTGTTTTTTCGTTTCTTTACTCAAACCTTTTCTTGAAAATGTTTTTGAAATCTGATTTAGAACACAACTTTGTTTTAAAATATCATTTTTCAAACCCACACGATTGACACCCTCTTGTGTATGGAGTCACATGTTCATCAATTACCATCGACTTTAACAAGCATAAGTATTATCGTCATCAAAACATCAAGAAGCTCACCAAAGTTAGGATCATAAGTTGCATGCATGCAAGCACATAGATCCACCTCAACAAGGGGACTATTCCAATTTGTTCAATATTAATGTTGATGTTAAACAACTTGATGTGAAGCAATAGTTGTGCCAAATGAATTTTCGTCTCAAACACCATGATACAATAAGGGTGGTAAGTGTTCATTGTCGTTTTTCTTCACTCAATGATTATATACATGTTTAGTTCACCAATATCCGACTGCAAAGCGATGATGTGAAAACTAGGGGTGGCAAACGGGCATGCCCGCCCCGTTTTCGCCCGCCCCGCAAAAGCCCACAAAAAAACGGGGCGGGGCGGGGCGGTCATAGTTGAGGATGCGGGCCTAAAACTTAGACCCGCCCCGCAGAAAAGTGAGGGCGGGGCGGGGAAAGCCCGCGGGCACGACACTCTTTAAGCCTAAAAATGCAAAAAAATATGTAAATACATGTGCCCGCAAAAGCCCGCGAAAAAAACGGGGCGGGGCGGGGCGGACACATTTGAGGGTGAGGGCCTAAATCCTTGGCCCGCCCCGCACAAAAGTGCGGGCAAAACGGGCATTCCCCGCGGGCCGAGCCCGTTTTGCCACCCCTAGTGAAAACCATCTCCTAGATATTTGGTCAGTATAGTACTAGTGAACTGTTTTAGTTGATGGATTATTTATATTCATTATGTTTGTTCATATATTCAATAATTTCAAATTCTAGATTTCATATGCCTCAAAACACACCCCAATTCTAAAGTTTATTAAAATTGGTTGAAAAAATAAATTCCTTAAAAATGGTTAAATACTAAAAAAAACAAATTTATTTTTGTCTATTAAATACTCTCTCTTGACTATAAAATAAAAAATTAAATTAAATAGTTTCTATCAAGTATAAGTGTAACAATTATGTTTGGATTGATTTTCAATTAAAAACGTATGAATTTATTAAATCTATACAAGTTTGGTTTAGTTCGGTAATTGTGTTTTCACAAATGAAACTAAACTAAATTAACTAGTTTGGTTTAATTTGAATCGGGTCAGTTGATCAACTTAAAATACTTTTTTTTCAAAAATATCATTCATGCGGTAACAATTCTATATCACACTATCATTTTTTTCAACCTATCATTTCTTCAAACAAATGATTTCATGCTCTCTATTTTAAAACAAATTCAAGCTAAATAAAATTAATTCATACAAGATATTCAAAATTTAATAAATCCACACAACATACTAAAAATAATGGTAGTTCACCATCAAACACAAATACTTTCGTCCTTAAATTAAATAAATTCATACAACATACTCAAAATGATGTAAGTTCACCATCAAATTTAAATAAATGCATACTATATACTCAAAAGGATTTTAGTTCACAATCAAATACAAATAGAAATACCATGAAATTAAGTTCATGATACATATATATATATATATATATATATATATATATATATATATATATATATATATATATATATATATATATATATATATATAATTATAATTACAGTAAATCAATAATAAAGAATTATATGTTATACCCTGCTATATATTTATTCAATAATAAAAGGCTAAAATAAATTATCCCTGATAAAAAGTTTTTGTTTAAATAACTTTTTTTTAGAAAAGATTCTGTCATACCCCAATTTTGTCCTACCATTTATTTACGTTTAACTTATTTTGCATTGCATTGTATCATTCTCAATCCCATACTAGTTGCATTCTTATTCCTTTTGCATTGCTTCATAACAAACCATTTGGCCCTTGACCATGATCATTCATAATTTGATTGTATTTGTCTCATTTGCATTCACATTTCATCCATAATAGGCCATTTGGCCTATGTCCACGAGCATTCATATTTAGATCTTGTGTATGACCTTGTCCTTTAAGGTCTAATTTCATCTTAGGTCACATAATATTAGCATAGTTCTTGCATTTTAAACTTGGTTCATCATTCATTATAGTATATTCTTGCATTCATGATTCCATGTTCATAGTAAATGAGGAGGTCTATCTTAATTTTTCCAAGTGCTCTATGAAGATGTTATGACATAGCATCCAAAAACCAATTGGAAGTTTATTATTGGAATAGGTCTTTATTATTTATAAAGTGAATATCCATCATATTCTCATACTACATATTACATAGCTTATGTTTCACATTACATTGCATGGAGTTTTAGGAACCAAGTCAAATTAAAGGCCATAGTTCACTCATTTTGTCATACAGGTTATTTAACTTGCAAAAGAGAATGAATAATTGAGTTGATACAAGTTAATTTGCATTATTTTACATTGCCAATATATTAGTATATCAATAATATAAAAAATAGAAAAATACAAAAATACCAAAATGAAAAGGGGATTTCATTTTGCACAATCAACTTTGGCCTACATTTTCCACATAAGCATGCTCGTCATTATCGGCTCATGATTCCTCATACCATCACCATGATTTTTTGAGTTGATCAACATGTCCACACATCCACACCCTGCATCACAAATAAACAAAAAAAAATACAAGTATCAAAACAAATTAAAAATCACACATGTCTCTTAGCAGCAGTTCAATTTCATCATCATATCATAATGCATCCAACAACATATCATACATACATAATTTTAATTAAAATAAAATAACAAAAATAATCAAACAAACATCATCAAACAAACAAACTGCAATGATAAACGCGTGAATCATGTTATCATTCATCCATAAAATACAACACTAACATCATACACGTTTAACATCATACATCATTTTAATAAACAAAAGCAAACAAAATAAATTGTAACAATTCAAGCAGTGAAACACATGAGCAAGCATACCATTTATCTCCATGAACTCAAATCATCACCCATCATCAATAAACACATTTCCTAACTATCATACCCTAAATTTTACACTGAGTTTCTCACTCACATCAGCATAGCATAATCTATCCATTTTGTCGTGCATTTCTTCCGTTAAAAGAATTCATGAGGGTTCAGATAAAAAGTCAAGAATTCTGACATTTTATATAGTCTTGATGATATTTATTCAGTCATCTGTTGATTAAGAAGTCAAAAGACCTGATTTCTGAATCCTAGTGCATCCCATTTTCTATTTCATCATGTTTCAGAGGTCTAGAGGGTGATAATCGAGGGTATTATCGTCATCTAAATCTTTGTAGAGTTTAATTGTAATTGAGAATTAGAAGTAAAATGGTCCAAGATCGATTCATTTGCATCTGATTGTCTATTCACGATTTATTAAGTCAGCAATTCAGTACATCCCCAAGACACCTGCATTAACTACTCATCATGACATGCATTTTATTTTGTGTAGCGCTTAAAATATCGGTCAAATTAAATTTTTGGATCTACAGACATATCGATTAAATCGTTTCTCAATTGTACGTCAAATTAGCGGGTGAAATTTTTCAAAATCGAGCTTGCAAACGTCAGTATTCTTAATCTACAGTTCCCGTTCATTTTTTAACCGGTCGTTTTAATTTTCCGATTACTTTTTCGATCGCATTTTGAGTAACCTAAGTCTTTTAACCGGTCATTTTTTATTTCAAAATATGATTAAAACATGTATGTTTCCGAAAAGTTTATTTCGTGTTGATCATTTTACTGCATTCATTTTAATTTTTTGGGCATTTTTTGCGTCCGATTTCTACTC
Source organism: Lathyrus oleraceus (assembly GCF_024323335.1). Classification (NCBI taxonomy): domain Eukaryota; kingdom Viridiplantae; phylum Streptophyta; class Magnoliopsida; order Fabales; family Fabaceae; genus Lathyrus; species Lathyrus oleraceus. Next base: position 77,081,980 of record NC_066585.1, read on the forward strand.
ATTTGTATCCCTTTTATTTTATGTCTTTTATCAAAATAATCAGCAAAATGAAATAGAATTAACTGTAGTTTTGTTTCGATTTTATTGTCTTTATTTTTTGGTGTTTAACTTTATTTAGCTTTTCTAAATTGTTTGATTTTTTTTTGTGAGTTTTCTTGTGTGTATTGTTGTTGTGTTGAGAAAAATTGTTCTTTCTGATCGTATTTTTGGTTCTTCTAATTCAATTCAATTGACTTTAGGATATTTTCTTTTTTTTATGGTGTTTTCCTAACTTAATATTGTGATTTAATAAAAAAAATAGAAAAATATAATACTAATGTAACTAAATAACAAAAGTAATTAGATAAACAAAATAATACTAGTAACAATATAATAATAATAATAATAATAATAATAATAATAATAATAATAATAATAATAATAATAATAATAATATATCACTAATAATGATAAAAAGTTAATAGTAATGAAAATATAATATCAATAATACTAATAATATATCCCTAATAATGATAAAAAGTTAATAGTAATGAAAATATAAACAATAATACTAATAATATATCCCTAATAATAATAAAAAGTTAATAGTAATGAAAATATAATAACAATAATACTAATAATATATCCCTAATAATGATTAAAAAAGAGTTAATAGTAATGAAAATAGTAATAATAATATCTAAAAAATAATAATGCTGAAAAATAAAAAGGTAGAATATAGAGAAAAGAAATCATAAAAAAATGCAATAAAAAAGGTGGAATCCCGAGAAAGTTACAGTAGTTGTGTAATTAACAGTATATAATGAGTAAATTTTGAAAATATAATGAATAAAGGAAATATAAAAAAAGTAATGAACAAATTTTAAAAAAAAAATCATCATAGAATCATCATTTAGTTTAAGAAAACAAATTGAGATAAAAGAAAGACGTAAAACAAACTAATTAAAAAAATTGAGACCCTTTTGAAAAAAAGTTTGAGACTCTGTAAAATTTTGTGTGTTTGAGTGAGGCTATGTGTGAAATTCTCTAATTCATTCTAATTCTTGTGTGAAAATTAGTGTGGAAAAGGATCTTATTTTTATACTAATAACTAGGTTAAAAAAATAGTTAAAAAAATTAAATTGTGTCAAATTAAAAATTAAATCAATTTTTTTTATGAAGAATATCACAAGAAAAAGGTCCTGGTTCATTGCCTGATCACGAAGTTATAAAAAGTGCTAAAAATAACAAATCATCGAACTCAAGACCTCTCCTTTGTAACTTCTTTCACGCTCTTATACCAACTATGCCATTTCATTTATTCGAAATAAAGGGGCACTATAAAACATATGAAGGATGGACAAAATTTTGGGTACGACAACTGCCTCTATTTAATCACCTTTGAACTGAGATGATGATGATAGTGAGTCTTCATCATCTCATGGTGCAAGATGATTAAATACATATAGGAGCCATAATTGTATTCATGGAGTTAGTAGAGTTTAGGGATTAGTAAGGACTGGATGACTCTGGTACTCTTTTGGTATCCAAACCAACCTTAAGTACGAACAAAACACAAAGATAAGAAGTTTTCAAATAATAACTAATAAAATGCCATAGATTACCAGTAAGGGGGTTGTTTACATAGAGGAAAGGTATTAGCATCCAAAGTGTCCTAGGTACTCCTAGGGAGTCCTTTTTTATGTGTGCATATGCTTTTGGTATAAAAGATATTTGATAAAATATAGAGTGGGGGGGGGGGGGGGGCAAGAAAAGAATTTATTGATTATATTTTTGTGTTTGACAAGACCTTCGGTCTTATGCCTACGTACCAACATAAAAATGAGGTATCAAAACCCCGTAGTTCGTGGTAAAAATTTCAAAGAAGTTGATGAATTGATTTTCAAAAAATGTTTTAGTAAAAGGGCATAAAAGTCAAAGATTTAAATGGGGTTGTTAGTTTTTTTTTGTCTTTTGAAATTTAAGTCAATATGGTTAAGTTTATTTACAAATTTGATTAAGAAAAAGTTTAAAAGTCAATGGCATGAGGCCAAAGTTTCTAATCGTTAAAACATGTCTAAGTTAGAAAACACAAATAAAGAAAGTTTTTTAAAAGAGAGAGAGATTTTGAAATTAAATAAGTGGGAGGAGATGAAGGGACTACCCTAAGAAAAAATTAAAAGTTAAGAGTTGAAAAGATCTGACCAATGGGATGCAATTCAACAGACAAGAATGTCATATAGAAATCTATTTTCCTTTGGAATTTAATCAAGCAACAAGCAATAAGAAATTAGAAATATCCAGACATCAATGAAGATCAAGGAATCAAATAAAGATAGTCATATTCAAGCAAGCATTCTAATAGCTAGCAGTCTTCAGTATCTTCCAATGTATCAGATGAAATATTCCTTGATCAAATCAGAACAAAACATCAGACATGACCAATAACAAAATAATAATTAAGCACAGAGACAGAGTAGTAGATGAATCAAAGAGATCTAAAATCTTGTATCAGATAAAAGTCACTGTCAAAGATAGTTCAGTCTCAGATGTTGGCATTGCCCAAGTCCTTTAGCATAGGGAATGTTGCCTAATCCTAAGTCCAAGAGTTCAGATCAAGTCCCAACAGTCCACCAAATGTTTCATAGGTTTTTGTTGTTGTTATTAGGTGTTTTAGGGTCCTAAGACCATAAACAAAATCAAAACACACAAACAAATATATACAATTACAAGATATGGCTCAAATGAGCAGACTGAAAATGATTGAATCATAAACAAGTTATATGGAATGTAAATGGCATGACTTGAAAGTAAAAGTATAATGAATAAGAGTTAGTCAAATGGTTAGTCAAATGTTAGTGTTGAGTTTTAATTGATTAAGTCATTCTTTGGAGAATACTCAACCATTCATTCACAAGTGTGAATCCTTAAACCAAGACATCTTTCATGAGATGGGCTCTAACTTGGATAATTCAAACAAGTATGCCACTAGCTCTCATGAAAGGAAAAAAGGTCAAGTCTCCACACAATTCCATGAAGAATGAGAGACTTACAATCTCACTTACTAGAATGTTATGCTTTGAGGGTCGAATTTAGCTTTATGTTAAACAATCATAATTGGACTTATGTAGAAGTCACAACTATCTGAGGTCGGGCAATAAACATATAGATGTTAATGCATGTTAGAGATTTGGTACAAATTGATCATGAGAAGAATATGGATGAAGATGAAGAGGGAAAGGGAAATAGAAACACAAATTGATCATGAGAAGAATTTCATCTGATCAATATCATCCATTCATTTTGGGATATGAAATGTACATTTTATCAATCCCCTAAATCCAATGGTTTTGATAAAACAAAAGTCAAATCAACCATGACCAAGGCCCGAACAGAAAGTGAAACATCAAAATACTATAAAAATGGCTGTTGGTTCGTCAACAATCTCTAGCCTTCCTATGAGAGGGTTACTTGCAGGACCGACTACAAAGTCCTAGACTTAGTGTTTTGAGCATATGGCGTTTTGGTAAACAATGTTTTTGAAAGGTTTAAAGAGTGTAAACGTAACTCTTGATGAGTTAGGGATATGGTAAAAATAAGACAAACAAGAGTGTATAAATAGAAGAGCAAGAAATCAAAGGTAAATTTGGGTAAAAATTAAATGACTTATAAATGTAAGGTGGAGGCAAAGTACATTTTTTAGGAGATTGACTCTTTTCTCATAAACGCTTGGTACTTCAAGTTTTACTCCTATTGCAAATGTTCAAAATGCCACCACTAGAATCTCCCCTAACACTGGCTTAAATACTAATTAAAAGTAACCTTATGTAGGTTACAAAAACATCTCGTGATGCCACGTGTCGGTCCACTTCCCCCCATGTCGGTAAATAACTACCCACGTTCTTTGATTGCCCACGACTGCCTTCACCATTCAAGACTTCGACTTCGACTGAGGCTTATAAATGTCGACCTATAGACGCGTCCACCATCCTGTCAAGGATGCTCCGACAAGTTCCTTAGTCGAACTGACTTCCTTCTCTGGATGAAATTGGTTAGCTAACAAATTGCCCCCTGAAAAGGCTAGTTTCGACATGAGCATATCGATCGAGGAACTAGCCTTTTGATGCCTTAAATTTTGGCTAGCCGTCTTATCATTACTCATGCCCTATTATGTGATGATAACTTTTTTCGTCCGCGCGATTTCCTAGACACTCCATCATCATTAGCAGTTATCCCTAGGTCGTGGGGTCCCAACCGAAACCCATTAACTCTTCTTACTACTTCCCAGCCAGTCACTTGTCAATCATTTAGTGCTCGACTGTTCACCTTGCTAGCCTATAAATATCTCTTTCTTCTTCTTCAAACACTCTTCTGCTTCCATACTCACGTATATTTTACGCTCATACCTTCAACAACTTCTACAATGTAACTTATCACCCAGAATCTCAAAACTCCAGTCATTTGTCTCATATCATCATGGCTTCCTTTTCTCATGTCAAAGACATCACTACCTATGCTACTGGAAACAATCCCATTGCTTTCAAGCTTACTACTAAAGAGGGTATGAATCGCATTCCTCAACCCACATCCTCTGATGAAGCCGTTATGAAGAATTGGCAACGCCAGATGTTGATACCTTTCGTGGTTGATAAGAAATTTCTAGTGTTCCATGGACCTCTTGCTGACCCGAAATCTTCCCTAAAGGCCATTGAACCCTTTTTTCCTGGGTACAAACCTGCTACTCCTCCTGCTTTTGATAAATCTTTCGTACTCGACGTCAGATACGTGGAGGAAAAATCCAGGGTTTTTAGGTCCATGCCTACTCTTGGAAACAAGGAATACCTGGCATGGCTTAACAAAGTCCAACGATCCTTTACAGATAGTGAAGAGCTATATTGCCCTGGCGATCCAGATTCATGAGGGTCAACAGGTGTCTTTAGGAAAATTGCTACTGGCCTCCTTGTATCAGGCTCTGGGGTTGGCAACCCAGAAACTGAAGTTTCTTTCAAACCCTCCTAAAGCCCTGAATATGTCAGGTCCTTTATGGCTCTTACAACATTGGTTAAACGCTACCCTTGAGTATCAGTTAGGATACACAATGTCGAAGTATATTATGCGACTGAATGAAGATAGACCGATCGAAGGATCCAAGTTGGCTTTGACGACCTATCAGGAGACTCCTAATACACATATTTTCATGAAATATTTAAATATGTTCATCGAAGCAGAAAAATTTGCTCCTGGTATAGCGCCATTTGCTGACTGGACCTTTGGCCCTAAATGGTTCAAAGATCCCTTTCCCGGTGTCTCTCCACAGACTACAGCCCAATGGAACGTGATATGGATAACTTTCTTGACTCCTAGCTTGTTGTCTTACAGGATTGAACCAGGGTCGAAGGGGTTCGGTTTCATTAGCTATCAACCGAACCTTGTAGCTCGTCAGTTTGGCCTAAGCTAGATCGTTCTTAAGCCTCTGGTATCTCCTAACACCGACATTGTCTGGTCTGGTCGATCGTTAACAGCTGATGATCACAAAGCTTGCCTCTTTTTTTGTAAATATACTAACCGTTACGAACTCCCAGTCTTCAGATTTCAACAATCTTTCCTAACAACCATTGATTTTGACGAATGGTGGAATTCCTACCACATTCGTGCTTTCCCAAGTGACCAGTTTCTTCAAAACATGGTCGACGCACTTTCCACTCTCGCCGGTGATGTACCGCCTCTGCCTCTGTCTGTTAACGCTCTCGACCCAAAAATCCAAAATCCTCAAGTCAACGAACTTTTTTACCTTACGACTTTTATCACCTCTTCACACATTTTAATATTTAGGTACCTGAGGAAGTGCTTGTGGTGGACGATGAGGATTCTAACGGGAGTGTGCATTTGCGTATTTTTTCTACATCAAAAGCACCTCCCAAAACTCCTCTTACCCCTATGCAACGGAAGAAACCTCAAGCCCAGAAGACTCCAACGAAAGTGACTCCAAGGGTATCCCCAACAGTCCAGGACGATATCGAAGAAGTTCTCACTCCTCGTGATTCAGGGAGGAATCCCACTGCTTCTCCAACCCCTGTGGACCTGCAGGTATTTGTCCATAATCCTCCCCATTATCTACAAGTTTCTCTTCGTCATGTGATCTAACACTTCTACCTTTTAGGGACCGGTGGGCTCTCCGATTGAGGTCGAGACCGTGTGTAACACCCCAAAATTTGCCCTCCTCATTCATGCATTCATTTAGCATTTCATATTGCATTTCATCATGTCAATCAGAATTAGATCCAAGAAACTTTAAAAAATAAAAAAATAAAAAAAAATAAAAAAATAAAAAAAATAAATAATAATAATAATAATAATTTTTTACAAAAATAAATAAATAAATAAAATATAATAGAAAAACTTGGACTTGGACCTCTCTCATTTGAGTCCACAAAGCCATGAAAATCAGGTTATAAAAGAGGGAGATCAGACAGAAAAAGGAAGGGAAGCAAAATACTCTGAGGTTTCCTTGGAACAAAACCCTGGACAAAACCTGAAGAGAAACTTGACAGAGAACTCAGAGCAACCCCCAGGCAGCTCTGAAAAATTCAATCTGACTCACACACTTTCATCTCACGCAAACCCTAACATTGCCTTGCAAACCCAGCCGTGCCATTTGATTTCAACCGGTCTCTCCCATCAGGTTTGCCTCATTCCCATGATTTTATGCTCTTAATTTGGATCATCTGAATGTATGAGGTATGATGGATGAATTTCATTATGTTTTTTCCCACGGGTTTAATTATGCATGAATGGGTGAAACCTATGCCTTGAATGTTTAATCACATGATTTCTGAAATGTATGCCACAAGGTTTGAGGTTTCTGAAACCATACTGTTATCCATGAAAAAAATGCTTATCGTGTTTCACTAACCCTTTTGTTGAGTTTTTGTGAGGGCTCACAGACTCTTGCAGAGATGGTTTGCGTGGTTTTCCCACTTTATTTGTGGGATACCCCCTGAAGGTTCATTCCGATTACCTGTACTGACTCACCTTTCTTTGATGGCATTAGCTTGGGAGATCCCTGGGTTTCTTACTCCTTTAATTGCTGTTACTTCAGATCTTTATCTGTGTGGTACTTTTACCTTTTTTCCGCATTTTATCGCTTTCTTAGCTGGAAGACCTCGATAGGAGGCATTTGTTTTCTTTTGTTTATTTACTTCTGAGCCCCTTGTTGGCACATTTACTTTATACATGTTTGTTTTGTATGTGTTCGTATCCCTGCAGGTAGCGCGGTTCCTTCGTCAAGGACTGCCTTTTTGCCCTTGAGCATCCCAAACCCTAAAACCCAAAGCAACACGTTAACTCCTTCTACTACAGGCGAGTAAGTCTCCAAAGGTCGAGCATCTGGTAGATTGCGTAGTGTCGTCGTTCGTCCAAAACCCAATCCATAACCCCGTAGTTAGCCGAACTACGGCTTGCTCTGATTCTCATTCCAGATGAGATACGTAGGCATAAGACGCGATGTCTTAGCGAGCACACATTACCCTTAACCCCTAGGTAGCCGAGCTACGAAGACTCTGATTCTCATATTCAGATGAGATACGTATGCAGTGGATGCGACATCCGCGCGAGTCATTTTCATTTAACCCCCTTTTTTTAGTAAATAACACATTAGATAAACCCACACCCTTTAGACAAGAACTACAAAAGTGGATCCCGTAGAGTACTACGGATGCGTAGGGGTGCTAATACCTTCCCTTCGCATAACCGACTCCCGAACCCAAGATTTGGTTGCAAGACCCCGTCTTGTCCTTTCCTTTTTCAGGTTTACTTCGAGCGTTTCCTTTCCCTCCTTTGGGATGAATAACACACGGTGGCGACTCTTCTGTCATTTTCTTTCGCCGGTTGTTTTTTCGCGCACTGTATTTTTCAGGTTGCTACAGCTGGCGACTCTGCTGGGGACACTAAGAAGTTGACCTCTTGCTGGTCCATCTTCCCTAAGCGAGTCCCTCCTAGCTTGTGTGATTTCTTGTTTATTGGGTGTTCATGCTTTTGTACATTTATTTGCTTACCTGCTTGCATGCATCTGTTGTATCTGTTGGATCTGTTTGTTTGTTTGTTGGGATGGGGTGTTCTATGAGAGATAAGCCCATTACCCAGGCTTGAGTGTACACACGGGTTTTAGAGTGGATAATCATGAGGCTTGCGTGGCGTGTTGCTACGTTAAGTCGTTCGTGAAGAACCACACCCAGACGAGGTTTCTTTTGGATATATTATGTCTTACGGGTGTTCCGTAATGGCAGGATGTTCCTCTAGAAATCGTCGACTCTGGTGACCATTTCCTGAGAACTCAGTCGAGGCCTCTCCTCCGAGACGTGATTATGTTAGCTATGGTGGGCGCATTCTTGCTGCTCAATCCGAGGATCCCGAGACTAGGAACTTGCTATTAGGATGTCCTGTTGAGGGGAGTCAATGGAGATCTTTTGTCTCGTAATAATACCAAACCTTTAGTGGTAAACGTATTATTCGCGACTGAAGGGCTGAAGTTGACGAACTTCTGTTCTTAGAACCTACCAGTGAGGGGCGGGCTAAATTCAGGAAACCTTAACCTCCAACCAACCCGGTTTTCTGGAGCAGAGTTTTGGTCTTGTATTATATTCCTTAGTGAATTTCTCTCCAGGCAGTGCAACCTGACAGATGTTCAAGCGGATCCATCAATTCTGATTGACATGCCTTTGCATTGCATAACATCATCTGCATATTTGCATCCAACATCTCATGCTTATTCATTTGCAGGGTATTCCCTTTCAAAACGGGGGTGCCTTAAAACTGAACAAGCAGTGCATCGCATACCATGCATATTAACCCTTGTCTGTTTTGCAGGTGTCACCGCAGTGTCTAATGTTTGTTCCCTGTATCAGGCAGTTATTGGTCCCAAGCGAGTCCATAGGTACCCGACAAAGGAAAATCGTCCACAGCTAGCGATGGACCAAGTACAGAAAGAGCTGGCTGATATGCGTGAAAGGATGGATCAGTTCATGACATTGATGACTGGTATGGCAGAAGGCCAGGAAAAGCTGAGGGAATTGGTTGAGCAACCGAGACCCGATCCGGAGGTGGAGATACCAAATGCTGAGGGAAACCCTGGTAACCCTGGGAACGCTGATAACCCTGTGAACACTGGTAACGCGGGTAACGCAAATGCTGATGGAAATCCGGGTAATGTTGGTAACACAGGGAATGTTGGAAATGGTATTGGCGGAAGGTACAATGTGAATCAAGGAATTCGAATTAACGGGCGCCCCGTTACTGAAGATTATCAGTATGATCAATTTTCTTTGCACGACGAGGCCCTCGAGACCACTCGCCGTATGGATGAGCTTGCTGAGAAGCTCAAATCTTTGGAGTCTCAAAATTCCTTAGGCTTTGATGTCACAAACTTGGTCTGGTTCAGGGAGTAAGGATTCCTCACAAGTTCAAACCCCCTACTTTTGAGAAATACAACGGGGCTTCTTGCCCACGCACTCATCTCCAATCTTATCTGGGAAGGTTGGGAGCTCACACGGAAGATGAAAAGTTGTGGATGTACTATTTTGAAGACATCCTAACTGGAGCTTCTCGTGAATGGTATTCTCATTTGTCTCGTACTACCATCAAGAGCTGGAAAGACTTGGCAGAGGCTTTTGTCAAGCAATATCAATACAACTTGGACATGGCTCCAAATCGGACCTTGTTGCAAGGTATGTCTCAGACTGCCAAGGAAACCTTTAGAGAGTATGCTCAGCGTTGGAGACAGATTGTTGCGTCCGTCCAACCCCCTATGTCTGAAAGGGAGATGGCGGACATGTTCATGAACACTCTTCAAGGCAATTATATTGAGAGATTGGCTGCTTGCCCGTCAATTAGCTTTGCAGAGATAGTAATTGCTGGAGAAAGAATCGAGAGTCTGTTGAAGATGGGCCAAATTCAAGACAATAGTGCTTCCAACTCATCAGGTCCCAAGAGACCGTTTGCTGGTAACGGTCAGCGAAGAAAAGAAGGCGAGGCAAGCGTTGTGTATGCCGGCAGAGGTAGGGGTAGAGGACGCCCTAATTATTATCAAGATCAAGTGGCCGCAGTCACTATTCCAACACCTGTTCCTCAACCGCAATATCATCCGCAACAACAACCCAGGTACAACAATCAACAACAAGGAGGTAATCCGTGTCAGCAGAGACACTATCAACAACGTCCAAGGCAGACAGACCGGGTCATCGAGCCAATCCCAATGCCTTATTCAGTATTACTTCCCAAGCTGATTGACATGAATCTGGTTACGTTGAGAACTCTGGCCCCACCAATCGATCCCAATAATTTGCCTAGAGGTTATGATGTCAACGCCAAATGTGCTTTTCACTCCAACGCACCTGGCCATACTATAGATAATTGCAAGGCTCTCCAGTTAAAGGTACAAGATTTGAGAGATGCCCAGGCTATCAATTTTGCTCCGGTGCCTAATGTTATCCAGAACCCGATGCCGGCTCACGGCGGGCAGAGGATTAATGTTGTTGATAGTGGGGGAACTTTGAATTTGGTTTCTGATGTGACTAAGGTGAAGACTTCTCTATCGGTGGTTAAAGACCGACTTCTGAAAGGACAGATTTTCCCGGGCTGTGGGGAAGAATGTAGAAATTGTCAAGCTGCCGAAAACGGATGTGACAGTTTGAGAAGGGGTATTCAACAACTGATAGATGAAGGTTGTCTTCAGTTTGATCAGGCCCGTCCAGTGAAGAATGATGTATCGACGGTGACGTTTTATTTCACTCCTGAAGAAATATATGTTCCCGAGAGACTCGCTCCGACAACAATATATTTCCCAGAAAGTACAGAACCAGCAGCGGTGAACATCGAAAGTTCAGCACCAGTTGCAATTTACTCTGACAGCCCTCAACCGACTTTGGTTGGTCCGATCACCATCACAATACCAGGACCCGTTCCGTATGAGAAAGACAGTTCTATCCCGTGGCACTATGAGGCTGATATCTACTGCCAGGGGCAGAAAGTTAACGAAGAAGACATTGACATTGGTAGCTCCGCTGTAGACAATGTTGGAGGGGTTGGTGGCTTCACTCGCAGTGGACGCCTATTTGCACCATCAACATTACGCGCGAATACTGAAGCCGAGGCAGCTGCCAAGGCTAAAGGGAAACAGATGGTCGCCGAAGAGGTTACTACTGAGGAAGATCCTCCTAAGACCGCATTCGAGAAGGAAGTGGATGAGTTTATGAGGATTATCAAGAAAAGTGACTACAAGGTAGTCGACCAGCTAAATCAGACACCCTCAAAGATCTCCATTCTCTCACTATTGCTGTGCTCTGAGGCGCACAGAGCAGCCTTGTTGAAAGTACTGAATATGGCCTATGTTCCACCGGAGATAACTGTTAACCAGCTGGAGTCGGTAGTTTCCAATGTAAACGCTAGCCGGGGGCTAGGTTTCACCGATAATGACCTGACATCTGAGGGCAGGAATCACAACAAAGCCTTGCATATCAGAATGGAGTGCAAAGGGGTGGTGCTTTCCCATGTTTTGGTTGATACAGGCTCTTCTCTGAATGTTCTTCCAAAGAAAGCCTTAACGAAGTTGGATTGCGATGACACCATCCTGAGGCCAAGTAACTTAGTTGTGAGGGCTTTTGACGGCTCTAAGAGAGCTGTCTTTGGTGAAGTTGAGTTGCCAGTTAAGATTGGACCGCAGGTGTTCAAGAGTACCTTTTATGTGATGGATATCCAGCCTGCCTACAGCTGTCTGCTAGGTCGGCCTTGGATTCATGTTGCCGGTGCTGTTACTTCTACCCTCCACCAAAAGCTCAAATATGAACTAGAAGGTCAGGTCGTCACTGTCTGTGGTGAAGAGGATATTTTTGTTAGCCACCTGTCTACATTTAAGTATGTAGAAATGGACGGCGAGATGCACGAGATGCTGTGTCAGGGCTTCGAAGCCATAAACATCAATAAGATCGCGCCCGAAGCTGTCTTTTCACCTGAGTTTGAGAAGGTCGGGACTTCTATCTCTTCATACAAGCAAGCTGTCGAAGTGGTTAAAGCTGGTAATGCCCAAGGCTGGGGCAAATTTGTGGAGCCAGTCATCAAAGAAGACAAGTTTGGATTGGGGTATGCTCTGGGATCTCAGAAGAATGAAACCGGTACTCTCTCCAGCGGGGGTTTAGTTTCTCCCCACATCGTCAATGCTGCAGATGAAGACAAGGCTGACGGCGACTGTGACTTAGATAGCTGGATTCGCCCGTGTGTCCCGGGAGAAAAGCTCGACAATTGGTCGTCTGAAAAAACCGTCCGGGTTACTCTACTGAAAGAGTGATTTTTATTGTTTTCCTTTATTACATGCATAATAAAGTCTTACACTTTGCCCAAGGTGTAAGGACTCATTTGTAGGGCCATCCATTTAGTTACATTTCGCAATTATTTTTATCATCAATAAAGGACGGCTTTTGCAAACAATTTTGTGTTCTCTTTCTTTCAGTTTTTTTTACTTTTACAAAAAAAATGGCAATGTTTCTTTTTTCGTTTTTTCTTTCCTTCCAAAAAAAATCTCTCATTTTAAGGTAAAGCATGATCCTCCATCATGCAGAGCGGACCACCCGGATCTCACTACTAACGACACTGCTATGGCCAAGTATGACTTCGATAATCCTATCTATTAAGCCGAAGAAGGGGTTGAGGAAGATTGTGAATTGCCTAAAGGGTTAGCCAGATTGTTGAAACAGGAGGACCGAGCTATTACACCTTATCAGGAGGTGATTGAGACCGTCAACATCGGTACCGCAGACGACAAGAAAGAGAGCAAGATCGGGGCAAGTCTACAGGCCGAGAGGAAAGACCGTTGATCATGTACTTGACTGTGTTAGAAAGGTCAATGGGTTGTGTGCTCGGTCAGCATGACGAGTCAGGTCGAAAAGAGCATGCAATATACTACCTTAGCAAAAGTTTACCGACTGTGAACAAAGGTACTCATTGCTCGAGAAAACTTGCCGCGCTTTGGCATGGGCTGTTCGCCGACTAAGACAGTATATGTTGACTCACACGACTCTATTGATATCAAAAATGGATCCAATCAAGTATATTTTTGAAAAGCCAGCACTTACCGGAAAGGTTACTAGGTGACAAATGATACTGACAGAGTATGACATCCAATACACTTCACAAAAAGCCATCAAGGGAAGTGTCTTGTCAGATTATCTTGCAGAGCAACCGATTGATGATTACCAACCTATGAGGTTTGACTTTCCTGATGAGGACATCATGTTTCTCAAATCAAAAGATTGAGAGGAACCACTCCCGGAGGAGGGGCCTGACCCTGAATCCAAATGGGTTATGATGTTTGATGGGGCGGTCCATGTCAATGGTCGCGGAGTTGGTGTAGTGTTGATCACACCGGAAGGGGGTTCATATGCCATTTGGTGCCAGAATAACTTTTCCCTGCACCAACAATGAAGCCGAATACGAAGCTTGTATCCTAAGACTTGAGGAAGCCGTCAATATATAGATTAAAACCCTGGATGTATACGGGGATTCAGCTTTGGTCATCAATCAAACCAACGAGAAATGGTATACACCTCAGCCTCATCTGGCTCCTTACAGAGACTACACGAGAAGATCGTTGACTTTCTTTTGAAGAAAACCAATTTGCTGATGCTTTGTTTACCTTGTCTTCGATGATTAAGGTGCTATGCTGGAACTACGTACCCAGAATTGACGTATCTTGGTCAGAGACAAATGAAGAAAGCATTTGGTCAGAAAGTGTGCCCTCGGGGGTATCAAGTCGGTGAATTGGTATTCAAAAGATTTCTTCCTCCCAACACAGATCACAGGGGCAAATGGACACCGAACTATGAGGGTCCGTACGTGGTTAAAAGGATTTTCTATGGCGGAGCTTTGATGCTAACAACCATGGATGGTGAAGGATTCCCGTCCCCTATTAACTCAGACGCAGTAAAAAAAAATACTTCCCATAAAATAGACCCGCTGGACGATAAAAAGAATAGTCCAGGCAAAAAAAGGGCATCCCGACGAACCAAAAAAAAAAAGAATAAAGAGGTTCGGGCAAAAATTAGGGATATAAAAAAAGAGTACACCCGGTGAGTCGAAAACCCAAAAGGGCGGCTCAGGCAAAAATGGGTATCCCAGTGGATTGAAAACCCGAAAAGGGGGTGATCCAGACAAAAGTTAGGGAATAAGCGAATGACTGTGATCTGAGTTCATCAGTGTTATATCACCGTTTCATTCAATCCGGCAATCTTCGAAGGTTAAAGATCGACTAATCATCCACTTCAGAAAGCAAGATGAGCAGAGCGTCTTGAGGACATACGAGCCATAGCAGAGTCGAAACTCGGTGGGACCCCGTATCCCCATTGCCATTAGGATAGTTCTCTTTTTATAGCGATCACCTCTTTTCAGGGATCTGCTTCCTGATACCCTCGCCTATTCCTGGCACAAATTTTCTCCCCAGTAAGAGTCGAATAATTCAGTTAAAGAGCCTCTGTATTTTTCATTTATCAGTTTGTTTGCAAAAATGTCCGAATTTTTGATAAAACATATTGCATATGAACATAATGGTGGCTTTTGCAGATGATTTGCACAGTAAAACATTTAAAATTGCTTTGAATGTGCTTAATCCCGGACGGTGAATTCAAACCGAGTAATTCCCCCGAGGCATACGTGTATTTTTGGTTGCAGGTCACAGGAACCGGATGCCAAGTCATGAATCCTCATCCCCCAAGCAGTTGACAAAGTCTCTCCTCAGCAGAGCATATCCCCAGCGGAGTTGACAGTGTCAAACTGTATCTTCCTAGCAACAGCGGAGTGGTTGCATAACCAACAGATGAGAGGGTGGTGTTCCTAGTGTTCATCTCATTCCCCAGCAGATTATTTTTTAACAGATTTGTTAATCCCCAGCTTGAGGGCGATTAGCAAGTTCATATCCCCAGCAAAGGTCGTTTCCTACGACATTTCCCCAGGAAGTGTTTTCCCCACAGACTCTCCTCACAGAGCCTCGCCGAACAAAGTTTCCATAGTTGATACTCCCCCCACAAGGTCAACTTTTCAAGCAGCCAATTTATTTTTGGTGGCTCATTGGTCCCGGCAGACAGACCATTCCCCACAGAGCATTCAAGGATTGATACAACGATCTGTTCCCTACCGGAGTTTGCTTCCCCAAGCAGATTTCTTTTTACACCATGCATAACATTTGCATTTACATGCATATCATATCAAGCATACCCATAAGCTGATAAACAGGTTCTTCCAAGCAGACTGAAGAATTACTTTACAACCAAGGTCATGAGATCCAGCCAGAGGATCAAGCGTGAGTGATCCAGCCTGAGGGTCGTTTTGAAGATTCAGCCTGAGAATCGTTTTCCAGTGATCCAGCCTGAGGGTCATTTCGAAGATTCAGCCTGAGAATCATTTTCCAGTGATCCGGCCTGAGGTTCATTTTGAAGATTCAGCCTGAGAATCGTGTTCCAGTGATCCAGCCTGAGGGTCATTTCGAAGATTCAGCCTGAGAATCGTGTTCCAGTAAGCCAGCCTAAGGCTCAATTTGAAGATTCCTCAGTGAAGTCGCCTACAAGCTTTATTTCCCCAGCAAGCTCAAGTCTAATTGAGGAGTCGTTACAACATGTTCTAGCCCGAAGAATATGTACGAAGCCCAAAAGTGGAATATTCTCGAAGCTGTATATCTAATATGAAGGTTGGGTGTAGATTTCAAAAGAGGGTCAACCAGCGCATGCCTCAGATGCGGGATCCTAATGATGGGAATTTATCATCAAAACAATCCAGATCTAGCCAGAAGATCGAAGTCAGGTCTAGCCCGAAGACTGGAAATAGATTCAGCCAGAGAATCGAAACAATTCAGATCTAGCCAGAAGATCGAAGTAGATTCAGCCAGAGAATCAAAGGAAATAGATTCAGCCAGAGAATCGAAACAAAGGAGATCTAGCCAGAAGATCGAAGAAGATCTAGCCAGAAGATCGAAGTTAGGTCTAGCCCGAAGACCGGAAATAGATTCAGCCAGAGAATCGAAATAATTCAGATCTAGCCAGAAGATCGAAGTAGATTCAGCTAGAGAATCAAAGGAAATAGATTCAGCCAGAGAATCGAAACAAAGGAGATCTAGCCAGAAGATCGAAGAAGATCTAGCCAGAGAATCAAAATCGTATCCAGCCCGAGGATCAAAATTAATATCCAACCAGAGGACTAAATTGAGTATAGGTTCAGCCAGAGGATCGAAACTCCAGATTAAGTCAGAAGACTGATTCAGATCCAGATAGAGGATCGGAAGAAAAATAAACAGCGCGGTGTATTTCCGCGTTTTTGTGGTGTTCTCGGTGCGCAAATTTTCGGTCTGTCTTTGAAATTCAATGACAGCTCACCCCGTTTGTCTGATAAGCTGTTCGCTTTCATCCTACTCGGGTTAGCTGATGATTGAATAGGGGCAGCTGTAACACCCCAAAATTTGCCCTCCTCATTCATGCATTCATTTAGCATTTCATATTGCATTTCATCATGTCAATCAGAATTAGATCCAAGAAACTTAAAAAAAAAAAAAAAAAAAAAAACGAAACGAAAAAAATAAAAATAATAATAATAATAATTTTTTACAAAAATAAATAAATAAATAAAAATAATAATAATAAAAATAAATAAAATATAATAGAAAAACTTGGACTTGGACCTCTCTCATTTGAGCCCACAAAGCCATGAAAATCAGGTTATAAAAAAGGGAGATCAGACAGAAAAAGGAAGGGAAGCAAAATACTCTGAGGTTTCCTTTGAACAAAACCCTGGACAAAACCTGAAGAGAAACTTGACAGAGAACTCAGAGCAACCCCCAGGCAGCTCTGAAAAATTCAATCTGACTCACACACTTTCATCTCACGCAAACCCTAACATTGCCTTGCAAACCCAGCCGTGCCATTTGATTTCAACCGGTCTCTCCCATCAGGTTTGCCTCATTCCCATGATTTTATGCTCTTAATTTGGATCATCTGAATGTATGAGGTATGATGGATGAATTTCATTATGTTTTTGCCCACGGGTTTAATTATGCATGAATGGGTGAAACCTATGCCTTGAATGTTTAATCACATGATTTCTGAAATGTATGCCACAGGGTTTGAGGTTTCTGAAACCATATTGTTATCCATGAAAAAAATGCTTATCGTATTTCACTAACCCTTTTGTTGAGTTTTTGTGAGGGCTTACAGACTCTTGCAGAGATGGTTTGCGTGGTTTTCCCACTTTATTTGTGGGATACCCCCTGGAGGTTCATTCCGATTACCTGTACTGACTCACCTTTCTTTGATGGCATTAGCTTGGGAGATCCCTGGGTTTCTTACTCCTTTAATTGCTGTTACTTCGGATCTTTATCTGTGTGGTACTTTTACCTTTTTTCCGCATTTTATCGCTTTCTTAGCTGGAAGACCTCGATAGGAGGCATTTGTTTTCTTTTGTTTATTTACTTCTGAGCCCCTTGTTGGCACATTTACTTTATACATGTTTGTTTTGTATGTGTTCGTATCCCTGCAGGTAGCGCGGTTCCTTCGTCAAGGACTGCCTTTTTGCCCTTGAGCATCCCAAACCCTAAAACCCAAAGCAACACATTAACTCCTTCTACTACAGGCGAGTAAGTCTCCAAAGGTCGAGCATCCGGTAGATTGCGTAGTGACGTCGTTCGTCCAAAACCCAATCCATAACCCCGTAGTTAGCCGAACTACGGCTTGCTCTGATTCTCATTCCAGATGAGATACGTAGGCATAAGATGCGATGTCTTAGCGAGCACACATTACCCTTAACCCCTAGGTAGCCGAGCTACGAAGACTCTGATTCTCATATTCAGATGAGATACGTATGCAGTGGATGCGACATCCGCGCGAGTCATTTTCATTTAACCCCCTTTTTTTAGTAAATAACACATTAGATAAACCCACACCCTTTAGACAAGAACTACAAAAGTGGATACCGTAGAGTACTACTGATGCGTAGGGGTGCTAATACCTTCCCTTCGCATAACCGACTCCCGAACCCAAGATTTGGTTGCAAGACCCCGTCTTGTCCTTTCCTTTTTCAGGTTTACTTCGAGCGTTTCCTTTCCCTCCTTTGGGATGAATAACGCACGGTGGCGACTCTTCTGTCATTTTCTTTCGCCGGTTGTTTTTTCGCGCACTGTATTTTTCAGGTTGCTACACCGATGTCAGAGATACGACCGAACATCCTCCAGCCGACGTTGTCTTAAGCCTTTAGTGGAAAGCTGAGTTTCACAATGGCTCCCCAACGGCTCCTCAAAGTTCCGCATCTCTACCAACTCTCGATCCACCGAACGTGGATGACGAAAGCGTGTCGACCAGCGTTTTGAACCCAAGCGGAATTAGGATTATCAAGAAAAGGAACCCTGCTAAGGACCTAAGAAAGTTAGAACAAATCTGCCGTTTGTCGACTGATGCGCCACTCCCCTCTTCGACCGTTATTACTCCCTCAGAGCTTCATGCCGAGGTTGTTTTCATTCTTCAGAACCTGAAGGCGTCACTCTTTGATGGAGAATTTCTATATGCTCTTGAAAGAGAAGGGGAGGTTGCTCATGATATTTTTAAATTCCTCGACTCTCTTGCCCTCCATGATCTTCCTGCCTCAATGGTCAAGTACTTCGTTGAGTTTGAGGCCTTCATTACTCAATTCTTCAAGGACCTTAACCTTCGACAAAATGCTGACCTTCAAATTAAAATGAAACTTAATGAGGCAAAGATCGAATAGGACTCCAGTGAGGCATGTGAACAGGAACTCGACGAATTCGAACACAAGAGGGAAGAGCGTCTTCATCAACGGGAAGCCTTCGATCAGCAGATCTCCGACTACCAAGCCCAGATCACTAAACTTAATAAAAAGATTGCTGAGGTAGAAGCACAGAAAGATTCTTTGGAGACGATTGAGGGAGTTCATGCGCAAGAGGCAATCAACAACGAGGTCTTGAGGGGAATATCTCATGGGGAAAGAGCCCTCAAGATCAAGGCTGACATAAAATACTTGGGCGGAAAGAAGGTCACTCTAGACAATAGGATCAGTCACAAGATAACCTCGTTTGAGGACTTTAAGTCTAGATTCCCCATTTGAATTTTTCCTTTGTTTTCTCTTGTAAGGTCTGTCGACCATGTTTTGTAATGCCCTTTTGGGCCACTTTAAAGAATCAATGAATCTTGTTATGTTCGGCCTGGATCTCTTGTAGCATAGGTTTATATTTCTTCAAATATTTCCCATTTACTCTCAATACCCTTTGATCCCCACCAAGTTCTTTGATCTTATATGCATTGATAATGAATGTTTGGGTTACTTGAAATGGTCCTTCCCATTCAGGAGACCATTTACCTAGAGTTCGATCTCGTCGATCCATAGGAAAGATTACCTTCCAAACATAATCACTATCAGTAAAGCTTTTTTCCTTTACCTTTCTATTGTATACCTTGGCTACACGTTCCTTCTGTCTATCAGCATTTCTGCTGCGGCCAATATTTCTTCGTCCAAATCAACCAATTCGTCGAACATCATGTCCCAATATTGTTCCGACTGAAGGTTGTTCTAGAGTTGCACTTTGAATTATTGTAAGCAGATCTCTACTGGCAGTATGACATCATGACCAAACGTTAGTCGAAAAGGCGTCGAATTTGTTGCTTCTTTTGGGGGCGTTCGACAGGCCCATAGGATTTGGTCCAAAGTCTTGTGCCAGTTCTTTGGTTTTTTGGAAACATGTTTCCTAATCTAACTTATTCTCACTTTGTTGTCCACTTCTACTTGGCCATTTTCTTGTCAATAGTAAGGCGTAGAGGTAACCAACCTGAAGCCTGTCTCGCCAGCGAACTCTTGCATCTTTTGTCCTACAAACAGTGACCCTTGATCCGCGGTAATGGTCTATGGGATGCCAAACCTATATACAATGTGCTTTTGGGTGAATTCGATCACCACCTCCTGATCCACCTATACAAGAGGGACGACTTCGATCCACTTGGTGAAGTAGTATATCCCTACTAGGATGAACTTCTGTGGCTTCGATGAGGCTGGTCGAATTTCTCCAATGAAGTCCAATGCCCGCCCCCTAAAGGGCCATGGCTTGATGATCGCATGCAACTCACATGCTGGCATATGTTGAATACCTGCGTGTCTTTGGCATTCTTGGCATCGCTTGGCTAACTCGATGCAGTCTTTCAACATACTGGGCCAATAAGCCCCTTGTCGAAACCACAACCACTTCATCTTATAGCCTGCCTGGTGGGTGCCACAGGCTCCACTATGTACCTCATATATGGACAAATATGCTTCAGTATCTCCCAGGCATTTAAGTAGTACCCCTTCTGGTGTCTTCTTCAGCAATTCGTTTCCTGACAACACATAGCTTAGAGCTCTGTATTTGGTTTTCTTGTCAGCACCTCCAACTAGATTCTCCAAATATTCCACAATCGGTTTCCTCTAGTATGTTGGTCATGAACTGTTGACAGTGAAAACTCCATGTCCCCCAGACTTCTCTACTATACAGGCCTTCTGACATTCTTCGTCGAGCCCTTATGTACGACACCCATTCTTGTCGAAGATATCTTGCATCGATGGTGGTGTGCTTGACGCCATTTTCTCTCGAACTTCAATCATATCTTGGAATTTCGACTTGGATATCTTATATTCGGAAGCGATTTGCGCCAACTCATTGGCGCCTTGGTTTTTGTTTCTCGATACATGTCTTATGTCTGTAACTTCGAAGTGATCTAGTAGTTGCGTCGCAGTCACAAAATACTTTAGCAAACTTTCCTTGATGGACTTCTATTCGCGTGTAAATTTCTTGAACACCAACTCTGATTATCCTTTTATTTCAATTCGACTGGCTCCCAACCCTTTCAGGAGTCGAAGACCGATTATTAAAGCCTCGTACTCGGCTTCATTGTTGGAACACTTTTTGCTGATTTTGCACTTAAACTTTGTTAGACCATCCTGTGGGGATAATATCAACACTCCGACTCCCGTTCCGTATTTGTGGCTCGATCCATAGAAATATAAACGTCATGGTTTGGTGTCGACCACATTCAGAGATGATTCGACCATGGCATGATCTACTATAAAATCTGACACGATCAGGCCTTTCATAGACTTTAGACGTTTAATCGTTAAAGAGAAATTTGTTAACGCCAATGCCCATTTCCCAATTCTACTAAGCAGAATAGGTTTAGATAACATATGTTTAATAGTATTGTAATGAGACAAAACATAAACATCAATTGGTTTTATATATTGCTTTGATTTCATACAGGCAAAGTATAAGCATAACATAGTTTTACTATGAGACTGTACCTAGTTTCAGCATCTACCAATACTCTACTGAGGTAGTATATAGGTCTTTCGACACCATTACTATCCTCTTGGGCCAACATACTCCCTATAGTCATATCCGGTGCAGCAATATATAAACTCATATTTTTCTGCCTACTAGGAGGTAACAAAATATGAGGCTTGGTGAGGTAACCCTTTATTGTGTCGAAAGCCTCTTGTTGCTCGGGGCCCCGGTTGTGGCGGTAAATTCATGACCATTAAGCTATGAATAAACTTAACATCAATAAAACCAGAGTCGTCAGCATGCTTTTATTGTTTCCAAAGGAAAGGGGAAAAGTACGAAAAAAACCCAAAGATAAGAAGTTTTCAAATCAAAACTAATAAAATGGCAGAGATTACAGGTAAAGGGGTTGGTTACACAAAGGGAAGGTGTTAGCACCCAAAGTGTCCTAGGTACTCCTATGAAGCCCTTTTTAATGTGTGTATGTGTTTTTTGGCATAAAAGATGTTTGAGAAAAATAGAGTGTGGGGATGAGAAAAGAATTCATTGATTATATTTTTGTGTTTGAAAAGACCTTCGGACTTGTGCCTACGTACTAACATAAAAATGAGGGATCAAAACCTCGTAGTTCGTGGTAACAATTTTAAAATGAGTGGATTGCTTTTAATCAAAATTTAAGTTTAAAAGAGGCACAAAGGGCTCAAAAGTTTGAATGAGTGTTAGTTCTTTTTGTACTTTTTTTTTTTTGAAATTTTAAGTCAATATTGTTAAGTTCATTTACAAATTTGATTAAGAAAAGAGTTTAAAAATGAATGGCATAAGGCTAAACTTTCTAATTTGAAATAAGGTTTTAGTTTTGAAATTACAAGCAAAAAAGGTTTTTAAAAAGGGGAAGAGATTTTGAAATTTAAGAAGTGAGAGGAGACGAAGAGACTAATCCTAAGCATAAAATTAGAAGTTAAGAGTTGAATAGATCTGACAGATGAGATGCAATCCAACAGACAAGAATGTCATATAGAAAACCCACTTTCCCTTTGGACTCTGAATCAAGAAAGTATCTATAAGCAATTAGCAATATGAAGATCAAGGCATCAAATAGAGATAGTCACATCCAAGCAAGTAAGCCATAGCTAGCAGTCTTCTTTGTCTTCTTATGTATTAGATGAAATACTCCTTGATTAACTCAGAGTAAAACATTAGACACAAGATCAAAATAACAGTTGTATCAAGAACATGTAGCAGATAAATTCAAGTGGATCTCAGTACTTGCATCAGATGAAAGCTCAAATTACAATAACTGGGTCTCAAAAATGTTGGCATTCGCCAAGTCCTTTTGCATATGGAATGTTGCCTAATCCTAAGTCCAAAAGTTCAGATCAAATTCAACAGTTCACACAAACATTTTTTAGGTTTTTTTTTGTTGTTTATTAGGTATCTTAAGGTCCTAAGACCATAAACACAAACAAAATAACACAAACAAATATATACAATCACAATATATGGCTCAAATGAGCAAAATGAAAAGGGCATAAACACAAACAAGTTAACTGATATGAAAATGGAAATGAATGGTAAATGACTTGAAATTAAATTACATAAAGTAAATGACTTGAAGGTAAATCAAAGTAAATAGTAGTTAGTGTTTGTCAAAGTTAATTGGATGTTAGTGGAGTTTTGCTTTTCAATTGATTAAGTCATTCTTTGGAGAACACTCAACCATCTATTCACAAGCATGGATCCTTGAACCAAGACATCTTCCAAAGGAAGGAAAAAAGACCAAGTTTCCACATAATACCATGAAAGATTGGAGACTTACAATCTCACTTACTAGAATGTTATGCCTTTAGGGTCAAATTTAGCTCTATGTTAAGCAATTGTAATTGGACTTATGTAGAAGACACAACTATCTAAGGTCGGGCAATACAAATTTAGGTGCTAATGCATGTTAGAGATTTGGTATAATGAGCCAAACTCCTAAACATACCACACACTAAAAGAAAAAAGATCAAAGGAGGGACCTATCTCATCCATACTTGTATTGGTTTATCTAACACAAGGTTATTGATGAACCAATTAGCCTTAGGATCTTGAGATTTCATTGGTCAATGAAAGGGATGGGAAAGAATGAGATTGAATATGAAAAGGGAGGGGAGATGATAGAAACACAAATTGGTCATGGGAGAAATTTTATCAAATTAAAATCATTCATTTATTTTGGGAGCTAAAATATACATTTCATCAATCCCCTAAATCCAATGATTTTAACTCAAAAAAAGTCAAATCAGCCTTTACCAAGGCCCAAACACATAGTCAAACATCACAAGTCAATAAAAATGGCTCAACATAATTTTTACACAATTAATCAAATAGAAATCAAATTTAAAATGCATTTTAATTCAATTTAATTTGGCCAAATCCTAAAACCTCTTCAAAACACCAAATAAATGGCCAAGAGATTTATCCTAGGTCAATGAAGGTCAAAGGACCTTAGACAAAAAATTTCATGATTTTTGAAAAGTCAGAAATATTTTTAAACAATTACAAATATGCATAAAAACAATTAATTCATGAAAAATATCAAAATTAATCCAAAAAATAATTTTAATTCAGAAAATGAAAGAGGAAAATATTTAAAGGTTTTTGGTGAAAGTCCAATATTTGTTGGATTAAAAATGAAATTAATATGAATTAATCGAAATAAATGGATTAAATGGAAAATCAGAAAATATGAAGAAAAAAACAAGGGTCATTAGATCTCCCTCATTAATTGAGGTGGCAGATCTGATGGCCACGCGCGTGTCATCCATGGTACACCCTAGTCAACGCGTTGCAACACTGGTAATTAAAACCAAAGGTCATAATTAAAACAATTTAAACAGATCTGATGGTTGAGAGGCATGACAACATACCACCGGAGCTAGGACTTCGGTCTTCTTCTCCGGTGGACCTCACCAGACTGGTCCACCATCAACCATCACTAAAATAAAAAAACAAGGACATGAATTCAAAGAAAAAATGCTCAGGAGCTCGAATTTGGCCTCAATTTTCTCCAATTCCAAGTATATAGAAAGATACAGAGATTTGAATTTTGAGGATCATGAACTGAATTACTTAGATTTGACCTCAAAGCAACTCAATCTTGTTGCCTACATTGGTAGGACTTCAGAAAACCAAAAATCACAAATAATGGTGAAGAATTGAGAGAGAATCGAAGAGATGAAGTTTCTATAAAATTACCTTCGAGTTGCTTCAAATTCACTTGATCTTGATCTGGACTTTCTTGCTTTCTCTTCCTCTTGCTTGCAGAAACCAATTGAGATGAAAAGGGAAGTGAATTTCTGGAGTTTGAACTTCCAAATAGAAGATGAAGTTCAAGCTCGATTTCAAAAGAAATCTTCAGAAATTCTATGGAATGGAGGGTTTGGATTGGTCTGACAAAGCTTGGGAAAGGTATTGATGGAGTTTTGATCACAATGCACTCCTATTTATATCCTTGGCAATTGATTTCTGTAAGACCCAAATTTTGACCCTAAGATCCCTCATGGCATCATAACATTGCATTTGCATCTTGCCTCAAGGATCATAAGTATCTTGGCTCCTTACCTTTGGGTGGGATCCCTTGTGAGTTGGTTTGAGATCACCAAGCATGCTTGAATTATATATTATTGCTTTTATCATTTTTATTTACTAACCAAAAGCACAAAAATATGTCACTAACATCTTTTGTTCGTAGCTTGAGCAGTCACAAGGTCAAAAGCTTCTAGGAGATCCCATATGCATTGATATGGCCAAGAGAAGATGAAAGCAAACATGGAAATGGTTCTCAAAGCTCTCATCCATCAAATATTCTCCCCAAGTATCTTAATTCATCATTTTGATCAAAGCAAATCAAAGGGTTTGAGGCTTGTTTCCCAAGGAAACCCTAATTCATCTGATCATCAACTATGCCTTGCTCATGAAGCAACCTCAACCCATGATCTAATACAATCAAAGGAAGTTCTTTAATTCATAATTTCATGCATATTTGAACTTATTTGAGTGTCCTGAATCATCAATTCATCAAGATATGAGTTTTGGACTTGAGAAGTGGATCAGTCAATTCATCTGACTATTGTGAAATGCACTGAGACCTAACTTCTTATGTGTTGGTCAAATGGAGATGACCCTAAGAGAAAAAAATGTTCTTAAGAACCATATGAACAACTTTAATGTTCATAAAAATTTGATTTTAAGCTTGGAAGGTCATCATCCATTCCAGGACATTATAGGTCATTTTGACTGAAACTCTAATTTTGGGTCAACTTCCCAAGGACATAACTCCTTCATTTTTCATGATTTTGATCTGAGACTTAATGCATTGGAAAGCTTAATGTGTGTACTTCAAATGTTATGTTGAGAAAAACTTCAAAATCTCAAAAGAAATACATGTGATAATGCAAAACATTATAGGTCACTTTGGACCAAATGCATTGAAATGTGAAAAAGTCCAACTTCAAGTGCCTATAACTTCTTCATTAAAAATCCAAATGATGCAAAATTTAATTCCAAATTAATTGCCTTGAAAAGATATACAACTTTCATGTTGAAGATTTTGTCATTTGGAGCTTGCATCATTGAGACAGAAGGGCTTGAACATTGGCCAATTTTGGAAATTTCACATATGCATGTTTTGCACCCTACACTTCAAGTTCAGTTTTCATTAATTTCCAAGGCCCAAATGAAGTTTTGATCAACATGACATTTGTTCCTTATGCAATAAGCTTTCCAACCATTACTCATAAGGTTGCATTTTGATTTTGGACATGGCATTTTCGAAGGCTTCAATGTAATAGTGCATTTTGTGAAAATCATTTCAATTGCCATGCATGAGCTCATACAATCCAATCTGCACGTCCATTTCATTCAATTGTGACCTCAGCTTGCCAAATCAAGTGGAATTGGGCCCTCCATGCGCCTGTACAGGCCCATGCATAGAGGCCCTTTCCATCCATGCAATGTTTTGTTCATGCTTCCACCTTGCCATTTGCTATATATAGGAGTGCTTGACCTCTCATTTCTTCAACCTTAAGGCGCCCTACATGCTGTGCAACTGAAATCCCACCCTCACACCAAAGGAACTATCTCACTTTTCTCTCCAATTTCAGATCTGAATTTTGATTTCCTCGATTGAAATTTCAGATCTAAAGTTCCTTAGCCTTCTTCTCCTTCATCCATAGAGTGAACTGCAAGCTTTAGCACCAAGGAATTGTGAATCCAAGCTCTGCAAATCAGAGGTTTACTTCTGATTTTAAAATTCTTCGAATCAACTCATATGTTGGTTGTTTCTTGTTGTTGCTGTGTTAACTTAAGTCCTCTTCATAGAGGCAATCATTTCATGCTTTGAATTTTCAGAATCCAACAAGTTTCAGTTGAACTCCATGAAATTCAACCTCTGATTTCTCTCTCAATAGGAATCAAGAGTGAATTTGGTTGGTACATGAGTGATGTACATCACTCCACCTTTCGTTTGGTACCTGGATCGCGCGTTTTGGTTAACATTTATTTCTCTGTAATTTCTGGACTTCGCCGGAGCTGGCCGGAGAAGACGCTGGCGCTGGCCACCGTCTGGTCTCCAGATTGAATCACAGCCGTGCATTTCCATTTCCAGATTTGATCTAGGCCCTTCAATGTTATGACCTAATTAATGGCTAGGTGTGATTGCATTGACTGGAGTGTTTGGTAGGCGCGCATGTCTGATCCATGTGATCTGCCAACTCATTTAATGAGCTCCATCCAACGCTCTGTGTTTTTTCATTTTATTTATTTTCTGATTTCATTTTCTTTTGATTTTTTAATTCCATTCCATTTTCAAAAATTCATATCTCTTTCATTATTGGTCCAAAAATTATGGGACCAATTGCATTATTTCTCTTTTAATTTCTAGTTTCTAAAAATGATTTTTTTTATATTTTTTACTTTATCATTTGCTATTTTTTAGTAATTTTCTCTTTTCTGGTCAGTTTTAATAAATTTTAAATAGTTTTTGATATTCAAAAAATACAAAAATATTTTTCCAACCTCTTTGTATGATGATAGATCTATGAAAAATATTCTCATCAATTTATTAATTGATTTGAGATTTATTTGAGATTTTAGTTCAATTAGGTTATTTTTATGCCATTTTAATTGATTTAAAATAGTTTCTGACTTCTAAAAATGCTGAAATTTTTTGTCAAACTTTGTTTGACCTTGTTGAACTTGGGATAATTCACTTGGACTTTTCAAAGTTGATTTGAAGTGAATTTGAAGTTTGACCTTTCTTTATTATTTTAATTCAAGTTTTATTTTAAATATTAAAAATGCCAAAAATATTTGACTTGTTTCTTGACTTCTAATCTTCATCTTGCTTCTATTTTCTATTGTTTGACCTTGATCTTCTCTATCTTTGGTCAACATTTGTTGATTAATACATACCATTTCCATTAAATGCACTTTAATATTCTTCATCTTCTTCTTCTTCTTCTTCTTCTTTTCTTTTTTTGATCAATGAGTTAAAGATTGGTGGTTAGCATTCATACATGGAGGTTTAATCTTCCTTGATTCAAATCTAATTCATCTTGATCATGGATCAAGTGAATGACTTTGCATTAAGGATAGATTGCTTCCTAAATCATGCAAACAAACCTAAATCAATACAAGATCGTTTCTCATCTTTTCTTTTGGCATGGCAAGTTGTTGGAGTTTGATTCACTAATCAAGACCTCTAACTTGTGTTGTTGCCTACATTATTATTGACCGGTCTCAGATAGTTGTGACTTCTACATAAGTCCAATTACGATTGCTTAACATAGCGCTAAATTTGCCTTATGGCACACTAACTACTAACATTAACCATTAACCATTAACATTTACTTCTTGCACTTTACATTTATGCAATTTACTATTCTTGTACATATTATTCATTTGCTTTTCCCTTTGCTCATTTGAGCACATGTTTATGTTAATGCAATTTTCCTTTTGCTCATTTGAGCACATAATTGTGTATATACCTTTGTGCTTGTATTTTGTTTGATTGTTGTGGACCAAATGCAAAGAAATGGACAAATGGACTTAGACTTTAGGAATTTCCCCATGCAAATTTGGAGTCAAAGAGCAACTAGGAATTGGGCCTTTAGAGTGCTATAAAAGTCAAAGAGCAACTAGGCATTGGGCCTTTAGAATGCTATAAATGTTGCAGAGAACTTTGAAGCAAGACCACTTTCTAAACTCCTTCTTGTTCATTCTTGGTTTGTTTGATAGAACTTTTTAATGTGTGTGTTCTTGTGCTAGGGATTCCAACATTGGGCCTAAGAGAGGAACCATTGCCATGAGCTTCTAAGAGAGAGAGAGATCTAAGAGCCATTGAGGAACTTTCCAAGAGCTTGTTTGATTATGTTGATTGCTTGAGCTTACTATTATTTTGCTTGCATATTCCAAAGGATGGAAGCTACTTGGATCATCAATATGATCTCAAGAGAGGAACTCCATTTGTGGTCTTGCTTATTATCCCTTATCTCTTGTATGACTAGGACTTTAGCCATTCTTCTTCTTCCCCACTCTAACCCAAGCCAAAACTTTTGTGCAAACATTTAACATTTCTTTTCCAACATTAGAAACCCAAGCCTTATGCTTTTGATTTTCAAACTTTCTTTTCATAACACTTATTTTGAATTGAATCCTTAGATCCACTTTGACCATATTTTGTAAATACTTTTCATTGGTAAATATAACCCATTCAAATGCTTTTGTGGTTTCAATGGCCACTTTCTTATCAAAACTTTTCATAACCTTTAGCTATTAGGTTTGAGTTATCCTTGAGGTAGATGTAATACTCACCTATATCCTTAGTGATGGACAATGAGTCTTCCATGCTTATTATAGGGTTAACCCCTCACTAGCATGTTGAAGCTATCCTCACATGGTGGATTTGTGGTTTTAGGTTGAGTTTTCTCCCTTGGATAACAAAAGACCTTAAGGCTTTTGGACCAATCCATTCACCAACTTTTTTTTGAGATTTTTACCCCGAACTACGAGGTTTTGATCCTAATCTTTTTTAAGATGGTACGTAGGCAATGGGTTCATCCATCCAAACACAAAATCTAAATAACTTGTATATTCTCTTCTCATCTCTTCAATCATGTTTGCACAAACAAATTTTCACAAAATACTAACCTTACAACAAAAATGAAAAGGGCTCCCTAGGAGTACCTAGGATGTTTTTGGTGCTTAAAACCTTCCCATTGCATAACCAACCCCCTTACCCAGATCTCTGACATTTTTAATAGTTTTTGATTCGATAAAACTTTTAGGTTTTTGTTCGCTTTCTAACCATTCCTTTGGATTAATAGAAATGCGGTGGCGACTCGACTTGTATGGTTTACCTTGGATTTAGCCAATATCTCTAATGATAACGAATACCCCGCTACAGAAAAGTGGTGACTCTGCTGGGGAACATTTGCCTAGTGGGTTTTACCTACTTTTCGGTTTTGTTGTATTGTATATTATTTTTCTGACATATTTTTGTGCAATTTGGGATTACTGTATTGTATGTAATGATTGAATTGCTTGAATATTAATTTCTTGTATGCTTGGTGATCTTTGTGAGATGAGTTCTATACCCGAACTCGAGTGCACTTAGGATAGGAGAATGGCGTAGTCTTGTTAGCTTGTGTGGAGTTATTCCTTAGCAACTTGACTTGCGAGCCCATTCACTTGGTGGAGGTCATGTTTGGATCAATAATGTCACACAAGTAGTTGTGGTTAGACATTACTCTTTCCAATATAGACCTTAGAAGCCAAAGACCTTAGTTTACCAAGCCCATCTTGGCCTATTCTTAGGATGTAGTGCGAAAGTCGTTCAAGTGTAAGATTTGATACGATTGTTACGTGATACTACACTCATAAGAGTCTCTCTTGAGAATATTTTTGGAATACGAGTAGTCGTTTATCCGATAATATCTGAAAGATGGGATGATGACTATGGGAACCTCTTGTAGAACATGTTTGGCAGGTTTAACCCTAGTACACTCCTTTTGGGTGGTTCTTAACCGAGACTCCATGCTCGTGACTTGCAACAAACCCTTGATTCATGGTTGATCCGTTCTTGTATCCTTAATATCAATGGAACTTGGGTGTTGATAAGGTATAAACCATAATCCACCAAAATGGATGATTGATATTAAGGATGACATGATCCATCCCATGACCTTTGTGTGGTGTGCTTTGCTTGATCCTTGAGTGTGATTGTTGCATCCATGCATTCATGCACCCATTTGCATCCATATCATCAATAATGCGAAAATTTTCAAGAAACTTAAGAGGTCTATTTGCAAATTTTCAGACATGGAAAGACAAAGAAGGAATACGAAGAAGTACAGTTTCAGACAACCCGACTTGAAAGAGCTAAGGAATTTGACATCCTATGTATTAGATCCCTTGGGTTATAAGGCTCGTTTTGGGAAGCTTCTATCTGTTCTGACTACTCAGGTGGACGAAGGATTGATGAGTGTACTGGTGCAGTTCTATGATCCCTTGTAATGTTGCTTCACATTTCCGGATTTTCAGCTTCTGCCTACGCTTGAGGAGTATGCCTATCTTGTGGGTATACCTATTCTAGACCAGTTGTCGTTCACTGGCTTAGAGAGTGTTCCTACTTCTCAAGAGATAGCTGATATGTTGCATATAGATGAATCTCTGGTTGGTGCTCATATGACTACCAAAGGTGGAATTCAAGGTCTCCCTTCTGAGTTCCTCATTGCTCAAGCTACTATGTATGGGAAGGCCATGAGTGAGGACGCCTTTGAGGCCATATTTGTACTTCTCATCTATGGGTTAGTGTTGTTCCCTAACATCGACAAGTTTGTGGATGTGAACGCTATTAGGATTTTCTCTACTCTTAATCACGTTCCGACTCTATTGGGTGATACTTACTTTTCTTTGCATATGAGGAATGCAAAGGGTGGAGGTACCATTGTGTGCTGTTTGCCTCTGTTGTACAAGTGGTTTATTTCGCACTTGCCACAGACGGTCGCCTTCAAGGAGAACAAAGGATGTCTATGGTGGTCCACGAGACTCATGTCTCTCACTAATGATGATATCTTTTGGTACAACCGTGTGTATGATGGTGTGCAGATTATCGACTCTTGTGGTGAATTCTCCAATGTGCCTCTTCTTGGTACATGTGGTGGGATTAACTACAACCCTATTTTGGCACGTCGTCAGCTTGGGTTCCCCTTAAAGGATAAACCCAATAACATTCTGTTAGAGGGTGTGTTCTTTTAGGAGGGTAAAGATCCCCAAGGCTTGAAGGGCAGGATGGTCCGCGCTTGGCGCAAGATCCATAGGAAAGGAAGGAAGGAGCTAGGTCCGAAGAATTGTGTCGCTTTGGAACCCTATACCTCTTGGGTTAGGAGGAGAGCTTCCGAGTACCTCATGTCGTACGAGTATCCGAGACCTACACCTTTGGTTGTGGTTGGGCCTTCAACCCTCCCTGACCAAGGGGTAGAGGAGTTGAGAGACGAAGACCGTTCACGTGCCTGGATCCTTGAACGAGAGGAGTTGCTTCAGCAGATCAAGGAGAAGGATGCTTTGATAGAGTTCCTCGAGCACCAGGTTATTGATGATCCTGATGATGCATGGACTTCTCTACTTCCTCAGTCTTCCAAGTTTTGGAAGAGGAAGTACGATCGATCGCCAAAGAGAAGGCAGACATGGAGGCAGCCTACGAGGAGGAGGTGAAGAGGCTTCGTGCATCTTATATTCCAGTCTATGGAGCTTTAGATGATTGCTTCTAGGGATCCATATGATGATCATTTTCCTTCTCTCTTGTATTGTATTTGGTTACCAAGGCTGTACTTCTTTGGTGTAAAAATATTTTCCAGATATTATTGATGAGATATTTCCATATATGTGATAAATGATTAACATTTCCAATATTTGCAAATAGAACTCTAAAGTTCCTCTGATAAATAAAAACAAATCATATGCACAAGCATTGCATGCATTATGTGCATAAGTAAGTTTTGCTCCAGGCTTCTTGTTCTATGGTCTAACTTTGTGTTCTTCATTTATTTTGAAGACAAGCTGACTCACCGGTACTACACCCGAGCCAACGCATCAAGACTGATGGATCATTTGGAACAAGAGAACCGTGAGCTTAAGGAGGAAGTAGCTAGATTGACTGCCCTGATGGAGTCATTCATGGCTGCCCAGAGCCAGTCTTCTCCGACACCTTTAACTCCTCCCCAGAGAACAGTCATCTCTAAGATTGTCTCTTCAACCGTGCCTGCGGCCAGCGCCCACTTCGCCCCAACAACCATGCAAGCCGGGTTTCCGTGGGGGATGCCTCCCAACTTCATGCTTGAGGGTCCTGTACCCACCTTTGCTTCTCTGCCGGCATCTAGCCCGGTCCTAGTCGTTCCTCCTCCTGTCGTGCATACTATGCCCAGAGTAGACGACACCATCTATCATTCTGAGCCGTCTGAGGGCTCAGATGTCTATGAAAAGATGGACGCTATGAATGATCAATTTCTTGAGCTCCGCAAGGAATTGAAGACTCTTTGAGGAAAAGACCTTTTTGGCAAGTCTGCTGCTGAACTCTGTTTGGTCTCTAATGTGAAGATCCCTGTAAAGTTCAAAGTACCTGACTTTGAAAAGTACAAGGGAAATACTTTCCCTCTCAGCCACCAGGTCATGTATGCCAGGAAAATGTCGACTCAGACCGACAATGACCAACTTCTCATCTACTACTTTCAGGATAGTTTGTCCGGTGCTGCCCTGCGTTGGTACATGGGCTTGGACAGTGCGAACATCCGATCCTTCAACGACCTTGGCGAGGCCTTCGTCAAGCAATACAAGTACAACGTGGATATGGCTCCCGATAGGGATCAATTGAGAGCCATGTCCCAGAAGGACAAGGAAACTTTTAAAGAATACACCCAGAGGTGGCGAGAGCTAGCAGCACAGATTGTGCCCCCGCTGGAAGAGAAAGAGATGACCAAGATCTTTCTGAAGACCTTGAGTTCTTTTTATTACGAGCGGATGATTGCCAACGCTCCTTCTGACTTCACCGAGATGGTGAACATGGGGATGCGACTGGAAGAAGGAGTCAGGGAAGGGCGCCTGACCAGAGAAGAAGGATCTTCTGCCAAACGGTATGGGACGTTTGGAAAGAAGAAAGATGGCGAGGCATATGCTGTGACCTCCCATATTAAACCTAGAAGAACCTCATTGAGGAGGAAGACCGTGCGTCCTACCGGTAATCAGCACCAGGTGGCTCACATAGCACCTATTTTCAGAGATAATCAACAGTATCAGCATCACAACAATAATCAACAACAACATCACCGTCCTCAACAGCAGGCCTACCAGCCTTGAAACAGTAATCAAGCCAGCATAAGTTACGAGAGAAAGAGGGTCACCTTCGATCCTATTCCTATGACATATGCAAAACTATATCCCTCTTTGATAGAGAGGAAGTTGATTACTCCACGAGACCCACCGGCTATACCTACCAACCCTTAG
The DNA here is from genome assembly GCF_024323335.1 of Lathyrus oleraceus. NCBI lineage: Eukaryota > Viridiplantae > Streptophyta > Magnoliopsida > Fabales > Fabaceae > Lathyrus > Lathyrus oleraceus. Next base: position 77,115,836 of record NC_066585.1, read on the forward strand.
TGGTGGTATAAGCCTGAATTACATTGTGTTTATCATTCCGGTGCTCCCGGACATGACGTGGAAAATTGCTACCCACTGAAGACCAAGGTTCAAGACCTTGTGAGATGTGGTATTTTGTGTTTCGAGGACGTAGGTCCTAATGTGAAGAAGAACCAATTGCCCGAGCATGGGAAATCTGTCAACATGGTCCAGGGCTGCCCTGGTAAATATAAAGTCAAATATGTCAGTCATATTTGACAATCTCTAGTCGATATGCATACACTATTGTGTGAGTACAATCATTACGAGCACGACCACGATAGATGCCGAGTTTGCAGTGTCAATCGAAGAGGATGTCGCCAAGTGCGCAAAGATGTTCAAGAAATGCTGGATGAAGGAGTTATTGAGATACTTCAAAACAGAAATGTTGACGAAGATGCTGATGAAGTCAATGTAATTTCTCCGGCATTTCGGATCCCCGAGCCTGTTATTATCAAGTATGATGGTAGCAAGCAAAAGGCTTCTCCTTCTTTGATCATCAAACCAGCTGGCCCTGTGCCTTATTCTTCTGAGAAAGCGGTTCCCTATCGCTATAATGTTGTAGCATTATAGAATGGGAAAGAGGTGCCCCTTCCCTCTACATCTGTTGTTAATATTGTCGACGCCAGCGGCCTGACCCGTAGCGGTCGTGTCTTCTCGGCTCCGCCGAAACCTCAAGCTGATGTTCGAAGAGCTGATACTACTGATTATGCTGAATGCCTGGTTGGGATTGCTGTTAACACTCTGAATCCGGCACTTGTCGCCAAACCTACCTCCGCTGTAAGAACTCCTGTCTCTGTTGGCCTGAGTGGCAATGCGAAAGAAGATTGTGATGAGATGTTGAGGCTCATCAAAAGGAGTGAATACAACATTGTAGATCAGCTTCTATAGACGCCGTCCAAGATCTCTGTACTATCATTGCTGATGAATTCAGAACCACACCGAGAAGCTCTGTAGAAGGTGTTGGATGTGGCGTATGTGGATCATGATGTCACAATAGAATAATTTGACAGTATTGTTGCAAACATCACCGCTTGTAACAATTTGAGTTTTTGTGATGCTGATCTCCCCGATGAGGGAAGAGACCACAACTTGGCACTACACATATCTATGAGCTGCAAAGATGATACCATGTCCAATGTGCTGGTGGACACTGGGTCATCATTGAATGTGTTGCCAAAGTCCACTCTTGCAAAGTTGTCATATCAGGGGCCTCCCATGAGGCAGAATGGAGTGGTGGTGAAAGCTTTCGATGGGTCGCGTAAAACTGTGATTGGAGAGGTTGAACTCCCAGTCAAGATCGGACCAAGTGATTTCCTGATCACCTTCCAGGTCATGGACATTCACCCATCGTATAACTGTCTCTTGGGCAGACCATGGATTCACGAAGCAGGCGCCGTGACATCCACCCTACACCAGAAACTGAAGTTTGTGAAAAACAAGAAGCTGGTGGTGGTAGGGGGAGTAAAGGCTCTCCTGGTTAGCCATTTGTCTTCCTTCTCTTACATAGATGCTGAGGATGAAGTTGGAACGCCGTTCTAAGATTTATCTATTGTTGAACCTATTGAGAAAGGAAATTCTTCATTTGCGTCCTATAAAGATTCTAAGTTGGCCATTGAGCGTGGTGCAACTGCTGGATTGGGGCAAATGATTAAGTTGGAAGACAACAAATCCTGGGCTGGCATAGGGTTTTCTTCTGGCGTCTTCAACAAGCGAGGGCTGTTCAAGAGTGGTGGATTCATCCACACCAGTCGAGGTGAGGAAGATGCTGCTATTTTGGAAGAGGATGCAGAGGATTCTGGCAACTTCGTCATCCCTGGAGGGGTCTGCAATAATTGGGTCGCTGTTGATGTTCCATGCCAAAAGGAGAAGTGATGACATTGTTGGCGCATAAATACAATGATATTTCCATTCAATAAATTCATGTTAAATGTTTGTTTTTCCAATTATTTTCCCTTTTTCGCTTTTGCATGAAATTGGTGATAACATAAAACCCTAAACAAAAAGAATAAAACTCAATCTTTTCATCTGCATAATGATTTGCTTTGTTTGAATTCTAAAATCTTTTATATTCAAAATCATTATGCAGGTTAATCAAACCCATTGAACATAATGATCCAACACCATCTCCCAACTTTGAATTCCCTGTATTTGAGGCGGAGGAAGATGCTGTTGAAGAAATTCCTGATGAGATTACCCGTCTACTTGAGCATGAAGAGAAGATCATTCAGCCGCATCTTGAGAATCTGGAAACAGTCAACTTGGGGTCTGAAGATTGTGTGTGAGAAGTGAAGATTCGGGCACTTCTGGAAGAATCTGTTAAGAAAGGGTTGATTGAGTTGCTACGAGAATACATCGACGTCTTTGCTTGGTCGTACGAAGACATGCCTGGTCTGGATACTAATATCGTGTAACATTTCCTGCCTTTGAAGCCTGAGTGCGTGCCTGTGAAGCAGAAGCTCAGGAGAACTCATCCTGATATGGCAGTGAAGATCAAAGAAGAAGTTCAGAAGCAAATTGATGCAGGGTTTCTGGTGACTTCTACATATCCTCAATGGGTGGCCAATATTGTGCTCGTGCCTAAGAAAGATGGAAAAGTCCGAATGTGTGTGGACTATAGAGACTTGAATAAAGCTAGTCCGAAAGATGATTTCCCTCTACCACATATTGATATGTTGGTAGATAATACAGCTAAATGTCTTCTCGTTTATGGACGGATTTTCCGGATATAACCAAATTAAAATGGCACCCGAGGATATGGAGAAGACAACATTCATCACACCTTGGGGAACATTCTGTTATCGAGTGATGCCCTTCGGTTTGAAGAATGCCGGAGCCACGTATCAACGAGCTATGACTACCTTGTTTCATGATATGATGCACAAGGAGATCGAGGTATATGTTGATGATATGATTGCTAAGTCGAGAACGGAAGTTGAACATGTTGAGCACTTATTGAAGTTTTTTCAGCGTCTGAGGAAGTATAAGCTTCGTCTTAATCCGAACAAGTGTACATTTGGAGTCCGTTCCGGCAAGTTATTGGGCTTTATTGTCAGCGAGAGAGGTATTGAGGTTGATCCTGCAAAGGTCAAGGCAATACAAGAGATGCCTCAGCCCAAAACTGAGAAGCAAGTCCGAGGTTTTCTTGGCCGCTTGAATTATATTTCCAAATTCATATCCCACATGACTGCCACATGTGCACCGATATTCAAGCTCCTCCGGAAAGATCAGTCTCATGATTGGACCGAGGACTGCCAAAAGGCCTTTGACAGTATTTAAGAGTATTTGTCTGAGCCTCTGATTCTGTCTCCACCTGTGGAAGGGAGACCATTGATTATGTATCTGACAGTTCTTGAAGACTCAAGGTTGTGTCCTTGGTCAGCAAGACGAATCAGGGAAGAAAGAATATGCTATCTACTACCTGAGTAAGAAGTTCACAGATTGTGAGTCTCGATACTCGATGCTTGAGAAGACATGTTGTGCTTTGGCTTGGGCTGCTAAGCGCTTACGCCAGTATATGTTAAATCATACGACTTGGTTGATATCCAAAATGGATCCAATCAAGTATATCTTTGAGAAGCCTGCTTTAACTGGGAGAATTGCCCGTTGGCAGATGTTGTTGTCTGAGTATGATATCGAGTATCGAGCTCAGAAGGCTATTAAAGGTAGTATCTTGGCTGACCACTTGGCGCATCAACCAATTGAGGATTATCAGTCAGTTCAATATGACTTCCCGGATGAGGAGATTCTGTATTTGAAAATGAAAGATTGTGATGAGCCTACACTCGATGAAGGACCAGAACCTGGTTCCCGATGGAGCATGGTGTTTGATGGCGCTGTGAATCAATATGGAAATGGTATTGGGGCAGTGATTATTACTCCACAGGGCACACATTTTCCTTTTACAGCAAGGCTAACTTTCAAATGCATGAATAATATGGCTGAGTATGAGGCTTGTATTATGGGATTGGAAGAGTGTATTGATCTTAGGATTAAACATCTTGATGTTTATGGTGATTTGACCCTTGTTATTAATCAGATTAAGGATGAATGGGAGACGAATCAGCCTGGCCTCATCCCATATAGAGATTATGCGAGGAGGATTTCAACATTATTTACTGAGGTTGAATTCCACCATATTCCTCGAGATGAGAATCGGATGGCAGATGCTTTTGCTACACTTGCTTCAATGACTGTGGTTAGACTCTGGAATGAAGCTCCCAATATTAATGTGATGCGCTTGGACAGACCAGCTCATGTATTTGCAGTAGAGGAGGTGCAAGATGATAAGCCATGGTATTATGATATCAAGTGCTTCCTTCAGAGCCAAATTTACCCGCCTGGGGCGTCCGTGAAAGATAGAAAGACTTTGAGAAGATTATCAGGCAGTTTCTACCTCAATGGCGATGTACTTTATAAGAGAAACTTTGACATGGTTCTGCTCAGATGCGTGGATAGACATGAAGCAGACCTGTTAATGACTGAGGTCCATGAGGGTTCATTTGGTACTCATTCCAACGGACATGCCATGGCTAGAAAGATGTTGAGAGCAGGCTACTATTGGCTGACAATGGAGTCTGACTGCTATAAATATGTGAAGAAATGCCATAAGTGTCAGATTTATGCAGATAAGATTCATATTCCCCCGACACTTCTGAATGTGATTTCATCACCATGGCCTTTATCTATGTGGAGAATTGACATGATTGGCATGATAGAGCCGAAAGTGTTTAATGGTCACAGATTTATTCTCGTAGCAATTAATTACTTCACCAAGTGGGTTGAAGCGGCGTCATATGCAAATGTGACCAGGCAGGTGGTTGTGAAGTTTATCAAGAATCAACTCATATGCCGTTATGGTGTGCCAGATAAGATCATTACTGACAATGGATTTAACTTGAACAACAAAATGATGAAGGAGCTGTGTAGCGAGTTCAAGATAGCACATCATAATTCTTCTCCTTACAGACCCAAGATAAATGGGGTTGTTGAAGCTGCTAATAAGAATATCAAGAAGATTATCCAGAAGATGGTTGTCACGTACAAAGATTGGCATGAGATGCTGCCATTTGCTTTGCATGGATATCGTACATATGTCCGCACTTCAACAGGGGAAACCCTTTTCTCTCTTGTTTACGGCATGGAGGTTGTGCTCCTAGTAGAGGTGGAGATCCCATCAATGAGAGTCTTGATGGAAGCCAAATTGACTGATGCTGAATGGGTTCAGAGTCGTTATGACCAGCTGAATTTAATAGAAGAGAAGAGATTGACTGCCATGTGCCCTGGTCAGTTATATCAGCAAAGGATGAAGAAAGCCTTTGATAAGAAGGTCAAGCCTCGTATGTTCCGAGAAGGTGACCTTGTGCTCAAGAAAGTTTTGTCTTTCGCGCCCGATTCCAGGGGCAAGTGGACTCCAAACTATGAAGGTCCATATGTTGTTAAGAGAGCCTTTTCATGCGGTGCTTTGATACTTACAACTATGGATGGGGAGGATTTCACTCGTCCTGTGAATTCAGATGCAGTCAAGAAATACTTCGCCTAAAATAAAAACAAAATAGCTCGCTAAGTTGAAAACCCGAAAGGGCGGCTTAGGCAAAAATGAGCGTCTTGGTGGATTGAAAACCCGAAAGGGCGATCCAGGCAAAAGTTAGAGACATAAAAAAAATGATGAGTATGTATCCCGCTAGATTGAGTACCACACCCTGGGGCAATCTAGGCAAAAATTAGGGATTTGGCAAGTAACTGCATCCTGACAAGACTTTGTTCTACAAGCTGGCATCTGTCAGAGATTTTCGCTCAGTCATCCTCAACTGAAGCTGCAAATACATGAGATTCAGAGTTGGTGGAGAAATGGTCATTATGTTCAATGCAGCCCTTTTCCAATATATATCACCAATTTCAAATTTGTAAAGATCTATGGAGTCTCGCCATTTGCAGACTACCATTCCATTAAATAAATTTGAGCCTTTATCCAATAATTTTGCACTCTTATTTGTTTCTATTCAACAAATGTTTTGCATGTTTTAATGGAGAAATATCATTGTTTTAAAATAAATAAAATTTTAATAATATGTTTTAAACAAAGTGAACATTCACAATGATGAAAGGATACTTGGGATGTCTTCAGTGCTCTCCCAAAGATGGTATGATTCCCAACAGGATAAGACATTGGTGCATATCCTCAGCATGTTTGTATCCATTTTCTTCAGAGCCTTTGTGGGTTCCTCCCAAGCAGAGTGGTTGATGAAGAGGTCTTTCTTTAGCAGAATAAAGATCCTTCCTCCTCAGTAGATGCGATCTCTTTGGAAGTACAGTTTATGGTGGTGACCCTGGAGACTTCTGATTGGTGGTTGTTCCCCATAGAGATCCATCCTCCCCTTTGACAATTTTCCCAGTAGAGTTGCTTCTACGGCAGATTTTATCTGTGCGATGATCCTGTCCCCAGCTAGAATGACTGATGTTCATTCCCCTGCAGAGATCTTTGTTTCCTGGTGTCCCTGGTCCCCATCAGAGATCTTTGTTCCCCGGCGGACCTGGCTTTCTCTCTCAAGATGTAATACCGGATGTTTGTCCATTGATCTTTGGACCTGTTTGTGTTAGATATATCTGTTTTGTCAACATTCATACATAAACCATGCATATATGCATATAATTTCAGCATTCAAATATTCATGTCGCATTATTTGCCATAAATACTTTTGTTTGTTTGTCTCCTGCTATTCGGTGATACATTTTTTTCACCAAGCAGCCGTTGGTGTCTGATATCCCCATGAAGAGTCAGCCTCGTAAGCAGAAAGCGTCTATCCTTTCTTTCGTATTCCCCACTGAGTTATGTCCTCGTGGATGATTGTTGTTTTTGTTTCCTCCCAACACATATATTGGGATGAAGTTTCCCTTGAGTTATATCCTCATGGGGATGAGTTTTGTTTCATCGGGCCTATCTAGTTTGTTCCTAGATTGGTTTCTTTAGATTTTCCCTGTGCTTCCTTGTAGTTTAGATGAATGATTGCTCAGTAATCAGTAATTATCCATCTTTTCCCCGGCGGAGTTTGTGGTTTTCTACCCGCATACCGGTAGTTATAAATCCTATTTTATACCCTTGCAGAGTTAACCTTATTTTTGTTCATCCTAACTGATGACGGTTACTCTTTCGTGGTTTTCTACCCAGTATCCGATAGATGTAATCCCCTCTTTGACTGTTATCTTTATCCAATGTTCGGTATTGATAGCCCTTCCCCTTTTTGAGTATGTGTCTCAGTAATCGGTGACATATCTCTCGGATCATTGCCTTTGTCAATGTATCCCTAAGCGAGTCGTCTTTCATTTGCCGATTGTCGGTAATGATTGCTTCTCCCTTTGTTTTGGTCATCATTTTCATACCTAGTATTTGGTATCCCGATGCCCTTTTTCTTTTGGATGATTTATCCTTCATTAACCCAGTAATCAGTTGTGAATAATCTTCCATGCGAGTATGTTATCTATGTTCTGACGGTAATAAATAATATATCTCATACGCTCTTTGGTCAAAGTCTTATGTTCTTCCCCAATCGAGTAAGGTTCGTATTCCCTTTTGCGGAGTCGAATTCCCATCCTGTAATCGAGTCTGCTTTTAGCCCTTTTTTGGATGATGAGTGTCTTGGGAATATTCCCCGATTCACGCCTTGGTCGGTCACCTATTATATGCCCAGTAACCGGTATCCCTGGTGTTCCTTCCTCTCTGCTCCCTATTATGACTTTTTGTCCCCTGTGGAGTCAGTTTTTTTCCTGAGTTGAAATACACCTTTTTAGGTTTTCCTCAGATGATTTTGGATGTTTGATATCTCTCACCCTTGTACCGGTCTTATATATTCATTTTCCTCGAGCGTGTTGTTATTTCACCCTCATACCAGTGTTTTGATCACATGTCTCCTTGAGCTTATTACCGAGTAACCGGTAATACCTCGCCCTGTTGTTTCCTCAGATGAGTTCTGTTTGGACATTCCCCAGTGAACTCCCTTAGTGGATTTTCCCCATCTGAGTCCGGATTTTCATCCGAAGTATCCTTTGTGGATAGTTTTGCTGTCTTGGTATATTCCCCAATACATGCATCCCTGAGTCAGCTCGAGTCTTTCCATTGATTTATTTTCACGGAATTCCTCTCGTGTCTCAGCAAGTTCTAAGTTGTGACCTGCTCACGCATTTCATTCCCTTTCTTATCCCCATTAGAACCCGTAGAGTCTTTGTCCCATTGAGTGTATTACTCACATGGATTGTCAGTTTCTCCTGATTTCTTTTCTTCTTTGTGGACACACATTTCCAAAGAGTATTACCTTTTGCATACATACATTTGCATCATGAGGTCTCTTAGGGACCAAAATTCGTCTCTTTGTTATTATTTAAGCCCATTCTACCTCGTCGAGACGAAGATTTTAACCTTCACTTCTCTGGCTAGAATGACCTTAAATAGGGGCATCTGTAAGACCCTAATTTTGACCCTAAGATCCCTCATGGCATCATAACATTGCATTTGCATCTTGCCTCAAGGATCATAAGTATCTTGGCTCCTTACTTTTGGGTGGGATCCCTTGTGAGTTGGTTTGAGATCACCAAGCATGCTTGAATTATATATTATTTCTTTTCTCATTTTTATTTACTAACCAAAAGCACAAAAATATGTCACTAACATCTTTTGTTTGTAGCTTGAGCAGTCACAAGGTCAAAAGCTTCTAGGAGATCCCATATGCATTGATATGGCCAAGAGAAGATAAAAGCAAACATGGCAATGGTTCTCAAAGCTCTCGTACATCAAATATGCTCCCCAAGTATCTTAATTCATCATTTTGATCAAAGCAAATCAAAGGGTTTGAGGCTTGTTTCCCAAGGAAACCCTAATTCATCTGATCATCAACTATGCCTTGCTCATGAAGCAACCTCAACCCATGATCAAATACAATCAAGGTAAGTTCTTTAATTCATCACTTCATGCATATTTTTCAATCATCAATTCATCAAGATATGAGTTTTGGACTTGAGAAGTGGATCAGTCAATTCATCTGACTATTGTGAAATGCACTGAGACCTAACGTTTTATGTGTTGATCAAATGGAGATGGCCCCAAGAGAAAACATGTTCTTAAGAACCATATGAACAACTTTCATGTTCATAAAAATTTTATTTGAAGCTTGTAAGGTCATCATCCATTCCAAGACATTATAGGTCATTTTGACTGAAACCCTAATTTTGGGTCAACTTCCCAAGGACATAACTCCTTCATTTTTCATGATTTTGAGGTGAGACTTAATGAATTGGAAATATTAATGTGTCTACTTTAAATGTTATGTTGAGAAAAACTTAAGAATCTCAAAAGAAATACATGTGATAATGCAAAACATTATAGGTCACTTTGGACCAAATGCATTGAAATGTGAAAAAGTCCAACTTCAAATGCCCATAACTTCTTCATTAAAAATCAAAATGATGAAAACTTTAAGTCCAAATTTATTTCCTTGAAAAGATCTACAACTTTCATGTTGAAGATTTTGTTATTTGGAGCTTGCATCATTGAGACAGAAGGGCTTGAACATTGGCCAATTTTGGAAATTTCACATATGCATGTTTTGCACCCTACACTTCAAGTTTGGTTTTCATTAATTTCCAAGGCCCAAATGAAATTTTGATCAACATGACATTTATTCCTTATGCAATAAGATTTCCAACCATTACTCATAAGGTTGCATTTTGATTTTGGACATGGCATTTTCGAAGGCTTCAATGTAATAGTGCATTTTGTGAAAATCATTTCAATTGCCATGCATGAGCTCATACAGTCCAATCTGTGTCGCAACCTGAAAAATACAGTGCGCGAAAAAAACAACCGGCGAAAGAAAAAGACAGAAGAGTCTCCACCGTGCGTTATTCATCCCAAAGGAGGGAAAGGAAACGCTCGAAGTAAACCTGAAAAAGGAAAGGACAAGACGGGGTCTCGCAACCAAATCTTGGGTTCGGGAGTCGGTTATGCGAAGGGAAGGTATTAGCACCCCTACGCATCCATAGTACTCTACGGGATCCACTTTTGTGGTTTTCATCTAAAGGGTGTGAGTTTACCTAATGTGTTTATTTACTAAAAAGGTTAAGAGAAATGACTCGCGCGGATGTCGCATCCACTGCATACGTATCTCATCTGAATATGAGAATCAGAGTCTTCGTAGCTCAGCTGACCTATGGGTTGGGGGATGTGTGCTCGCTAAGACATCGCGTCTTATGCCTACGTATCTCATCTGGAATGAGAATCAGAGCAAGCCGTAGTTCGGCTAACTACGGGGTTATGGATTGGGTTTTGGACGAACGACGTCACTACGCAATCTACCGGATGCTCGACCTTTGGAGACTTACTCGCCTGTAGTAGAAGGAGTAAACATGTTGCTTTGGGTTTTAGGGTTTGGGATGCTCGAGGGCAAACAGGCAGTCCTTGACGAAGGAACCGCGCTACATGTGGGGATATGAATACGAAACACAAAACATGTATCTCAAAGTAAAATGCCACCAAGGGGCTCAAACATTGCCTCCTATCGAGGTCTTCCAGCTAAGAAAGCGATAAAGTACGAGAAAAGGAAAAAATTACCACACGGATAAAGATCCGAAGTTACAACAATTAAAGGAATGGGAAACCCAGGGATCCTTCCAAGCTAAACACCATCAAAGAAAATCAGTCAATACGATTAATCAGGATAAACCTCCGGATGATATCCCTGCAAGAGTATGTGAGCCCTCACGAAAACTCAACAGAAAGGTTAGACAAACAAGGTGAAATCCAGGGAAAACAATGCCTTGGCAACACAAAGACATGTTAGAGAAACAAAATAGGGTAACCAAGAGTTGCCCCTAAATCAAAATGTAACCATAAGAATAATTCCATCAAAATTCACAAAAAGCTCACAAAATGCAATCGAGGGTAGGAGGCCTAAACCTCTTGTCAAACACATGCATCAAAAGGGTATCAAATTCACCCATAATACCTCATACATTCATAGCATTCAAATTCAAGGCATAAAGTAATAGGAACAAAGGCATACCTGATGAGAGAGATTGATTAAGATTGAATGGTACGGCCGGATCTGCAAAGTAATACTAGGGTTTGTGTGAGGCGGAGTGAACTTCTCAGTTGAGTTCCCTTCAGGGTTTGGAGGCTGCTCTGAGTTCTCTGTCAGGTTTCTCTCCAGGTTTTGTCCAGGGTTTTGTTTCAAGGAAACCCCAGAGTATTTTGCTTCTCTTCCTTTTTCTCTCCAGTGAATCTCCCAGTGTAACTCCAAGTGTCTTTTCCTCTACTGAAACTTCAGTATTTATAGACTGATTTTCGTGGGTAATGGGCTCAAATGAGGGAGACCCAAGTCCAAAAAAATTTGTTATATTTTATTTATTTATTTATTTTTAACTTCTTTTTTTTTTCGTTTTTTTTTTCAGTTTTTTTTTCGTTTTTTTTTTTTTCGTTTTTTTTCGTTTTTTTTTTCAGGAAAAATGAAGGGTAAATTTTGGGGTATTACAACTGCCCCTATTCAATCAACTGGAGACCCAGAAAGAAGATGGCAGCTGCTTTCGTACTTTCGAGGTATCAAGGGATTGAATACAATAAAAGCCCAAAAATTTGCACTGAAGTGAAGTGGAGTGACAATGCCTATCAGAATTGGCAAAGAGGTGGCCTTGAAAGAAGAATCCGTCTGGTACGGTGAGAGTCAGTCTGAATATCGAAAAAGAATGTTAAACTGGATACTAAAATAAATGGTAACACAGAAATAACCATGGCCTGAATGCCGCTCATCAGTCTGAATACTGGAAAGGACTTCGATCTGAACATCGGAAAATTGGCCTGAATGCCACAAGTCGCATCGACCTGAACGTCGGAAACTTCTTCGATCTGAACATCGGAAAGACTTGGCCTGAATGCCACTTCGATCTGAATATCGGGAAAACTGACCTGAATGCCACAAGTTGCATCGACCTGAACGTCGGAAACTTCTTCGATCTGAACATCGGAAAACTGGCCTGAATGTCACTTCGGTCTGGATACCGGAAAACTGGCCTGTATGCCACTTCGGTCTGGATACCGGAAAACTGGCCTGAATGCCACTTTGGTCTGGATACCGGAAAAGTGGCCTGAATGCCACAAGTTGCATCGACCTGAACGTCAGAAACTTCTTCGATCTGAACATCGGAAAACTTCATGCCTGTCAGCATTGGCAGAAATAGGGAATGATAATAAAGGCGACGCATGGGCCAATGACACTTGTTGGGGATAACCGAGGTGGGTCATGAACAATCTTCAGTCTGAGTACTGGAAACAAATTCTAGCTTATCACTTGGGATACCGAGAATGTTTTATGCTTACATGCGTATGTTTGAATCTTTCAATGGCGTAATGCTCCATGAAAATGGAAATGCTACGCGATTTGGGAGGATGCAATGCAATATGATTCTACATGCAGGGATGCGAAATGCTGGATAGAATGCCAAGCTGAGGCAAGGGCTGGGGAAATGATCACCATCTTCTGGACCCTGGCAAGGCTGTTGGAGATGCACAGCGCAAAGAATTATGTGGGGAAATGACCCGCCACACAGTGTTCTAGCAATGACGAAATACCGAGATTCTGACTGGGGAGAGAACGACACTGAAAACCTGCTGTTGGGGAAAACGATAGTGGTTCTGGCAACCACGATTTGCGAGAGATGACTCAGCAAGGGAAGAAAACACCGATACGGTACCGAGGTTCTGCTTCAAGGAAAGAAACCATGGATCTGGCATTGGGATTATCGATCTGGCCTCTAACTCTAAGGAGCAGCCACTTCTGCTGGGAAGATACAGTCTGGCACTGTCAACTCCGCTGGGGATATATAGTCTGGCACTGTCAACTCTACTGGGGAGTGTATGTCCTGAAACAAACGCTTGGGGAAGTACAGTGGTGAGAACCTGCTGGGGATTGAAGAATCCAACACTCTGATCAGCTCTGCAGGGATAAGACACCAGATTCGTCTGTTGGCGACTTCACTGGGGAAGATATTCACGATCATCTGCAGGGGATTTTAAGGAAATGCCCCGAGGGTATCTGTTCTGAATAGACGATCCAAAGCACTTAAAATTTACATCAATTTTAAATGTTTATTAAGCATGTACCTGTAAAGCCCTTATGTGTCATGATGCAATGTTTATCAAAAATTCAGACGTCATTTTTGCAAACAAAACAGTAAAATGAAAATGAAAACAGAGATATACTGAATAACATGATTTTATTGATTGAATGGCCTCTGAATAGGCATTTACATCAGGAAGCAATCCCTGGAAAGAGGTAATCGCACAAAAGATAAAAACAGAAATTAATCTAATGGCAATGTGAAATGGATTTCTATTGGGTTCCAATTCTGCTATGACTTGCTCGTCTTCAAGATCCTCCAGATGATCAGCCTTCTGAAAAGGTGATTGGACTGTTTCCTACCTTTCGAAAATTTCCAGTCATCGACATGAGATGAGATTCAGAACTAACTCAGAACGTAGTCATTCGCTTAATCCCTAACTTTTGCCTGGATCGCCCTTTTCGGGTTTTCAATCCACCGGGATACCCATTTTTGCCTAAGTTGCCTTTTCAGGTTTTCAACTTACCGGGTGTACGATCTTTTCATTTTCAATCCCTAATTTTTGCCCAGCGGGTCTATTTTATGCGAAGTATTTTTTAACTGCGTCTGAGTTCACAGGGGAAGTGAAGTTTTCACCATCCATAGTTGCAAGCATTAAGGCCCCACCATCAAAAACCTTGGTGACAATATACGGTCCATCATAGTTAGGAGTCCACTTGCCCCTGTGATCTGTCTGAGGAGGAAGGATCCTTTTCAACACTAAATCTCCGACTTGGAAACAACGAGGACGCACTTTCTGATCAAAGGCTCTCTTCATCCGACTCTGATACAACTGCCCATGACAAATGGTTGCCATTCGCTTCTCTTCGATAAGACTCAACTCATTGAACCTTGTCCGAATCCATTCGGCTTCGTCTAACTTGACATCCAACAAGACTCTTAGAGAAGGAATCTCCACTTCAACAGGTAGGACTGCTTCCATACCATACACCAGGGAGTAAGGAGTTGCCCCGGTCGATGTACGTACTGAAGTGCGGTACCCATGCAAGGCGAAATGTAGCATCTCATGCCAATCTCTGTACGTGACGACCATCTTCTGCACAATCTTCTTTATGTTCTTATTTGCCGCCTCAACAACGCCGTTCATCTTAGGGCGGTAAGGGGAAGAATTGTGATGCTGAATGTTGAAGTTCTGACACAACTCCTTCATCATTTTGTTGTTGAGATTAGAACCATTATCAGTAATGATTCTTTCGGGAATCCCATAGCGACAAATGATTTCTTTCTTGATGAAACGGGCAACCACATGTCTGGTGACATTCGCGAACGACGCTGCCTCGACCCACTTGGTGAAATAGTCGATGGCAACAAGGATGAAGCGATGCCCATTGGAAGCAGTCGGCTCAATCTTTCCAATCATGTCAATGCCCCACATAGCAAACGGCCACGGCGAAGTCATCACATTCAGAGGTTTTGGCGGCACATGCACCTTATCAGCATAAATCTGGCATTTATGACACTTCCGAGCATATTTGAAGCAATCTGACTCCATGGTCATCCAATAATAACCCGCTCTCAACAATTTCTTAGCCATTGCATGTCTGCCGGCATGAGTACCGAAGGAACCTTCATGAACTTCCTGCATTAACATGTCCGCCTCGTGTCTGTCCACGCATCTGAGCAAAACCATGTCGAAGTTCCTCTTATACAGCACATCATCTTTGTTCAAGAAGAAACTGCCTGCCAATCTTCTCAAAGTCTTTCTGTCATTGTTGGATGCCCCTGCAGGATACTCTTGATTCTTCAGAAAGCACTTGATATCGTGATACCAGGGCTTGTCATCGACTACCAGTTCAGCAGCAAACACATACGCGGCCCTGTCAAGGCGCATCACATCGATCCTGGGAGCATGGTTCCAACAAATTACCTTGATCATGGAGGATAGAGTAGCAAGTGCGTCTGCCATCTGGTTCTCATCACGAGGTATATGATACAATTTTACTGTTGTGAAGAAAGTCAACAGTCTTCTCGTGTAATCTCTATAGGGGACCAGAGTGGGCTGGAGAGTATTCCAATCACCATTCACTTGATTGATCACCAGAGCTGAATCTCTGAAGATGTCCAAATTCTTTATTCTCAAATCAATGGCTTGCTCAATACCCAAGATACAGGCCTCGTACTCAGCTTCATTATTTGTGCACTCAAAAGTCAAACGAGCGGTGAAAGGTATGTGGGCACCTTTCGGAGTTGTAATGACAGCACCAATTCCACTTCCTCTAGCATTAACAGCCCCATCAAACAACAAAGTCCACTTTTCGTTTGGATCAGGTCCCTCCTCAACAACTGGCTCTTCACAGTCTTTCATTTTGAGGAACATGATGTCTTCATCTGGAAAATCAAACTTCATCGGCTCATAATCATCAATCGGCTGCTGAGCAAGATAGTCTGACAGAATACTCCCTTTGATGGCTTTCTGGGATGTATACTGGATGTCGTACTCTGTCAGTACCATTTGCCAACGAGCAACTCTTCCGGTAAGAGCTGGCTTCTCAAATATGTATTTCACTGGATCCATCTTAGAAATCAACAAGGTAGTATGGTTCAACATATACTGCCTCAGTCGGCGAGCAGCCCAGGCCAAAGCACAGCAAGTTTTCTCAAGCTGTGAATATTTGATTTCACAGTCGGTAAACTTTTTGCTAAGGTAGTATATGGCATGCTCTTTTCGACCAGACTCGTCATGCTGTCCCAATACACACCCCATCGAGTTCTCAGTCACTGACAGGTACATTATCAGAGGTCTCCCAGGAACTGGAGGTATAAGGATTGGCGGTTTCTGTAGATACTCTTTTATCTTCTCGAAAGCCCTTTGACAATCTTCATTCCACCTAATAGCCTGATCTTTCTTCAGCAATTTGAATGGCTCACACGTGGTTGTTAGGTGAGAGATGAACCTTGCAATGTAGTTCAACCTCCCTAAGAAACTACGGACTTGCTTCTCTGTTTTTGGCTCAGGCATTTCCTGTATTGCTTTCACTTTGTCAGGATCCACCTCAATCCCTTTTTCACTAACAATAAAACCCAACAGTTTTCCAGATCTCACCCCGAAAGTACACTTGTTCGGATTAAGCCTCAGTTTGAATTTCCTTAACCGTTCAAACAATTTCTGCAGATTCACCAAATGTTCTTCTTCTGTCTGAGATTTGGCAATCATATCATCCACATAAACCTCGATTTCATGATGAATCATATCATGGAACAGAGTCACCATAGCTCGTTGATATGTTGCTCCGGCATTTTTCAAACCAAATGGCATCACCTTGTAGCAGAAGGTGCCCCATGGGGTTATGAAAGTTGTCTTTTCCATGTCTTCTGGTGCCATCTTGATTTGGTTATAGCCAGAAAAGCCATCCATGAAGGAGAATACCGAGAACTGAGCTGTATTATCCACCAAAACGTCGATGTGAGGTAATGGGAAATCATCTTTAGGGCTAGCTCTGTTCAGATCCCGGTAGTCGACACACATCCGTACCTTTCCATCCTTCTTAGGTACTGGGACGATGTTTGCAACCCATGGCGGATAATTGGTGACTGCTAGAAACCCTGCATCCAACTGCTTTTGCACTTCTTCCTTTATCTTGACGACCATCTCTGGTCTTGTTCTTCTGAGCTTCTGCTTGACCGGAGGACAACCTTCTTTGAGAGGCAAGCGGTGTACCACGATGTCTGTGTCCAGCCCGGGCATGTCCTGATAAGACCAGGCGAAGATGTCAACATACTCTTGCAGCAATCCAATCAGCCCTTTCTTCACATCATCTCTCAAAACAGCCCCTATCTTGATTTCTCTCTTGGCGTCCTCGGTGCCGAGATTAATCACTTCAACAGACTCTTGATGCGGTTGAATAACCCCTTCCTCTTGTTTTAATAACCTGGTAAGCTCTTCAGGGAGTTCACAGTCTTCATCACCCTCTTCTTCAGCTTGAAAGATTGGATTTTCAAAGTCGAAACGAGCCGTAGCAGAAACGTTATCAATAGGATCCGGTGATGTGCATCTGCATGAGTGATGGTATGTGCTTATGAGTGTGAACAAGAAGTGAAAACTAAACAAAACATTGCCATTTTTTTTTATTTTGAAAAACTGCAAAAATAGAAAGACAGGGAACGAAATATTTGAATGCAAAAATACGTCCTTTATTTATGATAAAAATGCAAGTGTCACATAGACGGGCCCTACAATGAGTCATTACGCCCTGGACGGAACGTAAGACTTGGATATGCATGAATAAACAAAGAAAATTACTCTTCAAGAAGAGTGACTTGGATAATCTCTTCAGAAGACTAATTGTTGATGACTTCACCCGGGATCTTCGGACGCACCCAGTTGTCAATGTCACAATCACTATCCCCATCTTCTTCGTTGACTGCAGAGACTTGACCATACTGAATGATGCCAGCACTGGAGAAAGTGGTCGGCCCCTGAAGTGTTGTAGAAGGCAAAACTGGCTGATACCCAATCCCGAACTTATCTTCTTTTACTGGTAATTCCAACAGACGCCCCCAATCGGGAGCAACACCTGAATCCACCACGGCCCGTGCCTGCTTAAAGGATGAGATAGAGGCACCCGCTTTAACCTCTTTCATAGACTCTTGGACAGACAAATCTTCAACCTGGAGGATACCTTTGTCGAGCAAGGCCTGGATACCCTGCTGTAGCTTCAAACAACCTCCACTCTGAGTGGCACAATCCAAACAACCCTTCCCACAACCGGGGAAAACATCGGCCTTCAGCAAGCATCCTTTGATATCCAACAATGGAGTCTTCAACTTCAACACATCCTTAATGGACTTGGCTTTTCCCTCTATCATGTTAACATTCGCACCACCATGCTGGGGCATGGGATTGTTGACGACATTAGGAGCCGGTGCAAGGTCGATGGCCTTTGAATCTATGAGGTCCTGAACTACGTGCTTAAAAGCTTTGCAGTTCTCAATATTGTGGCCAGGTGCCCCAGAGTGGAAGCTACACCTAGCGTTGGCGTCGTAAACCACCGGAAGTCTACCAACAGGAGGAGCCAGAGTGCGCAGTTGCACAAGTTGTAGTTGTTGAAGACTAGAAAGCAACTGAGTGTACGACATTGGAAGGGTGTCGAAACGCCGGTCCATCATCCTTTGCCTCTGTTGATAAGCGGGTCTGTTACCCGGTTGTTGCTGCTGTTGATACTGAGCTGGTTGACGCTGCGGTTTTTGTTGTTGTTGTGGTGCTGCAGCTGGAATGGTCACAGCCGCAACATACGGTTGCTGATGATAATTCTGAAAATTATTCCTCCGGTTATCCCTGTTCTGATAAGAAGATATGGCATTTGCATCCCCTTCTCTCCTCTTCTGTCCCTGAATGAACGGCTTCTTCACCCCTGATGAGGATCCACCTCCACTCTGGCTCTTATAGGTCTTTAGGTAATTCTCCACCCTTTCTCCAGTAGAGACCACATCAGCAAAGTTGGAAGCATTGCAACCTACCAGACGCTCCAAGTAAGGTCCGGGCAGAGTGTTCATGAACATGTTGGCCATTTCCTTTTCCAACATAGGAGGCTGAACACGGGAAGCTGTATCCCTCCAGCGTTGAGCGTATTCCCTGAAGCACTCATTGCTTTTAAGAGACAGATTCTGAAGTTGAGTTCTGTCCGGAGCCATGTCTGCATTATACTGATACTGCTTCACGAAAGCCTCTGCCAAATCCCTCCAGCAACGGATGTGGGCTTTGTCCAGCCTCATATACCATTCTAAGGATGCCCCAGCTAGGCTATCCTGGAAGAAGTACATAAGTAGCTTCTCGTCATCAGAGTATGCAACCATTTTACGGAAATAGGCTTGCACGTGAGTTTTGGGGCAAGAGCTGCCATGGTATTTGTCAAATATCGGGACCTTGAATTTCGGTGGCACTCTCACACCTGGGACCAGCCCCAAGTCAGCAACATCTACTCCCAGAGGATTCTGTCCTTCCACTGCTTTCAACCTCTCTTCCAATCTTCTAAACATGGGGTCCATGCCAAAGTCTTCCTGAAGCAAGGGGAACTGATCATCCTGACCATCCTGAATGGGTTGTTGATCTAGGTTGACATGCGGATCGGGATAGGCCCCGGTCCATTGGGACCATTAGCCTCTCCAGCTGGAGGATCAGCCAACGTCTCCGGTTGAGTAATAGGGGGATCCCTCTGTACCAACAATCTAAGCTCCTGCTGTCCTTGAGCCACCCCTTGAACTAAATCCATGAATTGATTCATGCGAATCTTCATCTCGGCGAGCTCTGCTTGTAGGCTCTCCATCGCTCTCTGTTGATTCCTTCGGGTACCGTATCGGTGAATGCCTGAGTCAGCTATCCTGATAGTGGGATACCAAACAATATGAGAACACTGCAGCGGTACCTGTTATGCAAGATATGACAATGAATATGTAAATGCAATGCCATGTTTATCAAATCCAAAAGGTATTCTACCCCCTTGATTCCAGTCTCAAATCAGGCGAATAATGCAAGAAGACTGAGTCATGGATAAACTTCTGAGATCAAGATGCAACAAAGGGAAACCAACATACAAATGAGTTCCAAGAAAGGGGCCTTAGCCAAAAGTACATCAAAAGAG
This sequence comes from Lathyrus oleraceus, assembly GCF_024323335.1. Taxonomy (NCBI): domain Eukaryota; kingdom Viridiplantae; phylum Streptophyta; class Magnoliopsida; order Fabales; family Fabaceae; genus Lathyrus; species Lathyrus oleraceus. The sequence goes on from NC_066585.1 coordinate 77,135,593, forward strand.
GATCCCCACAACAAGCCTGTGGATTATCACTACACAGCAACAAAACAAAAAGTAAAGGGAGGAACATAAACCAGGGATCAGCCTCCAGTATACAACCCATAAGGACTGCTCCTCACTTCATCCAGTAATGCCACCGTGTCGGGATGATCTGGAGATTCTGTCAAATACCGGATAAGCAGATTCCTCTTGTGAATGATCCCATCCAGTTCGTTGATGTGCTCTCTGTAGTAATTCCCATCATCTTCTCCGAATACCTCTTCAAGTCTGGATTTCTTCAAACCTGCCAACACCTTGAGTTCTTCAATCTGTCCTCGAGCCTCATGGAGTTGATCTGTGATGTAGCCATTAGTAGAACGGGCGCACAAAAGCTCATTGTTTTTCCCCTTCAGCAAAGTCGTCAATTTCTCTATCTGACCAGTCAGTTCGGCTACTGTCTCCTCCTCCTTTGCCCTCCGAGAAGTTGAAAATGCATCCCATTGCTCCTGCCACCCAGCTAATTTACCATGAACATCTACTAACTGCTGCTTGACTCGCCTCAACTCAGAACTGGATGATCTCAAGGCTTCGTCTGTCTTCCTGAAGAAGTCCACCTCCACAGCAAATTTCCTCTCTGCTTCCTTTTTGCACTCTGACGGCTTCCCCCTTCTGATATTCTTATTTTTGTGGTGCACTGAATGAAAGAAATATCCTAGCAAGGTCGGTACTGGATTTCTCAACACGAAGAGGCGTATTGCGTCCATGTCCACAAATTTGGCGACATTAGGGAACAAGACAATCCCATACACACAAAGAGCCAACACAGCATTGAAACCCCTCTGGTTACCGTCTTCCAGCTTCTTCTTTGCTTCTCCCAGTAAGAAACTCAGATGAAAACCACTAACTTCTCCCTTCTGACACATATTAGCCTTCCGGACTGATTCCTCCAAATATGTGGCTGAAGCAACCATGCTGAGATCGGGCAGAAACTCAGAACTATAGAACAATAACTGTGACCTGATAGGAACTCTGAGAAAACTGGAAATCTCCTCCAGAGTAGGGACCAAGATATAATCCGGCAATGTGAAACACCTCAATGGAGGGTCATAGAACTGTAGCAGTGTGAATAGGGCGTCATGTTGATCTTTGGAAAGAACCGTGACGAAACTTAGAATCAGACCGTAATCCTCTCGGAATCCTTCTAGAGAACCAGGATCCATTAGCTGCATCAACCGTTGGATGGGCTCCAGACAGACCACCGGAAACTTGTAGGCGACAAGTCTCTTTCTGCCAATATCCATCTTAAGAGAACCAGAAAAACTCCGACTGGAATCAAGAAGAAGATGTAAACCCCCTTGAAATGGATAAACATGTGTTAAATGATATGAATGCAAATGATGTGATGATGTGAATGCAGTGCAGTGGCATGTCAATCAGGATTGCTGTATCTGCTTGAACATCTGTCGGGTTACACTGTCTGAAGAGAAAACCACTGAGGAATATAATACAAGATCAAAGCTCTGCTCCAAAAAACCGGGTTGGTTGGAGGTTAAGGTTTCCTGAATTTAGCCCGCCCCTCACTGGTAGGTTCTAAGAACAGAAGTTCGTCAACTTCAGCCCTTCAGTCGCGAATAATACGTTTACCACTGAAGGTTTTGCATTATTACGGGATAAAAGACCTCCACTGACTCCCCTCAACAGGACATCCTAAAGAAAGTTCCCAGTCTCGGGGTCCTCGGATTGATCAGCGAGAATGCGCCCACCAGAGCTAACATAATCACGTCTCTGAGGAGAGGCCTCGACTGAGTTCTCGGGAAATGGTCACCAGAGTCGACGATTTCTAAAGGAACATCATGTCGTTACGGAACATCCGTAGGACATAATATATCTAAGAGAAACCTCGTCTGGGTGTGGTTCTTCACGAACGACTTAACGTAGCAACATGCCACGCAAGCCTCATGATCATCCACTCTAAAACCTGTGTGTACACTCAAGCCTGGGTAATGGGCTTATCTCTCGTAGAACATCCCATCCCAACAAACAAACAACAGCTCCAACAGATACAGCAGATGAATGCAAGCAAGTAAGTAAATAAATGTACAAAAGCATGAACACCCAATAAACAAGAAATCACACGAGCTAGGAGGGACTCACTTAGGGAAGATGGACCAGCAAGAGGTCAACTTCTTGGTCCCCAGTGGAGTCGCCAGCTGTCGCAACCTGAAAAATACAGTGCGCGAAAAAAACAACCGGCGAAAGAAAAAGACAGAAGAGTCGCCACCGTGCGTTATTCATCCCAAAGGAGGGAAAGGAAACGCTCGAAGTAAACCTGAAAAAGGAAAGGACAAGACGGGGTCTCGCAACCAAATCTTGGGTTCGGGAGTCGGTTATGCGAAGGGAAGGTATTAGCACCCCTACGCATCCATAGTACTCTACGGGATCCACTTTTGTGGTTTTCGTCTAAAGGGTGTGAGTTTACCTAATGTGTTTATTTACTAAAAAGGTTAAGAGAAATGACTCGCGCGGATGTCGCATCCACTGCATACGTATCTCATCTGAATATGAGAATCAGAGTCTTCGTAGATCGGCTGGCCTATGGGTTGGGGGATGTGTGCTCGCTAAGACATCGCGTCTTATGCCTACGTATCTCATCTGGAATGAGAATCAGAGCAAGCCGTAGTTCGGCTAACTACGGGGTTATGGATTGGGTTTTGGACGAACGACGTCACTACGCAATCTACCAGATGCTCGACCTTTGGAGACTTACTCGCCTGTAGTAGAAGGAGTAAACGTGTTGCTTTGGGTTTTAGGGTTTGGGATGCTCGAGGGCAAACAGGCAGTCCTTGACGAAGGAACCGCGCTACATGTGGGGATATGAATACAAAACACAAAACATGTATCTCAAAATAAAATGCCACCAAGGGGCTCAAACATTGCCTCCTATCGAGGTCTTCCAGCTAAGAAAGCGATAAAGTACGAGAAAAGGAAAAAATTACCACACGGATAAAGATCCGAAGTTACAGCAATTAAAGGAATGGGAAACCCAGGGATCCTTCCAAGCTAAACACCATCAAAGAAAATCAGTCAATACGATTAATCAGGATAAACCTCCGGATGATATCCCTGCAAGAGTATGTGAGCCCTCACGAAAACTTAACAGAAAGGTTAGACAAACAAGGTGAAATCCAGGGAAAACAATGCCATGGCAACACAAAGACAGGTTAGAGAAACAAAATAGGGTAACCAAGAGTTGCCCCTAAATCAAAATGTAACCACAAGAATAATTCCATCAAAATTCACAAAAAGCTCACAAAATGCAATCGAGGGTAGGAGGCCTAAACCTCTTGTCAAACACATGCATCAAAAGGGTATCAAATTCACCCATAATACCTCATACATTCATAGCATTCAAATTCAAGGCATAAAGTAATAGGAACAAAGGCATACCTGATGAGATTGATTGATTAAGATTGAATGGTACGGCCGGATCTGCAAAGTAATACTAGGGTTTGTGTGAGGCGGAGTGAACTTCTCAGTTGAGTTCCCTTCAGGGTTTGGAGGCTGCTCTGAGTTCTCTGTCAGGTTTCTCTCCAGGTTTTGTCCAGGGTTTTGTTTCAAGGAAACCCCGGAGTATTTTGCTTCTCTTCCCTTTTCTCTCCGGTGAATCTCCCAGTGTAACTCCAAGTGTCTTTTCCTCTACTGAAACTTCAGTATTTATAGACTGATTTTCGTGGGTAGTGGGCTCAAATGAGGGAGACCCAAGTCCAAAAAAATTTGTTATGTTTTATTTATTTATTTAATTAATTTTATTTATTTATTTATTTTTAGTTTTTTTTTTTTCGTTTTTTTTTCATTTTTTTTTTTCGTTTTTTTTTTCGTTTTTTTTTTCGTTTTTTTTTCGTTTTTTTTTCAGGAAAAATGAAGGGTAAATTTTGGGGTATTACAATCTGCACGTCCATTTCATTCAATTATGATCTCCGCTTTCCAAATCAAGTGGAATTGGGCCCTCCATGCGCCTGTACATGCCCATGCATAGAGGCCCTTTCCATCCATGCAATGTTTTGTTCATGCTTCCACCTTGCCATTTGCTATATATAGGAGTGCTTAGCCTCTCATTTCTTCAACCTTAAGGCGCCCTACATGCTATGCAACTGAAATCCCACCCTCACACCAAAGGAACTATCTAGCTTTTCTCTAAAATTTCAGATCTGAATTTTGATTTCCTCGATTGAAATTTCAGATCTAAAGTTCCTTAGCCTTCTTCTCCTTCATCCATAGAGTGAACTGCAAGCTTTAGCACCAAGGAATTGTGAATCCAAGCTCTGCAAATCAGAGGTTTACTTCTGATTTTAAAATTCTTCGAATCAACACATATGTTGCTTGTTTCTTGTTGTTGCTGTGTTATCTGAAGTCCTCTTCATAGAGGCAATCATTTCATGCTTTGAATTTTCAAAATCCAACAAGTTTCAGTTGAACTCCATGAAATTCAACCTCTGATTTCTCTCTCAATAGGAATCTAGAGTGAATTTGGTTGGTACAAGAGTGATGTACATCACGTCACCTTTCGTTTGGTACTTGGATCGCGCGTTTTGGTTAACATTTATTTCTCTGTAATTTCTGGACTTCGCCGGAGCTGGTCGGAGAAGACGGTGGCGCTGGCCACCGTCTGGTCTCCAGATTGAATCACAGCCGTGCATTTCCATTTCCAGATTTGATCTAGGCCCTTCAATGTTATGACCTAATTAATGGCTAGGTGTGATTGCATTGACTAGAGTGTTTGGTAGGTGCGCATGTCTGATCCATGTGATCTGCCAACTCATTTAATGAGCTCCATCCAACGCTCCGTGTTTTTTCATTTTTTTATTTTCTGATTGCATTTTCTTTTGATTTTTTAATTCCATTCCATTTTCAAAAATTCATATCTCTTTCATTAATGGTTCAAAAATTATGGGACCAATTGAATTATTTCTCTTTTAATTTCTAGTTTCTAAAAATGATTTTTAATATTTTTTATTTTATCATTTGCTATTTTTTAGTAATTTTCTCTTTTCTGGTCAGTTTTAATTCATTTTAAATAGTTTTTGATATTCAAAAAATACAAAAATATTTTTCCAACCTCTTTGAATGATGATAGATCTATGAAAAATATTCTCATCAATTTATTAATTGATTTGAGATTTATTTGAGATTTTTGTTCAATTAGGTTATTTTTATGCCATTTTAATTGATTTAAAATAGTTTTTGACTTCTAAAAATGCTGAAATTTTTTGTCAAACTTTGTTTGACCTTGTTGAACTTCGGATAATTCACTTGGACTTTTCAAAGTTGATTTGAAGTGAATTTGAAGTTTGACCTTTCTTTATTATTTTAATTCAAGTTTTATTTTAAATATTAAAAATGCCAAAAATATTTGACTTCTTTCTTGACTTCTAATCTTCATCTTGCTTCTGTTTTCTATTGTTTGACCTTGATCTTCTCTATCTTTGGTCAACATTTGTTGATTAATACATACCAATTCCATTAAATGCACTTTAATATTCTTCATCTTTTTCTTCTTCTTCTTCTTTTCTTTTCTTTTTTTGATCAATGAGTTAAAGATTGGTGGTTAGCATTCATACATGGAGGTTTAATCTTCCTTGATTCAAATCTAATTCATCTTGATCATGGATCAAGTGAATGGCTTTGCATTAAGGATAGATTGCTTCCTAAATCATGCAAAGAACCTAAATCAATACAAGATCATTTCTCATCTTTTCTTTTGGCATGGCAAGTTGTTGGAGTTTGATTCACTAATCAATACCTCTAACTTGTGTTGTTGCCTACATTATTATTAACCGGTCTCAGATAGTTGTGACTTCTCATAAGTCCAATTAGGATTGCTTAACATAGCGCTAAATTTGCTTTATGGCACACTAACTACTAACATTAACCATTAACCATTAACATTTACTTCTTGCACTTTACATTTATGCAATTTACTATTCTTGTACGTATTATTCATTTGCTTTTCCCTTTGCTCATTTGAGCACATGGTTATGTTAATGCAATTTTCCTTTTGCTCAGTTGAGCACATAGTTGTGTATATACCTTTGTGCTTGTATTTTGTTTGATTGTTGTGGACCAAATGCAAAGAAATGGACAAATGGACTTAGACTTTAGGACTTTCCCCATGCAAATTTGGAGTCAAAGAGCAACTAGGCATTGGGCCTTTAGAGTGCTATAAAAGTCAAAGAGCAACTAGGCATTGGGCCTTTAGAATGCTATAAATGTTGCAGAGAACTTTGAATCAAGACCACTTTCTAAACTCCTTCTTGTTCATTCTTGGTTTGTTTGATAGAACTTTTTAATGTGTGTGTTCTTGTGCTAGGGATTCCAACATTGGGCCTAAGAGAGGAACCATTGCCATGAGTTTCTAAGACAGAGAGATCTAAGAGCCATTGAGGAACTTTCCAAGAGCTTGTTTGATTATGTTGATTGCTTGAGCTTACTATTATTTTGCTTGCATATTCCAAAGGATGGGAGCTACTTGGATCATCAATGTGATCTCAAGAGAGGAACTCCATTTGTGGTCTTGCTTCTTATCCCTTATCTCTTGTATGATTAGGACTTTAGCCATTCTTCTTCTTCCCCACTCTAGCCCAAGCCAAAACTTTTGTGCAAACATTTAACATTTCTTTTTCAACATTAGAAACCTAAGCCTTATGCTTTTGATTTTCAAACTTTCTTTTCATAACACTTATTTTGAATTGAATCCTTAGATCCACTTTGACCATATTTTGTAAATACTTTTCATTGGTAAATATAACCCATTCAAATGCTTTTGTGGTTTCAATGGCCACTTTCTTATCAAAACTTTTCATAACCTTTAGCTATTAGGTTTGAGTTATCCTTGAGGTAGATGTAATACTCACCTATATCCTTAGTGATGGACAATGAGTCTTCCATGCTTATTATAGGGTTAACCCCTCACTAGCATGTTGAAGTTATCCTCACATGGTGGATTTGTGGTTTTAGGTTGAGTTTTCTCCCTTGGATAACAAAAGACCTTAAGGCTTTTGGACCAATCCATTCACCAACTTTTTTTGAGATTTTTACCCCGAATTACGAGGTTTTGATCCTAATCTTTTTTAAGATGGTACGTAGGCAATGGGTTCATCCATCCAAACACAAAATGTAAATAACTTGTATATTCTCTTCTCATCTCTTCAATCATGTTTGCACAAACAAATTTTCACAAAATACCAACCTTACAACAAAAATGAAAAGGGCTCCCTAGGAGTACCTAGGATGTTTTGGGTGCTTAAAACCTTCCCATTTGCATAACCAACCCCCTTACCTAGATCTCTGACATTTTTACTAGTTTTTGATTCGATAAAACTTTTAGGTTTTTGTTCGCTTTCTAACCATTCCTTTGGATAAATAGAAGTGCGGTGGAGACTCGACTTGTATGGTTTACCTTGGATTTTGTCAATATCTCTAATGGTAACGAATACCCCGCTACAATTTCCACAAATTTTCTTTCAAATGTTCAAAAATAGCAAGTTTCTTCATGAGCTAGCATGGGAGTGAAAAAAGCCCAAACAATCATTGGAAAAGGTCCAAAATCGTGCATAGGTCATGCTGAAAGTGTTGCATTAAGCCATGCAAAGTTGGAATGAGTTTGATCATGAAATTCTTCCAAATGGTACCACACATTGCACCCATGTGTAAGTCCTTCAATTTTGATCCAAATGAGATTATCTTAGACATTTTGGAAAGGTGAGATCAAGGGGAACAACTTTCATGTTGAACACTTTTCTATTTGAAGCTTGGATCATGATGAATTTTGAGGTGGAAATTTGGGAAATCAAACATATTTGAAAATTTTCTAAGTACCAAGTCAAATGTTCACTTCTTCCACCTTGAATAACTTTTGCTATGGACTTCAAATGTAAAACGTTCCTTCATCAAAGTTATATATTTTTGAAACCTCTTAAATTTGGTCACCAATTTTACCTAATTTGGATTTTTCATGAAGGAGTTATGCATTTTAAAAGTTGAGGAAAATCATTTGTCCAATGGTAATGGCCCAAAGTGACCAATAATGTTTCCTCTTGGCACATGCATTTTCAAGTTGAATTTGAAATTCCTCCAAACATCAAAGTTGAAGTAGACATATTGAATATGATAATGGAATTTCAATAGATTTCATCTCATAAAAATTGATCAAGTTATGGTCTTGGGAAGTTGACCTCCTAACTAGGGTTCAAACAAAATGACTTATAATCTTTCACCATAAAAAATGACTTTAAAAGCAAAACTAGCTCTTGAATTAAAAATTAAAGTTGTTTGTAATGTCATTTTGAGTAATGTTTCTCTTGGAATCATTTTCATGTGACAAAAATTGTAGGAGATAGGGTCTAGGGAACCCCAGTTTTGACTAGTTGACTTTCTCTGGTCAACTACCATGAACCATCTTGCTAGCTTGTTATTCTCTTGATATTTGAGACTCATGGAAGATCATATATATGAAAGATGAAGTAATATAAAATATCTCTTGAAATATTTGATCAATTGATGAGGAAACTTGTTGAGGAAGCCACACAAGACACCCAAATGAATTAGGGTTTCCAAGGCAAACAAGCTTCAAACTCTTGATGAATTCTTGATCAAAATGATATGTGAAGACCATGGGGATCCATATATGATGTCTAGAGCCAATGTGAACCATTTCTTGATTGAAATCCTTGCATTGACGGTCTTAAACCCTAGATATGAGCTTGATGGAATATATACTACTTACAAAAGCAATAAACTATACATTGACATATTTTTGGTATTTTGGTTAGTAAATAAAGAAAATAAAAGTATGATACAATCAAATTGTTCTTAGTGATCTCTCTCAATCTAACCCAAGGAATGAGGGGTGAGGAGGATGTCAAGGTGTGATCCCAAAGCTAATGCATATGATGAGATAGCATGAGGGATCTTAGGGTCAAAATTGGGGTCTTACACCGGTGAAAATCACTTTCCTTAATAATTTTAAGCAGTGGCGAAAATACCTTCATTTTACCACTTAGATTCGATATGAATCTTCTCAAGAAGTTTATCTTTCCCAACAAAGATTGAAGTTGCTTCTTTGTCGACGGGATTTTGAGATCTAAGATCGCCTTTGTCTTGTTCTGATTGATCTTGATACCTCGTCTGTGTACCAGAAATCCTAAGAAGTCGCTTGCATGCACACCGAAAGCACACTTTAATGGATTCATTTTTAATCCATATTTGTGCATTCTATATAACGAGCGTCGAAGGTGCTCCAGGTTCCCTCCCTGAGATGACGATTTTATCGAAATGTTGTCAATATACACCTGCATGAACTTCTCAATGAATTCATGAAATATGGCATTCATAGCCCTTTGGTAGGTTGCTCCTGCGTTTTTTAAACCAAACAGAATGACGACCCACTCGTACATCCCCAAAGCTCCAGGGCATCAAAACGCTGTCTTGGGGACATCTTCTTCGGCAATAAGAATTTGATTGTAGCCAGAGTATCCATCAAGCAAGATCAGGTATTCAAAGCCTGCGGCCAAATCAACCAGCATTTCTGCCACGGGCATCGAGTACTCATCTTTCAGCGTGGTGTTATTTAGATATCTAAAATCTATACAAATCCTAAGAGTTCTATTTTTCTTGATGATGATCACTATGTTGGCTAGCCATTCGACGTACCTTGTCGTCCTTATGAAACGACTTTTGAGGAGTATTTTTCGATCTATTTCTTGATCTTCAAAGTGACGTATGGAGAAAATCGTCAAGGGTGTTGCTTCACTGGCTTTTTCCTAGGTTGGATAGGAAATCGATACTCCACCATGCTTCGATTCAAACCCAACATTTCATCATAATCCCGGGAAAAATAGTCTATGTATTCGGTCAATACCTCGACTAGTTTCTCCCTCATTTCCGACCTCACCTTAGGGCTTATGTAGGTTAGTCTTTTTGTGATTCCATCTCCCAGGTCGATATCTTCAAGGGGATCTTACGCTTGCATCTTTTGGGACTCATTTAATGGGTTCTTTTCGAACCCCAAAGGCTCATTGTCATAAATACAATCAAGCCTCCGGCTTTCTGAAGCTATTGTCTGGTCTTGTCGACCATTTTCTAAACCTTCGGCCTCACAGGACAAATCCTGAAGTATTTCCTTTTCCAGAATTGACTGCCTCTTGTTTCAGCCAAATAGGCCGAAATTCAAGCCAGGCTTTCTGACTCAACAGTCATCCTCGTCGACTGTAGGCCATCCCGTAGGTGGAATTCTCGTCTCTGATTCTGTGTCTTCCTTGCTATCCCATATGAAACCATGATCAGGGTCCAATTTCAGCACTCGACCAGTTTTGACGGAAGTATATGAGCTCGATTCGTCATCACATGGCGCTATATTCGCCAAGTGTTGGTTGAATGACCTCTTGGAACCCCTATCATCGACCCGATAATAAATTTGGTCGGCCTCAATATTTTCTATGATGCCTTCCTTTCTCCAGATTATAAGTCTCTGGTGGACCTTCGATGGTACAACCCTTATCCCATGAATCCATTCTCGACCCAAAAGTAGATTGAAATTGGCTTTGGAGTCCATTACCATGAGTAACGTTGAATGTGTTGTTATTCCCACAACGAGGTCGACCTGAACAACCCCCACTATATTGCTGGTTTTCTCCTCATTGTTTGACAGGACCATACTGTGTTGTAGAAGATCTTCGTGACCCTTTCCTATTTTCCTAAACATATTATTGGGCATCAGATTGACTACAACACCTTCGTCGACAAAGACCTTGTTCACCACCAGTCCATCGACCTTTGCTCTGATGAACAATGGCTTTAGATGGTACATCATCCATGGGCTAGGCCTTTCAAACATATCTTTCTGTTCTTCCACCACGCCACTATTCATGACATAGTAGCACAAAGATTTTCCACCGTCTGTCTCATCTGGCGCAAAATCTCCCTCTATTTTAGAGACTTCGGATACCATGTCGTATTCAGTTGGCAACACCGATACAATACCACAGTTTACGATGAAATCGTCACCATAAATGTCATCATTGTTTTCGTCGTACATGTCTTCGTCAAACTCCTCATCAGATTGAGGGGAGTATTCAGGCTCTCCTTCCTCTGGTTGGGGAGAATACTCGGCTCTTCCTCCTTTGATTCGTCTTCGTCGTCGGAAGAAACCCCTTCGACTATGATATATGACACTTTTTCCTTCTGATGATATGGACTCGCCTTGGACTTCTCAGCTTTCAAGCATTTGATACGTCGAACTCTGTCGGCTAATTGGGTCATATCTCTAAGATACTGAATATCTAGCTTTTTCCTTATAGAATAATCTAACCCCCCGACCGCAATCTCGACTAATTCGTGTTTAGGGACTTGAGTAAAACATCACGCCTTCAAAAGTCTAAACCTGTTTAGGTACTGATCAACTGACTCATCACCCTTCCTCTTAACGCTAGCTAGTTCCTTGAGGCTTATCTTCGATTGCCCTATGTAAAACTGTTCATGGAACAATCTCTCCAACTGTGTCCATGTTTGGATTGACTGTGGAGGTAGCATTGTAAACCATGTAAACGCATTATTCGTAAGAGAACTCGGGAAGTATTTTAACTTCAAATCCTCATTGTTCGCTATATCGCCAACCTCGATCTAGAACCTGGCCACATGTTCGAAGGTGGACTCTTCAGTATCCCCAACGAACTTGGTAAATTTCGGGACTTTCCACCCCCTATGCAATTTTGTCTGTAAGACAAAATCCGGTAGAGGTGAAGAGTAAGTCGGCCGTTATAGGCAAGGATTTACTCCGTTTCGTACTATGATCCATGCGATGATAGCCTCTAGGTTTTGTTCCCCCATGGTTGCATCGTGTCGAACTTGTCTGACCACCTGTTCAGGATCCTGGTTACAGTTAACCATTACCATGGGGGGCCTCCGTGCCACCCTTGGGATCTGTTCGAATTCCTGATATTCCTGTTCGACAGTGTCGTTTGTCATTTCCTCTTGTCGAGCCGGTGTTTCCGGTCGAGGAATAAGCATAGGGTTCCGACAGACCTGAGTCCTTAGGGCTCCCAAAAAATCTCATATCCTTGTCATTTGGGTTACCAACTATTGATAACTCTGTGTTGAATCCTGGATCAATGGCCTCAATATGGTACCCATTTGCTGAGTTAGTATGTGTACCATTTCATGATTACTCTCGTCCATCTGTTGTCTCATAACGATGACAGAACTTGACGTGAAAGTTGGGCTTGATTGAGCGGTTAGTCCGAACCCTGGGGGTCGACCAAATGGGGTTTCCAAAGGTCCTAACCCCAGGTAACGAGGGAATGGAGATGATGAGGTATCACTGTAATATGAACCAAGGTTATGCATACTTGCCATAAACTCAGTTGGCATTCCTAACGTTTGATGCACGGGGACCGTGAAATTGGGTATGTGTTGCCCAGTAGTGCCCATGGTTGTTGGAGTCGGTGTTTGTGGCTAACACATTGTCATAATTGGCCCTACAAACATTGTCGAAACTGTCGACGCCATGCTGGAGCCGATATCGGCATCCTGGGCACTACTGGGCACTTCGACTTCGACTGAGGCTTGTAAATGTCGACTTCACCATTCAAGCACTTCGACTTCGACTGAGGCTTGTAAATGTCGTCCTATGGACGCGTCCACCATCCTGTCGAGAATGCTCCAACAAGTTCCTTAGTCGAACTGGCTTCCTTCTCGGGCCGAAATTGGTCAGCTAACAATGGCTCAACATAATTTTTAAATATTTAATCAATTAAAAATCACATTAAAAATGAATTAAAATGCATTTTAATTTGGTTAAAACCTCAAATCCCTTTAAAACACCAAATAAATTTCCAAGGGATTTATCCTAGGTCAAACAAGGTCAAAGGACCTTAGACAAAAAATTTCACAATTTTAGTCATAAGTATTTTTAAACAATTAAAAATATGCATAAAAATATTTAATTCATGAAAAATACCAAATTTAATCAAAAAAATAATTTTAATTCAAAATATGAAAGATAAAAATATTTAAAGATTTTTAGTGAAAGTCCCATATTTTTTGGATTAAAAGTGAAATATCTATGAATTAAATAAAATAAGTGGATTGAATGGAAATTCAGAAAATACAAAAAAAGAGGTCATCAGATCTCCCTCTATAATTGAGGTGGCAGATCTAATGGCCAGGCGCGTGCTTTCCATGGTGAACCTGAGTCAATGCATCACACGCGTGGTAATTAGAACCAAGGGTCAAGATTAAAACATTTCAAATGGATCGGATGGTTTGGAAGGTGCCAACACACCACCGGAGCCCTAACTCCGATCATATTCTCCGGTGGGCCTCACCAGACTGGTCAACACCAATAAGTCGTCACAATTGGTCAACACAATTGATTAACATTTATTCAAATTAAAAAGACTAAAATAATATATTTAAATTAAATATGGTTTATCAAATTCCTAAAACCTCATCAAAACACCAAAGAAATGACCATGAGATTTATCATAGGTCAAACAAAGTCAAAGGACCTTGGAGAATTTTTTTAAGAATTTTTAAAGACTTAAAAGTATTTTTAAATAATTAAAAACAAACATAAAATCAATTAAATCATGAAAAATATTAATAATGATCCAAAAAATAATTTTAATTCAAAATATGAAAGAGGAAATTATTTGATTTTTTTTGGTGAAACTCTCATTTTTTGGATCAATATTAAAATTAATATGAATTAATGAAAATCAAAGGAATAAAAATTAAAATCAAAAAATCAAAAAATGTGAGCCACTTGATCTCCCTCATTAATTGAGGTGGCAGATCAAATGGCCTAAAAAGCGCGTTCCACCAAACACACGAGTCAGCGCGCTGCAGGGATGGTAATCACAATGAGCGCTAAGGATTAAAACAAATTGAATGGATCATATGGCTGGGAGACGTGTCAACGCACCGTCGGAGCTGTAACTTCGATCTTCTTCTCCGGTGGACCTCACCGAACTGGTCCACCCTCAACCATCACCAAAATGAAAAAGGAGGACCTGATCTGAAAGAAAAAATGGTTGTAGCGGTAAATTCATGATCATCAAGCTATGGATAAGCTAGAGATCAAATAACAAGAGTCTCCACCGCGCTTTTATTGTTTCCAAGGGAAAAGGGAAAAAGTACGAACAAAACCCAAAAGAGTAAGAAGTTTTCAAATCAAAACTAATAAAATGTCAAAGATTACAGGTAAGGGGGTTGGTTACACAGAGGGAAGGTGTTAGCACCCAAAGTGCCCTAGGTACTCCTAGGGAGCCCTTTTTGTGTGCATATGTATTTGGTACAAAGTGATGTTTACAAACAAATAGAATGGGAGGATGAGAAAAGAATTCATTAATTATATTTTTGTCTTTGGCAAGACCTTCGGTCTTGTGCCTACGTACCAACATAAGAATGAGGGATCAAAACCTCGTAGTTCGTAATACAAATTTCAAAGTGGAGGCATTGCTTTTAACAAAAATTAAGTTTGAAAGGAACAAAGGCCTAAAAATGGTTTGAATGAGTTTGTTCTTTTTGGCTTTTTTGAAAGTTTAAGTCAAGTATAGTTAAGTTTATTTACAAGTTTGATTTAGGAAAGAAGTTTGAAAGTGCAATGGCATAAGGCCAAAGTTTCTATCCTTTTTTACAAAGTGGTCAAAGTTTAGAACAAAATAAGTTCAATGAAATAAGGTTTTGAATAAGGAGGGAGAGATTTTGAAATTAAAGAAATGGGGAGAAGATGAAGAGACTATCCTATGTACAAAATTAAAAGTTTAGAGTTGAAAAGATCTGACCAAATGGGTAGCAATCCAATAGTCAAGAATGTCAATAGAAACCCAGAATTCCCTTGGACTTTTAGAACCAAGTAACACACAAATGCACAATTATATTATCTTGAAGAGCAAGGCATCAAATAAAGATGGCCACATCCAAAGCTTATCCATTCCATGATCTTCTTCAAATTAGCCCATGTAACGGATGAATTCCACAAGTCACAGGTTCAAAATAAAAGCTTCACAATGATCATGTTGCAGATGAACTTAGAGAGATCTTGAATGATGTATCAGATGAAGTTTCAAATTGCAAGCACTTGGTTTCTAAATAAGTTGGCATTGGCCAAGTCCTTTAGCATAGGAATGTTGTCTAAATTCTAAGTCCATTTGTCCAAGATCAAGCCAACAGTCCACACAAAAGTTTTTTAGGGTTTTTGTTGTTATTATGTAAATTAATGGTCAAAGACCACACAAACAAACAAAGTATACACAAACAAAATATATCACACAATATGGTCCAAGGGGACAAAGTGAAAATTGCATTAACATAAACAATTAGAATGATATGAACAATGACAAATGTATAAAAGCTAGAATTAAATGGCATTAAAGTAAAGGGCTTGAAATTAAAAGTTATTAGTTAATAGGTTAAAAGTTAGTATTGTTTTGTTTTTGTTTTTCATTTTTAGACATTCTTTGGAGAACACTCAACCCACTTATCACAAGCATGGATCCTTGAACCAAGACATCTTCTAAAGGAAGGAAAAAAGGCCAAGTTTCCACACAATACTATGAAAGAGGGGAGACTTACAATCTCACTAACTAGAATGCTATGCCTTTTTTTTTTGTCACAAATTTAGCACTATGTTAAATAATTGTAATTGGACTTATGTAGAAGTCACAACTATTTGAGGCGGGGCAATAGAATTTTGGTGTTAATGCATGTTAGAGACATAGTATTATGAACTATGCTCATGAAACATACCACACACAAAAAGAATATGCAAAAGGAGTGTGGCCTAATCTCATCCATACTTGTAACACCTCAAAATTTGCCCTCCTCTCTTGGGACTAACTTAGCATATTGCATTTCATTTTTTTAGGACATTAGTCATTGCATCTTTGCATATCATGTGGAAACATTGAGCAAGGCATCCTCCTAGGTCTTTCTCAGAAGTTGAAGAGGTTAGAAGATTCAAGCCTGAGGGTCCTATTGAATTGATCACTAGCCATCTGAGGGTTTGTACTTCAATTAGGGTTTCTTGGTTCCTCAAGGAGATTGATCATTATCTTGGTTGAAATGGTACATCACCATCATCATGGTCTTATCATCACCAAGAGGTTCATTGTGCCTGATCAGATTCCTTGGGATTAGGATTTTGACCTCTAGTCAACCCTAATCAGTTGAATTATGCCAATCAGGGTTTTTCAAGGAGATGAGGTCTTCATTGATATGGGGATCATCATATGCTTTTATTGAGCTTGTATAAGCTAGGGTTTCATTTTGGAGCCACTTCATCAAGAGATTGAGGCTCAAATTCATCTGTGCATCCAAGTCATCTATCAACTACAAAAGTCAACCAAAAGTCAACTGTTGGATTTGGAGGTGGGAAATGGTTATAAATACTTCATTCATGTTCAAACAAGTCTCATTTGACATTTCAAACATCAACTTTGAAGAAAATAAAGTCAGGACAAAACTTTCCAAAAATAGAAAGTGACTTATAATTTGAAATTGCCAAAAATGGAAAGGTTTTCTCCTCAAGATTACATCATCAAGATGGCTTCAAATGAAATTTTGTTGAACATGATAGTTGTATATCTTGTTCTCCCATTTCCAAAAAGTCCAAGATCATCAATTTCTCATGTGTGGTTGAAGAGATATGATCAAAACTTGGTCAAGTGAACATTGAACTTCAAAGGGGCATAACTTTCAAACCATAAGTCCAAATGAGATGGCTCTTTTTGCAACATTCTTGTTTTAACCTCTAGTTTCCAAATTTGGCATTACATGACATGCATTACATTCACATAAATATTTGAAAATTCAATTGATTTTTGGAGGGAAAAATGAAATTCAAAATTGGTGAATTATTTGCACATGTGCCCATCACCATTGGCTCCAAAACATCATTTTGAGTGAATTTAATCCAAAAAACGTGCACTGTTCCATTCATATCTCATGCATAAGGTGAAATGACCAATTTTGCAAAAAAACACCTCAAATTCCCCTAATCCACTTAGCACATTGGTTAATCATGATTAGAGCTTAATTAGTAGGGAGTATATAACATGAAACCCTAACAGAATTTCATAACACACATCACATTTTTCAGATCTACAAAATTTCTCTCAAACTTTCTCTCATTTTTTCTTCACAATTCTTCAATCCAATTGCATTTTCCTTACCAAATTCATCATCTAGAATCATCATAGAGCAATATTGAAGCAAGATCCAAGAGATCCGTGCAGTTGGAAGCATGTGCAAGCTTGAAGAACAACAATGGTGAAAGCAAAATTCTATGGATTCGAGCACAATTGAACTTCAAGCCTCCTTCCAAACACCTGTACAAGCTTGCTAGAGGAAGATTTGAGCATTGCAAGGCCTGAATTCGTCCAAATCCAAAGCTTCTCTTCAAGAGGTCATGAAATCATGTCTCTTATTTCTCATTTTTATTATGCTATACTTGTAGAGCTTGTTTTTGTGGTTATTCTGAGCTTTGATTCACTAAAAACCATGCCATATCCACTTAGATTCGATAGATTAAAGTTTCATGTTGAAATTTTGTTTGCTTCGATCCACACGATTTAGGATGTTATATGCTTAGTTAATGGTGGATTCTTGTTATGTGATGAAAGATCTTAATGTTCATGTACTTAATTTGGAAAACTGGAGATTTTGTTCTTGAGTTGTTCTTGAGATTACTGTTCATGCCGCGCGCGAATTTGAAGAAGATGATTCAGGCCTTTTGGCAACGGTTTTTCTTTGATTGCTGAAGCGTGGCCTTAGGTTCGCTAATGCTGGACGTTGATTGGCTGCATGGATTTGCCATGCAGCGCACCAATTATGTGTTTGAAATGGTACCGAGTTCGACTCCAATCCAGGCCGTTTTCAAATGTTTCATTTCATTTCTTTCCACATGTTCATACTTGCTCCTTCATGTTTTTTTTTATTTTTTCTTCTCCCTTTAAAAAATCAAAACAAATAGAATAATGATCCAAAAAATACCAGGATTTTTGAATTATGTCCCATTTTTTGTCTAGTTTTTTTAATATTATTATGCAAATTGTGCTTGGCTGGTTTGTTTTTTGCCTTAGGGTTTGTGTATACATGTCATGTTTTGACCTTGCCTTAATATATCATTTGTGAAATGCTCAATTCTTATCCAATGCTCATGAAATTTTACATGTAGAAACTAGACATCTTGCTGGACATTTTGGTGTTGAGTTTGCATTTTTATCAATTGCCATTGCTGAGTTATGATTTTTCTAAGTTAGGTGTGACAATTTGTGTCACACCTTTGCTTGTCCAATTTGATTGATTAATTTGCCATGCAAAATGAGTTCCAGTTGCCATGATTTTTTGTATGATGCTTGATATGAATGTTGTGAATGCTCATGATGTTTTGTGGAATTTTTGGAATCATTTCTGATTTGATTGAGATTTTTCATTCTGGATGGTCATTTTGGAACTTTTGAAGTGTCTTGATCTTCATGTGATTATGAAATGCTTGTGCTTTATCCTATGAATGTGAAAATTTGCACACTCTTTCTAGACATGTTGAATGTGGTTTTGCCTTTGGTTTGAGGTTTTTACCTTTTACCATTTCTGTTTTAGGCTTGTGCTAAGTTGATGTACCAAGATGTGTCACATTTGAGCTTGTTTTGCTTGCCTTGGCTTATGCAATTTGATTACCATGCCTAATCTTGTCCAAATTCTCTAATTTTTTGTGTGATGATCATGTTGTATGTTCTGTTTACCCATGAATTTTGCCAAAATTAATTGAATCATTTTTAAATTAATGTGCATTTGTTCATTCTGTTGTCTCAATGTGCTTTCAATTTGCATACCTTTCCATGATTGGTTTATGAAATGAAATTGGTGAATGATATTGATGTGGGATCTTTTGGATGATGTTCTTAATTGATTGAAGTTGGTTCATGTTGAATTTCATGTTCTGTTTTGGATTATTTCTCCATCTTTGACCCTAGGCCTTGACCTAGTGGTTTGTCTCATCTTTGAGCTTTGATTTCAGGTTGAACATCCAGGTTATATGGTTCATGATGCAACCTCACTTGAGCATTTGATGCTTGCTTTTGACTACTAACATTGTGTGTTTTGTAGGATTGTTAACTCATTTGAGTTTGACTTGTTGGCTTATGCCTTTGATCATTGGGTTTGACTGTTGATATTCATGTTGTTTGTTTGTCTGTACAGTTTAACTGACTTGTGTGATGTTTCCATAGGTACATAAGTTGCTTAAGTTCAATTTGAACTTGCTTTTGCTTGGTTGCTTAACCACGTAGGTATAACTCTCTGACTTCATGTAGTCTGGAAGACCTGTCCTGTTACTTGGGCAGACACCTGTCTGAAGCCCTCCTTAAGAGGCAATGCTTGTGAATGTTTATTTTTGTGCCAAGCAGGAAAAGACCTCTATGAGGCAATTGGCAGATAAAAGAGATGTGCAATCCATCTCCTGCTATTCGGTGTGTCATCCACTTTGCTCACACCATGTGTTGATGCATTGTGGATATTAACCCAAGATCCTTGTTGTGTCAGTCATATGTGGAGAAGAGTTCCTACTTTCTGAACTCCCACACTTTCATTTGTCTGAAGCTCTCCCGGGCCAGGGATAAGAGCTGTGAGGTCTTACCCTCACTTCCCATTTCATCAGCTTCACCCTAATTCTCAATGTTAGGGTTAAGAGCTAACATCACCCTGATACAGCGGCTTGTTTGTCGAGGTTGACATGACCCCTTGACTAAAGCCTAGCCTTGTGTGAGCCCAATTGATTGCATATAGTGTGTGTGATTGTTTATTGTGCTTGTATGACTTTGCTTGTGCTGTTTAGGATAGCTTGCTGCCTGTGCAAGTTAGATAGAAACCTCAACCTAGGACCATTGTGGATTGCATGATAACTATTAGGCTCGAGTTAGTCTCCCTTCTAGTTTGTCATTTCCCAGTCTCTGGTTAGGAGGAAGTTTCTCCCCTGTTAAGGGGAACTACGTTGCCCTGATCCTCATACCAGATGAGGTACGTAGGCAGGAGATCGTACGAGATCTCTCCGGGCACCCTTTTCTTTTTTTGAGCGTGTTATGCTTGACAGCTATCAGGCTCGAGTTCCCGACTCCCTGTTAGTCTGTGTGTTCACCTTCTTTTTTTGAGTGTGTTGTACTTGACAGCTATCAGGCTCGAGTTCCCGACTCCCTGTTAGTCTGTGTGTTCACCCTTTTCTTTTTTTGAGTGTATTGTGCTTGACAGCTATCAGGCTCGAGTTCCCGACTCCCTGTTAGTCTGTGTGTTCACCCTTTTCTTTTTTTGAGTGTGTTGTGCTTGACAGCTATCAGGCTCGAGTTCCCGACTCCCTGTTAGTCTGTGTGTTCACCCTTTTCTTTTTTTGAGTGTGTTGTGCTTGACAGCTATCAGGCTCGAGTTCCCGACTCCCTGTTAGTCTGTGTGTTCACCCTTTTTCTTTTTTGTGTGTGTTTGCTTGACAGTTAGCAGGCTCGAGTACCAGACTCCCTGTTAGCTTGTTTGTTCAACTTCTTTGTTGCTTTTGATGACTCAGCGTCCGGTTAACCTCTTGTTTGTGTGGAGTCTGACGTAAGTCCAGCGATTGGCAGTCGGTTTCCTGTGTGTGGTTTGTTTGTGTGGAGTCCGACGTAAGTCCAGCGATTGGCAGTTGGTTTCCTGTGTGTGTTTGTGTGTTCGGAGTCTGATGTAAGTCCAGCGATTGGCATTCGGTTTCCATGTTTGCCTATTTGTGTGGGGTCTGACGTAGGTCCAGCGATTGGCAGTCGGTTTCCTGTGTGTGTTTTGTTTCGGCGTGCGTGAGCCGAACTACGGTAGCTCTGATTCTCATTCCAGATGAGATACGTAGGCATAGGATGCGATATCCTAGCGAGCCCTTTCCCCTCTTATCCCACCTGTGTTGTTTCCAGTGTGTGCGTGCATTCTTTTGAGCAGTGTTTGAGCAACCTTTCTTCTGTCCTTTTGGGCTTGGATCCCGTCGAGTACGACGGATGCGTAGGGGTGCTAATACCTTCCCTTCGCATAACCGACTCCCGATCCCATCTCTCTTTGGTCGCGAGACCATGTCTTTTCCAGGTTTACTTCGAGCGTTTCCTTTCCCTCTTTGGGAAAAATAACGCATGATGGCGGCTCTGTTTGTTTTGTTTTAGCCCGCCGGTTGTTTTTCGCGGATGCGACAGCTGGCGACTCTGCTGGGGATCTCAAAGAAGTTGACCTCTTACTGGTCCATCTTCCCTAAGCGAGTCTCTCCTAGCGCTCTCTAGGATGGTTTAGGTTGCTTGTGTTGCTCTATTTATTGCATTTATGATTATTATGTTGTGTATATATTTGCATAAATGTTTGCATGCATCATATTATCATTGTGCTGTCTTCTGTACAGGTTGGTTCCTATGTTTTGGGGGTGGGTGTTCTGAGTGGGGCTAAAACCCAGGCCCGAGTATACACCTAGGATTAGTGTGGTCTCACGTTCCTCACATGTTGGTTGGGCATGTTGTTGCGACGTGACATACCACAAGCCGGACGAGGTTCATCTGAGAGAGCTCTTCCATTGTGGAGTATTCCGCTTTGGTTGGGTTACCTCTTTTGAGCTATTGACTTCGGTGACCGTTCTTTCCCGGATCTTTGGTTTAGATGATCTTAAGAGAGCTACAATGGCACACCCGAAAGGGCAAACCCGTTGAGTATCTTTGCCCGATTGTCGAGACCATTATCCGCCTTAGGATGACCTGATTAGAATTCACCTGTGAGGGGAGGGTTGATTCTTACAAATGCATGTACTGATGGTGACTTTGATGGTGACTAATGGTTCAGCGGTTGATCAGAGTCCTATTTATAAGTCGGATTTATGGTTTTATTTCCGAGACGTCGGAGTTCTGTCCATGGTATTTATCAGTGGGGATCCGTTTATTTCAGGATTTCCTGGGCTGGTTCAGAGGGTCTTATGGTTATCTGTTCAGAGGACTTTCTGGTGATGATGGTGATGTATCTTTCAGTTCCGTTTATTTCGGAACTCCCAAGTCGGAGTTATGGTTGCTCAGTACCTCAGATGGTTGAGATCAATTCAGAGGCTGTAACTCAGTGCAGTGGTTGTTCAGATGACTTGGAGGATGGCACAGTGCATTGCATTCACGTATCAGCATCATCCACATTTTGCATTCATCAGCATCTAACTCATGTCTATCCATACTCAGGGTACATTCTCGATTGAGATTCTGGTTGAGAGACATCCTGATGTCAGAATGCTATTGTCAAATTTTTTATCCGTCTCGATGAATCCAGAATCGAAGGAAAGAGTGTTCCTCATATGGATAAACATTGCATTCATGCGTGAGTCATAATAACCTGTCTTCTGTTTTGCAGGTGTCAGTTTCTAACATGTTTGGGTTTACATAGGAATCATTGCTCGCGCACGCCGAATCATTCCCTTGCACACAACCCATCCGCACAGATACTTTACCAGACGCAACACACCCAAATTGATGGATACTTCCAACACAGACATTCTCGAGTTGAAAGAGAAGATGGGAGAGCTGATCAATATTATGCAAGGGTTCGCCTTGGGGCAGAAGGCGTTGGTTGAGAAAGTGGAAAAGCTCGAGCGGGCTTCGGCTGCCAACAGTGGTAACAACCTTGAGGGGGTCTCCAACAGTGGTCTTGGTGGTTCTAGGGATGGTGGTGATCCCAGGAGGAAGGCTGTTGATGATGTGGTAATCAATAATGCTGGAGGCTTTGGTTTTGCTGCAGGTGGTGGACCCGGTAATATGGGCAATAATGTGAAGGTTAATCAGTTCCCTCCTTTCCTGGAAGCCCTGGAAGATAAAGAAGCGGATCAATTCTCCATGCTTAATGAACCATTCGGCCAGTACGGTGCCCAACCGCCAAACAAGGAAATTCAGGTGCTGGCAGAAAAGATCAGGGCTCTGGAAAGCCATGCTACTCCGGGGGTTGTCAATATGTCGAACATGGGGCTGGTAGAGGGGATTGTGATCCCACAAAAGTTCAAAGCGCCTGCGTTTGATAAATATAATGGGAGTTCTTGCCCGGAAACTCATCTCCAGGCCTTTGTCCGGAAAATTTCTGCCTATACAACATATCAGAAGCTCTGGATGTACTTCTTCCAAGATAGTCTGTCTGGTGGATCTCTTGAATGGTATACCAAGTTGAAGTCTTCGGATATCAAGAGCTGGCAGGATCTCGGAGATGCATTCTTTAAACAGTACCAGTTCAATGCTGACATGGCTCCTAGCCGTACCCAGCTGCAGGATATGTCTCAGAAGCCGAGTGAAGGGTTTAAAGAATACGCACAGAGATAGAGGGAGTTGGCTGCCAGAGTTCAACCTCCGCTGGTGGATCGGGAGATGTCTGATCTGTTCATGGGTACCCTGCAGGGGGTTTTTGCTGAAAGGATGGTGGGTTGTCCCGTCACTGGCTTTGCAGACATTGTGGTGGCAGGGGAGAGAATTGAAAGTTGGCTGAGAATGGGGAAAATACAGGGAAATGCTCCGTCATCTGGAGTAAAGAAGCCATTTGGGAACGGTCAGCGCAAAAATGAAGGTGAATCTAGTGTTGTGTATGCCCAGAGAGGACACGGTAGGGATCGTTACTACCAGCACACTGCTGCGGTAACAATGCCTGCTGGTAATTAATCGGTACAACAGCAACGTCAGCCACCTTAACAGAGAGCATAGAGAGTTGGGTACCAAGTGAGGGGAAAAGGGATTGATCGTCAGTTCGATAAGCCGCCCGTGACATATGCTGTTCTGTTTAAAAAGTTGATGGATCTTGGGTTGGTTCAGCCAAGGACGATGGCTCCGGTAAGATCAGATCAGAGGCCTCCTAACTATGATGAGAACGCCGAGTGTGAATTCCATTCTGGTACACCAGGGCATAACATTGAGGGCTGTAGAGCTTTTAAGCATG
This sequence comes from Lathyrus oleraceus, assembly GCF_024323335.1. Taxonomy (NCBI): domain Eukaryota; kingdom Viridiplantae; phylum Streptophyta; class Magnoliopsida; order Fabales; family Fabaceae; genus Lathyrus; species Lathyrus oleraceus. The sequence continues at coordinate 77,159,560 of NC_066585.1, forward strand.
TTGTCCAGGATCTGGTAGACTCCAAGGCCATCAATTTTGCACCATCACCGAAAGTTAATGCTAATCCCATGCCGGCGCATGGTCAGGCGATGGTGGGTGCAATTGCTGAAGATTCGGATCACGCTTGTGCGATAGGTGAAGAGACTGACAGTGACTGCGAGTTTGATGGTTGGATAAAACCGTGCGTACCAGGGATGGAAGTCCAGAACTGGAAGGCCTAAAAAGATCATCACTATCACTCATCCTGAAGAGTAATATTTCTGTTTTTCAATTCTGTTTGCATGAAAGCCATACGTTTTGCCCGAAACGTAATGGTCCATTGTAAGGGCCACCTCATGTTTCATTTTGCAACATTTTGCATCATTAATAAATGGATGTTTTTCACATTAAAAGCAGTGTTCCCTGTTTTTCATTTATTTTTGTAGTTTTAAAAATAAATAAAAATGGCAATGTTTGTTTTCATTTTTCCCTTTTTTGATTTGACTTGTTCCAACTTCGAAAAATAATTCTCCTGATCTCGTTGATAACAATTCGGTTACACCTCTATATGACTTCGACAATCCGATCTATCATGCCGAAGAAGAAGGCAAAGAAGATTGTGATCTGCTGGAAGATTAACCAGGTTGTTGAAACAAGAGGAGAAGGTGATTCAACCGCACGAGGAGCGAGTTGGGATTGTTAATCCAGGCACCGCCGAGGTCGGAGAGGAAGTGAAAGTTGGTTCCGCTCTGGAGGCGAGTGTCAAGAGCGAAGGTGATGCCATTCGGTCTCAAGAACGCCGGTGCCAAGTATCAAAGAGCTATAGTGACTTTGTTTCATGATATGATTCATCATGAAATCGAATGCTATGTTGATGACATGATAGCAAAGTCCTAAACAGAAGAGGGGCATCTGGTAGATCTGGCCAAGTTGAGTGGACCAGTTGAGACAATTCAAACTGAGGTTGAATTCGAATAAATGCACTATCAGAGTGCGGTCCGGTAAGTTGCTGGGCTTATTGTGAGCGAAAGAGGAATCGAGGTTGATCCTGCTAAAAAAAAAAAAAAAAAAGAGAAATGCCTGCACCGAGAACAAAGAAAGAGGTTCATGGTTTCTTAGGTAGATTGAACTGCATTTCATAGTTCACATCTCATCTAACAACCGCGAGTGAACCCATATTCAAGCTGTTAAGAAAGATCAAACGGTCAGGTGGAATAATGATTGCCAAGTGGCATTGAAAGATAAAAGAATAAGTTGCAGGAACCTCTGATTCTGATGCCTCAGGTGGAAGGAGTAATTGTTAATTTGGTACTTGACGGCCCTCGAGGGGTCTATGAGGTGCGTATTGTGTCAGCATGACGAGTCTGGTCGAAAAGAGCATGCAATTTACCTTAGCAAAAAGTTTACCGACTGTGAAACAATACATTCACTGCTCAAGAAAACTTGCTGTACTTTGGCATAGGCTGCTCGCCGACCGAGACAGTATATGCTGGTTCATACCACTTTGTGGATTTCCAAGATGGATTCGATCAGGTATGTATTTGGGAAGCCAATATTAAGAAGCCAGCATTGATCGGACGGGTTGCGAGATGGCAAGTGATTCTGACCGAATGCGATATTCAGTGCAGCTCTCAGAAAGCAACCAAGGGGAGTGTATTGTTTGATTACCTCGCCCAACAACTCGTGGAGGATTATCAACCGAGGAAGTTTGAGTTCCCTGATGAGGACATCTCGAGGTGCTCAAATCGAAATATTGTGAGGAACCGATCCCGGAGGAGGGGCCTGACCCTAAATTCGAACGGATTCTGATGTCTGATGGGGCCATTAACATGAATGGAAGCGGAGTTGGTGCTACTTTGGTTACGCACAAAGGGATCCCACGTTCCTTTTGTTGCCCGACTAACGGTCGAATGCACCGACGGTGTGATTGAGTATGAAGCTGGTATCCTGGGTATCGAACCTCGGTGCGTACATCTACTGGGGCAACGCTGTACTCAGTGCTCTTTTGTATGTTGTTCCTGTATCTCCTGTGTTGTTCTTGCTACAGGTTGCCATCTTTCGAAGATGATTCAGGCTCTTTGAATGCCTGAGAAATAATCATTTCATGTGCATCATATGCATTAGCATCATACTCATATCATAGTGCATAACAGGTGTTCTAGTTCGGACTTCTCACTCTGGTTCCTGTGTCAGGCAGGATAGCTGATCAGAGACCGCACCGGTATTCAACCAGACTCAATCAACAGCGAAGCATGGATCAGGTTCAGAATGAATTGGCTGAGATGAGGGCGAACATGGCCCAGTTCATGACGATGATGCAAGGGGTTGCTCAGGGTCAGGAGGAGCTCCGAGCGTTGGTTCAGAGACAAGAGACGGTTATTCAGGCGTCTAACCGTGGTTCACTTGCTGGTATTCCCGTTCAAGAGAATGTTGCTGCTGCTACCGTTCATGAATATGCTGTGGGAGATGAACTCAGGGGTATAAGGATTAATGGACAGCCTCTTGCTGCAGAGACTGTCAATGTTAGAGCTACCCGGGCTCCGGTCCGTCATCCAGCTCCTATTATCGATAGACAAGAGGACATGTTCACATTGCTGAGTGAAGATGAGGATGTTGTTAGAGTTGAAGATAGGGATCGTAAGGTCGATGCCCTGGCTGAGAAGATTCGTGCAATGGAATGTCAAAACTCTCTCGGTTTTGATGTTACTAATTTGGGGTTGGTGGAAGGCCTGAGAATTCCCCACAAGTTCAAAGCACCCACTTTCGACAAGTACAATGGTACTTCCTGCCCTCGCACTCACGTGCAGGCATATTATCGGAAGATCTCTGCGTATACTGACGACGAGAAAATGTGGATGTACTTTTTCCAAGATAGTCTATCTGGGGCATCTTTGGACTGGTACATGGAGCTCAAGAGAGATTCGATCCGATGCTGGAGGGATCTGGGAGAAGCTTTCCTCAGACAATACAAGCACAACATGGATATGGCACTGAGCCGGACTCAGCTGCAGAGTCTGTGTCAGAAAAACAATGAAAGCTTCAAAGAGTACGCCCAGAGGTGGCGTGAACTTGCTGCCAGAGTTCAACCCCCTATGCGGGAAAAAGAGTTGACAGACATGTTCATTGGCACACTTCAGGGAGTGTTCATGGACCGAATGGGAAGTTGCCCATTCAGAAGCTTTTCTGATGTTGTCATATGTGGGGAGAGGACCGAGAGTTTGATCAAGGCTGGGAAGATCAATGATGCTAGTTCCTCTTCATCTAAGAAACCTTTCTCTGGGGCACCTCGCCGTAGAGAAGGAGAAACCAATGCTGTTCAACACCGCCGGGGTCCGAACAGAAATCAATACAGACAGGTTGCCGCAGTGACTATTCCTGCACCTCAACAACGTCAACCTCCGCAACAACCGAGACAACAACAACAACAACAACCGCGTCCTTATCAGCCAAGGCAACGGATACCCGAAAGACGTTTTGATCCCCTGCCAATGACCTACGCTGAGCTACTGCCTGAGTTGCTCATATTAGGATTTGTTGAGTTGAGAACTATGGCTCCGCCGACAGTTTTGCCTCCGGGGTATGATGCTAATGTCCGGTGCGATTTTCATTCTGGGGCACCAGGACATCATATTGAGAAGTGTCGGGCTTTTCAGCACAAAGTCCAGGATCTGATCGATGCTAAGACGATCAACTTCGCTCCAGTGCCCAATGTTGTCAATAATCCTATGCCTCAGCATGGTGGGCATAGGGTGAACTGTGTTGAAGGGGTCAAATCTGAAGATCTGGTTGCCAGTGTTGATGAGATTCAGACTTCTATGCTGGTAGTGAAGGGCCGTTTGCTGGATGGTGGTGTGCACCCGGGCTGTGATGAGAGTTGTGTTGCTTGTGCAGAATCTGACAATGGTTGCTCACAGTTGAGGGCCGGCGTTCAGAGGTTGATTGACGAGGGCTGTGTCCAGTTTGGTCGGGCGGATAGCAGAGATCGTGGGGCAGTGTCTACTGTCACGATATTTTTCAAACCGTCAGAAGGACGTGGGCCGAGGGCTGTTGGTAGTGCGTCTACAACAAATGGTACTCCTGTTACCATCTCTGCACCGGTAACCGTCAATACTCCGACTACTATTGCTGCATCAGGTAGAAGACCTGTGGTTGAGAATAGTAGGGCTGTTCCTTGGACATATGACAATGCCTACAGAAGCAACAGAAGGGCTGAGAATCGGGTCAGGCCGTCAAATCAAGCACCTGTGACAATCAATGCACCAGTCAGTAGAACTCCCGCCGTTGTGAGTCCCATGGTGGACAATGTCGGTGGACCGGGAGGGTTTACTAGGAGTGGTCGGCTGTTTGCGCCTCAACCGTTGAGGGATGCTAATGCTGAAGCATCTGCTAAAGCTAAGGGCAAACAGGCCGTGGTGGACGAAGAGCCTGCTCAAACGAATGTGCCTGGTGGCTCGTTTGAGAAGGACGTGGAGGAGTTTATGCGAATCATTAAGAAGAGTGATTACAAGATTGTGGATCAACTCAACCAAACTCCGTCCAAAATCTCTATTCTTTCTCTGCTGCTGTGCTCTGAGGCACATCGCAACGCCTTGCTGAAAATGTTGAATATGGCGTATGTACCTCAGGAGATTTCCGTCAACCAGCTGGAGGGCGTGATTGCTAATGTGAGCACCAGACACGGTTTGGGGTTCACTGATCTTGATTTGACACCGGAGGGGCGTAACCATAACAAGGCCTTGCACATCACCATGGAGTGAAAGGGGGCTGTGTTGTCACATGTGCTGGTCGACACCGGGTCTTCTCTGAACGTGCTGCCAAAGCAAATCTTGAAGAAGATCTCTGTTGAAGGGGTTGTGCTCACCCCTAGTGACCTGATTGTGAGGGCATTTGATGGATCCAAGCGTTCTGTCTTTGGTGAAGTCACATTGCCTGTGAAAATAGGTCCTGAGACTTTCGACATCATCTTCTACGTCATGGACATCCAGCCCGCCTACAGTTGCTTGTTAGGGCGTCCATGGATACATGCAGCAGGGGCGGTCTCGTCGACTCTCCATCAGAAGCTCAAGTATGTCTGGAACAGTCAGATTGTGACCGTGTGCGGTGAGGAGGATATTCTGGTGAGTCATTTATCCTCGTTCAAATATGTCGAGGTGGATGGCGAGATCCACGAGACTTTGTGCCAGGCATTTGAGACTGTGGCTCTCGAGGGGGTGGCATGTGCTGATCATAGGGAAGCCAGGTGCTTCGATTGCTTCGTACATGCAGGCGAAAGCGGTTGTTGACTCCGGTAGAGCCGAAGGCTGGGGCAAGATGGTAGACTTGCCTGTCAAAGAAGATAAATTTGGTATTGGCTATCAACCGTTGCAGGCAGAGCAGGTTGTTCAGACAGGTCCTAGTACCTTTGCCAGCGTTGGGCTGATGAATCACGGTGACGTCTTTGCAGCTGATGTTGAAGACGTGTGACAGTGATATTGATCTCGATTGCTGGGTTCGCGCAAGTGCACCAGGGGAAGTGATCAGCAATTGGACTGCAGAGGATATAGTCCAAGTTACTCTTCAAACAGAGTAATTTTCTTTTGTTTTTTCATTCTGCACAAAACCCTACGTTCTGCCCAAGACGTAGTGGTTCATTGTAGGGCCACATCATATTTCAATTTTTATCATGAATAAAGGACGTTTTGCAAACAATTTTGTGATCCCTGTCTTTCTATTTTGTTTTTCACTTTTTCAAAAAAATAAAAATGGCAATGTTTTTGTTTTTGTGACTTTATTGAAATCTTTTTCTAAAACAAAGCATTAAAACATGCAGAAGTGATATCACGGCATCTACTATGAACAAATTTGTTATGGCTCAGTATGATTTCGACAATCCCATCTACCAAGCTGAAGAGGAGACTGATGAAGACAGTGAACTCCCGAAAGAATTGGCTAGATTGTTGAAGCAAGAGGAAAAGGTCATCCAACCTCATCAGGAGGAGTTGGAGATTGTTAATCTTGGTACTGAGGACGCCAGAAGGGATATTAAGATCGGGGCTGCTTTGAAGCCAGAGGTCAAGAGCAGATTGATTGAGATGCTGAGAGAGTATGTGGAGATATTCGCCTGGTCTTATCAAGATATGCCTGGGTTGAATACTGATATTGTGGTTCATAGATTACCTCTCAGAGATGATTGTCCTTCGGTCAAGCAGAAGCTTCGCAGAACGAGTCCTGATATGGCTGTGAAAATCAAGGAAGAGGTTCAGAAGCAGTTCGATGCGGGTTTCTTGTCGGTGACAACATACCCACCGTGGGTAGCCAATATCGTTCCCGTGCCGAAGAAGGATGGCAATGTCAGAATGCGTGTCGATTACCGGGATCTGAACAGGGCGAGTCCGAAAGATGATTTCCAATTACCTCACATTGATGTATTGGTGGATAATACGGCTCAATCCTCGGTGTTCTCTTTCATGGATGGTTTCTCGGGCTATAATCAGATTAAGATGGCGCCAGAAGACATGGAAAAGACGACATTCATTACACCTTGGGGCACGTTCTGCTATAAGGTGATGCCATTTGGGCTGAAGAATGCCGGTGCTACCTATCAGAGGGCTATGACGACTCTCTTTCATGACATGATGCACAAAGAGATTGTAGTGTACGTGGATGACATGATTGCGAAGTCGCAGACGGAAGAGGAGCACCTGGTTAATTTGCAGAAGTTGTTTGACAGATTGGTCAAGTTCAAACTGAGGCTGAATCCAAACAAGTGTACGTTTGGCGTGAGATCAGGGAAGCTGTTAGGCTTCATTGTCAGTGAGAAAGGGATTGAGGTTGATCCAGCGAAAGTCAAAGCTATTCAAGAAATGCCTGAACCGAAAACTGAAAAGCAGGTTCGTGGGTTTTTAGGGAGATTAAACTACATTGCAAGGTTTGTATCTCACCTAACTGCCACGTGTGAACCAATATTCAAATTGCTCAGAAAGAATCAAGCAATCAGGTGGAATGATGACTGTCAGAAAGCTTTTGACAAGATAAAAGAGTATTTACAGAAACCTCCAATCCTGATTCCTCCAGTTCAAGGGAGACCACTGATAATGTACCTGTCAGTAACCGAGAACTCGATGGGGTGTGTATTGGGACAGCATGACGAGTCTGGTCGAAAAGAGCATGCCATATACTACCTTAGCAAAAAGTTTACCGACTGTGAAGTCAAATATTCGCAGCTCGAGAAAACTTGCTGTGCTTTGGCCTGGGCTGCTCGCCGACTGAGGCAGTATATGTTGAACCATACTACCTTGTTGATTTCTAAGATGGATCCAGTAAAATACATCTTTGAGAAGCCGGCTCTCACCGGACGTGTTGCCCGTTGGCAGATGATCTTAACAGAGTATGATATTCAGTACACGTCGCAGAAGGCTATCAAGGGTAGTGTTTTGTCAGACTATCTCGCCGAGCAACCGATCGATGACTATCAGCCTATGATGTTTGAATTCCCTGATGAAGACATGATGTATCTTAAGATGAAAGATTGCGAAGAGCCTCTTGTCGAGGAAGGACCGGATCCTGATGACAAGTGGACGTTGATGTTTGATGGGGCTGTTAATGTGAATGGTAATGGTGTTGGTGCAGTGCTGACCAATCCTAAAGGTGCCCATATACCTTTTTCTGCCAGATTGACTTTTGACGTCACCAATAACGGAGCTGAGTATGAGGCTTGTATCATGGGAATAGAAGAAGCCATTGATTTGAGAATCAAAACGCTTGACATCTTTGGAGATTCCGCTCTAGTGATAAATCAGGTCAATGGAGATTGGAATACTGACCAGCCGCATTTGATTCCGTATAGAGATTACACCCAAAGAATACTGACGTTCTTCAAGAAGGTGAAGTTGTATCATGTCCCCCGGGATGAGAATCAAATGGCTGATGCTTTGGCTACTTTATCTTCTATGATAAAAGTTCATTGGTGGAATCATGTGCCACATGTTGCGGTGAATCGACTCGAGAGGCCTGCGTATGTGTTTGCAGCCGAGTCTGTTATGATTGATGAGAAACCGTGGTATTGTGACATCAAGAACTTCCTCAAGACTCAGGAGTATCCTGAAGGTACGTCAAAGAATGACAAGAAAACCCTGAGAAGGCTAGCTGGAAGCTTTTACTTGAATCAGGATGATGTGTTGTATAAGAGGAACTTTGACATGGTCTTGCTTAGATGCGTGGATAGACACGAAGCAGACTTGTTGATGCAAGAAGTGCACAAAGGCTCATTTGGTACCCATGCTGGTGGTCATGCAATGTCGAAGAAACTGTTGAGAGCCGGTTATTACTGGATGACTATGGAATCCGATTGCTTCAAGTATGCTCGGAAGTGCCATAAGTGTCAAATTTATGCTGATAAGGTGCATGTACCACCAAGCCCGTTGAATGTCATGAATTCGCCTTGGCCGTTCGCCATGTGGGGCATTGATGTGATTGGGAAGATTGAGCCTACTGCTTCGAATGGACATCGCTCCATCCTGGTTGCGATTGATTACTTCACCAAGTGGGTGGAAGCCGCTTCCTATGCTAACGTTACCAAACAAGTGGTTTCCCGGTTCATCAAGAAAGAGATCATCTGTCGTTATGGAGTTCCTGAGAGAATCATCACTGACAATGGTTCGAATCTCAATAACAAGATGATGAAAGAACTTTGTAAATATTTCAAGATTGAACATCACAATTCTTCTCCTTACAGACCGAAGATGAATGGTGATGTAGAGGCGGCAAACAAGAATATCAAGAAGATTGTGCAGAAGATGGTCGTGACGTACAAGGATTGGCATGAAATGTTGCCTTTCGCTTTGCATGGGTACCGTACCTCTGTACGTACGTCGACCGGGGCAACCCCGTACTCCCTTGTGTATGGTATGGAAGTTGTCCTACCTGTTGAAGTGGAGATCCCTTCTCTGAGGGTATTATTGGATGTCAAGCTGGACGAGGCCGAGTGGATTCGGACAAGGTTTAACGAGTTGAGCCTTATCGAAGAGAGACGGTTAGCAGCTGTGTGCCATGGGCAGTTGTATCAGAGAAGGATGAAGCGAGCCTTTGATCAGAGAGTGCGTCCTCGGAGCTATCAGATCGGTGATTTAATTCTGAAGAGGATCCTTCCTCCCGGTACAGATAACAGGGGCAAGTGGACTCCTAATTACGAAGGTCCATATATTGTGAAGAAGGTCTTCTCCGGTGGAGCCTTGATGCTTACAACTATGGATGGTGAAGATTTCCCGTCCCCTGTTAACTCAGATGTAGTCAAAAAATACTTCGCATAAATTGACCCGCTGGACGAAAAGAATAAAAGAGTCCAGGCAAAAATGGGCATCCCGGCGAACCAAAAAACAGAAAGAAAAGGTTCGGGCAAAAATTAGGGATAAAAATGAAAAGAATTTGTACACCCGGTAAGTCGAAAACCCGCAAGGGCGGCTTAGGCAAAAATGGGTATCCCGGTGGATTGAAAACCCGAAAGGGCGATCCAGCCAAAAGAGGGATTAAAGCGAAGACTACAGTCTGAGTTATCTGTACATCGTATCGCTTCGTCGTCTGTCATCTCGAAAGATGTGATCGGTCCAGTCATTCTTCTCATAAAGGAAGGAGTTGGGAGGAAAACTGATGATCTGTGAGTTATAACAGAATTGGGAAATAGTGGATGCTGTGTTCACATTGCCAGTAGGATAGATTTTTCTATTTTGTGCGCAATTACCTCTTTCTAGGAATTGCTTCCCAATGTATTCGCCTTCACAGGCTCGTTTTGCAATCAATAAAAGTCGTTATTCAGATAAATAGCTCTCTCGTTTTTATTTTACTGTTTTGTTTGCAAAAACGTCCGAATTTTTGATAAACATTGTATATAAAAACATGAAGGCTTGACAATAACTTGCAGAAAGATAAAATGTTTGAAAATCATTTTGAATGTTGAGGACACTTGAGCGTATCTTGTCCATGTACCCCTGGGGGCATCGTGTTGTGGTTGTTTTGCAGGTCGTTATCTGTGAGCATTCCCCCAGCAGATATTTTCTCTCCAAGCAAGTTTGAGAGCTATCAGAGCCATGTCCCCCCGCAGAGGTGTTCGTGGATAGTGCCTTCTGTCCCTGCAGATCTAAGGATTGCCTGGTGTTCCCCAGCAGGCCTGTGGTTGCAGATTTCCCCAGCGGGTGTATTCTCCAGCAAATTTTCACCAGGAGGGATCTCCAGCGGAGTTGTCAGTGGAGTGTTGTTCCCCAGCGGTCGGGTTTGAAATAGTATTGCCATCCCCAGCAGAGTTGCTAGCTGTCGCATTACGCGAAAAACCGGTGGGAAAACAAGAACAACAGAGCCGCCACCGTGCGTTATTTATGCCAAAAGAGGGAAAGGAAACGCTCAAAGTAAACCTAGAAAGAACATGGTCTCGCGACCAAAGAGAATGGGATCGGGAGTCGGTTATGCGAAGGGAAGGTATTAGCACCCCTACGCATCCGTCGTACTCGACGGGATCCACGCACAATAGGAAGGAAAATGGTTGCTGAAACTATGCTCAAACACACACACACACTGGCTGAAAGAGACACAAGAAAACCAAACAAGACTGACTCGGCAGGATATCACATCCTGGGCCTACTTAGTCTATCAGGCATTCTGGGGCACCAAGACATCATATTGAGAAGTGTCGGGCTTTTCAGCACAAAGTCCAGGATCTGATCGATGCTAAGACGATCAACTTCGCTACAGTGCCCAATGTTGTCAACAATCCTATGCCTCAGCATGGTGGGCATAGGGTGAACTGTGTTGAAGGGGTCAAATCTGAAGATCTGGTTGCCAGTGTTGATGAGATTCAGACTTCTATGCTGGTAGTGAAGGGCCGTTTGCTGGATGGTGGTGTGCACCCGGGCTGTGATGAGAGTTGTGTTGCTTGTGCAGAATCTGACAATGGTTGCTCACAGTTGAGGGCCGGCGTTCAGAGGTTGATTGACGAGGGCTGTGTCCAGTTTGGTCGGGCGGATAGCAGAGATCGTGGGGCAGTGTCTACTGTCATGATATTTTTCAAACCGTCAGAAGGACGTGGGCCGAGGGCTGTTGGTAGTGCGTCTACAACAAATGGTACTCCTGTTACCATCTCTGCACCGGTAACCGTCAATACTCCGACTACTATTGCTGCATTAGGTAGAAGACCTGTGGTTGAGAATAGTAGGGCTGTTCCTTGGACATATGACAATGCCTACAGAAGCAACAGAAGGGCTGAGAATCGGGTCAGGCCGTCAAATCAAGCACCTGTGACAATCAATGCACCAGTCTGTAGAACTCCCGCCGTTGTGGGTCCCGTGGTGGACAATGTCGGTGGATCGGGAGGGTTTACTAGGAGTGGTCGGCTGTTTGCGCCTCAACCGTTGAGGGATGCTAATGCTGAAGCATCTGCTAAAGCTAAGGGCAAACAGGCCGTGGTGGACGAAGAGCCTGCTCAAACGAATGTGCCTGGTGGCTCGTTTGAGAAGGACGTGGAGGAGTTTATGCGAATCATTAAGAAGAGTGATTACAAGATTGTGGATCAACTCAACCAAACTCCGTCCAAAATCTCTATTCTTTCTCTGCTGATGTGCTCTGAGGCACATCGCAACGCCTTGCTGAAAATGTTGAATATGGCGTATGTACCTCAGGAGATTTCCGTCAACCAGCTGGAGGGCGTGATTGCTAATGTGAGCACCAGACACGGTTTGGGGTTCACTGATCTTGATTTGACACCGGAGGGGCGTAACCATAACAAGGCCTTGCACATCACCATGGAGTGCAAGGGGGCTGTGTTGTCACATGTGTTGGTCGACACCGGGTCTTCTCTGAACGTGCTGCCAAAGCAAATCTTGAAGAAGATCTCTGTTGAAGGGGTTGTGCTCACCCCTAGTGACCTGATTGTGAGGGCATTTGATGGATCCAAGCGTTCTGTCTTTGGTGAAGTCACATTGCCTGTGAAAATAGGTCCTGAGACTTTCGACATCATCTTCTACGTCATGGACGTCCAGTCCGTCTACAGTTGCTTGTTAGGGCGTCCATGGATACATGCAGCAGGGGCGGTCTCGTCGACTCTCCATCAGAAGCTCAAGTATGTCTGGAACGGTCAGATTGTTCAGACAGGTCCTAGTACCTTTGCCAGCGCTGGGCTGATGAATCACGGTGACGTCTTTGCAGCTGATGTTGAAGACGGTGACAGTGATATTGATCTCGATTGCTGGGTATGCGCAAGTGCACCAGGGGAAGTGATCAGCAATTGGACTGCAGAGGATATAGTCCAAGTTACTCTTCAAACAGAGTAATTTTCGTTTGTCTTTTCATTCTGCACAAAACCCTACGTTCTGCCCAAGACGTAGTGGTTCATTGTAGGGCCACATCATATTTCAATTTTTATCATGAATAAAGGACGTTTTGCAAACAATTTTGTGATCCCTGTCTTTCTATTTTGTTTTTCACTTTTTCAAAAAAATAAAAATGGCAATGTTTTTGTTTTTGTGACTTTATTGAAATCTTTTTCTAAAACAAAGCATTAAAACATGCAGAAGTGATATCACGGCATCTACTATGAACAAATCTGTTATGGCTCAGTATGATTTCGACAATCCCATCTACCAAGCTGAAGAGGAGAGTGATGAAGACAGTGAACTCCCGAAAGAATTGGCTAGATTGTTGAAGCAAGAGGAAAAGGTCATCCAACCTCATCAGGAGGAGTTGGAGATTGTTAATCTTGGTACTGAGGACGCCAGAAGGGATATTAAGATCGGGGCTGCTTTGAAGCCAGAGGTCAAGAGCAGATTGATTGAGATGCTGAGAGAGTATGTGGAGATATTCGCCTGGTCTTATCAAGATATGCCTGGGTTGAATACTGATATTATGGTTCATAGATTACCTCTCAGAGATGATTGTCCTTCGGTCAAGCAGAAGCTTCGCAGAACGAGTCATGATATGGCTGTGAAAATCAAGGAAGAGGTTCAGAAGCAGTTCGATGCGGGTTTCTTGTTGGTGACAACATACCCACCGTGGGTAGCCAATATCGTTCCCATGCTGAAGAAGGATGGCAAAGTCAGAATGTGTGTTGATTACCGAGATCTGAACAGGGCGAGTCCGAAAGATGATTTCCCATTACCTCACATTGATGTATTGGTGGATAATACAGCTCAATCCTCGGTGTTCTCTTTCATGGATGGTTTCTCGGGCTATAATCAGATTAAGATGGCGCCAGAAGACATGGAAAAGACGACATTCATTACACCTTGGGGCACGTTCTGCTATAAGGTGATGCCATTTGGGCTGAAGAATGTCGGTGCTACCTATCAGAGGGCTATGACGACTCTCTTTCATGACATGATGCACAAAGAGATTGAAGTGTACGTGGATGACATGATTGCGAAGTCGCAGACGGAAGAGGAGCACCTGGTTAATTTGCAGAAGTTGTTTGACAGATTGGTCAAGTTCAAACTGAGGCTGAATCCAAACAAGTGTACGTTTGGCGTGAGATCAGGGAAGCTGTTAGGCTTCATTGTCAGTGAGAAAGGGATTGAGGTTGATCCAGCGAAAGTCAAAGCTATTCAAGAAATGCCTGAACCGAAACTGAAAAGCAGGTTCGTGGGTTTTTAGGGAGATTAAACTACATTGCAAGGTTTGTATCTCACCTAACTGCCACGTGTGAACCAATATTCAAATTGCTCAGAAAGAATCAAGCAATCAGGTGGAATGATGACTGTCAGAAAGCTTTTGACAAGATAAAAGAGTATTTACAGAAACCTCCAATCCTGATTCCTCCAGTTCCAGGGAGACCACTGATAATGTACCTGTCAATAACCGAGAACTCGATGGGGTGTGTATTGGGACAGCATGACGAGTCTGGTCGAAAAGAGCATGCCATATACTACCTTAGCAAAAAGTTTACCGACTATGAAATCAAATATTCACAGCTCGAGAAAACTTGCTGTGCTTTGGCCTGGGCTGCTCGCCGACTGAGGCAGTATATGTTGAACCATACTACCTTGTTGATTTCTAAGATGGATCCAGTAAAATACATCTTTGAGAAGCCGGCTCTCACCGGACGTGTTGCCCGTTGGCAGATGATCTTAACAGAGTATGATATTCAGTACACGTCGCAGAAGGCTATCAAGGGTAGTGTTTTGTCAGACTATCTCGCCGAGCAACCGATCGATGACTATCAGCCTATGATGTTTGAATTCCCTGATGAAGACATCATGTATCTTAAGATGAAAGATTGCAAAGAGCCTCTTGTCGAGGAAGGACCGGATCCTGATGACAAGTGGACGTTGATGTTTGATGGGGCTGTTAATGTGAATGGTAATGGTGTTGGTGCAGTGTTGACCAATCCTAAAGGTGCCCATATACCTTTTTCTGCCAGATTGACTTTTGACGTCACCAATAACGAAGCTGAGTATGAGGCTTGTATCATGGGAATAGAAGAAGCCATTGATTTGAGAATCAAAACGCTTGACATCTTTGGAGATTCCGCTCTAGTGATAAATCAGGTCAATGGAGATTGGAATACTAACCAGCCGCATTTGATTCCGTATAGAGATTACACCCGAAGAATACTGACGTTCTTCAAGAAGGTGAAGTTGTATCATGTCCCCCGGGATGAGAATCAAATGGCTGATGCTTTGGCTACTTTATCTTCTATGATAAAAGTTCATTGGTGGAATCATGTGCCACATGTTGCGGTGAATCGACTCGAGAGGCCTGCGTATGTGTTTGCAGCCGAGTCTGTTATGATTGATGAGAAACCGTGGTATTATGACATCAAGAACTTCCTCAAGACTCAGGAGTATCCTGAAGGTGCGTCAAAGAATGACAAGAAAACCCTGAGAAGGCTAGCTGGAAGCTTTTACTTGAATCAGGATGATGTGTTGTATAAGAGGAACTTTGACATGGTCTTGCTTAGATGCGTGGATAGACACGAAGCAGACTTGTTGATGCAAGAAGTGCACGAAGGCTCATTTGGTACCCATGCTGGTGGTCATGCAATGTCGAAGAAACTGTTGAGATCCGGTTATTACTGGATGACTATGGAATCCGATTGCTTCAAGTATGCTCGGAAGTGCCATAAGTGTCAAAGTTATGCTGATAAGGTGCATGTACCACCAAGCCCGTTGAATGTCATGAATTCTCCTTGGCCGTTCGCCATGTAGGGCATTGATGTGATTGGGAAGATTGAGCCTACTGCTTCGAATGGACATCGCTTCATCCTGGTTGCGATTGATTACTTCACCAAGTGGGTGGAAGCAGCTTCCTATGCTAACGTTACCAAACAAGTGGTTGCCCGGTTCATCAAGAAAGAGATCATCTGTCGTTATGGAGTTCCTGAGAGAATCATCACTGACAATGGTTCGAATCTCAATAACAAGATGATGAAAGAACTTTGTAAAGATTTCAAGATTGAACATCACAATTCTTCTCCTTACAGACCGAAGATGAATGGTGCTGTAGAGGCGGCAAACAAGAATATCAAGAAGATTGTGCAGAAGATGGTCGTGACGTACAAGGATTGGCATGAAATGTTGCCTTTCGCTTTGCATGGGTACCGTACCTCTGTACGTACGTCGACCGGGGCAACCCCGTACTCCCTTGTGTATGGTATGGAAGTTGTCCTACCTGTTGAAGTGGAGATCCCTTCTCTGAGGGTATTATTGGATTTCAAGCTGGACGAGGCCGAGTGGATTCGGACAAGGTTTAACGAGTTGAGCCTTATCGAAGAGAGACGGTTAGCAGCTGTGTGCCATGGGCAGTTGTATCAGAGAAGGATGAAGCGAGCCTTTGATCAGAAAGTGTGTCCTCGGAGCTATCAGATCGGTGATTTAGTTCTGAAGAGGATCCTTCCTCCCGGTACAGATAACAGGGGCAAGTGGACTCCTAATTACGAAGGTCCATATGTTGTGAAGAAGGTCTTCTCCGGTGGAGCCTTGATGCTTACAACTATGGATGGTGAAGATTTCCCGTCCCCTGTTAACTCAGATGTAGTCAAAAAATACTTCGCATAAATTGACCCGCTGGACGAAAAGAATAAAAGAGTCCAGGCAAAAAAGGGCATCCCGGCGAACCAAAAAACAGAAAGAAAAGGTTCGGGCAAAAATTAGGGATAAAAATGAAAAGAATTTGTACACCCGGTAAGTCGAAAACCCGCAAGGGCGGCTTAGGCAAAAATGGGTATCCCGGTGGATTGAAAACCCGAAAGGGCGATCCAGCCAAAAGAGGGATTAAAGCGAAGACTACAGTCTGAGTTATCTGTACATCGTATCGCTTCGTCGTCTGTCATCTCGAAAGATGTGATCGGTCCAGTCATTCTTCTCAGAAAGCAAGGAGTTGGGAGGAAAACTGATGATCTGTGAGTTATAACAGAATTGGGAAATAGTGGATGCTGTGTTCACATTGCCAGTAGGATATATTTTTCCTTTTTGTGCGCAATTACCTCTTTCTAGGAATTGCTTCCCAATGTATTTGCCTTCTCAGGCTCGTTTTGCAATCAATAAAAGTCGTTATTCAGATAAATAGCTCTCTCGTTTTTATTTTACTGTTTTGTTTGCAAAAACGTCCGAATTTTTGATAAACATTGTATATAAAAACATGAAGGCTTGACAATAACTTGCAGAAAGATAAAACGTTTGAAAATCATTTTGAATGTTGAGGACACTTGAGCGTATCTTGTCCATGTACCCCTGGGGGCATCGTGTTGTGGTTGTTTTGCAGGTCGTTATCTGTGAGCATTCCCCCAGCAGATATTTTCTCTCCAAGCAAGTTTGAGAGCTATCAGAGCCATGTCCCCCCGCAGAGGTGTTCGTGGATAGTGCCTTCTGTCCCTGCAGATCTAAGGATTGCCTGGTGTTCCCCAGCAGGCCTGTGGTTGCAGATTTCCCCAGCGGGTGTATTCTCCAGCAAATTTTCCCCAGGAGGGATCTCCAGCGGAGTTGTCAGTGGAGTGTTGTTCCCCAGCGGTCGGGTTTGAAATAGTATTGCCATCCCTAGCATGGTCGTGAGCGCTCGTTTCCCAGCAGGGTTGCGAATGTTTCTTCCCAACACAGGGTCTGATGTGTGTCTTTACCCACCAGAGTTCGACTCTTCCTCAGCAGAGAGGCGTGGTATCCCCAACAGGGTGATTTTCCTAGCAGATCTCCCGAGCAGAGATTTGGTGTTGATGATTTTCCTCAGCAAGTTCCCCGAGTGGAGCGGGTTTCAACGAAATATATCTCCAGTAGTTATCCTACCTGTGGATTGAGGAGTTTTCTGCGGCAGAATGATGTTTATATCCCCAGCAGAGTCGCCAGCTGTCGCATTACGCGAAAAACCGGCGGGAAAACAAGAACAACAGAGTCGCCACCGTGCGTTATTTATCCCAAAAGAGGGAAAGGAAACGCTCAGAGTAAACCTGGAAAGAACATGGTCTCGTGACCAAAGAGAATGGGATCGGGAGTCGGTTATGCGAAGGGAAGGTATTAGCACCCCTACGCATCCGTCGTACTCGACGGGATCCACGCACAATAGGAAGGAAAATGGTTGCTGAAACTATGCTCAAACACACACACACACTGGCTGAAAGAGACACAAGAAAACCAAACAAGACTGACTCGGCAGGATATCACATCCTGGGCCTACTTAGTCTATCAGGCATAGACATCAGAGTCAAAGTAGTTGGGACCGGGGAAACAACACATGCTCGCTAGGATGTCGCATCCTATGCATACGTATCTTCTTGGACGAAGAAGAATCAGAGCATTCGTAGCTCGGCTAACACGCACCCAAAACCACACAAACAAGGGCAAACATGGAACCCGAATGCCAATCGCTGGACTTACATCAGCTTCCGAACCAAAACACACCCAAACTGGAAACCAGATGCCACTTGATGGACTTATACCGGACTCCAAGCACACAACAAGAAGAAGAAGGGTCTCGATTGCAACTAGGGAAAGAGAAGGGGAAGGTCTCAATCGCAACGAGGGCGAGAGAAAAGAATTAGTGTTAGTTGTTAGTCAAACTCGACAAGACATCGCATCTCGTGCCTACGTATCTCATCTGGACATGAGAATCAGAGTTGTCGTAGTTCGGCTAAACTATTCCTGTTGGTTTGTGTTTTTTAAGTGGTCAACGTCACTGCGCAATCTACCGGATGCTCGACCTTTGGAGACTTACTCACCTGTAGTAGAAGGAGTTGACGTATCCTTAAGAGGGGATAATGTTTGTTTGTGTTTTAGGAAAGCTCAAGCAAGAAAGGAAGTCCTATACGAAGGAACCGTGCTACCTTAATTGACATGCAAACGAGACTACGCGGAGTCTAGCAAACCTAGGAGATACAATCACACCACACAAACATATACAACATAAAGTAAACACACCAACAAGGGGCTCAAACATCAAGGCTAGGCTTTAGTCGAGGGGTCATGTCAACCTCGACAAACAAGCCTCTGTATCAGGGTGAGGTTAGCTCTTAACCTTGACATTGAGAGTCAAGGTGAAGCTGATGAAAGGTGAGTGAAGATGAGACTTCATAGCTCTTATCCCTGGCCTGGGAGAGCTTTCAGACAAATGAAGTGTGGGTCCAGAAAGTGGGAACCCTTATACACTTATGACACTGACTCAACTGATCTTGGGTTTTTACTCACTATGCATCAACACAAGTGGTGTGAGCAAGATGAGTGACTCACAGAATAGTAGGAGATAGACTACATATCTCTTTTGTCTACCAATTGCCTCATATGAGGTCTT
Source organism: Lathyrus oleraceus (assembly GCF_024323335.1). Taxonomy (NCBI): domain Eukaryota; kingdom Viridiplantae; phylum Streptophyta; class Magnoliopsida; order Fabales; family Fabaceae; genus Lathyrus; species Lathyrus oleraceus. The sequence goes on from NC_066585.1 coordinate 77,178,268, forward strand.
TTCCTGCTTGGGGACAAAGTAAACAATCACAAACATTGCCTCTTAAGGAGGACTTCAGACAGGTGCCTGGCCAGGTAACAGGCCAGGTCTTCCAGACTACATGGAGACAAGAGATTCTACCTTAATGCTTAAGCAAAGCAAAGCAATAGCAAGTTCTCAAAGGAACTAAAGCAACTATGGTACCTGAAATCAATCAAATATAATCAGTATTCAAGTCACAAAGTCAAAACAAACAGCATAAGAACCAACAGACAACACAATCAATCACATGTGCAAAGCACAAACTCAAACCAAATGAGTTAGCATCCTACAAAATAAAACAAGTTAGTTCATGATAATCAACCAAACTTAATCAACTTGCATTAATCTCGTTAAAGCATTTGCTTCCTAACCTGAAAAGCAAACTCAAACATGAGAAACAAGACCACTAGGACAAGCCTAGGGTCGAAAGGAGGTGAAAAATCCAAAACAGCAAGTGAAAATTGACCAAAATCAAGATCAAACAATTAAGAATCCAACCCAAGTGGTTTCACATTCATATCATTCATCATTATCATTTCATGAAAGAAAAAGCACCAAACATGCAATTTAGAACATCAAAGGACCAAACAGAATGATCACAGTCAAATCAATACCTAAACATTTCAACAAATTGTTTTATTTTGTAGGATGCTAACTCATTTGGTTTGAGTTTATGCTTTGCACATGTGATTGATTGTGTTGTCTGTTGGTTCTTATGCTGTTTGTTTTGACTTTATGACTTGAATACTGATTATATTTGATTGATTTCAGGTACCATAGTTGCTTTAGTTCCTTTGAGAACTTGCTATTGCTTTGCTTTGCTTAAGCATTAAGGTAGAATCTCTTGTCTCCATGTAGTCTGGAAGACCTGGCCTGTTACCTGGCCATGCACCTGTCTGAAGTCCTCCTTAAGAGGCAATGTTTGTGATTGTTTACTTTGTCCCCAAGCAGGAAAAGACCTCATATGAGGCAATTGGTAGACAAAAGAGATATGTAGTCTATCTCCTACTATTCTATGAGTCACTCACCTTGCTCACACCACTTGTGTTGATGCATAGTGAGTAAAAACCCAAGATCAGTTGAGTCAGTGTCATAAGTGTAGAAGGGTTCCCACTTTCTGGACCCACACTTCATTTGTCTGAAAGCTCTCCCAGGCCAGGGATAAGAGCTGTGAAGTCTCATCTTCACTCACCTTTCATCAGCTTCACCTTGACTCTCAATGTCAAGGTTAAGAGCTAACCTCACCCTGATACAGAGGCTTGTTTGTCGAGGTTGACATGACCCCTCGACTAAAGCCTAGCCTTGATGTTTGAGCCCCTTGTTGGTGTGTTTACTTCATGCTGTATATGTTTGTGTGGTGTGATTGTATCTCCTAGGTTTGCTAGACTCCGCGTAATCTCGTTTGCATGTCAATTAAGGTAGCACGGTTCCTTCGTATAGGACTTCCTTTCTTGCTTGAGCTTTCCTAAAACACAAACAAACATTATCCCCTCTTAAGGATACGTCAACTCCTTCTACTACAGGTGAGTAAGTCTCCAAAGGTCGAGCATCCGGTAGATTGCGCAGTGATGTTGACCACTTAAAAAACACAAACCAACAGGAATAGTTTAGCCGAACTACGACAACTCTGATTCTCATGTCCAGATGAGATACGTAGGCACGAGATGCGATGTCTTGTCGAGTTTGACTAACAACTAACACTAATTCTTTTCTCTCGCCCTCTTTGCGATTGAGACCTTCCCCTTCTCTTGCCCTAGTTGCAATCGAGACCTTTCTTCTTCTTGTTGTGTGCTTGGAGTCCGGTATAAGTCCATCAAGTGGCATCTGGTTTCCAGTGTGGGTGTGTTTTGGTTCGGAAGCTGATGTAAGTCTAGCGATTGGCATTCGGGTTCCATGTTTGCCCTTGTTTGTGTGGTTTTGGGTGCGTGTTAGCCGAGCTACGAATGCTCTGATTCTTCTTCGTCCAAGAAGATACGTATGCATAGGATGCGACATCCTAGCGAGCATGTGTTGTTTCCCCGGTCCGAACTACTTTGACTCTGATGTCTATGCCTGATAGACTAAGTAGGCCCAGGATGTGATATCCTGCCGAGTCAGTCTTGTTTGGTTTTCTTGTGTCTCTTTCAGCCAGTGTGTGTGTGTGTTTGAGCATAGTTTCAGCAACCATTTTCCTTCCTATTGTGCATGGATCCCGTCGAGTACGACGGATGCGTAGGGGTGCTAATACCTTCCCTTCGCATAACCGACTCCCGATCCCATTCTCTTTGGTCGCAAGACCATGTTCTTTCCAGGTTTACTCTGAGCGTTTCCTTTCCCTCTTTTGGGATAAATAACGGACGGTGACGGCTTTGTTGTTCTTGTTTTCCCGCCGGTTTTTCGCGTAATGCGACAGCTGGCGACTCTGCTGGGGATATAAACATCATTCTGCCGCAGAAAACTCCTCAATCCACAGGTAGGATAACTGCTGGAGATATATTTCGTTGAAACCCGCTCCACTCGGGGAACTTGCTGAGGAAAATCATCAACACCAAATCTCTGCTCGGGAGATCTGCTAGGAAAATCACCCTGTTGGGGATACCACGCCTCTCTGCTGAGGAAGAGTCGAACTCTGGTGGGTAAAGACACACATCAGACCCTGTGTTGGGAAGAAACATTCGCAACCCTGCTGGGAAACGAGCGCTCACGACCATGCTAGGGATGGCAATACTATTTCAAACCCGACCGCTGGGGAACAACACTCCACTGACAACTCTGCTGGAGATCCCTCCTGGGGAAAATTTGCTGGAGAATACACCTGTTGGGGAAATCTGCAACCACAGGCCTGCTGGGGAACACCAGGCAATCCTTAGATCTGCAGGGACAGAAGGCACTATCCACGAACACCTCTGCGGGGGGACATGGCTCTGATAGCTCTCAAACTTGCTTGGAGAGAAAATATCTGCTGGGGGAATGCTCACAGATAACGACCTGCAAAACAACCACAACACGATGCCCCCAGGGGTACATGGACAAGATACGCTCAAGTGTCCTCAACATTCAAAATGATTTTCAAACGTTTTATCTTTCTGCAAGTTATTGTCAAGCCTTCATGTTTTTATATACAATGTTTATCAAAAATTCGGACATTTTTGCAAACAAAACAGTTAAATAAAAACGAGAGAGCTATTTATCTGAATAACGACTTTTATTGATTGCAAAACGAGCCTGAGAAGGCGAATACATTGGGAAGCAATTCCTAGAAAGAGGTAATTGCGCACAAAAAGGAAAAATCTATCCTACTGGCAATGTGAACACAACATCCACTATTTCCCAATTCTGTTATAACTCAGAGATCATCAGTTTTCCTCCCAACTCCTTGCTTTCTGAGAAGAATGACTGGACCGATCACATCTTTCGAGATGACAGACGACGAAGCGATACGATGTACAGATAACTCAAACTGTAGTCTTCGCTTTAATCCCTCTTTTGGCTGAATCGCCCTTTCGGGTTTTCAATCCACCGGGATACCCATTTTTGCCTAAGCCGCCCTTGCGGGTTTTCGACTTACCGGGTGTACAAATTCTTTTCATTTTTATCCCTAATTTTTGCCCGAACCTTTTCTTTCTGTTTTTTGGTTCGCCGGGATGCCCTTTTTTGCCTGGACTCTTTTATTCTTTTCGTCCAGCGGGTCAATTTATGCGAAGTATTTTTTGACTACATCTGAGTTAACAGGGGACGGGAAATCTTCACCATCCATAGTTGTAAGCATCAAGGCTCCACCGGAGAAGACCTTCTTCACAACATATGGACCTCGTAATTAGGAGTCCACTTGCCCCTGTTATCTGTACCGGGAGGAAGGATCCTCTTCAGAACTAAATCACCGATCTGATAGCTCCGAGGACGCACTTTCTGATCAAAGGCTCGCTTCATCCTTCTCTGATACAACTGCCCATGGCACACAGCTGCTAACCGTCTCTCTTCGATAAGGCTCAACTCGTTAAACCTTGTCCGAATCCACTCGGCCTCGTCCAGCTTGACATCCAATAATACCCTCAGAGAAGGGATCTCCACTTCAACAGGTAGGACAGCTTCCATACCATACACAAGGGAGTACGGGGTTGCCCCGGTCGACGTACGTACAGAGGTACGGTACCCATGCAAAGCGAAAGGCAACATTTCATGCCAATCCTTGTACGTCACGACCATCTTCTGCACAATCTTCTTGATATTCTTGTTTGCCGCCTCTACAGCACCATTCATCTTCGGTCTGTAAGGAGAAGAATTGTGATGTTCAATCTTGAAATCTTTACAAAGTTCTTTCATCATCTTGTTATTGAGATTCGAACCATTGTCAGTGATGATTCTCTCAGGAACTCCATAACGACAGATGATCTCTTTCTTGATGAACCGGGCAACCACTTGTTTGGTAACGTTAGCATAGGAAGCTGCTTCCACCCACTTGGTGAAGTAATCAATCGCAACCAGGATGAAGCGATGTCCATTCGAAGCAGTAGGCTCAATCTTCCCAATCACATCAATGCCCCACATGGCGAACGGCCAAGGCGAATTCATGACATTCAACGGGCTTGGTGGTACATGCACCTTATCAGCATAAATTTGACACTTATGGCACTTCCGAGCATACTTGAAGCAATCGGATTCCATAGTCATCCAGTAATAACCGGATCTCAACAGTTTCTTCGACATTGCATGACCACCAGCATGGGTACCAAATGAGCCTTCGTGCACTTCTTGCATCAACAAGTCTGCTTCGTGTCTATCCACGCATCTAAGCAAGACCATGTCAAAGTTCCTCTTATACAACACATCATCCTGATTCAAGTAAAAGCTTCCAGCTAGCCTTCTCAGGGTTTTCTTGTCATTCTTTGACGCACCTTCAGGATACTCCTGAGTCTTGAGGAAGTTCTTGATGTCATAATACCACAGTTTCTCATCAATCATAACAGACTCGGCTGCAAACACATACGCAGGCCTCTCGAGTCGATTCACCGCAACATGTGGCACATGATTCCACCAATGAACTTTTATCATAGAAGATAAAGTAGCCAAAGCATCAGCCATTTGATTCTCATCCCGGGGGACATGATACAACTTCACCTTCTTGAAGAACGTCAGTATTCTTCGGGTGTAATCTCTATACGGAATCAAATGCGTCTGGTTAGTATTCCAATCTCCATTGACCTGATTTATCACTAGAGCGGAATCTCCAAAGATGTCAAGCGTTTTGATTCTCAAATCAATGGCTTCTTCTATTCCCATGATACAAGCCTCATACTCAGCTTCGTTATTGGTGACGTCAAAAGTCAATCTGGCAGAAAAAGGTATATGGGCACCTTTAGGATTGGTCAGCACTGCACCAACACCATTACCATTCACATTAACAGCCCCATCAAACATCAACGTCCACTTGTCATCAGGATCCGGTCCTTCCTCGACAAGAGGCTCTTCGCAATCTTTCATCTTAAGATACATGATATCTTCATCAGGGAGTTCAAACATCATAGGCTGATAGTCATCGATCGGTTGCTCGGCGAGATAGTCTGACAAAACACTACCCTTGATATCCTTCTGCGACGTGTACTGAATATCATACTCTGTTAAGATCATCTGCCAACGGGCAACACGTTCGGTGAGAGCCGGCTTCTCAAAGATGTATTTTACTGGATCCATCTTAGAAATCAACAAGGTAGTATGGTTCAACATATACTGCCTCAGTCGGCGAGTAGCCCAGACCAAAGCACAGCAAGTTTTCTCGAGCTGCGAATATTTGATTTCACAGTCAGTAAACGTTTTGCTAAGGTAGTATATGGCATGCTCCTTTCGACCAGACTCGTCATGCTGTCCCAATACACACCCCATCGAGTTCTCGGTTACTGACAGGTACATTATCAGTGGTCTCCCTGGAACTGGAGGAATCAGGATTGGAGGTTTCTGTAAATACTCTTTTATCTTGTCAAAAGCTTTCTGACAGTCATCATTCCACCTGATTGCTTGATTCTTTCTGAGCAATTTGAATATTGGTTCACACGTGGCAGTTAGGTGAGATACAAACCTTGCAATGTAGTTTAATCTCCCTAAAAACCCACGAACCTGCTTTTCAGTTTTCGGTTCAGGAATTTCTTGAATAGCTTTGACTTTCGCTGGATCAACCTCAATCCCTTTCTCACTGACAATGAAGCCTAACAGCTTCCCTGATCTCACGCCAAACGTACACTTGTTTGGATTCAGCCTCAGTTTGAACTTGACCAATCTGTCAAACAACTTCTGCAAATTAACCAGGTGCTCCTCTTCCGTCTGCGACTTCTCAATCATGTCATCCACGTACACTTCAATCTCTTTGTGCATCATGTCATGAAAGAGAGTCGTCATAGCCCTCTGATAGGTAGCACCGGCATTCTTCAGCCCAAATGGCATCACCTTATAGCAGAACGTGCCCCAAGGTGTAATGAATGTCGTCTTTTCCATGTCTTCTGGCGCCATCTTAATCTGATTATAGCCCGAGAAACCATCCATGAAAGAGAACACCGAGGATTGAGCCGTATTATCCACCAATACATCAATGTGAAGTAATGGGAAATCATCTTTCGGACTCGCCCTGTTCAGATCCCGGTAATCGACACGCATTCTGACTTTGCCATCCTTCTTCGGCACGGGAACGATATTGGCTACCCACGGTGGGTATGTTGTCACCGACAAGAAACCCGCATCGAACTGCTTCTGAACCTCTTCCTTGATTTTCACAGCCATATCATGACTCGTTCTGCGAAGCTTCTGCTTGACCGAAGGACAATCATCTCTGAGAGGTAATCTATGAACCACAATATCAGTATTCAACCCAGGCATATCTTGATAAGACCAGGCGAATATCTCCACATACTCTCTCAGCATCTCAATCAATCTGCTCTTGACCTCTGGCTTCAAAGCAGCCCCGATCTTAATATCCCTTCTGGCGTCCTCAGTACCAAGATTAACAATCTCCAACTCCTCCTGATGAGGTTGGATGACCTTTTCCTCTTGCTTCAACAATCTAGCCAATTCTTTCGGGAGTTCACTGTCTTCATCACTCTCCTCTTCAGCTTGGTAGATGGGATTGTCGAAATCATACTGAGCCATAACAGATTTGTTCATAGTAGATGCCGTGATATCACTTCTGCATGTTTTAATGCTTTGTTTTAGAAAAAGATTTCAATAAAGTCACAAAAACAAAAACATTGCCATTTTTATTTTTTTGAAAAAGTGAAAAACAAAATAGAAAGACAGGGATCACAAAATTGTTTGCAAAACGTCCTTTATTCATGATAAAAATTTAAACATGATGTGGCCCTACAAAGAACCACTACGTCTTGGGCAAAACGTAGGGTTTTGTGCAGAATGAAAAAACAAAAGAAAATTACTCTGTTTGAAGAGTAACTTGGACTATATCCTCTGCAGTCCAATTGCTGATCACTTCCCCTGGTGCACTTGCGCGAACCCAGCAATCGAGATCAATATCACTGTCACAGTCTTCAACATCAGCTGCAAAGACGTCACCGTGATTCATCAGCCCAGCGCTGGCAAAGGTACTAGGACCCGTCTGAACAACCTGCTCTGCCTGCAACGGTTGATAGCCAATACCAAATTTATCTTCTTTGACAGGCAAGTCTACCATCTTGCCCCAGCCTTCGGCTCTACCGGAGTCAACAATCGCTTTCGCCTGCTTGTACGAAGCAATCGAAGCACCTGGCTTCCTCTGATCAGCACATGCCACCCCCTCGAGAGCCACAATCTCAAATGCCTGGCACAAAGTCTCGTGGATCTCGCCATCCACCTCGACATATTTGAACGAGGATAAATGACTCACCAGAATATCCTCCTCACCGCACACGGTCACAATCTGACCGTTCCAGACATACTTGAGCTTCTGATGGAGAGTCGACGAGACCGCCCCTGCTGCATGTATCCATGGACGCCCTAACAAGCAACTGTAGGCGGGCTGGATGTCCATGACGTAGAAGATGATGTCGAAAGTCTCAGGACCTATTTTCACAGGCAATGTGACTTCACCAAAGACAGAACGCTTGGATCCATCAAATGCCCTCACAATCAGGTCACTAGGGGTGAGCACAACCCCTTCAACAGAGATCTTCTTCAAGATTTGCTTTGGCAGCACGTTCAGAGAAGACCCGGTGTCGACCAACACATGTGACAACACAGCCCCCTTGCACTCCATGGTGATGTGCAAGGCCTTGTTATGGTTACGCCCCTCCGGTGTCAAATCAAGATCAGTGAACCCCAAACCGTGTCTGGTGCTCACATTAGCAATCACACCCTCCAACTGGTTGACGGAAATCTCCTGAGGTACATACGTCATATTCAACATTTTCAGCAAGGCGTTGCGATGTGCCTCAGAGCACAACAGCAGAGAAAGAATAGAGATTTTGGACGGAGTTTGGTTGAGTTGATCCACAATCTTGTAATCACTCTTCTTAATGATTCGCATAAACTCCTCCACGTCCTTCTCAAACGAGCCACCAGGCACATTCGTTTGAGCAGGCTCTTCGTCCACCATGGCCTGTTTGCCCTTAGCTTTAGCAGATGCTTCAGCATTAGCATCCCTCAACGGTTGAGGCGCAAACAGCCGACCACTCCTAGTAAACCCTCCCGGTCCACCGACATTGTCCACCACGGGACTCACAACGGCGGGAGTTCTACTGACTGGTGCATTGATTGTCACAGGTGCTTGATTTGACGGCCTGACCCGATTCTCAGCCCTTCTGTTGCTTCTGTAGGCATTGTCATATGTCCAAGGAACAACCCTACTATTCTCAACCACAGGTCTTCTACCTGATGCAGCAATAGTAGTCGGAGTATTGACGGTTACCGGTGCAGAGATGGTAACAGGAGTACCATTTGTTGTAGACGCACTACCAACAGCCCTCGGCCCACGTCCTTCTGACGGTTTGAAAAATATCGTGACAGTAGACACTGCCCCACGATCTCTGCTATCCGCCCGACCAAACTGGACACAACCCTCGTCAATTAACCTCTGAACGCCGGCCCTCAACTGTGAGCAACCATTGTCAGATTCTGCACAAGCAACACAACTCTCATCACAGCCCGGGTGCACACCACCATCCAGCAAATGGCCCTTCACTACCAGCATAGAAGTCTGAATCTCATCAACACTGGCAACCAGATCTTCAGATTTGACCCCTTCAACACAGTTCACCCTATGCCCACCATGTTGAGGCATAGGATTGTTGACAACATTGGGCACTGGAGCGAAGTTGATCGTCTTAGCATCGATCAGATCATGGACTTTGTGCTGAAAATCCCGACACTTCTCAATATGATGTCCTGGTGCCCCTGAATGAAAATCGCACCGGACATTAGCATCATACCCCGGAGGCAAAACTGTCGGCGGAGCCATAGTTCTCAACTCAACAAATCCTAATCTGAGCAACTCAGGCAGTAGCTCAGTGTAGGTCATTGGCAGGGGATCAAAACGTCTTTCGGGCATCCGTTGCCTTGGCTGATAAGGACGCTGCTGCTGTTGTTGTTGTTGTTGTCTCGGTTGTTGCGGAGGTTGACGTTGTTGAGGTGCAGGAATAGTCACTGCGGCAACCTGTCTGTATTGATTTCTGTTCGGGGTGTTGAACAGCATTGGTTTCTCCTTCTCTACAGCGAGGTGCCCCAGAGAAAGGTTTCTTAGATGAAGAGGAACTAGCATCATTGATCTTCCCAGCCTTGATCAAACTCTCGGTCCTCTCCCCACATATGACAACATCAGAAAAGCTTTCGAATGGGCAACTCCCCATTCGGTCCATGAACACTCCCTGAGTGTGCCAATGAACATGTCTGTCAACTCCCTTTCCAGCATAGGGGGTTGAACTCTGGCAGCAAGTTCACGCCACCTCTGGGCGTACTCTTTGAAGCTTTCATTGTTTTTCGGACACAGACTCTGCAACTGAGTCCGGCTCGGTGCCATATCCATGTTGTGCTTGTATTGTCTGAGGAAAGCTTCTCCCAGATCCCTCCAGCATCGGATCGAATCTCTCTTGAGCTCCATGTACCAGTCCAAAGATGCCCCAGATAGACTATCTTGGAAAAAGTACATCCACATTTTCTCGTCGTCAGTATACGCAGAGATCTTCCGATAATATGCCTGCACGTGAGTGCGAGGGCAGGAAGTACCATTGTACTTGTCGAAAGTGGGTGCTTTGGACTTGTGGGGAATTCTCAGGCCTTCCACCAACCCCAAATTAGTAACATCAAAACCGAGAGAGTTTTGACATTCCATTGCACGAATCTTCTCAGCCAGGGCATCGACCTTACGATCCCTATCTTCAACTCTGACAACATCCTCATCTTCACTCAGCAATGTGAACATGTCCTCTTGTCTATCGACAATAGGAGCTGGATGACGGACCGGAGCCCGGGTAGCTCTAACATTGACAGTCTCTGCAGCAAGGGGCTGTCCATTAATCCTTATACCCATGAGTTCATCTCCCACAGCATAGTCATGAACGGTAGCAGCAGCAACATTCTCTTGAACGGGAATACCAGCAGGTGAACCACGGTTAGACGCCTGAATAATCGTCTCTTGTCTCTGAACCAACGCTCGGAGCTCCTCCTGACCCTGAGCAACCCCTTGCATCATCGTCATGAACTGAGCCATGTTCGCCCTCATCTCAGCCAATTCATTCTGAACCTGATCCATGCTTCGCTGTTGATTGAGTCTGGTTGAATACCGGTGCGGTCTCTGATCAGCTATCCTGCCTGACACAGGAACCAGAGTGAGAAGTCCGAACTAGAACACCTGTTATGCACTATGATATGAGTATGATGCTAATGCATATGATGCACATGAAATGATTATTTCTCAGGCATTCAAAGAGCCTGAATCATCTTCGAAAGATGGCAACCTGTAGCAAGAACAACACAGGAGATACAGGAACAACATACAAAAGAGCACTGAGTACAGAGTGAAACAACAATCTCATCTATAAATGAGCAACAGGATCATACAACACAGATCCAAATATCCAACGAAGTACAACAAATGAATCCCACCCAACAGGCCTGGGGGTGATTCACAACATAAACATCAGAAAATACAAGCTAAGACAAGCGGCTTCCAAGAATGAGCGTCTTCAAGTAGTGACACTGGTCTATCAACAGTTCACACTCTGAACATTCTGGAAAGGGAGTGATCTTCTCCTTCAACTGTCTTCTAAGCTCGACAACTTCTGACCCAAGTCGGTCTTCTGATGCAAGTCTCTGGTCGACTTCCTTCTTCAACTGGATATCTTTTTCTCTGAGTTGCTTCTCCAAGTCTCTGATCTTCTTCAGATAACTGGCCTCAGCTCTCTGCAGTCTCAAACACTCTCTGTGCTCTGCATCCAACAAGTTCTCCATCTCTGAATAAGATCTCTTCTTGCTCCTTACTCCACCAATATCTGCACTCTGGGCACCTCTGAGTTGATGAGTCAGGTTCAACCTATCAGCTTTGGCTTGATACAACTCCATCTGGGCATCTTGCTCTTTCTCCTTTAGACGGCGATTCTCCATCAAAGCTTGCTTGTACTGCTCAGCAGGTACACTCTCAGCAAGAATCAAGGGTGGTTGCACTTGCAACGGATTCATCCTGTCGTAGGGCAACATCAAAGTTTCCACTCTCTTCTTCACCCAATCAGTGTAATCAGGCATAGCAATGGCAAACTTCTTCCCTAAGACAGATCCATCTCTAACACCAATAGACCTCCAAGCTCTCCCAATCTGCTCCAATCTGACAGGGTCACTTCGCTTCTCAAAATACACACTCTCAGCTATCTCAGCTTCAAGCGGTCTTCCACTCATTACGAACCCCAACTGGCGAAGAGAAAGAACTGGGTTGTAATTGATGCAACCCTTAGTCCCCACAAGTGGCACATTCCGGAATTCTCCACAACTCATAATAACATCCCGCACATCCATCCGGTATGACTGCCATCTGATATCATATGAAGTGAGAGATATCACCCTCTGAGTCCACCTATAAGTGCTCTGAGCCTCAACAAAAGGTCCGCTGACTGGCAGGAGAGACATGAACCATCTGAGCAAAAGTGGAAGACAACCTCTGATAGCTCCACCCTTACCATGCCTACTGTGGATAGCATAATAAGTCTCAGCTAACAGAGTCGGAATCGGGTTTCCTCCAATGAAAATACAGACTGCAACATAGTCCACGAAGTTGGGCATACTCGGAAACAGGACGATCCCATAGATCATAACAGCAAGCTGAGCATGAAAAACTTCCCAATTTCCCTTGTCCGCTTCTCCTTTGGCAACTCTCATTAGAAACTTCAATGGTAGACCCACAACATCCCCACTGGTCTTCCAACTATCACTGACTTCTTTGATACCCAAACGGAGAGCTCTGGCAACAACTCTAAAATCAACTTCCTTCGGTACGTCCAAGAAAGGAACCTGATGCTGAATCGGGACACTCAACAGAATGGAATACTCCTCGAGAGTAGGCGCCAACTGATAATCCTGAAAGGTGAAGCATCGAAGCTCTGGGTCGTAGAACTGAAGAAGCGTCTGCAACGGCACCGGATCGACTACCATCTTCAATAATGTCAGAATATCCCCATATTGATCCACAAACCCCTTCATATGATCACTGGTCACAAGGCTACTCAACTCTATCAGAGACGTCAAAGACTCACGGTGAAAGCTGTATGAACAAGTCTTCCGCTTCGGCTCTGGGACTGTTGCCATCTCTATCAATGAACAAGCTCTGGAATGTACCTGAGAAATGATATGCATGCGGAGATTAGTTCTTCTTTTTCTTTTTTCTTTTTTTTCTTCAAAATTTTTTTATTGCGTTTCTTTTGAAAATAAACATGCTATGATGCAGATGATGCAGACAAGACTGGCAGGCTGTGCTTCTCGGAACACAGGATCGACGCTTCGGCTCGAACTCTGAACAACAATTCATCTGAAACCCAAAGTCAACTGATAAACTGTCATCTGAACCCAATCTGAGAATACCGAGTCACCAACAGGACCACAAGTCACCAACTGGTCACCAACTGTACCTGTTATAATGATCATTCCCTCCCCACTCACGGGTGTCATCTAGGCCAGGGTAAGGTCGAAAGAAACGCAGCATAAATAACCTTTCGCAGAATATCATCATATACACACCCGAAGTATGTAATGATAATATCCCACCAGGGTCTGAACTGCTCGTGATATCGATGTTCCGCTAAGTGGCGCATACCACCCGCTTCCCATGAATCACTCTATTCCTAGGTTTCCTAGATTGCACTCATAGCCTGGGTATTGGGCCTTTTACCTCGAGTAACTCCCACCCCCAAACAGATAAACACAGCCAGCATAGCAGATGAATATGAATGAATGCAAACATCAATGCACACAATAAATGCAAACAATAAACAATGAATGCAATAAATAACACAGCAAAAAGCAACCAAAGCCCTAACCTAGAGAACGCTAGGAGAGACTCGCTCGGGGAAGATGGACCAGCACAGGTCAACTTCTCCGTTCCCCAGCAGAGTCGCCAAATAAGATATGTAGTCTATCTCCTACTATTTTGTGAGTCACTCACCTTGCTCACACCACTTGTGTTGATGCATAGTGAGTAAAAGCCCAAGATCAGTTGAGTCAGTGTCATAAGTGTAGAAGGGTTCCCACTTTCTGGACCCACACTTCATTTGTCTGAAAGCTCTCCCAGGCCAGGGATAAGAGCTATGAAGTCTCATCTTCACTCACCTTTCATCAGCTTCACCTTGACTCTCAATGTCAAGGTTAAGAGCTAACCTCACCCTGATACAGAGGCTTGTTTGTCGAGGTTGACATGACCCCTCGACTAAAGCCTAGCCTTGATGTTTGAGCCCCTTGTTGGTGTGTTTACTTCATGCTGTATATGTTTGTGTGGTGTGATTGTATCTCTTAGGTTTGCTAGACTCCGCGTAGTCTCGTTTGCATGTCAATTAAGGTAGCACGGTTCCTTCGTATAGGACTTCCTTTCTTGCTTGAGCTTTCCTAAAACACAAACAAACATTATCCCCTCTTAAGGATACGTTAACTCCTTCTACTACATGTGAGTAAGTCTCCAAAGTTCGAGCATCCGGTAGATTGCGCAGTGACGTTGACCACTTAAAAAACACAAACCAACAGGAATAGTTTAGCCAAACTACGACAACTCTGATTCTCATGTCCAGATGAGATACGTAGGCACGAGATGCGATGTCTTGTCGAGTTTGACTAACAACTAACACTAATTCTTTTCTCTCGCCCTCGTTGCGATTGAGACCTTCCCCTTCTCTTGCCCTAGTTGCAATCGAGACCCTTCTTCTTCTTGTTGTGTGCTTGGAGTCCGGTATAAGTCCATCAAGTGGCATCTGGTTTCCAGTGTGGGTGTGTTTTGGTTCGGAAGCTGATGTAAGTCCAGCGATTGGCATTCGGATTCCATGTTTGCCCTTGTTTGTGTGGTTTTGGGTGCGTGTTAGCCGAGCTACGAATGCTCTGATTCTTCTTCGTCCAAGAAGATACGTATGCATAGGATGCGACATCCTAGCGAGCATGTGTTGTTTCCCCGGTCCAAACTACTTTGACTCTGATGTCTATGCCTGATAGACTAAGTAAGCCCAGGATGTGATATCCTGCCGAGTCAGTCTTGTTTGGTTTTCTTGTGTCTCTTTCAGCCAGTGTGTGTGTGTGTTTGAGCATAGTTTCAGCAACCATTTTCCTTCCTATTGTGCGTGGATCCCGTCGAGTACGACGGATGCGTAGGGGTGCTAATACCTTCCCTTCGCATAACCGACTCCCGATCCCATTCTCTTTGGTCGCCAGACCATGTTCTTTCCAGGTTTACTCTGAGCGTTTCCTTTCCCTCTTTTGGGATAAATAACGCACGGTGGCGGCTCTGTTGTTCTTGTTTTCCCGCCGGTTTTTTGCGTAATGCGACAGTTGGCGACTCTGCTGGGGAATAACTGCTACTCCGCTGGGGACGACCCACTCCAAATCCACACGTAGGATAAACTCAGCTGGGGATATAAACATCATTTTGCCGCAGAAAACTCATCAATCCACAGGTAGGATAACTGCTGGAGATATATTTCGTTGAAACCCGCTCCACTCGGGGAACTTGTTGAGGAAAATCATCAACACCAAATCTCTGCTCGGGAGATCTGCTAGGAAAATCACCCTGTTGGGGATACCACGCCTCTCTGCTGAGGAAGAGTCAAACTTTGGTGGGTAAAGACACACATCAGACCCTGTGTTGGGAAGAAACATTCGCAACCCTGCTGGGAAACGAGCGCTCAGGACCATGCTAGGGATGGCAATACTATTTCAAACCCGACCGCTGGGGAACAACACTCCACTGACAACTCCGCTGGAGATCCCTCATGGGGAAAATTTGCTGGAGAATACACCCGCTGGGGAAATCTGCAACCACAGGCCTGCTGGGGAACACCAGGTAATCCTTAGATCTACAGGGACAGAAGGCACTATCCACGAACACCTCTGCGGGGGGACATGGCTCTGATAGCTCTCAAACTTGCTTGGAGAGAAAATATCTGCTGGGGGAATGCTCACAGATAACGACCTGCAAAACAACCACAACACGATGCCCCCAGGGGTACATGGACAAGATACGCTCAAGTGTCCTCAACATTCAAAATGATTTTCAAACGTTTTATCTTTCTGCAAGTTATTGTCAAGCCTTCATGTTTTTATATACAATGTTTATCAAAAATTCGGACGTTTTTGCAAACAAAACAGTAAAATAAAAACGAGAGAGCTATTTATCTGAATAACGACTTTTATTGATTGCAAAACGAGCCTGAGAAGGCGAATACATTGGGAAGCAATTCCTAGAAAGAGGTAATTGCGCACAAAAAGGAAAAATCTATCCTACTGGCAATGTGAACACAGCATCCACTATTTCCCAATTCTGTTATAACTCACAGATCATCAGTTTTCCTCCCAACTCCTTGCTTTCTGAGAAGAATGACTGGACCGATCACATCTTTCGAGATGACAGACGACGAAGCGATACGATGTACAGATAACTCAGACTGTAGTCTTCGCTTTAATCCCTCTTTTGGCTGGATCGCCCTTTCGGGTTTTCAATCCACCGGGATACCCATTTTTGCCTAAGCCGCCCTTGCGGGTTTTCGACTTACCGGGTGTACAAATTCTTTTCATTTTTATCCCTAATTTTTTCCCGAACCTTTTCTTTCTGTTTTTTGGTTCGCCGGGATGCCCTTTTTTGCCTGGACTCTTTTATTCTTTTCGTCCAGCGGGTCAATTTATGCGAAGTATTTTTTGACTACATCTGAGTTAACAGGGGACGGGAAATCTTCACCATCCATAGTTGTAAGCATCAAGGCTCCACCGGGGAAGACCTTCTTCACAACATATGGACCTTCGTAATTAGGAGTCCACTTGCCCCTGTTATCTGTACCGGGAGGAAGGATCCTCTTCAGAACTAAATCACCGATCTGATAGCTCCGAGGACGCACTTTCTGATCAAAGGCTCGCTTCATCCTTCTCTGATACAACTGCCTATGGCACACAGCTGCTAACCGTCTCTCTTTGATAAGGCTCAACTCGTTAAACCTTGTCCGAATCCACTCGGCCTCGTCCAGCTTGACATCCAATAATACCCTCAGAGAAGGGATCTCCACTTCAACAGGTAGGACAGCTTCCATACCATACACAAGGGAGTACGGGGTTGCCCCGGTCGACGTACGTACAGAGGTACGGTACCCATGCAAAGCGAAAGGCAACATTTCATGCCAATCCTTGTACGTCACGACCATCTTCTGCACAATCTTCTTGATATTCTTGTTTGCCGCCTCTACAGCACCATTCATCTTCGGTCTGTAAGGAGAAGAATTGTGATGTTCAATCTTGAAATCTTTACAAAGTTCTTTCACCATCTTGTTATTGAGATTTGAACCATTATCAATGATGATTCTCTCAGGAACTCCATAACGACAGATGATCTTATTCTTGATGAACCGGGCAACCACTTGTTTGGTAACGTTAGCATAGGAAGCTGCTTCCACCCACTTGGTGAAGTAATCAATCGCAACCAGGATGAAGCGATGTCCATTCGAAGCAGTAGGCTCAATCTTCCCAATCACATCAATGCCCCACATGGCGAACGGCCAAGGCGAATTCATGACATTCAACGGGCTTGGTGGTACATGCACCTTATCAGCATAAATTTGACACTTATGGCACTTCCGAGCATACTTGAAGCAATCGGATTCCATAGTCATCCAGTAATAACCGGCTCTCAACAGTTTCTTCGACATTGCATGACCACCAGCATGGGTACCAAATGAGCCTTCGTGCACTTCTTGCATCAACAAGTCTGCTTCGTGTCTATCCACGCATCTAAGCAAGACCATGTCAAAGTTCCTCTTATACAACACATCATCCTGATTCAAGTAAAAGCTTCCAGCTAGCCTTCTCAGGGTTTTCTTGTCATTCTTTGACGCACCTTCAGGATACTCCTGAGTCTTGAGGAAGTTCTTGATGTCATAATACCACGGTTTCTCATCAATCATAACAGACTCGGCTGCAAACACATACGCAGGCCTCTCGAGTCGATTCACCGCAACATGTGGCACATGATTCCACCAATGAACTTTTATCATAGAAGATAAAGTAGCCAACGCATCAGCCATTTGATTCTCATCCCGGGGGACATGATACAACTTCACCTTCTTGAAGAACGTCAGTATTCTTCGGGTGTAATCTCTATACGGAATCAAATGCGGCTGGTTAGTATTCCAATCTCCATTGACCTGATTTATCACTAGAGCGGAATCTCCAAAGATGTCAAGCGTTTTGATTCTCAAATCAATGGCTTCTTCTATTCCCATGATACAAGCCTCATACTCAGCTTCGTTATTGGTGACGTCAAAAGTCAATCTGGCAGAAAAAGGTATATGGGCACCTTTAGGATTGGTCAGCACTGCACCAACACCATTACCATTCACATTAACAGCCCCATCAAACATCAACGTCCACTTGTCATCAGGATCCGGTCCTTCCTCGACAAGACGCTCTTCGCAATCTTTCATCTTAAGATACATGATGTCTTCATCAGGGAATTCAAACATCATAGGCTGATAGTCATCGATCGGTTGCTCGGCGAGATAGTCTGATAAAACACTACCCTTGATAGCCTTCTGCGACGTGTACTGAATATCATACTCTATTAAGATCATCTGCCAACGGGCAACACGTCCGGTGAGAGCCGGCTTCTCAAAGATGTATTTTACTGGATCCATCTTAGAAATCAACAAGGTAGTATGGTTCAACATATACTGCCTCAGTCGGCAAGCAGCCCAGGCCAAAGCACAACAAGTTTTCTCGAGCTGCGAATATTTGATTTCACAGTCGGTAAACTTTTTGCTAAGGTAGTATATGGCATGCTCTTTTCTACCAGACTCGTCATGCTGTCCCAATACACACCCCATCGAGTTCTCGGTTACTGACAGGTACATTATCAGTGGTCTCCCTGGAACTGGAGGAATCAGGATTGGAGGTTTCTGTAAATACTCTTTTATCTTGTCAAAAGCTTTCTGACAGTCATCATTCCACCTGATTGCTTGATTCTTTCTGAGCAATTTGAATATTGGTTCACACGTGGCAGTTAGGTGAGATACAAACCTTGCAATGTAGTTTAATCTCCCTAAAAACCCACAAATCTGCTTTTCAGTTTTCGGTTCAGGCATTTCTTGAATAGCTTTGACTTTTGCTGGATCAACCTCAATCCCTTTCTCACTGACAATGAAGCCTAACCGCTTCCCTGATCTCACGCCAAACGTACACTTGTTTGGATTCAGCCTCAGTTTGAACTTGACCAATCTGTCAAACAACTTCTGCAAATTAACCAGGTGCTCCTCTTCCGTCTGCGACTTCGCAATCATGTCATCCACGTACACTTCAATCTCTTTGTGCATCATGTCATGAAAGAGAGTCGTCATAGCCCTCTGATAGGTAGCACCGGCATTCTTCAGCCCAAATGGCATCACCTTATAGCAGAACGTGCCCCAAGGTGTAATGAATGTCGTCTTTTCCATGTCTTCTGGCACCATCTTAATCTGATTATAGCCCGAGAAACCATCCATGAAAGAGAACACCGAGGATTGAGCCGTATTATCCACCAATACATCAATGTGAGGTAATGGGAAATCATCTTTCGGACTCGCCCTGTTCAGATCCCGGTAATCGACACACATTCTGACTTTGCCATCCTTCTTCGGCACGGGAACGATATTGGCTACCCACGGTGGGTATGTTGTCACCGACAAGAAACCCGCATCGAACTGCTTCTGAACCTCTTCCTTGATTTTCACAGCCATATCAGGACTCGTTCTGCGAAGCTTCTGCTTGACCGAAGGACAATCATCTCTGAGAGGTAATCTATGAACCACAATATCAGTATTCAACCCAGGCATATCTTGATAAGACCAGGCGAATATCTCCACATACTCTCTCAGCATCTCAATCAATCTGCTCTTGACCTCTGGCTTCAAAGCAGCCCCGATCTTAATATCCCTTCTGGCGTCCTCAGTACCAAGATTAACAATCTCCAACTCCTCCTGATGAGGTTGGATGACCTTTTCCTCTTGCTTCAACAATCTAGCCAATTCTTTCGGGAGTTCACTGTCTTCATCACTCTCCTCTTCAACTTGGTAGATGGGATTGTCGAAATCATACTGAGCCATAACAGATTTGTTCATAGTAGATGCCGTGATATCACTTCTGCATGTTTTAATGCTTTGTTTTAGAAAAAGATTTCAATAAAGTCACAAAAACAAAAACATTGCCATTTTTATTTTTTTGAAAAAGTGAAAAACAAAATAGAAAGACAGGGATCACAAAATTGTTTGCAAAACGTCCTTTATTCATGATAAAAATTTAAACATGATGTGGCCCTACAAAGAACCACTACGTCTTGGGCAGAACGTAGGGTTTTGTGCAGAATGAAAAAACAAAAGAAAATTACTCTGTTTGAAGAGTAACTTGGACTATATCCTCTGCAGTCCAATTGCTGATCACTTCCCCTGGTGCACTTGCGCGAACCCAGCAATCGAGATCAATATCACTGTCACCGTCTTCAACATCAGCTGCAAAGACGTCACCGTGATTCATCAGCCCAGCGCTGGCAAAGGTACTAGGACCTGTCTGAACAATCTGACCGTTCCAGACATACTTGAGCTTCTGATGGAGAGTCGACGAGACCGCCCCTGCTGCATGAATCCATGGACGCCCTAACAAGCAACTGTAGGCGGACTGGATGTCCATGACGTAGAAGATGATGTCGAAAGTCTCAGGACCTATTTTCACAGGCAATGTGACTTCACCAAAGACAGAACGCTTGGATCCATCAAATGCCCTCACAATCAGGTCACTAGGGGTGAGCACAACCCCTTCAACAGAGATCTTCTTCAAGATTTGCTTTGGCAGCACGTTCAGAGAAGACCCGGTGTCGACCAGCGAAAGGTCGCGAGTTCGATCCTCGCCGGGGGCTCCAAAAGGCTTCATTCATGTCCATACAAGTCCCATTTGACATATCAAAGATCAAGGTTGAAGAAAATAAAGTCAGATCAAAAGTTTCCTAAAATGGCAGGTGACCTGTAATTGGAAACTGCCAAAAATGGAAAGTTCTTCTCCTCAAATTTACATCATGATAAAAGCTTCAAATGGAATTTTGTCCAACATGAAAGTTGAAGATCTTGTTCTCACCTTTCCAAAAAGTCCAAGAACACTCATTTCTCATGTGTGGTTGGCAAGTTATGATCAAATCATTTTCAGAAAATGTTGAAATTCAAAGTGCCATAACTTTTGAATGGAAAGGCCAAATTGGGTGATTCTTTTTTGAGCAAATCACATTTGACATGTACTATCACATTGCATCATTACATTTCATTAAAAATCAACACATCAAAATGGCATTTTTCAAGTGAACTAATTTGCATTTTTGTGGAAAAAAAGTGATTTTGAGAAATACATGGCATTTGCACTCCAAACCAATTCCAACACATTCTAAATGACAAATATGACTTGCTCAAGTTGCATTTGTACTGTTACATTGGCTGCATTGTGAAAAGGGCATTTTGGCCAAAACACTTAAAACTTCATTTCACTGATTCACATCATATTTGCTTAATCTTGATTAGCATTTGGATTAGCACACCATATAAAGTCTCTAATCATAACAGAAACTCCTAATCACAATTCATTTTTTAGATCTAAACTCAGAAATCACCAAAATTCTCTCAATTTTCTTCAAACTTTTTCACACTTTTTTCACCATTTCCATTGAATTTCTTCACTCTTTTTGCTGGTTCTTGTTTGATCTATCTTCTACAGGTATTATTGAAGAACTGTTTCACAAAACCTTGGCCAAAGCATTGAGGAATCGTGACTGTCATCATCAAGCTCATCCATGGCGAATTGATGATTCTTGAAGTTGGAGTATAAGCGAGCTACAAGACCTATTCCAATCATCTTCCACATCATCAAGCATCATCTGTTTCAGCATTTCAGACCTTGGAACGCACGAATCCAACACTGCCATCTCCAAGAGGTTAGAGTTCGATCTCGATAATTGTTGTAATCATGATATGGCTTTGATAGATTGAAGTTCATAGAGTAGCATGCAGCTTGTAGAATTGATTTTCATTAGAAATTGCTCTAGTTATTTGGATTTGAAGTTTGGATGTGAAACTTGATTTTGCTCGATCTGTGAAGTATGAGTAGATTTAGGTTAAATGCTTGTTAGATTCATGATGTATGTTGAACGCCGGTCATTTTGATATAAGGCACGATGATTTTAGTGAACTTTTGCTCTTGGTGATTTTCTGGAATGAAGAATGTGATGAACATCTCAAACGCGCTTCAGATTGTTGTTTGATCCATATTTCTTGGCCTGGCGTTTGAATATGTGTTTCCCACGGGTTCGAGCCAATCACGCGTTGCCACGCCCTTAAGTGAAACGCGGCGTTTCACTTAAGTGGCCACTTATTTACGCTTTTGCCACTGCAGCATTTAGAATCATTTCATTCCTTTTCTTTTTTCAAATTTTTATTTCATTTTGATCATCAATCTTAGAAAAATCATAACTCCTTCAATTTTGATCCAAATTTTATGAAATTTTTTGTGCCATTCTCCTTGTGATGTGCTCTATTTTTTGGTTATTTTTAATCATGTTGTGCGCATGTGGAAAAATTATTTGGCTAGGGCTTGATTGAATGTGTCTTTTGTGCCATGCTCACTCTTTCATTCATGAAATGATGATACTTTATTAGAAATTCTTGAAATTTTTTGTGCTTGATCAAGACTCTTTCCTGGTGATTTTTATATGTGGTTTACAATTTTTGAGTTCCTGGATTGAAAGTTATGACATGATCTTTGGAGTGTTACATTTTATGTCATGCCATGCTATGTGCATCTTCTTGATTTTATTTTCTATGCTTGTTTAACTTGAATTGAGCTGGATTTTTGCATGAGAATACTTGTGAAGGTTGAGAATACATGTGAATTGTTCTGGAATTTTTGAAGGCATTTCCTATTTGATTGGGATTTTATTTTCTGTTTAGTCATTTGTTGACTTTTTGTGATACATGTTCCCATTTGATTTGTGAAATTCTGGTTATTAATTGGATGGATGTGAAATTTGACATGTGTATGGTGGACATCTTGAACGGCATCATGGTTTTAATCCCATTCATTTATCATGTTTTGTCTCTGTTTTATGATTGGTTGAAGTGAATGCATGTTTTGATGCCTTGTATTGACTTGTTTAAACTTGTCTGAACTTTTTGAATTTCATTGACTTGCTTTCCTTGGTCCAAATGAGCTGAAATTTGGTATGATTGACATGTTATGAGTGCTGTTTGATCATGAATTGTTTGAGGATTTGTTGAAATGTTTTGGTATTGATTTAACTGTGATCATTCTGTTTGGTCCTTTGAGGTTCTAAATTGCATGTTTGGTGCTTTTTCTTTCATGAAATGATAATGATGAATGATATGAATGTGAAACCACTTGGGTTGGATTCTTAATTGTTTGATCTTGATTTTGGTCAATTTTCACTTGCTGTTTTGGATTTTTCACCTCCTTTCGACCCTAGGCTTGTCCTAGTGGTCTTGTTTCTCATGTTTGAGTCTACTTTTCAGGTTAGGAAGCAAATGCTTTAAGGAGATTAATGCAAGTTGATTAAGTTTGGTTGATTATCATGAACTAACTTGTTTTATTTTGTAGGATGCTAACTCATTTGGTTTGAGTTTGTGCTTTGCACATGTGATTGATTGTGTTGTCTGTAGGTTCTTATGCTGTTTGTTTTGACTTTGTGACTTGAATACTAATTATATTTGATTGATTTCAGGTACCATAGTTGCTTTAGTTCCTTTGAGAACTTGTTATTGCTTTGCTTTGCTTAAGCATTAAGGTAGAATCTCTTGTCTCCATGTAGTCTGGAAGACCTGGCCTGTTACCTGGCCAGGCACCTGTCTGAAGTCCTCCTTAAGAGGCAATGTTTGTGATTGTTTACTTTGTCCCCAAGCAGGAAAAGACCTCATATGAGGCAATTGATAGACAAAAGAGATATGTAGTCTATCTCCTACTATTCTGTGAGTCACTCATCTTACTCACACCACTTGTGTTGATGCATAGTGAGTAAAAACCCAAGATCAGTTGAGTCAGTGTCATAAGTGTAGAAGGGTTCCCACTTTCTGGACCCACACTTCATTTGTCTGAAAGCTCTCCCAGGCCAGGGATAAGAGCTATGAAGTCTCATCTTCACTCATCTTTCATCAGCTTCACCTTGACTCTCAATGTCAAGGTTAAGAGCTAACCTCACCCTGATACAGAGGCTTGTTTGTCGAGGTTGACATGACCCCTCGACTAAAGCCTAGCCTTGATGTTTGAGCCCCTTGTTGGTGTGTTTACTTCATGCTGTATATGTTTGTGTGGTGTGATTGTATCTCTTAGGTTTGCTAGACTCCGCGTAGTCTCGTTTGCATGTCAATTAAGGTAGCACGGTTCCTTCGTATAGGACTTCCTTTCTTGCTTGAGCTTTCCTAAAACACAAACAAACATTATCCCCTCTTAAGGATACGTTAACTCCTTCTACTACATGTGAGTAAGTCTCCAAAGTTCGAGCATCCGGTAGATTGCGCAGTGACGTTGACCACTTAAAAAACACAAACCAACAGGAATAGTTTAGCCGAACTACGACAACTCTGATTCTCATGTCCAGATGAGATACGTAGGCACGAGATGCGATGTCTTGTCGAGTTTGACTAACAACTAACACTAATTCTTTTCTCTCGCCCTCGTTGCGATTGAGACCTTCCCCTTCTCTTGCCCTAGTTGCAATCGAGACCCTTCTTCTTCTTGTTGTGTGCTTGGAGTCCGGTATAAGTCCATCAAGTGGCATCTGGTTTCCAGTGTGGGTGTGTTTTGGTTCGGAAGCTGATGTAAGTCCAGCGATTGGCATTCGGGTTCCATGTTTGCCCTTGTTTGTGTGGTTTTGGGTGCGTGTTAGCCGAGCTACGAATGCTCTGATTCTTCTTCGTCCAAGAAGATACGTATGCATAGGATGCGACATCCTAGCGAGCATGTGTTGTTTCCCCGGTCCGAACTACTTTGACTCTGATGTCTATGCCTGATAAACTAAGTAGGCCCAGGATGTGATATCCTGTCGAGTCAGTCTTGTTTGGTTTTCTTGTGTCTCTTTCAGCCAGTGTGTGTGTGTGTTTGAGCATAGTTTCAGCAACCATTTTCCTTCCTATTGTGCATGGATCCCGTCGAGTACGACGGATGCGTAGGGGTGTTAATACCTTCCCTTCGCATAACCGACTCCCGATCCCATTCTCTTTGGTCGCGAGACCATGTTCTTTCCAGGTTTACTCTGAGCGTTTCCTTTCCCTCTTTTGGGATAAATAACGCACGGTGGCGGCTCTGTTGTTCTTGTTTTCCCGCCTTGTTTTTCGCGTAATGCGACAAACGCCTTTCTCGTTGGTATATGGAATGGAAGTCGTACTACCGGTTGAGGTTCAAATTCCCTCTTTGAGAGTCTTGATGGACGTGAAATTGCAAGAGGCGGAATGGGTAAGGACCCGGTACGAAGAGTTGAGCCTGAGTGAGGAGAAGAGGCTGGCGGCCATCTGTCATGGGCAATTGTACCAGCAGCGGATGAAGCGTGCTTTTGACCGAAAGGTGCGACCTCGGGTATATCACGTAGGCGATATGGTATTGAAAAGGATCCTTCCTCCTCAAAACGATCGTAGGGGCAAGTGGACACCTAATTATGAAGGTCCATATGTTGTGAAGAAGGTTTTCTCCGGTGGAGCCTTGATGCTTACGACCATGGATGGCGAGGATTTTCCATCCCCTGTGAATGCGAACGCAGTTAAAAAATACTTCGTAAAAAGAGACCCGCTGGACGAAAAGAACAAAATAGTCCAGGCAAAAAAAGGGCATCCCGGCGAACCGAACAAAAAATGAATGATGAAAAAGGTTCGGGCAAAAATCAGGGATAAAAAAAGAAAAACTGTACACCTGGCAAGTCGAAAACCCCACAAGGGCGGCTTGGGCAAAAAAGGGTATCCCGGTGGACGGAAAACCCGAAAGGGCGGTCCAGGCAAAAGAGGGATTGAAACAAACAACTGCGTCCAGCATGGTCGTTTGTACTTTGGTTAAGGCATCAGGATAATCCCCGGTAGGGATCAGTCAGAAGCGTCTTGTTCAGAAGGCAGAAAGCACGGAGAGTCTGAGGACATATGGGGTGTAACCGAGTTGGAACTCGATGAGATCGCGGTTTCACATTGCCATTAGGATAAAATTTTCCTTTTGTGCGCAATTACCTCTTTTTAGGAATTGCTTCGTTTGTATTGCTCATTCATGAGCCACACTTTTTCAATCAATAAAATGCATATTCAGTCAAATAATTTTGTTTTTGTTTTCATTACCGCTTTGATTGCAAAAACATCCAATTGTTTGTGATAAAGAATCTTGCATTTTAAGACATACAGGTCCCTTCCAATGCATGTTTGTAAGATTGAAAACTTGAAATCTTATTCGGAAGGTTGAGTGACCCAAGTGTTGAAATCTTGACACGCCTGGGGCACGTTTTTATCTAACGATCTCTTTTGCAGGTACTGTTAGATATTTTCACTCACTTGCAGGTTGTGATGCGGAGCTTTTGACAAAAGATCCCCGTGAAGTCCAATCAGGGACGAATAAATGGAGGAATGGTGAAAAGACGGAAAGACGCGCGACGATCCTGGATATTAATCAAGAAGACTCTTCAAAGTCTGAAGATTAGAAAGTTTGTACCAATCTAAGGAGTTTGTTCTCCGTAGAGGACGGAGCAGTTGAGAATACAAGGTGATGAATCAGAAAAGTCCAGACGAGTCTGGGAGTTCTCAAAATTGGAAAGCTGACAGTGGATTTAGACGGTGAATGCCATGGTTCGACGAGTCGACGGGTGTTCTGTGCCATAATTCCCTGGTTTCCCCAAGCAGAGTTGGGATTGTTACCTCCTCAGCAGATTCAAGGTCTGTGTTTTCCCTAGCAGGGTCGGGATGGTTATCTCCCCAGCAGGTTTGAGATCGGTGTTTCCTTAGCAGCCAGGCCTGAAGGTTGCTATTTCCCAGTGGAGGTATCTATTGGTATTGGTTTCTCTAAGCAGAGTCGTGATTGTTATATCCCCAGCAAGTCGGAGACTGTTGTTTCCCCACGGAGTGCGTTGGTGGTTTCTTCCCCAGCGATGTCCCCAAGCGGATCGGGTTCAGTGGAGTTCATCCCTGGCGAGGGTTGTCCTTTTCCCAGCAGCAGTGTTACTCCCCAGCAGGGTGGAGATCGGAGTGTTGGTGAGTTCCTCAACAGAGTGCCTCGAGCTCCCCAGAAAAGTCCCTTAAAGGGGATACTTTTTTATGCATTCATCATGTAGATAAGCATAGCATATTGCATAATAAATCGCGTAGCATTTCCATGATTATGGAGCATTACGCTAAAAAATCATCATGCATCATCAGTGCAAGCATAAGCTAGTCTCAAGCCGTGGTTACCGTTTGGGATTTGGTTTCGCCAGTGGGTGAAGATGCTACTCAAGCCGTGGTTACTGTTTGAGAAGTGGTTTCGCTAGTTGGAAAATCAGCAATCAACATTGCAAGCATCAGTTACTCAAGCCGTGGTTACCGTTTGAGTTTGGTTTCGCTGGATGGTGAAGATGTTACTCTGAGGAGTTTAGCATCGTGACGTTGGGTCAATGGTATTCCCCCCAGTAGTGCGATATTGGAGGAAGATTTCTATCGTGCGAGATGGAAGTTGGAATGTGTTACTCTGAGGGGTTCAGCATCGTGATTTTGGAGCAACAGTATTTCCCAGTTATTCCCCGGCAAGCGTCTGCCTGGTTTTGACATATGTGGATGTCATCCTTGCGATACCAGTAAGTGTCGTGTCGATCCCCGTAATATCCTTTCTTTGGTGTCAGTAAACATCATTGTTCGATGTCAGTAAACGTCGAGTTCCCTCCCAGTCATTGGTCAATGTCTGGTCGAGTTTTCTTTGGTGTCAGTAAACATCATTGTTCGATGTCGGTAATCGTCAAGTTCCCTCCCAGTCATTGGTCAATGTCTGGTCGAGTTTTCTTTGGTGTCAGTAAACATCATTGTTCGATGTCAGTAAATGTCGAGTTCCCTCCCAGTCATTGGTCAATGTCTGGTCGAGTTTTCTTTGGTGTCAGTAAACATCATTTTTCGATGTCAGTAATCGTCGAGTTCCCTCCCAGTCATTGGTCAATGTCTGGTCGAGTTTTCTTTGGTGTCAGTAAACATCATTGTTCGATGTCAGTAATCGTCGAGTTCCCTCCCAATCATTGGTCAATGTCTGGTCGAGTTTTCTTTGGTGTCAGCTGTTTAGGATAGCTTGCTGCCTGTGCAAGTTAGATAGAAACCTCAACCTAGGACCATTGTGGATTGCATGATAACTATTAGGCTCGAGTTAGTCTCCCTTCTAGTTTGTCATTTCCCAGTCTCTGGTTAGGAGGAAGTTTCTCCCCTGTTAAGGGGAACTACGTTGCCCAGATCCTCATACCAGATGAGGTACGTAGGCAGGAGATCGTACGAGATCTCTCTGGGCACCCTTTTCTTTTTTTGAGCGTGTTGTGCTTGACAGCTATCAGGCTCGAGTTCCCGACTCCCTGTTAGTCTGTGTGTTCACCCTTTTCTTTTTTTGAGTGTGTTGTACTTGACAGCTATCAGGCTCGAGTTCCCGACTCCCTGTTAGTCTGTGTGTTCACCCTTTTCTTTTTTTGAGTGTGTTGTGCTTGACAGCTATCAGGCTCGAGTTCCCGACTCCCTATTAGTCTGTGTGTTCACCCTTTTCTTTTTTTGAGTGTGTTGTGCTTGACAGCTATCAGGCTCGAGTTCCCGACTCCCTGTTAGTCTGTGTGTTCACCCTTTTCTTTTTTTGAGTGTGTTGTGCTTGACAGCTATCAGGCTCGAGTTCCCGACTCCCTGTTAGTCTGTGTGTTCACCCTTTTTCTTTTTTGTGTGTGTTTGCTTGACAGTTAGCAGGCTCGAGTACCAGACTCCCTGTTAGCTTGTTTGTTCAACTTCTTTGTTGCTTTTGACGACTCAGCGTCCGGTTAACCTCTTGTTTGTGTGGAGTCTGACGTAAGTCCAACGATTGGCAGTCGGTTTCCTGTGTGTGGTTTGTTTGTGTGGAGTCCGACGTAAGTCCAGCGATTGGCAGTTGGTTTCCTGTGTGTTTTTGTTGGTTTGGAGTCTGATGTAAGTCCAGCGATTGGCATTCGGTTTCCATGTTTGCCTGTTTGTGTGGGGTCTGACGTAAGTCCAGAGATTGGCAGTCGGTTTCCTGTGTGTGTTTTGTTTCGGCGTGCGTGAGCCGAACTACGGTAGCTCTGATTCTCATTCCAGATGAGATACGTAGGCATAGGATGCGATATCCTAGCGAGCCCTTTCCCCTCTTATCCCACCTGTGTTGTTTCCAGTGTGTGCGTGCATTCTTTTGAGCAGTGTTTGAGCAACCTTTCTTCTGTTCTTTTGGGCGTGGATCCCGTCGAGTATGACGGATGCGTAGGGGTGTTAATACCTTCCCTTTGCATAACCGACTCCCGATCCCATATCTCTTTGGTCGCGAGACCATGTCTTTTCCAGGTTTACTTCGAGCGTTTCCTTTCCCTCTTTGGGATAAATAACGCTCGGTGGCGGCTCTGTTTGTTTTGTTTTAGCCCGCCGGTTGTTTTTCGCGGATGCGACAATACTCATGTTAATTTTTCAATCAACTAGCTTTAGGACTTTGAGATATCATAGGCCAAATGAGATTAATGCATAAAGAAGGGGAATGAGATGAAGAGGGAGGGGAATAGATGAAAACTCAAATTGATTAAAGGACGACTTTTATCAAATTAATATCATCCATTCATTTTGGGAGATGGAATGTACATTCCATCAATCCCCTAAATCCAATGATATTAATTTGACAAAGTCAAATCAACCTTGATCAAGGCCCAACAACAAGAGTCAAACATAAACAAGTCATCACAATTGGTCAACAAAATTATTTGGCATTTATTCCAATTAAAAACACTAAAATAATACATTTAAATTAAATATGGTTTGTCAAATTCCTAAAACCTCATCAAAACACCAAATAAATGGCCATGAGATTTATCATAGGTCAAACAAGGTCAAAGGACCTTGGAGAAAAAATTTCAGATTTTTTAAAAACTTAAAAGTATTTTTAAACAATTAAAAACAAATGAAAAATCAATTAAATCATGAAAAATATTAATAATGATCCAACAAATAATTTTAATTTAGAATATGAAAGAGGAAAATACTTGAATTTTTTTGGTGAAACTCCCATATTTTTTGGATCAATATTAAAATTAATATGAATTAATGAAAATAAAGCAATTAAAATGAAATTCAAATAATCGAAAAAATCGTGGACCACTTGATTTCCCTCATTAATTGAGGTGGCAAATCAAGTTGCCACCAGCGCGCGTTCCATGGTGCGCCTAAGTCAAACGTCCACACACTTGGTAGTTAAAACGTACGCTCAATATTAGATCATTTTAAATGGATCCTATGGTTGGAGACGTGCCAACACACGGCCAGAGCTGTAGCTCCGGTCTTCTTCTCCGGTGGACCTCACCGGACTGGTCTACCTTCAACCATCATCAGAATAAAAAAGGAGGACATGATCTGAAAGGAAAAATGGCGTAGATCACGAATATCACCTCAATTTTAACTAACTTCTCACATATAGAAAGATATGAGGAGTTGAAATTTTAGGTATGTCAATTGAGTTGCTTCGATTTGACCTCTAAGCAACTCAATCTTCTTGCCTACAATGGTAGGACTTCAGACAACTAAAGAATCAAGAGAATTGGTCAAGATTGAGAGAGAATCGAAGAGGTGAAGTTTTCTAAAAATTTACCTTCAATGTAGTGCAATTCTTGATGTTGCTTGCTCCAAACACGATCTGATCACACTTGAGAAGCTAGCAGGAAGTGATTGATGAGGTTGCAAGGCTTTGGATCCTGGAGTTTTTGAATCTCCAACAGTTGAGATTCAAACTCAAATATCAAGTTGAAACTTATTAGGTTTTCCTTTGGAATGAGACGGTTTCAATGGGGGCAAAGCTGGCGCACAAGGTGTGTTGAATTCTGAGCATAAGGGGCTCTATTTATAGCTGAATCAAGTGATAATTGCACATTCCAAATCACTTTCCAAAATTGGAAATTGATGATGCATGGGTGCATGGGCGTGCACAGGCCCATGAGATCATTCCTTAAGGTCCACAAATGAATATGAGAGTGTCGCAACCTGAAAAATACAGTGCGCGAAAAAAACAACCGGCGAAAGAAAAAGACAGAGGAGTCGCCACCGTGCGTTATTCATCCCAAAGGAGGGAAAGGAAACGCTCGAAGTAAACCTGAAAAAGGAAAGGACAAAACGGGGTCTCGCAACCAAATCTTGGGTTCGGGAGTCGGTTATGCGAAGGGAAGGTATTAGCACCCCTACGCATCCAAAGTACTCTACGGGATCCATTTTTGTGGTTTTTATCTAAAGGGTGTGGGTTTACCTAATGTGTTTATTTACTAAAAAAGGTTAAGAGAAATGACTCGCGCGGATGTCGCATCCACTGCATACATATCTCATCTGAATATGAGAATCAGAGTCTTCGTAGCTCGGCTGACCTATGGGTTGGGGGATGTGTGCTCGCTAAGACATCGTGTCTTATGCCTACGTATCTCATCTGGAATGAGAATCAGAGTAAGCCGTAGTTCGGCTAACTACGGGGTTATGGATTGGGTTTTGGACGAACGACGTCACTACGCAATCTACCGGATGCTTGACCTTTGGAGACTTACTCGCCTGTAGTAGACGGAGTAAACGTGTTGCTTTGGGTTTTAGGGTTTGGGATGCTCGAGGGAAAACAGGCAGTCCTTGACGAAGGAACCGCGCTACATGTGGAGATATGAATACAAAACACAAAACATGTATCTCAAAGTAAAATGCCACCAAGGGGCTCAAACATTGCCTCCTATCGAGGTCTTCCAGCTAAGAAAGCGATAAATTACGAGAAAAGGAAAAAATTACCACACGGATAAAGATCCGAAGTTACAACAATTAAAGGAATGGGAAACCCAGGGATCCTTCCAAGCTAAACACCATCAAAGAAAGTGAGTCAGTACAGGTAATCGGAATGAAACCTCCAGGGGGTATCCCACAAATAAAGTGGAAAACCACGCAAGTTATCCCTGCAAAAGTCATGTGAGCCCTCACAAAAACTCAACAAAAGGGTTAGTGAAACACGATAAGCATTTTTTTCATGGATAACAGTATGGTTTCAGGAACCTCAAACCCCGTGGCATACACTTCAGAAATTAAACGATTAAGCATTCAAGGCATTATTCACATATTCATACACAAATATAAACCCGTGGGCAAAACCTGATGTTACCTCATACATTCATAGCATTCAAATTCAAGGCATAAAGTAATAGGAACAAAGGCATACCTGATGAGAGAGATTGATTAAGATTGAATGGTACAGCCGGATCTGCAAAGTAATACTAGGGTTTGTGTGAGGCGGAGTGAACTTCTCAGTTGAGTTCCCTTCAGGGTTTGGAGGCTGCTCTGAGTTCTCTGTCAGGTTTCTCTCCAGGTTTTGTCCAGGGTTTTGTTTCAAGGAAACCCCAGAGTATTTTGCTTCTCTTCCTTTTTCTCTCCAGTGAATCTCCCAGTGTAACTCCAAGTGTGTTTTCCTCTACTGAAACTTCAGTATTTATAGACTGATTTTCGTGGATAGTGAGCTCAAATGAGGGAGACCCAAGTCCAAAAAAAATTTGTTATATTTTATTTATTTATTTAATTAATTTTATTTATTTATTTATTTTTAACTTTTTCTTTTTTTTTCTTTTTTTTCTTCATTTTTTTTTCTTTTTTTTTTTCTTTTTTTTTTCTTTTTTTTTTCTTCGTTTTTTTCAGGAAAAATGAAGGGTAAATTTTGGGGTATTACAGCTGCCCCTATTCAATCAACTGGAGACCCGGAAAGAAGATGACAGCTGCTTTCGTACTTTCGAGGTATCAAGGGATTGAATACAATAAAAGCCCAAAAATTTGCACTGAAGTGAAGTGAAGTAACAATGTCTGTCAGAATCGGCAAAGAGGTGGTCTTGAAAGAAGAATCCGTCTGGTACGGTGAGAGTCAGTCTGAATACCGAAAAAGAATGTTAACTTGGATACCAAAATAAATGGTAACACAGAAATAACCATGGCCTGAATGCCACAAGTTGCATCGACCTGAACGTCGGAAACTTCTTCGATTTGAACATCGGAAAACTGGCCTGAATGCCACAAGTTGCATCGACCTGAACGTCGGAAACTTCTTCGATCTGAACATCGGAAAATTGACCTGAATGCCACAAGTTGCATCGACCTGAACGTCGGAAACTTCTTCGATCTGGACATCGGAAAACTGGCCTGAACGCCACTTCGGTTTGAATACCAGAAACTGGCCTGAACGCCACTTCGATCTGAATATCGGAAATTGGCCTGAACGCCACTTC
This sequence comes from Lathyrus oleraceus, assembly GCF_024323335.1. Taxonomy (NCBI): domain Eukaryota; kingdom Viridiplantae; phylum Streptophyta; class Magnoliopsida; order Fabales; family Fabaceae; genus Lathyrus; species Lathyrus oleraceus. The sequence continues at coordinate 77,211,425 of NC_066585.1, forward strand.
GATCTGAATATCGGAAATCTGGCCTGAACGCCACTTCGGTCTGAATATCGGAAATTGGCCTGAACGCCACTTCGGTCTGAATACCGGAAAATTTCATGCCTGTCAGCATCGGCAGAAATAGGAAATGATAATAGAGGCGGCGCATGGGCCAATGACACTTGCTGGGGATAACCAAGGTGGGTCATGAACAATCTTCAGTCTGAGTACTGGAAATAACTTCTAGCTTATCACTTGGGATACCGAGAATGTTTTATGCTTACATGCGTATGTTTGAATCTTTCAATGGCGTAATGCTCCATGAAAATGGAAATGCTACGCAATTTGGGAGGATGCAATGCAATATGATTCTACATGCAGGGATTCGAAATGCTGGGTAGAATGCCAAGCTGAGGCAAGGGGATCTACTGGGGAAATGATAACCATCTTCTGGACCCTGGCAAGGCTGTTGGAGATGCACAACGCAAAGAACTCTGTGGGGAAATGACCCGCCACACGGTGTTCTAGCAATGACGAAATACCGAGATTTTGACTGGGGAGAGAACGACACTGAACACCTGCTGTTGGGGAAAGCGATAATGGTTCTGGCAACCACGATCTGCGAGAGATGACTCAGCAGGGGAAGCAAACACTGATATTGTAAGGCAAGTGTGTGTGAAGATTTGAAGTTTGATCTTTGCCAAATGATGATACCATGTCCATGCTATGCGCACCCCCATAAGTTCTTGTCCAAAATGGATGAACTTGGAGTATTTGGAAAGGCTAGATCAAGAGGAACAACTTTCATATTCAACACTTTTACATTTGAAGCTTGTATCATGATGAATTTTGAGGTGGAAGTTTGGAAATTTCAACATGTTGAAAATTTTCCTAAGTGTCAAGTCATATATCTCAATATTCCACCTTGCTTAACTTTTTATGTGAGTTTCAAATGAGAACAGAGTCTTCATCAAAGTTGTAGATCTTTCAAAGACCTTCGAAATGGTCACATATTTCATGTCATTTAAATTTGAAGTGATAGAGTTATGCATTTTTGAAGTTTGGAAAAATCATTTGTTCATTGGTATAGGTCAAAAGTGACCTATAACGTAGCCTCATATCACATGCTCAAAAAAGTTGAATTAGATCTCACTCCCAACATCAAAGTTGAATTAGGCATCTTGAGTTTGATTGTGAAACTTTGAAATCTTTCATCTCATAAAAATTGAGCAAGTTATGGCCTTGGGAAGTTGACTTTCAAATTAGGTTTTAGACAAAATGACCTATAATGTTTCAACATAGAAAATGCTTTCCCAGGAAAAACTAGCTTTAGGTCTCAACATGAAAGTTGTTTGGAATGTCATTTAGAGTAACATTTCTCTTGGAATTATTTTCATATGGTGAAAATTGTATGATATAAGGTCTAGGGAGACCCAGTTTTGATCAGATGAATTCATCTGGCCAACCACCATCAACCAACTTGCTAACCTTCAATTCTCCTAACTTTATAGTCTCATGGTAGATCATATATGCATAAGATGATGAAATTTTAAGTGTACCTTGAGAAATTTGATCAACTCGTGAGATAGCTTGTTGGAGAAGTTACTCAAGACACCCAGTCAAACTAGAGTTTCCAAGGCAAATCACCCTCAAACTCTTGAAGAATGCTTGATCAATATATCATGTAGAAATCAAGCTCTTTTCCTGAATATCCTCATGGATATTAACAATAAACTCTTTTACCAACCCCTTATAGCATTGGGGTAGAGTTACCATAGTCTTCATGAGTCCAGCCTTTTTGATCAACTCAATTACCTCCTTTACCTCTACAGCGTCTTGTCCAAGCTCTCTTTCAATAGCTACTCTCCTCTGAATGACATATTTCCATTTTGCTGCCCCATCTTCCAAATGAAAGGAGATATTGTCTAGGTGCACAGCATCATCCTTGCCAGGAGACTTCTGAACAACCTGCCTTTTTGCAGGGGAGATGTCTGGGACATCGTCTTTGACATCTTCCTCAGAGTCAAAGCTATCTCTTTCTTTCCTTTTCCTAACCTCAACTTTGCTCCAAGCTTTAGAGGGTCCTATACCAGCAGTCTTTCTCACTCTTCCTGTTCTCATTCTTGTCACACTTTTCCCTTGCCTAGTTCTCAATTTCTCAGCAACACTAGGTGTTACAAGATTAACCAAATGATCATCCTCCTTTTCAGAGCTTTCTTCCTCTAGGTCAATAACATTCTCCTGAGACATATTTGCTGGTTTCTTGCTAGGTAGGGTTTTACCTAGAGAGCATAGCCCTTCAGTAGCACCTTCTTTTTCTGATTTAGATGAGTCCTCATCTTTATCAGCATGAGGTTCCTTCTCAGGAGAGGGTTCCCTTCTAGACAGAGGGGTAGAAACCCCTTTGACTTCATGCCCTTCTCTTAGAATCCTAGTGACTAGGTTCCTTATTGCATGATCAGCATAATGCATGTCTTTTGGGAGAGAGGAGTTACCAGAAGTATTACCTTGCTTATCTCCAGCTTTGGAAGAGGGACCTAGGGTGTCGCCTGGTATCATGCAGAGTGGAGTGACGTCCATCAGATCTTCATCTACAAACTCCATTAAGGGAGTTTTTCCATGGTGAGAAGATGATGAATGTGAACTAGATGATGATGAATGTTGAGACATGTTGTAGGACTTTTGAGAAAACTTTCTTTGCCCTAGCTGAGCTTTTCTGAGAAGATGAATGGAGAGGGAGATTGTTGCGTTTAGGTAGCGTGTGCTAAGGGAATAGATACTATTTTCAATTCTAGGGAATGATTTATCATTAATGTGGCTCTTTTTTTTAAAAGGGCAGACACTATTTTTATTTTCTTTATTTTTCCACTTTAACTGCCATAATTTCTCAAGAGTCCAAATCCCTAATTTCCCTCCCTCATATTCAATTTTACCCAAATTCCTTGCAAGCTTGTCTGCTAGTTCCAGTCCAAGCTTTAGACTTTTGAATTTGTCTTCCACAAATTTTCTAATGGAGTGATAATAGCAAGAACAGTACTTTGTCCATCTGTGCTGAATCTGATTTTTGGACCTAGTTTCAGCATTCAGGAAGTCATAATACAATGTTATGACATCGTGTGTGACATTGTATGCAATCAGTAATGGTTTCATCCAACCCAGTTGAGCCCAACTGCTATCATCTTCTATACCTTTCACACGTGTCATCCAAATCTTCTCCATATTGTCCTTGGCCTTTTTGCATAGAGTCCCTTGTGGCTTAGTCCCAACAGTTCCATTCTCCCTGTGACTGGTCATATGTCCACCTGTTTGATCTAACCTCTCAGTTTTTTGAGCCATCATAACCTTTTCTCCTCTGAGCTTCTGGTGTGACATCTTTGTATGACATTTCCCCCAGCCTTGTTTTTCATCACTCTTGAGAGCATCTGTACTCAACCAATACTTTAAGGGATAATCCAATTGAGAGCTCCATATGTAGCAATTGTCTTTGGTCCTGATTCCTCTCATAATTACTTCACTATTTATGTCAAGGATTAGACATCCAGTTTTGGTGAAGTTAACATTCGGACCTTGATCACATAGTTGGCTGATGCTTATGAGGTTTGCAGTTAAGCCTTTGACTAGTAGAACCTTGTCAAGTCTAGGTACTCCAAGGCAATCAAGCTTACCTGTTCCCTTGATTTCACCTTTTGCTCCATCTCCAAAGGTTACATGACTTATAGTATGGTGATGCAGATCAGTTAGCAGGTCTTGGTTTCCAGTCATGTGTCTGGAGCATCCACTATCAAAGTACCATTCTTCTTTGGCTGAGATTCTGAGGGGAATGTGAGCTATCAGACTTGTGACATTAGTCTTAGGGACCCATTGCTTCTTGATGCTAGGCATGTGCTGTTTGGGTCTGAATTGATAGTGATCCTGATGATGAGCAGGCCTAGGATAGCCATACAGTTTATAGCAGAAAGGCTTCAGATGACAAAATTTCCCACAGTAATGGCATCTCCATCTTTGGTGTTTCCCTTTCAACTGTTTTCTCCTCTAGTGTTGTGATATATGATGTGACATCATAGGTTTTTGAATGTACTTAAGTTTGGCTTGAGGTTTGACACCAGTGTAACTGCTCTCAGGCTTTGAGTTATTATACCCAATACCAGATTTATCTCCTGTTATTTGTCCAGTTTGAAGAATCTTGTCTAAGGAGTCAGACCCATTGCTTAACATTCTAACATACTTTGTCATTTCTTCTAATTTAGAATTTTGTAACATGACTTCAGTCTTCAATTTAGAGATGGTTTTTGCATGGTCTGCCTTCTCACTTTCTAGCTGTGCTATCTTCTGATTTTCAGCTTGTGGATTTAGCTTGGCATTCAGAACCACTGCTTTTGTTTGTAACTTGGAGATGGTTTCCAAGTATTCTGCCTTCTCATTCTCAAGTTGAGTTATTTCCTTCTTCTGGCTTTCAACCTGTTTGCACAGCTCTACACTTTTGTGATACAACTTTCTGTAGGTAGAGGACAACTCTTCAAAGGTTACTTCATCATCACTTGAGTCTTCATCAGATCCCCATCTTCCTGTCATCGTTGTCACAAGATTTGCAGCCTCCTCTGTTTCACTTTCATCAGACCAAGTGGCAGCAAGACTCATCTTCTGTTTCTTGAGGTAGGTTCCACATTCTGTCCTGATGTGTCCATACCCATCACATTCATAGCACTTAACCTCTTTTCCTTCTTTGAGCTTCTCATCTGATCTTGCTCTTCTTCCAGCATTGTTGGATTTACTGATGTCAGATGAGATGTTCTTGACATTTGCCCTTGATCTTACATCCATCTTTTTCAACAGTTTATTGAACTTCCTTCCCAACATTGCTACTTCATTGACCAGATCTTCATCATCCTCCTGACTCTTATCCTCTTCTGTGTTTGACATAAAGGTCATGCTCTTTGTTTTCCTTTCAACACCATCATTTAATCCCAACTCAAAGGTTTGGAGGGAACCAATTAGCTCATCTACCCTCATGTTGGAAATGTCTTGATATTCTTCTATGGCAGTCACCTTCATTGCAAATCTCTTAGGAAGTGACTTGAGTATTTTCCTTACCAGTTTTTCATCTGTCATCTTCTCTCCCAGGGCTCCTGAAGCATTAGAAATTTCAAGGATACTCATGTGAAATTCATGAATGTTTTCATCTTCTTTCATCCTTAAGTTTTCAAACTTGGAGGTGAGCAGCTGAAGTCTAGACATCTTTACCCTAGAGGTGCCTTCATGAGTGGTCTTGAGAATGTCCCAAGCCTCTTTGGCCACTTCACAGTTGTTTACCAGCCTGAAAATATTCTTGTCTACCCCATTGAATATGGCATTCAAGGCTTTAGAGTTTCCAAGAGCTAGATCATCCTCCTCCTTGGACCATTGTTCTTCAGGCTTCTTAGTGGTGGCTTCTCCTTCTTTAGTAATGACAGGATGTACCTAACCTGTTAACACATCTTTCCAAGCCTTGTTATCAAGGGATTTCAGAAACGCTACCATTCGAGGTTTCCAATAGTCATAGTTAGAACCATCCAAAATTGGTGGCCTATGAACAGATCCTCCATCTCTCTCCATTGTACCAGAAAGTATTGCCCCTAGATCTCACCCAGAACCAGAGCAGGATGCCTGCTCTGATACCAATTGAAATTCTGGTATCAGATATAAGATGTCGAAGGTAATGTCACGACACTAATATCTGGTAATAAACAATGGATAAACAAACACAGAATGGGAAAGCAAATAACACAAGCAATTGTTAACCCAGTTCGATGCAACTCACCTCAGTTCGATGCAACTCACCTCAGTTCGATGCAACTCACCTACGTCTGGGGGCTACCAAGCCAGGAAGGAAATTCACTAAAATAGAATTAGTTCAAAGACTATCCGTACACTTCAACAAGTTACAATCTTTCTCACCTAATCTCTACCCGTGCAACTTCTACCTAAGCACTCTTAGATATGAGAACCCACTCACTTCCTTTATAATCACACACCAGTGATTTTAAACAACAATCCCTTGTGAAAAGAAAATACTTTTCAATTACACACTCTTGATTTTACTTCACAGTTTCAATCAAGAAGACACACTCTTGATCTTACTTCACAACTTTGATCAAGAAGACACACACTCTTGCTTAACAGCTTTAGAGTGACAAATTACAACCACAAATCAGTCCAATTCAATCATCAATGGATGACTTGAATGACCTATAAGTCTTACGACTAAACAGACACAAACCCTAGCTCTCTCTATGTATTTCACTCAGTCTTGGTTGTGTGTACAAACAGGTTTTCTAAGTCCCTTTTTATGGAAGCTTACAGTTGGGCTTGGACATCTTGAAAACCCTAAATCTATTTTCCAATTAAATCTTTTTATAACAACTGTATAGATCTCCTTGGAAAATAAGTAAATCTGGTTGTAATCCATGATTGAATGCACCAGCTAGCCATATCTTCAATCATCCAAAGATTGCCATTAATTGTGCAATCACAAAACACCAGACATTCATATTGAATGTTCTGTGTACAGGATGTCATGACATCGGGTCTGACATCCTGGAAAAATCCTGCATAATCCAATAATTCCTTTTATAACTTCCAGCAGGTACAACCATATCAGATGTCATGACATTGTGTATGTCATCTAAAACAATCCTGCATGAACATGTCTTTCATTTAAGCTCTAGCAGGTACATCCAAAATCAGAAGCCATGGCATTGTATGTGGTATTCTGAAACAATCCTGCATGAACATGTTCTTGAACTCCAGCAGGTACATAGGATATCTTATGTTAAGACATCACACATAACATCTTGTGAACACTCTTTGTTTTACCAAAATTACTGCCAACACTTAGAATCAACAAGAATGATAAATTGCATAAAAGTAAAGTGCATAAGGTAAATGTTAATTGTTAGTGGTCAATAGTTAGTGTGCCATAAGGCAAAATTTAGCGCTATGTTAAGCAATCGTAATTGGACTTATGTAGAAGTCACAACTATCTGAGGTCAGTCAATAATAATGTAAGCAACAACACAAGTTAGAAGTCTTGATTAGTGAACCAAGTTCCAACAACTTGCCATGCCAAAAAGAAAAAGAGAATTGATCTTGTATTGGTTTAAGTCTTTTGCATGATTTAGGAAACAATATATCATTAATGCAAAGCCATTCACTTGATCAATTGATCAAGATAAATTAGATTTTAATCAAGAAAGATTAAGTCTCCTTAATCAATGCCAACTTATCAACCTTCAACTCATTGATAAAAAAAAAGAAGGAGAAGAAGAAGAAGAAGAATGGATAAGGAAATGGAAAGATCAAAATGCATAAGGTGAAATAAAAAATGTATCAATCCATGTGTATTGACCAAATGACATTGAAAGTCAAAGTCAAACAATGAGAAATCAGAAATGAGATGAAGATTGGAGGTTAAACAATAAACAAAAATATTTTTGGCATTTTTAATATTAAAATAAACTTGAATTAAAAATAAAAGAAAATGTCAAACTTCAAAATCACTTCGAATCAACCTTGAAAGGTCCAAGTGATTTATCCCAAGTTCAACAAGGTCAAACAAAGTTTGACAAAAAATTTCAGCATTTTTTAAAAGTCAGAAACTAGTTTTAATTAATTAAAAATGAATAAAAATATCCTAATTGAACTAAAATCTCAAAAAAATCTCAAATCAATTAAAAATTGATGAGAATATTTTTCATAGATCCATCATCATTCAAATAGGTTAGGAAAATATTTTTGTATTTTTAGAATATCAAAAACTATTTAAAATGAATTAAAAACAACCAGAAAAGGGAAAATTCACAAAAAATATCAAATGATAAAATAAAAAATATTAAAAATCAAAATTAGAAACTAGAAATTATTTGGAGAAGAATGCAATTGGTCCCATATTTTTTGGATTAAAAATGAGGAAGATATGAATTTTTTAAAATAATGGAAATAAAAGAAATAAAATCAGAAAATAAGAAATTCAAAAAAACAAGGAGCGTTAGATCTGAGCTCATTAATTGAGCTGGCAGATCATACGCTCCAGAAGCGCGCTTCCACCATAGACCAAAGTCCACGCGTAACACCATGAATTAAAATGAGTCATAACAAGCGAAGGCCAGGATTAGATCTGGAAAATGCATCCAACGATCCAGATTGGATCTGGCAATGGGACGGCCACCGGAGCCACCTTCTTCTCCGGTGAGCTTGTGTTTTCCGGCCAAAATTGCAGGCAACCAAAACTTAACCAAAATACACGATCCATACATCATTGGAAAGTTGGGATGATGTATATCATCCCTGTATCACTCAATTCCACTCTAGATCTCTATATTGAGAGAAATCAGAGATGGAAATTCTGTGATGTTTAAGTGAACTTCATGGATTTCAACAATTGAGCATACAAAACAGTTGCCTTTATGAAGAGGACTTCAGCCAACACAAAATCCAAGCAAATAGATCAATAATTGATGAGATTCGAAGAAAAAACCAGTTGAAGAACAACCTTGGATTCTGGAGATGTGAGCTTGCTTCCTGCTTCCTTTGGCAAAACAGAAGATCAATGGAGTAAAGGATGAAGGTCTAGAAGCTTTAGATCCAAAGATTCAACCAGATGTAGTTGAATTTTAGATCTGAAAAATTTGAAGAAGAGTGAAATAGCTTCTTTGGTGAGAGGTTAGGTTTTCAGTTCTGCAGCATTTCAGGTTGATTCATGGATGAAATTTGAATGGAATAGAGCTCTTATCTATAGATGGAATGGCAAGGAGAGTGTGATTCAATCCGTGTGCATGAAATTGGACATTCATTGCATGGGCTTGCATGATCATGCAAAAGGCCCAAATCAATGCCAAATGCAATCTGAAATCATACCAAAGTGAAATGGACGTGTAATCTGAATGGTAATTGCTTGTGCATGGAATTTTGAAGTGTTATGCATAATTGAACCAAAAACTTCTCCTCTTCGAAAATACCATTTGCCAAATCCAAACATGATCATGTGAGTAATTTGGAAAGGTTTTGGTGCAGGGAACAATTGTTATGTTGGGCAAAAATCCATTTGAAATGTGGAAATTGGTGAAATTTGAGTTTAAAGTGCAAGGTGCAAAACATTAAAAGGCAAAGTTTCTAAATTTAGCCAATGTTCAAGCCCTTCTGTTTTGATGATTCAAGCCTCAAATGAAAAAACCTCCAACATCAAAGTTGTATATCTCTTCAAGACAATCACAATGGACTTAAATTTTGCATCATTTGGATTTTTTATGAAAGAGTTATGGGCACTTGAAGTTGGACTTTTTTGCCTTTTAATGCATTTGGTCCAAAAGGACCTATAATGTCTTGCATTATCACATGAATTGCCTTTGTGATTTTGAAATTTTGTTCAACATAAAATTTGAAGTAGACATATTAAGCTTTCCAATGCATTTGATCCCACCTCAAAATCATAAAAAATGAATGAGTTATGTCCTTGGGAAGTTGACCTAAAACTAGGGTTTCAGTCAAAATGACCTATAATGTCTTGGAATGGATGATGACCTTCCAAGCTTTAAATCAATTTTTTATGAACATGAAAGTTGTTCATATTGTTCTTAAGAACAATGTTTATTTTGGGATCATCTCCATTTGACCAACACACAAAAAGTTAGGTCTCAGTGCATTTCAAAATAGTTTGATGAATTGACTGATCAACTTCTCAAGTCCATGACTCATATTTTGATGAATTGATGATTGAGGACACTCAAATAAGTTCAAATATGCATGAAATGATGAATCAAATAACTTCACTTGATTGTATTTGACCATGGGCTGAGGTTGCTTCAAGAACAAGGCATTGTGGATGATCAGATGAACTAGGGTTTCCTTGGGAACAAACCTCAAACCCTTTGACTAGCTTTGATTAAAATGATGAGTTGAGATGTTATGGAGGCATATTTGATGGATGAGAGCTTTGGGAACCATTACCATGCCTGCTTTCATCTCCTTTTGGCCATATCTTTGTACCAATGATCTCCTTGAAGCTTTGGACCTTGTGATTGCTCAAGCTACAAACAAAAGATGTTAGTGACATATTTTTGTGCTTTTGGTTAGTAAACAAAATAAGAAAAGCAATGATATACAAATCAAGCATGCTTGGTGATTTCAAACCACTCACAAGAGGTCCCACCCAAAGGCAAAGGGAACCAAGATGCTAATGATCCTTGAGGCAATGCAAATGCAATGTTATGATGCCATGAGGGATCTTAGGGTCAAAATTGGGGTCTTACAGATGCCCCTATTTAAGGTCATTCTAGCCGGAGAAGTGAAGGTTAAAATCTTCGTCTCGACGGGGTAGAATGGGCTTAAATAATAACAAAGAGACGAATTTTGGTCCCTAAGAGACCTCATGATGCAGATGTATGCATGCAAATGGTAAAACTCTGTGGGGATAGGTCCACAAAGGCAAAGATCAGGAACAATTGAAAATCCACTAGAGTAACACACTCATGACTGGAACAGAGACTCTACCGGAGAGTAAAAGGATAAAAATGCGTGAGCAAGTCACGACTTAAAACTTGCCGAGAGAGACGGAGAGAATTCATGAAATAAATCCATGGAAGGACTCGAGCTGACTCGAAGATGTGTGTATTGGGGAATATGCCAATACAGCAAAATTATCCGCAACGGATACTTCGGATAAAAATCCGGACTCAGGTGGGGATGTCCATTAAGGACTCAGCTGAGGAAATAACAGATGAGGTATTACCGGTTACTGGGTAATAAGCTCAAAAAGAGATCATGTGATCCCACCGATATACGGGTGAAGGGAAAACATGCTCCAGGAGAATGAATATCTAAGACCGGTATAAGAGTGAGAGATATCAATCAACCAAATCATCTGAGGAAGACCTAAAAGGTGTATTTCAACTTAGGAAAATATGACTCCACAGGGGACAAAAAGTCATAATAGGGAGCAGAAGGAGGGAACACCAGGGATGCTGGTTACTGGGCATATAATAGGTGACCAACCAAAGCATGAATTGGGGAATATTCCCAAAACACTCATCATCCAAAAGAGGGCTAAAAGCGATCTCGATTATGGGATGGACATTCGATTCCAAAAAGGGATACAAATCTTACTCAACTGGGGAAGAGCAAAAGGCTTCGACCAAAGAGTGCATGAGATATATTATCTATTACCGTCAGAACGTAGATAATATACTCGCATGGAAGATTATCCACAACCGGTTACTAGGTTAATAAAGGATAAATCAACCGACAGAGAAAGGCATCGGGATAGCGAAACTAGGTATATAATGATGACCTTTCAAGTGGAGCAACAAACATTACCGTCAACCGGTACATGAAAGATGACTGCTGGGGATAAACTGCTTAAATAGAGCAATTATCTGAGAAAAAGAGGGGATATCAACACCGAATATTGGATGAAGATAATCGTCAAGGAGGGGATTACATCTACCGGATACTGGGTAGAAAACCACGGAGGAGTAACCGTCCTCAATCAGGTTAACTCTGCAAGGGGATGAAATAGGGTTTACAACTACCTGTATAAAGGTAGAGAACCTTAGACTCCGCCGGGGATAAGATGAATGATTACTGATTACTAAGCAATTATTCATTTATACCACAGGGAAGTGCAGGAAACAAATCACAGGAAACCAATCTAGGATCAAACTATCCCAATAACTCAATAGGGAAACCTATCCCAATATATATGTTAGGAAGAACAGAAACAACCATCGTCCACGAGGATATAACTCGATGGGGAATATGGAAGGAAAGATGAACACTTTCTGCTTAAGGGGCTGACTCTACATGGGGAGATCAGACACCGACATCTGCTTGGGAAATGTACTACCCACTAGCAGGGGATATCAATCAAAGGTATATGGTAAAGAATGCAACCTGAATATTATATGCACACATGTGTGGTTTATGTATGATGAATACTGACAAACAGATATTTCTAACACAAACAGTTCCAAAGGATAAGTACAGAAACATCCGGTACTACATCTCAGGAGAGAAAGCCAGGTTCGCCGGAGAGTATCCAATCTGACGAGGGCAAGAGATGCCAGGAAGCAAAGATCTCTGCAGGGGATGAACATCAGTCATTACAGCTGGGGACAGGAGTTATTGCACAGATAAAATCCACCGTATAAGCAACTCCAATGGGGAATCTATTAGAGGAGGTGAAGAGATTATGGGGATCAACCACCAAACAGGAAGCTTCCGAGGTCATCGCTAAATACCGTACTACCAAAGAGATCACATCTGCTGAGGAGGAAAGGTTGCTACTCTACTGAAGGGAAAAATGGTGAATATCTTACCAAACACTCTGCTTGGTAGAAGAAACCAAAAGGCTCCGGCAGGAAGAGGATATGAACATGCCAGGAATATGAACAAATGTCTTACCCTTTTGGGGATCATACCATCCTTGGGAGAGAACTGAAGGTCTCCTAAGAATCCTTTCGTCATCGTGAATGTTCACTTTGTTTAAAAACAAGTTATGAAAAATTTGATTATTTAAAACAATGATATTTTTTTTCAATTAAAACATGCAAAACATTTGTTGAATAGAAACAAATAAGAGTGCAAATAATTGGATAAAAGGCTCAAATTTATTTGATGGGATGGTAGTCTGCAAATGGCAAGACTCCATAGATCTTTACAAGTTTGAAATTGGTGATATATATTGGAAAAGGGCTACATTGAACATAATGACCATTTCTCCACCAATTCTGAATCCGATGTATTTGAAGCTTCGACTGATGACGAATGAGCAAGAATCTCTGACGGATGACAGTTGTAGAACAAAGTCTTATCAGGATGCAGTTACTTGCCAAATCCCTAATTTTTTCCTAGATTGCCCCAGGATGAGGTACTCAATCTAGCGGGATACATATATTCATTTTTTTTATGTCTCTAACTTTTGCCTGGACCGCCCTTTCGGGTTTTCAATCCATCGAGACGCTCATTTTTGCCTAAGCCGCCCTTTCGGGTTTTCAACTTAGCAAGCTATTATGTTTTTACTTTTAGGCGAAGTATTTCTTGACTGCATCTGAATTCACAGGACGAGTGAAATCCTCCTCATCCATAGTTGTAAGTATCAAAGCACCGCCTGAAAAGGCTCTTTTAACAACATATGGACCTTCGTAGTTTGGAGTCCACTTGCCCCTGGAATCGAGCACAAAAGACAAGACTTTCTTGAGCACAAGGTCACCTTCTCGAAACACACGAGGCTTGACCTTCTTATCAAAAGCTTTCTTCATCCTTTGCTGATATAATTGACCATGGCACATGGCAGTCAATCTCTTTTCTTCTATCAAATTCAGCTGGTCATAACGACTCTGAACCCATTCAGCATCAGTCAATTTGGCTTCCATCAAGACTCTCATTGATGGGATCTCGACCTCTACTGGGAGTACAGCCTCCATGCCATAAACAAGAGAGAAAGGGGTTGCCTCTATTGAAGTGCGGACAGATGTACGATATCCATGCAAAGCAAATGGCAACATCTCATGCCAATCTTTGTACGTGACAACCATCTTCTGGATAATCTTCTTGATATTCTTATTAGCAGCCTCAACAGCCCCATTCATCCTGGGTCTATAGGGAGAAGAGTTATGATGTGCAATCTTGAACTCACTACACAATTCTTTCATCATTTTGTTGTTCAAGTTAGATCTATTATCAGTAATGATCCTATCTGGCACACCATATCGGCATATGAGCTGATTCTTGATAAATTTCACGACCACCTGCCTGGTCACATTTGCATACGATGCCGCTTCAACCCACTTGGTGAAGTAATCAATTGCTACGAGAATAAATCTGTGTCCATTGGACGCTTTCAACTCTATCATGCCAATCATGTCGATTCCTCACATGGAGAAAGGCCATGGTGATGAAATCACATTCAGAAGTGTCGGGGGGATATGAATCTTATCTGCATAAATCTGACACTTATGGCATTTCTTCACATATTTGTAGCAGTCAGACTCCATTGTCAGCCAATAGTAGTCTGCTCTCAATATCTTTCTAGCCATGGCATGTCCATTGGAATGAGTACCAAATGAACCCTCATGGACCTCAATCATTAGCAGGTCTGCTTCGTGTCTATCCACGCATCTGAGCAGAACCATGTCAAAATTTCTCTTATAAAGCACATCACCATTGAGGTAGAAATTTCCTGATAATCTCCTCAGAGTCTTCCTATCTTTCATAGATGCCCCAGGCAGGTAAGATTGATTCTGAAGGAAACACTTGATGTCATAATACCATGGCTTATCATCTTTCACCTCTTCTACTGTAAATACATGGGTTGGTCTGTCCAAGCGCATCACAGTGATATTGGGGACTTCATTCCAAAGTTTTACCACAATCATCGAAGCAAGTGTAGCAAGAGTGTCTGCCATCCGATTCTCATCTCGAGGAATATGATGGAAGTCAACCTCAGTAAAGAACGTTGAAATCCTCCTCGCATAATCCCTATATAGAATGAGGCCAGGCTGATTCGTTTCCCATTCACCCTTAATCTGATTAACAACGAGAGCCGAATCACCATATACATCAAGATGTTTGATCCTTAGATCAACACATTCCTCCAATCCCATAATACAGGCCTCATACTCAGACATATTATTCGTGCATTTGAAAGTTAGCCTTGCTGTAAAAGGAATATGTGTGTCCTGAGGAGTAATAATCACTGCCCCAATACCATTTCCATATTGATTTACAATGCCATCAAATACCATACTCCATCTGGAACCAGGCTCTAGCCCTTCGTCGAGTGTAGGCTCTCCTCATCTGGGAAGTCATACTGAACTGACTGATAATCCTCAATCGGTTGATGTGCCAAGTGGTCAGCTAAAATACTACCTTTTATAGCCTTCTGAGCTCGATACTCAATATCATACTCAGACAAAAACATCTGCCAATAGGCAATCCTCCCAGTTAAAGCAGGCTTTTCGAAGATATACTTGATTGGATCCATTCTGGATATCAACCAAGTCGTATGGTTCAACATATACTGGCGTAAGCGCTTAGCAGCCCAAGCCAAAGCACAACATGTTTTCTCAAGCATTGAATATCGAGACTCACAATCGGTGAACTTCTTGCTCAAGTAGTAAATAACATATTCTTTCTTCCCTGTTTCATCTTGCTGACCAAGGACACAACCCATTGAGTCTTCAAGAACAGTCAGATACATAATCAATGGTCTTCCTTCCATGGGCGGAGACAGGATTGGAGGCTCAGACAGATACTCTTTAATGCTATCAAAAGCTTTCTGGCAATCCTCGGTCCAATCATGGGACTGATCTTTCCGGAGGAGCTTGAATATCGGCGCACATGTGGCGGTCATGTGGGATATGAATTTGGAAATATAATTCAAGCGGCCAAGAAAACCTCGGACTTGCTTCTCAGTTTTGGGCGCAGGCATCTCTTGTATTGCTTTGACCTTCGCAGGATCAACCTCAATACCTCTTTCACTAACAATCAAGCCCAATAACTTGCCGGAACGGACTCCAAATGTACACTTGTTGGAATTCAGACGGAGCTTGTACTTCCTCAAACGCTGAAAAAGCTTCAACAGGTGCTCTACATGTTCAACCTCCGTTCTTGACTTTGCAATCATATCATCAACATATACCTCGATTTCCTTATGCATCATATCATGAAACAAGGTGGTCATAGCTCGTTGATACGTGGCTCCGGCGTTCTTTAAACCGAAGGGCATCACTCGATAACAGAATGTTCCCCAAGGTGTGATGAATGTTGTCTTCTCCATATCCTCGGGTGCCATCTTAATCTGATTATATCCGGAAAATCCGTCCATAAATGAGAAGACATTGAATTTAGCTGTATTGTCTACCAACATATCAATATGTGGTAGAGGAAAATCATCTTTCGGACTAGCTTTATTCAAGTCTCTATAGTCCACACACATCCGGACTTTTCCATCTTTCTTAGGCACAGGCACAATATTGGCCACCCATTGAGGATATGTAGAAGTCACCAGAAACCCCGCATCAATTTGCTTTTGAACTTCCTCTTTGATCTTCACTGCCTTATCAGGATGATTTCTTCTGAGCTTCTGCTTCACAGGCACGCACTCAGGCTTCAAAGGCAAGAAGTGTTGCACGATATCAGTATCTAGACCAGGCATGTCTTTATATGACCAGGCAAAGACATCGGCGTATTCTCATAGCAATTCAATCAACCCCTTCTTAACAGATCCTTCCAGGAGTGCCCCAATCTTCACTTCTCGCACACAATCTTCAGACCCCAAGTTGACTGTTTCCAGATTCTCAAGATGCGACTGAATGATCTTTTCTTCATGCTCAAGTAGACGGGTAATCTCGTCAGGAATCTCTTCAACATCATCCTCTTCCGCCTCAAATACAAGGAATTCAAAGTTGGGAGATGGTGTTGGGTCATTATGTTCAATGAGTTTGATTAACCTGCATAATGATTTTGTATATGAAAAGCTTTAGAATTCAAACAAGGCAAATCATTATGCAGATGAAAAGATTTATTTTATTCTATTTTTAGGTTTTATGTGATCACCAATTTCATGCAAAAAGCGAAAAGGGAAAATAATTTGGAAAAACAAACATTTAACATGAATCTGTTGAATGAAAATATCATTGTATTTATGCGCCAACAATATCATCACTCCTCCTTTTGGAATGGGAGGAGGGTTTTTAAACACAATGAACATTACTTTGACTTATCGATAACTGTTGGAATATCCACAGAGACCCAATTATTGCAGATTCCCCCTTCTTCGAGACGCATCCCCATATTCACCATCTCGGTGAAGTTAGAAGGAGCGCTAGCAATCATCCGCTCATAATAAAAAGAACTCAAGGTCTTCAAAAAGATCTTGGTCATCTCTTTCTCTTCTAGTGGGGGCACGATCTGTGCTGCCACCTCTCGCTACCTTTGGGCGTATTCTTTGAATGTTTCCTTATCCTTCTGGGACATGACCCTCAATTGATCCCTATCAGGAGCCATATCCACATTGTACTTGTATTGTTTGACGAAGGCCTCGCCAAGATCATTGAAGGATCGGATGTTCGCACTGTCTAAACCCATGTACCAATGCAGGGCAGCACCGGACAAACTGTCCTGAAAGTAGTGGATGAGCAATTGGTCATTGTCGGTCTGAGTCGACATTTTCCTGGCATACATGACCAGGTGGCTGAGAGGGCAAGTATTTCCCTTGTATTTTTCAAAGTCAGGGACCTTGAATTTCACAGGGATCTTCACATTAGGAACCAAGCAGAGTTCGGCAGCAGACTTGCCGAAAAGATCCTTTCCTTTGAGAGTTTTCAATTCCTTGCGAAGCTCGAGAAATTGATCGTTCATAGCATCCATCTTCTCATAGACATTTGGGCCCTCAGACGACTCAGAATGATAAATGGTGTCGTCTACTCTGGGCAGAGTATGCACGACAGGAGGAGGAACAGCAAGGACCGGGCTAGATGCCGGCATAGAAGCAAAGGTGGGAGCAGGACCCTCGGGCATGAAATTGGGAGGCATCCCCCACGGGAATCCGGTTGGCATGGCCGTTGGAGCAAAGTGTGCACTGGCTGCAGGCACAATCGAGGAGACAATCTCAGAGATGACCGTCCGCTAGGGAGGAGTTGAAGGTGTTGGAGAAGACTGGCTCTGGGCAGCCATGAATGACTCCATCAAGGCACTTAATCTGACCACTTCCTCTTTCAGTTCGCGGTTCTCTTGTTCCAAATGATCCATCAGTCTTGAAATGTTGGCTCTGGTGTAGTACCGGTGAGTCAGCTTGTCTTCAAAATAAATGAAGAACACAGAGTTAGACCACAGGACAAGAAGCTGAGAACAAAACCTGCTTATGCACATGATGCATGCAATGCTCGTGCATATGATTTTTTCTTTTATTTCAAAGGAACTTTAGGGTTCTATTTGCAAAAATTTGGAAGTATTAAACATTTATCACATATGGAAATAACTCGTCAAATAATATCTGGAAATATTTTTACACTAAAGAAGTACAGTTTTGGTAACCAAATACAAGAGAAAAGGAAAATAATCATCCTATGGATCCCTAGAAACAATCATCCAAACCTCTGGACACAGGAAGATAAGATGCACAAAGCCACTTCACCTCCCTCTCGTAGGCCGCTTCCATGTCTGCTTTCTCCTTGGCGAGTCGATCGTACTTCCTTTTCCAAAACATGGAAGATTGAGGAAGTAGAGAAGTCCATGCATCATTAGGATCATCAATAACCTGATGTTCGAGGAATTCTATCAAAGCATCCTTCTCCTTGATCTGCTGAAGCAAGTCCTCTCTTTCACGGGTCCAAGCACGTGAGCGGTCTTCGTCTCTCAACTCCTCTAATCCTTGGTCAGGGAGGGTTGAAGGCCCGGCCATAATCAAGGGTGTAGGTCTCGGATACTCGTAAGGCATGATATACTCAGACGCTCTCTTCCTAACCTAAGCAGTGTAAGGCTCCATAGAAACACAACTCTTAGGACCCAACTCCTTTCTTCCTTTTTTATGAATCTTGCGCCAAGCGCATACCATTCTACCCTTCAAGCCTTGGGGATCTTTACCCTCTTGAAAGAACACTCCCTCTAACAGAATGTTATTAGGTTTATCCTTTAGGGGGAACCCAAGCTGAAGACGTGCCAAAACAGGGTTGTAGTTAATCCCACCACATGTACCAAGAAGAGGTACATTGGAGAATTCACCACAAGAGTCGATAATCTGCACACCATCATACACACGGTTGTACCAAAAGATATCATCATTAGTGAGAGACATAAGTCTCGTGGACCACCGTAGACATCCTTTGTTCTCCTTGAAGGCGACCGTCTGCGGTAAGTGAGAAATAAACCACTTATATAACAGAGGCAAACAGCACACAATGGCACCACCACCCTTTGCATTCCTCATATGCAAAGAAAAATAAGTGTCACCCAACAGAGTCGGAACTGGATTAAGAGTAGAGAAGATCCTAATAGCATTCACATCCATAAACTTGTCGATGTTGGGGAACAATACTAACCCATAGATGAGAAGTACAAATATGGCGTCAAAGGCGTCCTCACTCATGGTCGTCCCATACATAATGGCCCGAGCAACGAGGAACTTAGAAGGGAGACCTTGAATTCCACCTTTGGTAGTCATATGAGCACCAACCAGAGATTCATCTATATGCAACATGTCTGCTATCTCTTGAGAAGTAGGAATACCCTCCAAGCCACCGAATGGCAGCTGGTCTAGAATCGGTATACACACAAGGTAGGCATACTCCTCAAGTGTAGGAAAAAGCTGGAAATCCGGAAACGTGAAGCAATGGTACAAGGGATCATAAAACCGCACCAATACACTCATCAATCCTTCGTCCACCTGAGTAGTCAAAAGAGGAAGAAGCTTCCCAAAACGAGCCTTGAAACCCAAGGGATCTAATACATATGATGTCAGATTCCTTAACTCTTTCAAATCTGGTTGTCTGAAACTGTACTTCTTTGCATTCCTTCTTTGTCTTTCCATGTCTGAAAATTTGCAAATAAACCCCTTAAGTTCCTTGAATATTTTTTTCATTATTGATGATATGGATGCAAATGGGTGCATGAATGCATGAATGCAACAATCACACTCAAGGATCAAACAAAGCACACCAAACAAAGGTCATGGGATGGATCATGTCATCCTTAATATCAATCATCCATTTTGGTGGATTATGGTTTACACCTTATCAACACCCAAGTTCCATTGATATTAAGGATACATGAACGGATCAACCACGAATCAAGGGTTTGTTGCGAGTCATGAGCATGGAGTCTCGGTTAAGAACCACCCAAAGGGAGTGTACTAAGGTTTAAACCTGCCAAACATGTTCTACAAGAGGTTCCCATAGTCATCATCCCATCTATCGGATATTATCGGAGAAACGACTACTCGTATTCCAAGAATATTCTCAAGAGAGACTCTTACGAGTGTAGTATCGCGTAACAATCGTATCAAATCTTACATTTGAACGACTTTCGCACTACATCCTAAGAATAGGCCAAGATGGGCTTGGTAAACTAAGGTCCTTGGCTTCTAAGGTCTATGTTGGAAAGAGTAATGTCTAACCACAACTACTTGTGTGACATTATTGATCCCAACATGACCTCCACCAAGTGAATGGACTTGCAAGTCAACTTGCTAAGGAATAACTCCACACAAGTCAACAAGACTATGCCATTCTCCTATCCTAAGTGCACTCGAGTCCGGGTATAGAACTCATCTCACAAAGATCACCAAGCACACAAGGAATTAATATTCAAGCAATTCAATCATTACATACAATACAGTAATCCCAAATTGCACAAAAACATGTCACAAAAAATACAATACAACACAACAGATATGAAAAGTAGGCAAAACCTACTAGGGTTCGTTCCCCAGCAGAGTCGCCACTTTTCGGTAGTGGGGTATTCGTTACCATTAGAGATATTGACTAAATCCAAGGTAAATCATACAAGTCGAGTCGCCACCGCACTTCTATTTATCCAAAGGAATGGTTAGAAAGCGAACAAAAACCTAATAGTTTTATCGAATAAAAAACTAGTAAAAGAGAATCAGAGATCTGGGTAAGGGGGTTGGTTATGCAATGGGAAGGTGTTAGTCACCCAAAACATCCTAGGTACTCCTAGGGAGCCCTTTTCATACTTGTTGCAAGGTTGTTGTTTTATGAAAGTTTATTTGTGCAAACATGATTGAAGTGATGAGAAGAGAATATACAAGTTATTTACATTTTGTGTTTGGATAGATAAACCCATTGCCTGCGTACCATCTTAAAAAAGATTAGGATCAAAACCTCGTAGTTCGGGGTAAAAATCTCAAAAAGGAATTGGTGAATTGATTGGTCCAAAAGCCTTAAGGTCTTTTGTTATCCAAGGGAGAAAACTCAACCTAAAACCACAAATCAACCATGTGAGGATAGCTTCAACATGCTAGTGAGGGGTTAACCCTATAATAAGCATGGAAGACTCATTGTCCATCACTAAGGATATAGGAGAGTATTACATCTACCTCAAGGATAACTCAAACCTAATAGCTAAAGGTTATGAAAAAAATTTGATTAGAAAGTGGCCATTGAAACCACAAAAAGGTATTTGGATGGGTTATATTTACCAATTAGAAGTATGTACAAAAATGGTCAAAGTTGATTTAAAGGTTCAATTCAAAATAAGTATTATGAAAAGAAAGTTTGAAAATCAAAAGCATAAGGCTTAGGTTTCTAATGTTGAAAACAAAGGTTAAATGTTTGCACAAAAGTTTTTGCTTGGGTTAGAGTGGAGAGAAGAAGAAGGGCTAAAGTCCTAAGCAATGCAAAAAGGTGAGGGAAAAGAATAACACCACAATGGAGTTCCCTTCTTGAGATCATATTGATGATCCAAGTAGCTCCCATCCTTTGGAATAAGCAATCACACAAAGCATAAACTCAAGCAATCAACAATCAAATGAACTCTTGGAAAGACTCCTCAATGTATCTTGGATCTCTCTCTCTTAGAAGCTCATGGTAATGGTTCCTCAATTAAGCTCAAGTTGGAACTCCTAGCACAAAGAAAACACACATCAAAAGGTTCTATAACACAATCAAAAAATGGACAAGAGGGAGTTTAGAAAATGGTCCTTTCAATGTTCATCTTCAAGTTTTAAGCATTCTAAAGGCTCAATGCCTAGTTGCTCTTTGACTTTTTATAGCACTCTAAAGGCCCAATGCCTAGTTGCTCTTTGACTCCAAATTCGCATAGGGAAGATCCTAAATTCTAAGTCCATTTTGTCCAATTCTTTGTATTTGGTTCACAACAAACAGACAAACACAAGCACAAAAGATATATACACAATTATATACCCAAGTGGGCAAAAGGCAAATGGCATTAACATAAACATGTGTTCCAATGAGCAAAGGAAAAGCAAATGAATAATAGGTACAAGAATGGTAAATTGCATAAAAGTAAAGTGCATAAGGTAAATGTTAATTATTAGTGGTCAATAGTTAGTGTGCCATAAGGCAAAATTTAGCACTATGTTAAGCAATCGTAATTGGACTTATGTAGAAGTCACAACTATCTGAGGCCGGTCAATAATAATGTAGGCAACAACATAAGTTAGAAGCCTTGATTAGTGAACCAAGTTCCAACAACTTGCCATGCCAAAAAGAAGAAGAGAATTGATCTTGTATTGGTTTAAGTCTTTTGCATGATTTAGGAAACAACCTATCCTTAATGCAAAGCCATTCACTTGATCAATTGATCAAGATGAATTAGATTTGAATCATGGAAGATTAAGTCTCCATAATCAATGCCAACTTATCAACCTTCAACTCATTGATCAAAAAGAAAAAGAAGGAGAAGAAGAAGAAGAATGGATAAGGAAATGGAAAGATCAAAATGCATAAGGTGAAATAAAAAATGTACCAGTCCATGTGTATTGACCAAATGACATTGAAAGTCAAATTCAAACAATGAGAAATCAGAAATGAGATGAAGATTGGAGGTTAAATAATAAACAAAAATATTTTTGGCATTTTTAATATTAAAATAAACTTGAATTAAAAATAAAATAAAAGGTCAAACTTCAAAATCACTTCAAATCAACCTTGAAAGGTCCAAGTGATTTATCCCAAGTTCAACAAGGTCAAACAAAGTTTGACAAAAAATTTCAGCATTTTTTAAAAGTCAGAAACTATTTTTAATCAATTAAAAATGAATAAAAATATCCTAATTGAACTAAAATCTCAAATAAATCTCAAATCAATTAAAAAATTGATGAGAATATTTTTCATAGATCCATCATCATTCAAATAGGTTAGGAAAATATTTTTGTATTTTTTGAATATCAAAAACTATTTAAAATGAATTAAAAACAACCAGAAAAGAGAAAATTCACAAAAAATATCAAATGATAAAATAAAAAATATTAAAAATCAAAATTAGAAACTAGAAATTATTTGGAGAAGAATGCAATTGGTCCCATATTTTTTGGATTAAAAATGAGGAAGATATAAATTTTTGAAAATAATGGAAATAAAAGAAATAAAATCAGAAAATAAGAAATTCAAAAAAACAAGGAGCGTTAGATCTGAGCTCATTAATTGAGCTGGCAGATCATACGCACCAGAAGCGCGCTTCCACCATAGACCAAAGTCCACGCGTAACACCATGATTTAAAATGAGTCATAACACGCGAAGACCAGGATTAGATCTGGAAAATGCATCCAACGATCCAGATTGGATCTGGCAATGGGACGGCCACCGAAGCCACCTTCTTCTCCGGTGAGCTTGTGTTTTCCGACCAAAATTGCAGGCAACCAAAACTTAACCAAAATACACGATCCATACATCATTGGAAAGTTGAGATGATGTACACCATCCCTGTATCACTCAATTCCACTCTAGATCTCTATATTGAGAGAAATCAGAGATGGAAATTCTGTGATGTTCAAGTGAACTTCATGGATTTCAACAATTGAGCATACAAAACAGTTGCCTCTATGAAGAGGACTTCAGCCAACACAAAATCCAAGAAAATAGATCAATAATTGATGAGATTCGAAGAAAAAACCAGTTGAAGAACAACCTTGGATTCTGGAGATTTGAGCTTGCTTCCTTGCTTCCTTTGGCAAAACAGAAGATCAATGGAGTAAAGGATGAAGGTCTAGAAGCTTTAGATCCAAAGATTCAACCAGATGTAGTTGAATTTTAGATCTGAAAAATTTGAAGAAAAGTGAAATAGCTTCTTTGGTGAGAGGTTAGGTTTTCAGTTCTGCAGCATTTCAGGTTGATTCGTGGATGAAATTTGAATGGAATAAAGCTCTTATTTATAGATGGAATGGCAAGGAGAGTGTGATTCAATCCGTGTGCATGAAATTGGACATTCATTGCATGGGCTTGCATGATCATGCAAAAGGCCCAAATCAATGTCAAATGCAATCTGAAATCATACCAAAGTGAAATGGACATGTAATCTGAATGGTAATTGCTTGTGCATGGAATTTTGAAGTGTTATGCATAATTGAACCAAAAACTTCTCCTCTTCGAAAATACCATTTGCCAAATCCAAACATGATCATGTGAGTAATGCTTGGAAAGGTTTTGATGTAGGGAACAATTGTTATGTTGGGCAAAAATCCATTTGAAATGTGGAAATTGGTGAAATTTGAGTTTAAAGAGCAAGGTGCAAAACATGAAAAGGCAAAGTTTCTAAATTTGGCCAATGTTCAAGCTCTTCTGTTTCAATGATGCAAGCCTCAAATGAAAAAACCTCCAACATCAAAGTTGTAGATATCTTCAAGAAAATCAAAATGGACTTACATTTTGCATCATTTGGATTTTTGGTGAAAGATTTATGGGCACTTGAAGTTGGACTTTTTTGCCTTTTAATGCATTTGGTCCAAAAGGACCTATAATGTCCTGCATTATCACATGTATTTCCTTTGAGATTTTGAAAATTGGTTCAACATAATATTTGAATTAGACATCTTAAGCTTTCCAATGAATTTGATTCCACCTCAAAATCATAAAAAATGAATGAGTTATGTCCTTGGGAAGTTGACCTAAAATTAGGGTTTCAGTCAAAATGACCTATAATGTCTTTGAATGGATGATGACCTTCCAAGCTTCAAATCAATTTTTGATGAACATGAAAGTTGTTCATATTGTTCTTAAGAACATTTTTTCTTTTAGGATCATCTACATTTGACCAACACACAAAAATTTAGGTCTCAGTGCATTTCAAAATAGTCGGATGAATTGACTAATCAACTTCTCAAGTCCATGACTCATATTTTGATGAGTTGATGATTGAGGACACTCAAATAAGTTCAAATATGCATGAAATGATGAATCAAAGAACTTCCCTTGATTGTATTTGACCATGGGCTAAGGTTGCTTCCAGAACAAGGCATTGTGGATGATCAGATGAACTAGGGTTTCCTTAGGGAACAAACCTCAAACCCTTTGACTAGCTTTGATCAAAATGATGAGTTGAGATGCTAGGGAGGCATATTTGATGGATGAGAGCTTTGGGAACCATTACCATGCTTGCTTTCATCTCCTTTTGGCCATATCTTTGTACCAATGATCTCCTTGAAGCTTTGGACCTTGTGATTGCTCAAGCTACAAACAAAAGATGTTAGTGACATATTTTTGTGCTTTTGGTTAGTAAACAAAATAAGAAAAACAATGATATACAAATCAAGCATGCTTGGTGATCTCAAACCACTCACAAGAGGTCCCACCCAAAGGCAAAGGGAACCAAGATGCTAATGATCCTTGAGGCAATGCAAATGCAATGTTATGATGCGATGAGGGATCTTAGGGTCAAAATTAGGGTCTTACAGTAGCCAAGAGATATCGAAATTCATTCTTTTATTGATATTCAAGCCCACTAAAATCCAATCGTCATTGGTACATCAAAACTTCATCTTTGTTTGACTCTTCTAAGGAAAGAAAACCAAGTTTTACAAAATCCAATCATTTATTTGCATTCATACATGCGCTAATCATGACATTTCATGAATCACACGTAGCATTTTTACTGAGGTGAAACACTACACCATTAAAAAAACATGCATACATAGCATAAGACAGGATCCGAGACCAATCATTAGAGTCCAAGTATCCTCATCTAAGTCAGTGATATGTCTCTGAGTGAGTTCCTACCCTGCATGCTTTATGTAACACCACAGTTTAATTATTCATTTATTTAATTTAATTGAGTAATTTATTTAAATAATTATTTTGTGATTTATAACATGTTTGTTCGACGATGGAATTTGTGGTGTTTTGTGTTAATTAATTAGTTTAGTGGGAATTTAATAATTAATTTATAAATTGGAGAGAATAAGAATTGAGACAGTTTTGTGAATTGAGAGAGTTTAGTGGTGAGTGGAGAAAAATGGAGTGTTAGGTTGGAAAAATAATAATTATGGTAAATTAATTAGAATAATATATATTCTAAAAGATGGAAAAATTAGGTTTAGAGAACTTTTCTATCAGTACATGAAAACAATAGGCTTTGAGAGAAGACCAATGGAAAGGAGAGTTGGGGCTTGAGAGAAGAGATCCTTAGGAGCTTGCTTTGCTATTTTTTGCTAGAATTATAAGGTAAGGGGGGATTATTAATCTAAGGGTGTCTAATTCATGAAAAGGTGTAGAGGTTTTCCTTAACCTCCAATATGATTGTCTTCCTTCTCTTTGATTGTGTTGTTTGATGAATTATATGGATGCAATTATGTTTTATGCCATGATTTCATTGCAATTTCATGCTCTATAATTATAGTGATTGTTTCATATGCTAATTATTCATAAACATGAGGTTTAACATGAAATTGAGAGTTTTAAAGCATGAATGAAATTATGAGTTTTGTGATTAAATTGATGGAATAACATGTTATAGATTAATAGGAAATAACATGCTAATATGTGATAATCATATGGGTAATAATTATAGACTATTTAAAAGTGTTTGGAACTGTTTTGGATGAGTTTTGGAGGTTCTGCAATGGCAGAACGCGTTTTTGGTTCTATTAATAGGGTAACGGGTGTCACATGTATGACACCCTGGTTGTCATGTGTTGTGAAGCATAGATGGGCGACAGGTGTCTGACGGGGAGACCGTCATGGTCTCGAAAAGTGTAGGTCTTTCTGGTCGTCATAGGAGTGACATGTTGAGGGATAAAGATGATGATGGGCGTCAACCTAGTGACGGGCTACTCGTCGCCGTGTCAGTGAATGTGTTTTGACATGATGAGTTGGATTTTTGGGATGGTTTTATCGTGTGATTAATGTTTGGCTTTTGTTTGGTGCATTTTGACGAATATTAGTTATTTAATTAAATTATATCATTAATTGAGTGTTGTTAAGTGATATTATACATAAATGAGTAATATGTGTAATTCTATGGTGAAAATGATGTGTACTTATGAATTGTGGTGCATACTTGTTGATAAATTGTTGAGATACATAATTCGGAGTGAGGACTACTAGTGATGCAGTGAATGCATGTTCTGTTTATAGTCAGAGTGGGGTTGTATTTATCGTTTTGTTGTTGTATGGTTTTGTATAGTCAAAGTTAAGTTGTATTGCATTCTTAAATGGCATGCATCATATGTTGTCGTGGTTGTGAAAGAGGCATGTTTTCTTGTTCAGAGTGGGGACTAATGACTTTTCCCAAGCTCAGAATGGGGGCTTGGAGATTAGAGTGGGGGCCCGGGGTTCGCAAATATTGGAACTCATTTCGTATGAAGAACCAAATGTTGAGTCGATAGCACATGCATTTAGTGTTGATTTGTGAGCTTGATTCAAAGTGGGTACCATGACTAACATCAGTGGAGTCATTGTTGCATTATATTACATGATAATGGGATATTTGTGTAATGATGAATACTCTTGCATGATCGTGTATGAGTGACTATAATGGGGTGAGATGTCAATACATAAAGTTGATGTACATTCTGATAGGTGGATCATATTTTAGATATGTGAATCTATCCTGATTGATTATGCATTATTTACTATTTGAATGTACTCTCACCCATTTTTGTGTTGTTCCGTTTGTGCTCCTCCGGAGTATAGCTAATCAGGTACCTGAGTAGGAGATTGAGGGGGAGGATGGTGTTGTGCCTCTTTAGTTGCTTGTCATTCGAGTCTATAGTTGGAGTCGCTTTGGTATCTAACACAAGGGGAGGGTCTGTTCTATCATTTATTTTATGTCGCATATCCTTATGTTGATTCATGATGTGTTGAACTGTGTTTAAAACTAATAATGTTGTTGAGGCTTCTAATGCCAAACATTTTATAATTTTTCGCTGCTTATCAAATGAGTTGTTTCATTATTATGTGGTTCAAAACGTGTTGGTGGTTGTGAGTAGCATCCTACTTGAGGAATATTTGTGATTTATACATGGTTTATATACTTATTTGTCAAGTCGGGAAATGGGGTGTTACATAGTGGTATCAGAGCGTGTCGGTCCATCCGGCCAGGTTGTGTACTTTTTTATGTTCGCTGGTATGCAACATGTGTGTGAAACAATGTTGGTGGTTGTTTGTTTTTCTAAATGATTGCATGTAGGAAGGGGATTGAAACAAGTGGGTGAGAAGCTTATGCTTCTCTGAGATGTTTCGGGTGTGGAGGATTAACTCAACGTGTCGCTGATTACAAGAGTGCAGGTTGATGGATGAGTCATTGTTGTTCTGGAGTTTGTTGAAGAGGAAGATTTAAAGTTTATATCTGTTGAGCGAGTGCCAAGATTTAATTTGGAAGTGTCTGCTATGAGTGGTAGCATGGTCATTGATACCCCAATCAATGGTTCAATGACTACTTCTTTTTTGTGTTTGAATTGTCCTTTAACAATCTTTGGAAAAGATTTTAGGATTGACTTAGCGTGTTTACCTCTAAGTCAACTTGATGCTATCCTAGGGATGAACTGGTTGGAGTTCAACCATATGTTCATCAATTGTTTTGATAAATTGGTAAAGTTTCTTGAATCAGAAGACAATACGGTGT
Source organism: Lathyrus oleraceus (assembly GCF_024323335.1). Taxonomy (NCBI): domain Eukaryota; kingdom Viridiplantae; phylum Streptophyta; class Magnoliopsida; order Fabales; family Fabaceae; genus Lathyrus; species Lathyrus oleraceus. Next base: position 77,239,968 of record NC_066585.1, read on the forward strand.
CGAGTTTGATGACCATGAGGCATGTAGAGATGTCCTTGAGAGTGAGTGCTCAAGTGTTCATGGTGTTCGCGTCCTTGAGTGGGGGAAGTGATATAATGATTATGTATCTACATGTGGTGTGTTAGTTTCCTAAAGTGTTCCGAGAGGACATTAGTGATTTTCCTCTAGAGCCTGAGGTGGAGTTTGCTATAAACTTAGTACTTGGTACTAGTCCTATGTCGATGGCTCCTTATAGGATGCCTGCTTTAGAGCTAAGTGAGTTGAAGAAACAGTTAGAGAATCTTGAGAAGAATTTTGTTCGACTGGGTGTTTCACGATGGTGAGCGCCGATGTTATCAGTTAAGAAGAAAGACGGTAGCATGAGGTTATATGTTGACTATCAATAATTAAATAAGGTGGATATAAAGAACAAGTATCCACTTATGAGGATTCGTGATTTGATGGATCAGTTGGTAGGTGCTTGTGTGTTTAGAAAGATTGATTTGCATTTGGATTATTAGAAAATTCATTTGAAGCCAGAAGATATTCTAAAGACTCAATTCATAACGAGATATGATCATTATTAATATTCAGTGATTCCTTTTGGTGTGTCTAATGCGTCTGGAGTGTTCATGGAGTACAATAATAGAATATTCAATATATACTTAGATTAGTTTGTGGTTGTATTCATCGACGATATTCTGATATATTTGAAGTCCGATGAAAAGCATGTGGAGAATATGAGAGTTGAGTTGTAGACTTTAAAGGATAAGAATCTATATGTAAAGTTATTTAAGTGTGAGTTTCGGCTGAAAGAAGTGAGTATCCTTTGTCACGTGATTTCCAGTGGTGGCATTGTTGTGGATCTATCGGAGATTGGTGTTGTGTAATAATGGGATACTTTAAATTTTGTTACTGAGATAACAAGTTTTCTTGGTTTGGTTGGTCACTATAGAAGTTTCATTGAAGGATTTTCAAGGTTGGCATTGCCTTTGACTCAGTTGACTCGGAATGGTCAGGCTTATGTATGGAGTGTTCAGTGTGAAGAGAGTTTTCAAGAACTCAAGAAGAAATTAACGTTTGCTCCCGTTTTGATTTTGCCGAGCCCAAATGACTCATTTTTTGTGTATTATGATGCTTGGAATATGGATATGGGTGTTGTGTTGATGTAGAATGGTCAGGTTGTGGCTTATTCTTTTAGGAAGTTGAAGGTTCATTAGAGGAATTGTCCTACACATGATCTGGATTTAGCAGTTATGGTGTTCGTGTTGAAAATTTGGAGGCACTGTTTATTTGGTTCCAAATTTGAGGTGTTCAATGATAACAAGAGTTTGAAGTATCTCTTTGACCAGAAGGAGTTGAATATCAGATAGAGGAGATGGCTTGAATTCTTGAAAGATCATGATTTTGACTTGAGTTACCATCCTGGTAAAGCCAATGTTGTAAGTGATGCATTGAGCAGGAAGTCGCTGCATATGTCGATGCTTATGGTTCGAGAGTTATAGTTGACCGAACAATTCAGAGACATTAGTTTAGTGTGTGAGGAAACTGTAAGACCCCAATTTTGACCCTAAGATCCCTCATGATATCTCATCATTTGCATTGGCTTTGGGATCACACCTCGGTATCCTCCTTACCCCGCATTCACTGGGTTTGTATTGGGAGAGATCACCAAGCATATTTGATTGTATCATACTTTGTTTTTATTTGTTTACTAACCCAAATACCAAAAATATGTCTATGTATGTCTTTGTTTCTTTTGTAGGTAGTGTGTGTGTCCACCCATGCCTTATCAAGCTCACAACTAGGGTTTAAGACCCTCAATGCAAAGAGATTAAATCAAGCAAAGGTCCACATTGGTTATAAACATAATATATGGATCCTTATGTTCTTAATTTCTCAATTTGATCAAGAATTCATCAAGAGTTTGAAGCTTGATGGCCTTAGAAGCCCTAATTCATATGGGTATCTTGTGTGACTTCCTCAGCAAGTTTCTTCATAAATTGGTCAAATATATAAAGGTACTTCATTTTACATCATCTTATGCATATATGATCCTCCATGAGTCCCAAAGATCAAGATAACATCAAGTTTGCAAGTTGGTTCAAAGAAGTTGACCAGAGAAACTCAATTGATCAAAACTAGGGTTCCCTAGACCCTATCTCCTACAATTTTTGTCATATGAAAATTATTCCAAGAGAAAAGTTACTCCTTATGAAATTCCAAACAACTTTAATGTTGGCATCAAGAGATATGAAAGATTATAGGTCATTTTGTGTGTGCCCTAGTTAGGAGGTCAACTTCCAAGGACCATAACTTGCTCAATATTTATGATATGAAGGCCATCCAAGTTTCATGTTCAATTTTAAGATGTCTTCTCCAACTTTTATTCTTTGATAAATGTAAAATTCTAATTTCAATAGCATGTTCCAAGAGGAAACATTATAGGTCATTTTAAGTTGTTACCATTGAACAAGCAATTTTCCTTAACTTCTAAAATCCATAACTCCCTCATGCAAAATCTAAATGGTGTCAAATTTATGACCCAATTAAATAGGAATGAAATATATACAACTTTGATGAAGTAATATTTTCCATTTGAATATCATAGAAAAAGTTATTCAAGGTGGAAGAAGTGGTCATTTGACTTGGGACTTAGAAATGTTCCAATCATGTTTAATTTCTCAAACTTCCACCTCAAAATGTATCATGGTCCAAGCTCCAAATGAAAAAGTGTTCAACATCAAAGTTGTTCCCCTTTATGTAACCTTTCCAAAACATCCAAGATCACTTCATTTGGACAAAAATTTATGGACTTGTTCATGGTTACTCTTCATGGTTCCATTTGGATGATTTTCATAACCAACTCTCAAATGCATTTTCATGGCCTCATGTTAACCTTTTAGCATCACTCATGCACATTTGTGGACCTTTTCCAATCATTTCATAGGCCTATCACACACCCATGCAAGCATGCACCGACATTTCTAATTTTGGCCAAATTTTCAAGTGTGTGAAAAGCAATGCAAAACCCTATAAATAAATTGCCTTGCTGCTTAGAAAAAGGGTCCCTTTTGCCCAAGTTTTGCACCATTGCCTCCCTAACCTCCATTAAAGGATAAACTTGAATATTTCACTTCAAATCGAGTTTCAATTCTCCTTCTATTTTGAGATTGAAACTCCAAGAATCTAAGCCTTTCATTGATCCATTTCACTTCCTGCAAGCATTTAGAGTCGAGCCAAGGCAAATTGGAAGCAATATCAAGACAAATTGAAGCTACCCGAAGGTGAATTTTCTCAAACTTCTCTTCTTCGATTCTCCCTCATTTCTCAACTATTTTGACTGATTATTGGTTTTCTGAAGAGCTACCAATGTAGGCAACAAGATTGAGTTGCTTTGAGGTCAAATCGAAGCAACTCAGATCATGCACCTCAAATTTCAAATCCATGTATCTTTCAATATACTTGGAATTGGAAGAAATTGAGGCCATATTCGAGCTCCTGAGCATTTTTGCTTTGAAACAGTATCCTTGTTTTTCATTTTCCATTTGGTTGAGGGTGGACCATTCTGGTGAGGTCCACCGGAGAAGATGACCGGAGCCCTAGCTTCGATGGTGTGTTGGCATCTTCCCAACCACTTGATCATGTTCAAACGTTTTAATCCTGGCCCTCGTTTCTGATTACCATGCGTGTACACGCGTTGTATGTGGTACATGATGGAGCGCGTGTTATGGCCATCAGATCTTCCACCTCAATTAATGAGGGAGATCTTATGACCCTTGTTTTTTTGAATTTCTTTTTATTTTCTGATTTTATGTTTAATCCTCTTATTTTGACTAATTCATATTAATTTCATTTTTAATCCAAAAAATATGGGACTTTCACCAAAAATCTTTAAATATTTTTCTCTTCCATATTTTGAATTAAAATTATTTTTTGGATTAATTTTGATATTTTTCATGAATTAAATGTTTTTGTGTATATTTTTAATTGTTTTAAAATGCTTATAACTTTCCAAAAATCATAAAAAAAAATTGTCTAAGGTCCTTTGACCTTGTTTGACCTAGGATAAATCCCTTGACAATTTATTTGGTGTTTTGAAGGGTTTTGAGGTTTTGACCAAATTAAAATGCATTTTTATTCATTTTAAAATTTATTTTTAATTGAATAAATGCTTGAAAATTATGTTGAGCCATTTTTATGGCCTTGTGATGTTTAACTTTCTGTTTGGCCTTGATCATGGTTGATTTGACTTTTGTTTTGACCAATACTATTGGATTTAGGGAATTAATGAAATGTTCATTTCATCTCCCAAAATGAATGGATAGTATTGATCAGATGAATTTCCTCTTGTGATCAATTTGGATTATATTTCCCCTTCCCTCTTCATCTTCATCCCAATTCTTCCCCAATCCATCATTGGCCAATGAAATCTCTTCATGTCTGATGCTAGTTGATTCATCAATGACCTTGTGTCAGATGAATCAACATGAGACGGACTGAGATATGAATTTCCCTCATTTCTTTTAGTGTGTGGTATGTTTTTGGAGTTTGGTTCTTTGTACCTAATCTATAACATGCATTAACGCCTATATTTTTGTTGCCCGACCTCAGATATTTGTGACTTCTACATAAGTCCAATTACGATTGCTTAACATAGAGCTAAATTTGATCAAGAAGGCATAACATTCTAGTAAGTGAGATTGTAAGTCTCCCATTCTTCCTGGCATTGTATGGATACTTGACTTTTTTTCCTTTCATGAGAGCTAGTGGCATACTTGTTAAATTATCCAAGTTGAAGCTCTTCTCATGGATGATGTCTTGGTTCAAGGATCCATACTTGTGAATGAATGATTGAGTGTTCTCCAAAGAGTGACTTAACAAATTAAAACTCATCACTAACATTTGACTAACTTTTATTCATTATGCTTTTACTTTCAAGTCATTTACTTAATGCAATTTAAATTTCAGTCCATTTATCATTCATTTTCCATTTATATTTCATGTAACTTGATTATGTTTCAGTTCTTTTTACTTTGCTAATTTTGAGCCATATCCTGTGATTGTATATATTGTTTATTTGTTTTTATTTTGTTTGTGGTCTTAGGACCTTAAAACACCTAATAACCATAAAACTCCTAAAAGATATGATGGTGGATTGTTGAACTTGATCTGAACTTTTGGACTTAGGATAGGCAACTTCCCTTATGCTTTGAGGACTTGGCCAATGCCACTATCTAAGACTGAACCATCCTTGATTGTACCTTTCATCTGATGCAAACCTTGAGTGCTTCTGGCTCAGCTGTCACCTTGACTTTGTTCTCACTTGTTATATTGTTATTAATGTTGATGTTTGATGATCGTTCTGAGTTGATCAAGGAATATTTAATCTGATGCATTGGAAGAAGTTGAAGACTGCTAGCTATTGGAGTTGCTTGCTTGGATATTTTGGCTATCTTTATTTGATGCCATGACCTTCATGTAATTGCTTAGATATTGCTTATGCTTGTTTCCTGCTAAAAGTACAAAGGAAAATGGGTTTCTATATGACATTCTTGTCTGTTGGATTGCATCCTATTTGTCATATTTTTTCCACTCTCAACTTTTAAATTCTTATCTAGGATAGTCCCTTCATCTCCTTCCATTTCTTAAATTTCTAATCCCTCCCTCTTTTCAAAAACCTTTTTTGCCTGTGATTTCAAACTTAGACATGTTTTAATGATTAAAAACTTTGGCCTTATGTCAATGAATTTTTAAATCATTTTCTTAATCAAGCTTGTAAATGAACTTAACAATATTGACTTTAATTTTAAAAGGACAAAAAGAACTAACAACCTCATTCAAACTTTGGCCTTTTGTGCCTTCTTATTAACTTTTTGATAAAATCAATTCACCAACTTCTTTGAAATTTTTACCACGAACTACGAAATTTTGATCCCTCATTTTTATGTTGGTACGTAGGAAAAAGACCGAAGGTCTTGTCAAACACAAAAATATAATTAATGGATTCTTTTCTCATCGCCCATTCTATATTTTATCAAACATCATTTATACCAAATTACTTGCACACAAAAAGGGCTCCTTAGGAGTATCTAGGACACTTTGGATGCTAACATATTCCCTTTGTGTAACCAACCCCCTTACTTGTAATCTCTGATATTTTATTAGTTTTTATTTGAAAACTTCTTATCTTTGGGTTTTGTTCGTACTTTTTTCCCTTTTTCCTTTGGAAACAATAAAAGCGCGGTGGCGACTCTGGTTTTATTGACGTCAAGTTTATCCATAGCTTGATGGTCATGAATTTACTGCTACAGAAACTCCTAACAATGTGAAGTTGGCCATGTTGAAGCAGACTAATGGTATTCTTGAAGAGATTAGAGAAGGTCAGAAGGTTGATTTGGGATTGGTTGACTGGCTAGTGTTAATTAATCAATGGGTGGAGTGGGTTATTTCAAAATTAACAAGAATGGTGTGATAAAATTCAGAGGCAGAGTTCATGTATCAGATGTACTAGAACTTAAGAAGAGTATTCTTGAGGAAGGTCATATAAGTGGTCTAAGTATTCATCCTGGTGCCACAAAGATGTATCAAGACTTGAAAACAATGTTTTGGTGGCCAGAAATGAAGAAGGAAGCAGTTGAGTTTGTTTATGCTTCTTTGACTTTCCAGAAGTCAAAGAATGAACATTAGAAGTCGTCGGGACTGATGTAACCATTGAATATTCTTTAGTGGAAGTGGAATAGAATTTCCATGGATTTTGGGACAAATTCTCCAAAGACGACAAAGGAATGTGATTCTATATGGTTATTGTTGATAGACAGACTAAATTGGCTCATCTCATATCGATTAAGATCAGTTATCCTTTGTAGAAGTTGGTTGAGTTGTATATTAAGAAGATTGTTAGCTTGCATGGTATTTCGTCAAGTATTGTGTCGGATAGAGATCCAAGGTTTATGTCGATATTTGGAATTGTTTTCAATAAGCAATGAGTACTAAGCTGAAGTTAAGTTCTTCTTATCATCCATAGAAAGATAGCCATATGGAGAGAACCATCCAATCTTTTGAGGATTTGTTGAGAGCTTGTGTGCTAGGACAATGAGATTTTTGGGATAGCTACTTGTCGTTTATTGAGTTAACCTACAACAATAACTTCCATTATAGTATTGGAATGACACCGTTCTAGGGGTTCTATGCTAGAAGGTGCAAGACACCTTTGTGATGGTATGAATCAGGCGAGACTGTGATGTTTGGACATGAGATAGTTCAATAAACTACTGAGGGGATCAAAATGATATAAGTGAGGATGAAAGCATCATAAAGTCACAAGAAGAGTTACCATGATAAGAGGAGGAAAACACTTGAGTTCCAAGAGAGAGATCACATGTTCTTGAGGGTTACTCCGGTAACTGGTGTTGGTTGTGCGTTTAAGTCTAGAAAACTGACGTCGTGTTTCCTTGGTCTGTGTCATATTCTTCAGAGAGTATGAGAGGTGGCCTACCTATCACGGTGCAAAAAGTACCCGAGTGTAAGGAATGCTCGAAATATAAACAAAACAAAGTCGCCACCGAAATTTCTTTATTCCCGAAGTCGGAAAGGGAAAATATTGATAAAACCCATGAAAAACAAAAAGAAATGTTCGTCGCAACCAAATGGGCTTCAGGAGTCGGTTATGCAAGGGTAAGGTATTAGAACCCCTCACATCTGTTGTACTCAACGGAATCCACTTAGTTAGTTTCGTGCAAGAGTGTTAGTGTGATATTATTTGTGATCTTCTACTTATCGGTGAGAAAAGAGAAAGAAGAACATTTTTTTATTAAAAGGGTGTCTGACAAGATTTCTTAATCCTACTCCTATGTATCTCCATGTGCTATGGAGAACTCAAGGATACATAGTTCTATTTAGAGAGAACTACTACGTTGATTGCTTTTAGGGAGTGATGCTTAGATTGCATTTGAGCGGTTAAACCTTTACTTGTTGCTCGGTCTTGGAGGCTGAAGTCTTTGTTCGTTTCACGTTGAAATCGATGTAGCATACTCTGTTCTAAAAAATTGTTTTCAAAGTTGCACAAGGGAGGAAAATAAGTTTAATTGGTTACATTTTTTTATCATAAAGATTTGATCTTTGTGGAAGGTGAGTAAATATTTTAGCAAAGGTGTGCACGAAGCGCGTGTTTACTCGGGGTATACATGGATGTGGCTCCATTGTCCCCTTATTCCAAGTTTATTTAATGCATTTTTTATTTGAAAGACTAATAATCATTTCGAATATGGTGTGTCCCGAATGCTCGACCATCAAGGGGTCTGAAGAGATATACATCTCTTGGTCATTTGTCTTTCAATTTTATTATGAAAAAGGTTTTGCATCAATGACTTGACGTTGGATCAAGCGTTGCAAATTGATTATAAAAAGAGTTTGGATGTGGCGGGGGAGATACTCGACGTTGAATTCAATTTGGATTTGATTTAGGAAAAGACTCGACATTGAATCGAGTGTTTATTTTTTGTTCTTTTCTGAAAGTGGTTGATTTTAATCTTTAATTAATAATCAACTAATGCAATAAAAATAAATGAAAACAGTAAACTTATTGCACATTACGGTGATGAGGGTACAATTTGTCAAATGGGGTAACAGTATAATAATTAACAATACATGCTCAAAAGATAATTGTAAATAAAAAGTCTCATTGTAAGAAGACCCGAGACAAAGGCAAGGGACCCGAAGTAAAAATCAGAAACTTGAACTACATAATTTAGCGCTATGTTAAGCAATCGTTAAGAGATTCATGTAGGAGTCACCCTATCTGAGGCTGGTCAACAAAACTCTATGCGTTTAAGAAATTTCTGAAGTTAAATTGAATTTTTAACTTCGAAATTGTATCGCATCTGTGAAAACCCAATGATTTAAGTGACAAAAAGAAAATGAAAATTAAACAAAAAGAATTTATTGTTATGTTAAGAAATCGTAAAGTGATTCATGTAGGAATCACCCTATCTAAGGTCGGTCAAAAAAACTTTATGCGTTTAAGCAGTTTCTGAAGTTAAATTAAATATTTAGCTCCGGAATTGCAATGCATCTGTGGAAAACCGATGAGACAATTAAATTGATTTTTTTCTAATTAACTATTAAAACTCATTAATCAAATTAAAATGAACAATTAATTAATTAAATCAATAATCATCAAATCAAAAATTAAAAATAGACAAGGGTGAAAATATGATATGAGGATGTAATAACACATAAAAACTAAAGCCCATTAAAAAGAAACCACAAAATAAAAGAATTAAAAAAAATGAAATAACAAAAAAAAAGAAACAAAAAACAAGCCCAACTGGGGCAGTTTGATTACATGGAGATAGAAAGGGGGATATTTTTTTTCAAACTCCAAAAGTTAACCCACAAATTCCTCCAATCCTGCTTGGACACGTGGCAGGGGAAATAGGAAATAATAAATAAATAAATAAAACTCTTCTTCTCTCTTGATCTCATGCTCTATTACTTTCAAAAACTCACACAAACCAACAAAGCTCCATTAAAACTCTCACACACAATAACAATACTAAAAAGAAAATGAAAAATGGACAAAGACATGAAAATAGATGGGTATTGCAACAATCACAATGGTGTTCGATTTTTTATAGTCCCGTATCGGAGTTTAAATGTGAGTATGGTTGTTCATGGTGGTTAAAACATGTGGTTTTGTTGTGGTTGTTATAATGTTGTCGGAGTGGCGTGTTTGATGGAGGTTGTATGGAAGTTGTTGGGTTCTTGAAGCATGGAGGGCTTTCCGGTTGTAGAAACAGCGTCATAGGGGGTTATGTGGTGTGGTTCGGCCATGAGTTTTTTTTTTAAGGAGAAGGAGGAGTTGTGGATGGTGTAAGTTTAGGGTAGCGGTTGTAGTTCGAGTTAAGGTTGGAGTAGTTAATAAAGGGAGGCTTAAGGTTGTTTATGGAGTTTGAATATGTTGTTTAGGTGATGTTTAGTGATCAAGAGTTTAAAGGATGGTAATATGTGTTGTTGTGAGGATGAAGAATGAGTGAGAGTGAAGTGAGATGATGATGATCGATGGTGTTGAGAGAGGGAGAATAGTGAGTTAAAGAGTGAAGATGTGTGTGTGATGAAGAAGATGTTACAAATGGTTTTGCATATGAGTTTTCTTTTAATCTTTATCACTTTCCATTTTTTGAGATCAAAAGTGAGAGTCTATAGGGGGTGAGGTTTTCTGTTATGAAAAAAGGAGTGGAATAAGGGAGTTTGGTTAAAGAAAGTGTGAGTGAGTTGATGATGAAGTTGGGAGAGAAAGTAGAGGAGACAAAAAGAAAGAGTTCCTTTGTGTTTTTATTTATGTCTGTAAAATGGAAACATGTGGGAGTCTATGAAATGAGAGGTTGCAAGTTACTTGACACTGTGTATGAGACGCTTTCCTCCTCTTTTTCTTTAAATATTTTTTTATTGTAAGTTAATGAGAGAGAGGAACACGTGATTGGAGGGAAAAATATGAGGAAACAAAAAATATATTAAAAAATACCAACAAATCATCCTCAACCTTGGCGCCACGTGGCTGCCATGAAGTGGGGAGGAGATATTTTTATTTTCTCTAATTTTTTTCATTCACTTTAATAAAAACTTGATAAAAAAATTCTAAAATTAAAAGTTTATTAACTAAAATAAAATCGATACAAAAAATAAAATCGAATTTTAAAACACAAATAATTCTAATTAATTCTACTAATTAATTTTGCAAAAACACAAAAATATTCGGATAAAAAATGGATAAAAATCGAACGTAAAAGCACCCAAAAAAAATAAACTGAATGCATCACAATGACTAAGGAGAAATAAACTTCTCAAAAACATACAGGTGTTGATCAAATTTTGAAATAAAAATCGATCGGTTAAAATGCTCAGGGTGATTAGCCCGACCAAAAAAGTAGTCAAAAAAATAATGAGTATGCCAGGTTAAACTACGTGAAACATAGACCAATACAATCGATGTCTGCAAGCTCGAACTTTAAATTTTTTTCTCCCACTAATTCGACGTACATTTGAAAATTGATTCATCCGGTCAGTCTGTAGATTCGACAAATCATTTTGAGCGACATTTCAAGCACTATACGGAATGAAATGCATGTTGTGATGAATATAAAATGCATATGTCTTGTGAACACCTTTGATTCATGATTAAATAATCATGAATAGAAAATCAGATGCAAATTAATCTCTCTTGGACCATTTACTTCTAATTCTAAATTACAATTAAAACTCTACAAAGATTCAAATGATGAAAAATACTCTTGATTGTGTTAGCCAGCAAATTTCGACTATGCTGAAGAAGAAAAATCGAAGCAACAAAGACAAAAATCATAAGCAGAATGGTCGAGAGAAGTAAATGTAGTCGAAGCGGATCGACAATCAAGAAGGTCCTAACCCAGGTCGAAAGGAGGTCGACAAGGGTGATTTTGTCGAAGTCGAAACCAAACAAGTAAGGATTAAATAATTAGTTGAGCAGAACATGGGGAAGTTGCAAAAGATGTGGGATTACAGGCTCGGACGCGTGGCACATTGTGAATGACCAACAACCATATAGCAATTATTTTTTATTACTATTTAACTAGATTTGATTTCTAGTTCAAAGGGTGGCATTTGTAACATTTCAAAAGGAAAACACTCAAAGTATCAAGCGTCTAAGAGAAACAAGTTCATTCCTACAAAAATGTATACTTGCTTCCACATTTATCTTCCAACAATTTAACTTATCAAGTCATTTTACTTTCTTTGTTATTTACATTTTTATCTTGCTTTTGTCCTTTTATTTCTTGGCACCTGTTTACAAGTATTTTTTTACCTATCGTTTCTTAATCCAAAAATTTCATCAAAACACACCATGTACTCGACACATTTAGTCTAGGACTTTGTAGTCGGTTCTGCAAGTAAACCTCAATAGAAAGGCTAGAGATTGTTCGCGTGAAAACTATGTGCAAATAAATTGGCACACCCGGTGGGACCCATTATGTTCAATATATACAATTACGTAGTCGTAAAATGGTATCACCGCATCCAAATCAAAACGAAGGACTGTCTTCGGGAGGAGATACAGTTGTCTCGCAAGAAACTGATGTTGGTTATGGCACTATATCTACAGTTTTGACTGCATATAATGGACCAATATTAACACCGCGTCAGCCTAAGACTCCAAGGCCGACGATGATGGGGACTTCAGGGAAATATATGCCAAGTTTCACAGTGCTCATGTATCGAACCGTAGGAATGCCAACTGAATTTATGGCAAGTATGCATAATAGCAGTTCGACATTTGGAAAAAATCTATCGTCGCCATTCCCACACTACCAGGGGTTAGGACCTTTGGTAAGCCAATTCGGTCGACCACCATGTTTGGGTTTTTCATCTCAGTCGATCCCAACTTTCATATCAAGTTTTGTCGTAGTCATGAGACAAATGGACGAAAGCAATCATGAAATGGTCCATATGATGACTCAACAATGGGTACCATATTGAGACCATTGATTCAAGATTCGACTCAGAGTTACCAATAACTGGAAACTCAAATGACCCGAATAGGGGAGTTCCTAGGGGCTCCCAGAGTGCAAGTTCAACAGACTCCCCCACCAGATTTTATTTTACAAACCGAATTACCAAGGGGATGGAAGGTTCCAATGTTCACCAAGTTCGCCGGAGACACTGAAGAGTCCATCGTAGAACATGTTGCCATATATCAAACTGAAGATGGTGACATAGCAAACAATGAGGACTTAAAATTGAAACATTTCCCAAGTTCTCTCACAAAGAATGTGTTGGCTTGGTTTACGATGCTACCTCCACAATCTGTCCATACGTGGATGCAATTAGAGAGGTTGTTCCATGAACAGTTCTACATGGGACAGTCAAAAATAAGTTTGAAAGAACTGGCCAATATCAAACGAAAGACTACTGAGTCAGTCGATCAATCTCTCAACATGTTTAGACTTTTAAAAGCTAGATGCTTTACTCAAGTCTATGAGCACGAATTAGTCGAAATAGCTGCAGGTGGTCTAGACTATTCTATCAGGAAGAAGTTAGACACACAAGATATTAAAGATATGGCATAATTAGCTGATAGGGTTCGACAGATCGAACGCTTGAAAGCCGAAAAAACCAAAACTGGTAGATACCATAAAAAAGAGAAAGTGTCTTATATAGCAGTTAATGAATACTCTTCTGACGATGAAGAGCTTGTCGACGAAAGCAAGGTCAACGTGTCTGAGCTTAATCCAGGACCTCCTTACACGTGTAAATTGTTGAAACCATCAAACGGGAAAAGTCCCATAGAAACAGAGAAAACATATAAATATGTTGCTAAAACTTACACTTTCGATGTGTCTAAATGTGACGAGATATTTGATTTGTTAATTAAAGATGGTAAAATTATTATTCCTCAGGGTTTAAAGGATCCCCCTTTAGAGAAGAAAAAGAAAATGGGATTCTGTAAGTTTCATAACTTTCTTGGTCATAAAACATCTCAGTGTGTTCTTTTCAGGGATTTGGTGTAAAAAGCTTTGAAAGAGCCCGAGCTTCAATTAGGCGAAAGTCCAAAGATGCAAGTAGACTGAGATCCTCTGAAGGTCAAAGAAGCCTTATACTCCGAACCTTTTGAATACATGATGGTGGGGACTACTGATGGTCCCACTGAGTCTCTGGTTGCTGAATCTTTTGAGTTTATGATGGTTGAAACTAGTGATGGTTTCGAAAATAGTACTGAAGATGAACTATAGGTAGTTTATCCTCAAACTGGTGAAAACCTGACTGATTTCCAAGAGAAATGCAGAGTGAGTGTGTTGAAGGTGGCACAATGTCCAAGGTGCAACATTGTGTTCGATGAGAAAGTTGCTGAAAAGTTTGAAATTGAAATAAAGAAGGCACAGAAAGAAGCGAAGCCTATCATCCCAAGGTTTGTGTTCGACAAACATGGAGCACCTCGCCGAAATGAGGAGTACATAAGGAAATTCCAGCAGCCTCGACCGAAGACCTTTCTTTCTCTAACAAATATTCCACATGAAAAGTGGGTGGAACCTGTGAATCAGAAGGGGGGCCAAAGGCCAAAGTGGAGAGTGTTTGATTTGGAGAAAGAAGCAAAGACTCCAGAGAAAAAGGTCGAACCCAGAGGCTATGTTGTTTCCCCTAATTACAAAGGGAAAAACGCTATGACCAAAACACAATGGAGGTGTTACCAGAGAAACAAGAAAGTTGGGGAAAAGGCTTTGAATTCAAAGTTGAAGCCTGTCGAAACCTCTGGATAGAAAAGACAACATCCAAAAGGAGTGTGGATGGAAAAAGGAAAAATCGTGGCAAAACAGACAATGGCCATGAATGTTGAACCTTCAGGAAGAAAATGGATAATATCATCCCAAAGCGTGAAATGCACATCTCGGGTCGAGAATAAGAAAGAGCCTTAGAACATGCTTCAGTCAAATGAGGAGGAGCCTGATTATTCTCCTCAGTCGGATGAGGAAGAACCTGAGTATTCACCCAAGTATGATGAAGAGTATAATTCGTCACTCGATGAAGATATGTACGATGATACTAAACCGATACTTATGATGAAGATTTCATCGTCAACTGCGACATTGTGTCAGTGTTGCCTGCAAAATATGATATGGCATCGGAAGTCTCCGAAGCAGGTGAGGATTTCATACTAGATGAAACGGTTGAAGGTAAACCATTATGCTACTATGTTTTGAATAGTGGTTTGGTGGAGGAACAAAAATCTATGTTTGAAAGGCCGAGTCCAGGAATGATGTATCATTTGAAACCATTGTTCATAAGGGCAAAGATCGACAAAGTAGCAATAAATAAAGTGTTCATAGATGGAGGAGCAACTGTCAACTTGATGCCTCACACTTTGTTTAAGAAAATGGAGAAATGTGATGTTGATCTCTGTCAACACAATATAGTTTTATCCAACTATGAGGGAAAAACCTGTAACATTATTGGGGTTATCCAAGTCGAGCTAGTCGTTGGTACAACCACACGATCGACGCTTTTCACGGTGATAAACTCCATAGCGAATTTCAACTTGCTCTTAGAACGGGAATGGATCCAGGGAATAGGGGCAGTGCCATCGACTGTACACCAAAGATTAATTATCTGGAGGAAAGACGACATTGTTGAGAATATCGAAGCCAATCAGAGTTATTAAAAGATCGACAAGGCCAAAGGCACGAAGAAATCTTTCGACCAGCATTTCGCAAACATCGTGCCTTGTGATGAAGAATCAGGATCCTACACTTCAGTCAACACAGGTTGTGTCCTGAATCTCGATCCTGATTATGGATTTATCTGGGATGCTGAAGAGGAAATGGATCCTGAAATGGTAATTCCACCTACGGGGTGGCCTGCAATCGATGAAAATGATTGTTGAGTCAGAAAGTTTGGCTCGAATTTTGACCTATTTGGCTGAGAACAAAAGAATATTCGCACTAGAAGATGAGAAACTACAAAATTTGGCTATCGAGGCCAAAGTTAAAGAATGTGAAGATGGTCGACAAGGCCAAACAACAGCTTCAGAAAGCCGGAGGCTAGATTGCATTTATGGCAGTGAGCCTTTGGGGTTTGAGAAAAACCCATTGAATGAGTTGCAGAGAATGCAAGCGCAAGACCCACTCGAAGAGATAGACCTAGGAGATGGGGTCACAAAAGACCAACTTATATAAGCATTAAAGTTGGGTCGAAGATGAAGGTTAAACTGATCAAAGTATTGAAAGAATACATAGATTTTTTTTGTCTGGGACTATGGCGAAATACATGGCCTAAATCGAAGCATAGTGGAGCATCGACTGCCTATTTAGCTAGTAAAACAGCCAGTAAAGCAGCATCCTCGACTGTTTGCTCTAGAAATCACAATGAAGATTAAGCAGGAGATCGCAAGACTGCTCAAAAGTTGGTTCATCAGAACTACAAGGTGTCATACCCCAATTTTGTCCAAGCATTTTTAAATTTTCATAAATTTGATTTCATTTTTGATTTGCATCATATGCACAGCATGACCTGCATTTCATTATGAATAAATATCAGTCGGAATAAATTATCAAAAATACGGACAAATTGGTTAAATCATTTCTCAAGAACGTTCAAAAATCAATGAGTAAAAAGTTTCAAAATTAAAACTACAGACGCCAGTATTATTAATCTACGGTTCATGTAGTTTAACCTGGTGTGCTCGTTATATTTTTCAACGACTATTTCGGTTGCGTTTTGACCCGCTTGGGCCTCTTAACTGGTGAAAATTTATTTCGAAATTAATAGAAATGTTGCATTTTTTCAATAAGTTTATTTCGTGTTGATCATTCTAGTGCGTCCGATTTGATTTTTCGAGCAAATTTTCGCCCGACTTTTATTTATTTTTTATTCATTTTAATTTTATTCTTTCGACACAATATTCATAAAAAAATAAATAGAATTTTCCATGTCCTTATTTTATTTTTATCATACTTATTTTAGAAGTTGGGAATTTTATTTGGTTCAATTGATTTAAATTATTTTAAATCGATTAAACCATCTAAAAAGGGCATTTCAGGCATTTCTAAAATTGATCACAATTTGTGTTTCTTTGTATGTTTCTTTTAGTCAATAGTGATCGTTAGATCAGGATAAATCAAAGCCCCATATTGGTGATCCATGTACATTTCTGTTATTCAATCAAAATTAGAATTTAAATAGTTAAATTAGTTAATGAAATCTGGAAAAAATAGAGAATATATATTAATTGGCCACTCATAAATATAATGGTCATGTGTCACACAAGAGGGGGGGGGGGCTATCCACTCCCAACGGATCTCTTGGGACCACTGACAGCAAGGAGAATAAAAAAAGGAAATGAAAAGATCTGGAGGAGGTCTCCACTCACTCCTCAGATTTCACGCTCTCTGAACTTGAAGACAAAAGGAAAATAATAAAAGGAAAAAGGAGAAGGAAATTGAAAAACCTCTAACTCACTCATGACTCCTACTCTCTCTCTCTCACCCACACAAAAAAAAGCAACAGAAAAAAGAAAAAGAAATTGTTGGCTTTCATCTCTTTCCACACGCAAACGCTCAAACCGACTTCTGCTGCTCCTTACCTCCCTTCACCCTCAGCCTCTCCGTTCTCCTCACCATTCGCTAACCACCACCTTCATTTGCGCCCCAAACCCTTCACTCTCGTCCCTCGCCGACAAATCAACCATCAACCATCGAAATCCAATCTTCACTGACACCGTGAACCTCCAAACAACAACCGTCTTCATCATCTTCACCGCCAAAACCCAATCCTTCTTCTTCTATCCCTCAACAAATGAGATCGTCGTTCCTCCTCTTCACAACAAACCGCCGGCGAAAGTGTTTCACACGCCGACCGCCACCATCCCTTTTGACTTAATCCCTCCAGCCACCGTGCACCAACCTCACGCGGACCACGCGCCGTTCTCCTTCCTCGTTCTACCACCAACCGTCTTTTTCCCCAAAGCGCACCGTCGCGCCTCCTTTCGTTCCACCATGAAGACATCCTTCATGCTCCATTCATCAAGCCCGTAGCAGATTTACACCGTCCAAGATAGAGGCACCAACTCATTCTTTCTTGCAGGATAACAAAGTCTTGGTCAGTTGAAGATCCGGAATCACCCACGAGATGTACAATCAGTCAACTCAACAACAGCAACACACTTAGAATCGCAGCACAACGGTTATATAATCGGTAAGTCTTCCGTTCAAAAAAACTCGACATATTTTTAGATGGCTTCTAGCTGGATTCTGTATGAGGAGAATGTCGATTTCCTAGTTAAACTTTATGAATTTCGTTGGACATTGCGTTGGGTATACCATTTTGCTAGCATAACATGCTTATCTCATTGATTGGGAATCCTATGATAATTTATGTCTGTAAATAGGTATGAATAGATGTTTGGTTTATTTTATTTTATTTTGTTGGATAGTCGAACTTAAGCTCTGTGATAGCCTTTGAAACATTTGGATCATGTTGGTTGATTTTACTGTACTTGCTGCATACATCGTTTTGGTATTTTATAACAGGTCGATTTTCAATATTCAAATGGTTTTTGGTCTTTGTAATGAGAGTAATGTATGTGGTCGTTATGCCAATGATATGTTAATAGGCTAGCGCTGCTTTCGGTTCTTTTTGAAACATTTTGTCATATTAGCTATTAATTTAATCTTAGTATCATTAGATTGTTTACGTTGTTTGATATTTTATAATAGTTATATTTTCAGTATTTCTATTGTTTTTGGTCTTTGTAATGGGTTGGTTCTTAATAACCCATTTGTTTTTTTATTTTTAATATCATTGGACTCTTTGTTTACATACATCGTCTCAATCATTGTAAATAACACCGTAAAAATTACAGAGTTGTGGTTGGTAAACTTCATTGCACTTTTTTTAAGAAATCATTTTTCTCTATTCAATGGACTCGATAATTTCATGTCGTTATACCACCCAAATTTCAATACATCAATTGTACATTTTCACCGCGTTTCGATCTCACATACGACATTCCAATTTCGTTGTCGCTATGTACAAACCGGTTCGAGCACACCAATTCAATTAAATAAATCGATATCATCGCTTATTTCTTTCTCTTTAAATTCTAACAAATTAATTAATTAAATTTTGACAATTTACTTAATTATTATTAATCAATTTTAATTAACTTGATTATTTGACTTAATTAAATGATTTTGATAGTTAATCATAATTAATTTAGTTAATAGATTTAATCAAACTTTAATCAGTTAATTTTAATTAACTTAAACCGACTTAGTCCACCATCATTATCCTTTCGTAGTGCAAACCCGATTATGTTCAATTTCATTATTAACTCCCAAATCACTTTAAACCATTAAGAATTACATATTTCTCGATTTAATATTGACCCCCTATTTTCATATCCTTGTAAGTCGATTGCTCTAGCATCGCCATCAACCCCACACTGTAAATAATTTTACTAACAGTCCATACAAATTCAAACCATTTTCTAAACAATTTAACTTCTAAAGAAACTTTCTCTTTTAACGTAAACGTGGGGTGAAAAGGATATAGGAAGCGTTCGCTTGATTATTTCTCAAGTGATCGAATGATTGGCGCACGCCATATCACTCGAACTCTTGTCACCCAATTAAAACATCAAACCACAATATTCAAATCATTTATTGCAAATTAATACAAATTCTAAAACCCTATTAATTCTAAATCTCGGATAATAAAAGGATGGGAGGCGTTCGCCTCACTATCTCTCGGATAATTGAATAATGGGCGTTCGCCACATTGCTCAAGTCACTGACTCTCGATTAAAACCTGCAAATTCAAATTCAAATTATTTTCCCAAAATTAATACAACGTCTAAGAACATATCTTTTATAAATTAAATTTCGGATGATAAGAGAATGGGAGGCGTTCGCCTCATCATTCCTTGAATAATTGATCGATTGGCGCTCGCCATATTGCTCGATTTTCTCTCGACTTCCGATTAATACACTTTAATTAAACAACGGATAAAGGAATAAGTGGCGCACTCCTTATTGTTCCTAGAATAAGCAAGTGGGAGGCGCACGCCTCACTACCGTGCATATTCGACATCCACAAACAAACTTTAAAAAATAATTCGAACAAAAAAGGAATAGAAGGCGGTCGACTTATTATTCCTCAAAATAATTGAACGATTGGTGTGCACCATATTGCTCAATCTTTCATCGTTCTTCAAAATACCAAACATATCAAATCTAATTTCTCGCCCCGCGCGATTCAAATAAACCAAACAAAACATCAAACACGTCAACTCAACTTGTCACCCCCGCGTGACCAAAACGCTTTTCAAAAAGAACATTGTTCAATCCTTTCTAATGCGCACAACAAACTAGTGCTTAAGCCTCCGCCGAGAGTAGACAAGCCAACGTTTAGCCTTTAGAACGCGATCTAAATAGTCGTTCATTAAAAAACACCAAAAACTGTAGTTCCCCAAACTACGAATGCTCTGATTTCCTTATTGCACCATACGGATACGTAGGCATGAGATTGTTGTATCTTAGCAAGCACACTAATAAAAAACTTCCCTTTTCCCCCTTTCTGAGGTCTTCATCCATATCTATTATCTATTTAATTACTCAAAGAAAGCGAATAACATTCAACTAACATTCAAATAGAAAATTGGACTAAAAGGTTCCCGTTGAGTACAACAGACGTGAGGGGTGTTAATACCTTCCCCTTGCGTAATCGACTCCCGAACCCGAATATGGTTGCGACGACCATTATTCTATTTTCTTAAAGGTTTTATCGATATTTTCCTATTCCTTCATTGGAATGAATAAAGTTCGGTGGTGACTCTATTCAGACTAATTTTTCCGCGTCCATCGCGAGGGATCACATTTTTTCGAGGTGCGACACAAGGTATGTCGAATGGTTAGCCAATATAGTACCTGTTATTAAGAAGAATATAACACTTAGAGTTTGTATAGATTTTAGAGACTTAAATAATGCTACTCTAAAAGATGAGTATTCGATGCCTGTGGCAGAAATGCTAGTCAATTTAGCCACAGGTTTCAAATACTTGAGTATGCTTGATGGTTATTCTTGCTATAATAAGATTCTCATAATAGAAGATGATGTTCCGAAGATGGCATTTCGATGTCCCGGAGCTTTGGGAACATACGAATGGGTTCTGATGCCGTTTGGTTTAAAAAATGCCAGAGCAACCTATCAAAGAGCCATGAATGTCATATTCCATGATTTTATTGAAAAATTTATGCAGGTATGCTGATCGTATTGATTCGCAAGTGCACGAATTACGTCAAAGTAATATAAAAGAATATCGATCCCACAGAGACCAATCGTAAATCTATCGATTACTATCGTTACGGTGTTTATCTAAGCCAGTATAAAAGAGATATTGAGTTTGCAAAATAAACGGTAAATAATAAATGCAAGTAAAGACAGGTTGAATGTAATTCACGTCAATTAAGTGATGTTTCGATTTTCTAAATAGAACTACTTATGAGGCAATATTTTCTACTCTTGAAAAGAATCCATTTAACAGGAACTGTCGCTTTCGCAAATTCAGAATCGAGTTTACCCTTAAATTAAGGCCTTTTATTGTCACTTATAAAAGGTGCGCAGAACGCTAAAGTAGTAAACCTATTTTTAAGAAATGAGACTCATAAACTTAGTTGAAAAGTGATTTTGATTTGGAAAGTTTACCCAAGGAGTTTCCTGATTTTAAACCTATCAACACGTCCAAAAACAGTTTCAAAAATAGTTTTTCCTTAAAGTGATAAAAATTCCTAGTTACTAAGTCAGGGTCCTTTCGCACTCCTCGAATAATTAAAACTAACCAAGTTTGTTTTAGAAAACTCAAGTTAAAAATAAAAATAGCCTTTAAAGTATTTCTACAGATTTCAATATGTGAAACATTACTTTAACCGTGATCCTTACATTCTAATCTTTAAACGATGAAAAGTTTGTTTTAGAACACAAACGAACACAGCGGTGTTAATCATGATGAAAAGTTTGTTTTAGAATGTGAGGCGTAGAGAGCGAGTAAAGTGCGTAAAATAAATAAGGTAAAGCGAGTGTGAAAAGTAAATAAAATAAAGCGAGTGCGGAAAATAAATAAAGTAAAGCGAGTGCGGAAAATAAATAAAGTAAAAGCGATGCGGGAAATAGATAAAATAAAAGCGAGTGCGGGAAAAAAAATAAAAGCGATGCGGGAAATAAATAAATAAAGTGATAAATAAGAACCTGCTCCAAACGGAGGCTTCGATTCTAGTGCAAAAATAAACCTCCGACTCCTGAAGCTAAAGACGACAGCAACTCGAAGTGACCCAACTCAATTTCACAAAGGTGCGATAACCCCCCGATGTGACGGATTATCGCTATTACAAATGATAAATATATGATTAGTGTTGTAAAACTTAGTTGGATGATTAGAAAACGAAATGGAATGAGCTATTTATAGAGATTTTCAGTAGTTTGTAAAGACCATGGTGCCCTCCAACTTCTCCTTAGTGGGACTTAGTGGGAACGTGATTTACAAAGGTGGCGCCCACCATCCCTTCATGGCGCCCGCCATGTGTGGAAATGGGGTGGATCATGGGAACGTGGCGGTTACCTCCTAGTTGAGGGCTGATGACTCATGGCTTCCCCTATAGCGGCCGCCATGTACAACGCCATGTGTGTAATTTCGTCAAAAAACCCTAATTTTAGTTCGTTTTGCTTTGTTTCTTCCAAAAGAGTCCGAAAGTGCTAAATATCTGAAAACAAGAGAAAAGAGAGCATAATACAAACAAAATGATAATAAAGTCCTAATAAACATGTGAAATCCGAGTCAAAAACATGGTGTAATTCGGTGTGATCAAATTCTCCCACACTTAATTGCTTGTCCTCAAGCAAAACTCTTTATAGTTTATGCAAAAAATTCAGTATCAACTAGAGTTTATTCGAGGCAAAAAGACTTACGAGTTCGTTCAAGGGATGTATCGATAGGTACTAACGAATCGAACTAAGGGTATTGTAGTGACACTTCCCGCAATTGCGGTCGTAGGCATCGTTCCTATACAAATCAATCCATATTACCCCACCATACCTAAGCCTTCTTTTTGTTTTCTTAAAGTCCTTTTCATTCAAGTGCAATCACATTAAGCCCGTTATCCGTACATACTCGTAGTAAAGTGACCGGTTAGTGATTATGATCTTAAGCATGGGGCTCTAGTACATAAGTTGGTGTAACCCTTTTATTCAACCTAATTTGCAGTCGTGGGGGATTGGATCGTAATCCACCCTACCAAGTTCAGCACCAGATACCTCTGAACCAACAAGCAAATAGGCTTATTATTTTATTTTTCTAAGCATGGGGCTCCGATACATAAGTTGGTGTAACCCCTTTATTCAACCCAATTTACAGTTGTGGGGGATTGGATGTAATCCACCCTACCAAGTTCAGCACCAAATACCTCTGAACCAACAAACATTTAGGCTTATTATTATTTATTTATTTATTTTTCTCCTGCATGTTCCGCATATGTTTTTATTTTGTTGGGTTGAATGACGGTGTGAGAGTCACCTAGCCCGGATTTTCATGCGATTTGGGAACAAAGTAGGAATTTTTATGATCATTCGCTTATTTTCATCGGTCCCCTACGTAAAGCATGCTTAAGCCGGAGCTGACTGCTAGGATAAACTACTTAAGGACTTATTTGGAACAAAAACTGAGGCTACAACATATGGGGTATCAGGATCGACTCTTATAATCATGAAGTCTAAGGTGTTAAGACAATACCGATTTTTAGAAAAAGTTTTCCCAAGTCTTTTACATCCTATTACAAACTTGTCTTATAGCCTAAATGTTCAAGGTGTACTGTTTTCTTGGCCAAATTTTTTTTGGTAAGGTTAAGGAAATGGGGGAAATAAGGGTACACTTACACAGATGACTCGTCAGACACATGTTATTTTATTGAAAGGGAAAACAAGCAACTAAAATAAACAAAACATACTAAAAGTAAAGGAAAGCGATAAAAAGCGATAAAAAATAAAGGAAAGATGAAAAGCGATAAAATCTCCTCCCACACTTAAACCGAACATTGTCCTCAATGTTTCGATATGAGATAGGGTAGGAGTAACCTGGAAGAGAGAGAGAGAGAGACAGAGAGAGAGAGAGAGAGAGAGAGAGAGAGAGAGAGAGAGAGAGCTAGGGGTGAGCACCAGTACCGTCACCGTCATCGTCACCGCCCTGGTCAGGATGCCTGGGTCAACGACGTCTGGTTCGAGTACAAAGTCCTTCCTGTAGCTGCTGAGA
This sequence comes from Lathyrus oleraceus, assembly GCF_024323335.1. Lineage (NCBI taxonomy): Eukaryota > Viridiplantae > Streptophyta > Magnoliopsida > Fabales > Fabaceae > Lathyrus > Lathyrus oleraceus. The sequence continues at coordinate 77,263,771 of NC_066585.1, forward strand.
GCGACCTAGGAGAGATCCTTGGGTGTCCTTGATGAGAGTGAAGTGACGCTCATTAGACTGTCGCATACGTTGTTGCTCATTAGTGATCGCAAGCAAAGACTCAGTGACAGTCCGATGTGCTCGCTCACTACGCTACTGTGAAGCTACCATAAAACTCATATTATCTGATAGTTATTGGTTTATGGTGTTCAGGAGGGTGTCACACCTTTCCTCACGAGCCAGGTGCTCGCGCCACATCTCCTCGATGATGTAGAAACTGGGAGTGGTACCTGCAAAAGGGTTAGAGGAAGAAGGTGCGGTGTGTGCAGGTGATGCAACAGGAATATCATGAGTCGATGACTGGTCGCGTCGGTCATACTCATCATCGGTCCCTTGCCCATCGTCCATAGGAATGTTAGGTGGAAAAGGACCAGTAAAGGGTGGAGCATCAAGATCGTATGTTCAGTTCCTCGCATCTCGCACATCCGTACGCTGAGAGCAAGGTAGGAAAACACTGGGTACAACTGCACCATGTATCATGAGGTAGAAACCACCTTCTCGCCGCACCTTGCATAATATCATATCTTTCAAAAACTTTAAGTTAATGGTGCGGTGAGAGAGTGGTTCTAAGGTGGCTAACTCAGTGTGTAAATCCAACGCTCTAGCAATGGAGGTAATTAAACCACCGAAAGAGATGGTTCCTCCTTTCTTAAGGATGGAAGACATATGGGCGAACATGAAAGGAACATGATTGATCCTGCGACTAGTGAGGCAACCCTGTAAAAATAGCAATTCTCGGGCATTTACTTTGTTAGAATTTTCCCGGATAAATATAGTACTTGCCAAAAGGTATCTAAAAATATGTATGGTCGGGTTATGGATATTAGAAGCCAAAATTCCTTCAAAGGAAGTGACATTCACATTAGATAATCGGTTCCAAAAAGTAAATGCCTCGAGCGCCCATTCAGTATCTATGGGCGTCTCACAAATAACACCATCACCATAAGGCATTCCGAGCAAACCTGCTAAAGCATCGGTAGTGTACTCATATTCTACATTAAACATTCTAAAATAAATGGTAACTACCGTGCTAGAAGTGCCAGGATGGATAGTGTAAATTAGGGAACTTAAAAATTCCCTACTGAGCCTATCGTAGGTGGGCGCTTTACTAGCAAAAATGTCGTGTAATTCTAAATTATTTAGCATGTGGAAAACACTATGATATGTGCCTAGAGTGTACAAACAGTCTTCGTCGACATACCTGGTAGCGAGGATCTCCCGAGTTTGCAATCTTTGCAAAATCTTGTTTTGTCGCTCACCGGGCTTTCCTCCGCGAAGAGTGATGTTGTTAAACTCCATTCCGGCCATTAATGGTGGTTGTAGAGAAAAATAATTATTATTAGAAAAAGAAAAGAGAAAATGGAATTTAATGGATTTTTGGTGGAGAGTTGGAGAAGTGAGATTGGAGAATTGTTGGTTTATAGTGAAAATGAGAAGCTTGGAAATTTTTATAAATTTGGTGGAGTTTGGAGAAGAAGAGCATAGGTTTGGAGAGGTTGAAGAAGGTATAAATAGTGGAAAAGGCAAATCTGGTCGTTACGTCATGGCACCCGCCATGGAGCTTATGGCGCCTGCCATGTCTTCGGGTTTGATTTGGGTCGACTATGTTGTTTGCTTCTTGGGCCTCAATCCTCTCGTCTTCATTTTTTGTAATGGGGGGGGGGGTATATAGGTATCCACGAATGTTGTATTTTTTTGTTTTTGATTTTAAGCTTGATAAAATAAAATGAAATAAAATAAAACAAAATAGAGTAAAACAAAACAAAATAAGATAAAACAAAATAAAATAGTAAAGTAAAACAAAACAAAACAAAATAAAATAATGGACATAAAAAACATAATAATTAATATAATGCATATATATATATATATATATATATATATATATATATATATATATATATATATATATATATATATATATATATATATATATATATATATATATATATATATGTGTGTGTGTGTGTGTGTGTGTGTGTGTGTGTGTGTGTGTGTGTGTGTGTGTGTGTGTGTGTGTGTGTGTGTGTGTATGTGAAGAGTCAATAATAATTCCTGAGTCCAAAGATCTTAGGAAAAATAAAGCAAGCATAATGTCATAGGAAACGATAAAAATAGGCATGAATAATAAGTAACGGAAAAATAGGGAAATTCAAACGGTATTTCTCAGTCCATGATGGCATCAATGCTCGGGATATAGTGGAGTCTCCTCGATTTCGTAGCCTCGAAGCTCTGCGATCTGGCGTCGGAGATCGGCGATCTCATCATGCAGCATATCAGTCTCGGTGTCGTGTGAGGAAACTGCTAGCTCGACCTATAGGGCAACGTCAGCAAGCTCCTGGCGAAGCTCGGCTATCTCCATGCGAAGCTTAACCAATTCGGACTGCATGCTCGGAGTCTGGAGATTCGGATTGTTGGTACGGACTTTGATTCTGATCGGTGCAATCTTCGGCGCATCTACTGTCTCTCCCTGCCCTTCTATGGCATAGGCCTAGTTGGCCTGATCAATAACACAAGTCACCTGGGGGTCAGGTAAAGTGAAGTAGTGAATGGTCTCACCCTTACTTAACAGCCTGTATTGATCTGGATGGAAAGAAGATCTCCTCATCAGGCCACGGTCTAGACAGAAATCAACATCCATCAAGGTGTAGCTACAATAGGACGTCAGGTGAGCTAGTCTCCTATCAAGTCCCAGGGATGAGGCTATGTGAGTCACCGTGCTTCCAACATGTATGGGACTCGCAGCAGAGCGAGCATTAAGGTATAGGCTCTCGATCAAGAAAGCTCCACAGTCTACCAGGCGTGACTGAGTGGTATAATACATGAAGAAGATCTCTTCAGCACTCACATGTGTATCAGGGTCACTCTTCCCCAGTGGGAAATGATCATCTAGAAGTATCAGAAAGCAGGGTTGTGAATCTTGTTGGAGATCTGGGTTGAAGGGTCAGGACTACCTCCACACGTGATATCGCTCCAAAACTTCTCGACGTCTCGGCTCAGAAAGTAGCTCATAGGGAGCTCAGACAAAGCATCATAGGCAGTCTGAAAACCAAGCAAGTCTTAGAAACGCTTGTGGTTGAAGGTGTATTCTGCCCCAAACAATCTGAAGTTAATGTATCCTCCATCACTGGCATGACCAACATAAGGCTCGTAGATAAGCGAGCTCAGGAACTCCAAAGTCAGGTTCCTGTAAGTCACGTGCATAGCATCTGTATATTCATCCCACTGTAACTGGTTGCACAAGTGCCTAACACTAGGCTCAATGCCTAATGCCTCCATGCAGCTCGAGTCGGGATATCTGGTAGGCAGCATCGGGCGCTGTGAAAGCATGGCGTAGCGCTGCTCTTAAACTGGGTCACGAAATATTACTGGCATAGTGTCGATATTCTCCATTCCTGAAAAGTTAGATTAGAAATAGAGGACACCTAAAATCACAAATATTATAATTGTTAGTCTCCACATAGATGTACATATATATAAAACAAAAAATATAAATTGAAAATAGTAAAAGTAAAGGGAAAGAAGTCATGGGTTGCCTCTCATGCAGCGCTTGTTTAACGTCGTTAGCTTGACGATTCGAACTTTATATGTTAGAGGTAGGAACTGGAGGGTCGGTCAGAGTTTGGTCGTGACATTCTGTGGGTATGTCACCTCCTTGGTATTGCTTCAATCTTTTTCCGTTTACCACGAATGGATTACAGGAGTTCTGGATTTTAACTGCTCCAGATTTCAGGATTTTGAACACCTCAAAGGGGTCTGTCCATCTCGAACGCAGCTTACCTGGAAAAAGACGTAATCTTGAATTGAAGAGAAGAACAGAGTCTCCTATATTAAATTCCTTTTTCACGATCCTCTTGTCGTGCCAAGCTTTGGTTCTCTCCTTGTATATAACAACATTCTCGTAAGCGTTCTGGCGAAGTTCCTCCAATTTGTGAATATCAAGGATTCGCTTCTTGCCAGATGCTAGGTAATCCAAATTTAGGGTCTTGATGACCCAATATGCCTTGTGCTTGAGTTCAAAAGGTAAGTGGCATGACTTCCCATAGACCAACTGGTACGGTGTAGTTCCAATGGGGGTCTTGTAAGCAGTTATGTAAGCCTACATTGCTTCTGTTAGCTTTTCACACCAATCTTTTCTAGAAATCGATACTGTTTTCTCCATGATCTGCTTAATCTCTCTGTTGGATACTTCCACTTGACCATTAGTCTAGGGGGGGGGATATGGTGTTGCTACTCTGTGTTTCACTCCATATTTCCTTAGGAGTTTATTTAATATTCTGGATATAAAATGTGATCCACCATCGCTTATGACAAGTCGTTGAACTCCAAATCTGGGAAAGATATTATTCTTGAACATCTTGATGACTACTCTTGTATCGTTGGTGGGTGCGGCTATAACTTCTATCCACATTGACACATAGTCAACGGCTACCAAAATTTACTTGTTTCCCAATTAAGATGGAAAAGGTCCCATGAAATCTATACCCCAAACGTCAATTAATTCTACTTCTTGGATTTTCTTCAAAGGCATTTCGTCACGTCTTGAGATGTTTCCAGCACGCTGGCACCGGTCACATCGGACAATATAAGCATGGACATTGCGCCATAATGTTGGCCAATAAAGACCAGCTTGAAGGATCTTAGCATATGTCTTGGACGTGCTTGAATGTCCACCATAGGGTGAAGAATGACAATGCTCTATGATGTTTCTGACTTCTTCTTCCGGGACGCAACGTCGAAATATGTTATCAGTTCCTCTTTTAAAAAGGAGTGGTTCGTCCCAATAGAAGTGTCTTACATCTTTAAAGAACTTCTTCTTCTGTTGATAGTTGAGGTCAGGTGGTATGATATCAGCGGCTACATAGTTCACAAAATCAGCATACCATGGTACTCTGCTAATTTCTGAAATCGTCCCAAGGTTGTCTCTATCAGGTTCAAGGTGAGCGGTATCTATCTTAGCTACTAGTCTGTCATAAGTGAAGTCATCATTTATAGGTAAATGATCTGGCTTTAAATGCTCTAATCTGGAAAGATGGTCAGCAACTACGTTTTCTGTTCCTTTTTTGTCTCTAATGTCTATATCGAATTCTTGTAGCAAAAGGATCCACCTGAGTAATTTAGGTTTTGCATCCTTTTTGCTCAGAAGGTAACGGATAGTTGCATGGTCTGTATAGACTATAATCTTAGATCCTACAAGATAAGACCTAAATTTATCGATTGCGAAAACTACAACTAGGAGTTCCTTCTCTGTTGTTGTATAATTTATTTGAGAGACATCTAGGGTTCTACTAGTGTAATATATTACGTGTAGTTTCTTATCTTTTCTTTGCCCTAAAACAGCTCCTATAGCGAAATCGCTAGCATCACACATTATTTCGAAGGGTTTAGTCCAATCCGGGGTTTATGGAATGGGTGCCGAAATTAATGCTTGTTTTAACTGGTTAATGGCTTTGATGCATTTCTCATCGAAAATAAATTTGATGTCTTTCATCAGAAGGCCGGTCAGGGGTTTTGTTATTTTAGAGAAGTCTTTTATAAAGCGTCGGTAGAAACCGGCGTGTCCAAGGAAACTACGGACTTCTCTAACTGTCTTAGGAGGGTTAAGGTTTTCTATAACTTCTATCTTTACTTTATCGACCTCAATGCCTCTTTCAGATATTATATATCCTAACACTATGCCTTCTTTGACCATAAAGTGGCACTTCTCCCAGTTCAACACAAGGTTAACTTCTACGCATCTCTCTAGGATTTTCTCAAGGTTGATAAGGAAGTCTTCAAAGTTTAATCCACACACCGAGAAGTCGTCCATAAATACTTCCATGATTCCGTTGAGATAATCTATGAAGATTGACATCATACAATGTTGGAAAGTATATGCCGTATTACAAAGTCCAAACGGTATTCGTCTGTAAGCAAACGTTCCGTAGGGACAGGTAAAGGTTGTTTTCTCTTGATCCTCGGGGTGAATGGGTATTTGGAAAAATCCAGAATATCCATCAGGATAACAAAATTAAGAGTGTCTGGCAAGACTCTCCAGCATTTGATCTATGAATGGAAGGGGGAAATGGTCTTTCCTTGTCGCCTTATTGAGCTTCCTATAATCTATGCACATACGTCATCCGCCTTCTATGCGTTTAGCGACATGCTCTCCCTTTTCGTTTTGTACGACTGTGATGCCTCCCTTCTTGGGTACCCACATGTACAGGACTTACCCACTTACTATCTGAGATATGATAGATTATACCAGCTTCCAGTAGTTTAAGGACTTCCTTCTTTACTACCTCGCTCATCACAGGGTTGATTCTTCTCTGATGTTCTCTGGAAGGTTTTGAGTCCTCCTCTAGTGAGATCCTATGCATACAAACGGATGGGCTAATACCTTTTAAACCAGAGATGTTGTACCCTAAGGCAGAGGGGTACCTTCTTAAAACATTCAAGACTCGATTCGTCTCATCTTGGTTTAAGGTGGCACTGACTATTACTGGGCAGTTCATTTCTTCATCCAAAAACTCATATCTTAGGTTCTTGGGTAGTTCCTTAAGTTCTTGGGCTGGTTTTTGAGAATTAGGTGAAGGGTCTGAAGTAAGATCCAAACATTCGTGAGGTTCTGTTTCCTCTGACTCGTCATCCTTTTCATTCGGGTTAGAAAATGGTTCGATCTTAGGTTCTCCCTGATCAAATTCTCTTATGCACTCATCTATGATATCGATCGCATAACATGCGTCTCCTAAAATTGGTGCCATCAGGAATTTCGACAGAATGAACTCGATCTTTTCGTCCCTTACTTCGAAGGTTAATTTCCCTCTTTTGACATCTATTATAGCTCCAGCTGTTGATAAGAATGGTCTACCTAAAAGGATAGGGATATTTTTGTCTTCTTTAATATCCATGACCACTAAGTTTGTTGAGATATAAAGTTGATCGATCCTAACTGGAATGTCTTCTAAAGTGCCTACAGGATACTTAACAGACCTATCGGCTAATTGTAGGGACATCTTAGTTGGTTGCAATTCTCCTAGGTTTAACCTCTTACATACAGCTAAGGGCATTTAACTTACACTAGCACCTAAGTCTAGGAAAGCTTTGTCGATCAAATGACTCCCTAAAATGCAAGGTATAGAAAAACTACCAGGGTCTTTCTCCTTCTTAGCAAGTTTATCCTCGAAAATAAAATTTCATTCCAAGGGTTTTGGATCGTCGAGCCTACGCTTGTTAGTCAAGATATCTTTGAGAAATTTGGCGTAAGACGGAATTTGGTTGATAGCTTCGGTAAAAGGAATCTCTACATGAAGCTTTTCTATCACTTTTATAAATTTTTGATATTGGTTGTTGACTTTGGTTTGTTTAAGTCTTTGCGGATACGGGATTAGTGGTTTGTACAGGGGTGGTGGTTTGTAAGTTTTATACTTGGCTTCACCTTCTTGGTTGGTTTGTTTCTCGGGTTCTTCCGGTTCCTCTTCTTGGTCGGTAGGTATAGAAGTTTTGGACCCACTCATTGCTGGGTTCTAAGGCCCTTTGTAAGCGGTCCCACTTCATAACGAGATAGTGTTAGCTTGCCCTCGAGGGTTTGGTTGAGGTTGTCCAGGAAATTGGCCTCAAGGTGTAGTTTGTGGAGCTTGGTTTTGTGCTACCTGTGAGATCTGGGTTTCAAGCATCTTGTTATGAGTGATCATCTGATCAACCTTGGTTCCTAATTGCGTTATAAGTTTGTTTACATGAATGTTTTGGTTTAGGAATTCTTTATTCTGCTGAGTCTGGCCTGATATAAAGCTTTCCATGATCTTCTCAAGGTTAGACTTCTGGGGCATAGCTTGCATAGGTTGATTTGGTTTTTGGGCTTGATAACCTTGCGGTCTCTGAGGTGCATTATTTTGGATAGGGTTCTGGTTTTTATAGGAGAAATTTGGATGATTCTTCCATCCAGGGTTGTAAGTCTTTGAAAATGGGTTACCTTGGGCGTAATTCACTTGGTCGATATTTAGTTCGTTCAAAAGGTTACACTCCATCGATTCGTGTCCTTTAGATCCACAGAGTTCACACTCTGTGTGGACTACTGCTACGGTGTTAGTGTTTGTAGACATATGTTCGATCCTAAGGGCTAAAGCGTCCATTTTCACCTGCATCATGTCTAGAGAGCTCACCTCATGTTTTCCACCTTGGGTCTCCTTTTTCTCTATTGATGCTCGTTCAGTTCCCCGTTGATAATGGTTTTGGGCCATATCCTCAATTAGGTCACAAGCTTCTGGATAAGGTTTGTTCATCAGCGCGCCGTCTGCGGCAGCGTCGATGCTCATCTTGGTGTTATAATGGAGTCCATTGTAGAAGGTATGAACGACCAGCCATTGTTCTAGGCCATGGTGTGGGCAGACTCTTAATAGCTCTTTATATCACTCCCAAGCTTCGAAAAGCGATTCTCCTTGGTTTTGAGCAAATCTAGTTATTTGGTTTCGAAGAACAGCAGTCTTACTAGGGGGGAAATATCTAGCAAGGAATACTCTCCTAAGGTCTTCCCAGGTAGTTATTGAATTAGCCGGAAGTGAATCTAGCCATGAACGTGCTCTATCCCTGAAGGAGAAAGGGAATAATCTTTAACAGATCACATCGAGTGAAGCGCCGTTAGATTTAAAGGTGTCGGCTAGTTGGATAAAAACTTTTAAATGTTGATTCGGGTTCTCGATAGCGAGACCCGCGTATTGGTTTTGTTGCACTAATTGCAACTAAGACGGTTTTTGTTCGAAATTGTTAACAGGTATAAGGGGGTTTACTATACTCGAACTAGTTTCCTCATCAGAGGGTTGGGAGAATTCCTTAAGAGGTCTCCTATCACGATTCTTGGCCATAGCTTTCTTAACTCGGATGAGTAAGAGGCGTGTACGAGTATAACGTTCGGGTTCCGCTAAAGGATCTACTAAATTTTCGGTACTACGGGTTCTTCGCATTTACCGGCTAATAATTCCTTAGTTTATACGGTGTAACAACAGGGTACGAAATTTGACAAAGTTGGTCCCCGGCAACGGCACCAAAAACTTGATCGTATTCATTCGCAAGTGCACGAATTACGTCAAAGTAATATAAAAGAATATCGATCCCACAGAGGCCAATCGTCAATCTATCGATTACTATCGTTACGGTGTTTATCTAAGGTGGTATAAAAGAGATATTGGGTTTGCAAAATAACGGTAAATAATAAATGCAGGTAAAGACAGGTTGAATGTAATTCACGTTAGTTAAGTGATGTTTCGATTGTCTAAATAGAACTACTTATGAGGCAATATTTTCTACTCTTGAAAAGAATCCATTTAACAGGAACTGTCGCTTTCGCGTATTCAGAACCGAGTTTACCCTTAAATTAAGGCCTTTTATTGTCACTTATAAAAGGTGCACAGAACGCTAAAGTAGTAAACCTATTTTTCAGAAATGAGACTCGTAAACTTAGTTGAAAAGTGATTTTGATTTGGAAAGTTTACCCAAGGAGTTTCCTGATTTTAAACCTATCAACGCGTCCGAAAACTGTTTCAAAATTAATTTTTCCTTAAAGTGATAAAAATTCCTAGTTACTAAGCAAGGGTGCTTTCGCACTCCTCGAATAATTAAAACTAACCAAGTTTGTTTTAGAAAACTCAAGTTAAAAATCAAAACAGCCTTTAAAGTATTTCTACATATTTCAATATGTGAAACATTACTTTAACTGTGATCCTTACATTCTAACCTTTAAAAGATTTAGCCAGACATGGTAACACAAACGAGCGAGTAAAGTGCGTAAAATAAATAAAGTAAAGCGAGTGCAGAAAGTAAATAAAATAAAGCGAGTGCGGAAAATAAATAAAGTAAAGCGAGTGCGGAAAATAAATAAAGTAAAAGCGATGCGATAAATAAATAAAATAAAAGCGAGTGCGGGAAATAAATAAAATAAAAGCGATGCGGGAAATAAATAAATAAAGCGATAAATAAGAACCTGCTCCAAACGGAGGCTTTGATTCTAGTGCAAAAATAAACCTCTGACTCCTGAAGCTAAAGACGACAGCAACTCGAAGTGCCCCAACTCAACCTCACAAAGGTGCGATAACCCCCCGATGTGACGGATTATCGCTATTACAAATGATAAATATATGCTTAGTGTTGTAAAACTAAGTTGGATGATTAGAAAACGAAATGGAATGAGCTATTTATAGAGATTTTCAGCAGTTTGTAAAGACCATGGTGCCCTCCAACTTCTCCTTAGTGGGACTTAGTAGGAACGTGATTTACAAAGGTGGCGCCCGCCATCCCTTCATGGCGCCTGCCATGTGTGTAAATAGGGTGGATCATGGGAACCTGGCGGTTACCTCCTAGTTGAGGGCTGATGACTCATGGCTTCCCCTATAGTGGCCGCCATGTGCAACGCCATGTGTGTAATTTCGCCGAAAAACCCTAATTTTAGGTCTTTTTGCTTCGTTTCTTCCAAAAGAGTCCGAAAGTGCTAAATATCTGAAAACAAGAGAAAAGAGAGCATAATACAAACAAAATGATAATAAAGTCCTAATAAACATGTGAAATCCGAGTCAAAAACATGGTGTAATTCGGTGTGATCATATACATTGATGATGTTGTGATAAAATCTTCATCTGAAAATAATCATTTGGATCATATCCGTCGCTCATTTGAGAGGATGAGAAAATATGGATTAAAAATGAATCCATTAAAATGTGCTTTTGGTGTACATGCAGGAGACTTTTTAGGTTTCATGGTGTACAAAAAAGGCATCAAGATCAACCAAAACAAAACCGTAGCAATTTTGCATCTCAAGCCTTCGTCGACAAAGAAGCAGCTCCAGTCTTTGTAGGGGAAGATAAACTTCTTGAGAATATTTATATCAAATCTAAGTGGCAAGACGAAGGTTTTTTCGCCACTACTCAAGATCAAGAAGGAAAGTGATTTTCACTGGGGACGAGAGCAACAAGAGGATTTCAACTCCATCAAAGAGTACCTCACAAAGCCTCCCATTTTATTTCCACCAAGTAGGATTAAGAATATGAGGTTGTATATTGTTGTGTTGGATACGACCATAGGAAGTATGTTAGCATAAGAGGATGACAGTGGTGTCGAAAGACCCATCTATTACCTCAGTCGAAGTTTAATAGATGTTGAAACTAGGTATAAATGTGATTGAAAAATTGTGTCTATGCTTGTACTTCTCATGTATGAAACTAAAGTAATATATAAAACTAGTTGATGTTTATGTTTCATCTCATTGTGTTGTTATTAAACATATGTTGTCTAAACCCATTCTACATAGTCGAATTGGGAAATGGGAACTAGCATTAACTGGATTTTCTTTAACATATATACCTTTGAGGGCTATGAAAGGCCAAATAGTGGCAGATTTTATTGTAGATCATATAATAGTCGAACCATCACTAATTATGGTCGACACAAACCATTGGAGGTTATACTTCTATGGGTTAAGTCACAAAAATGGAACAGGATTTGGGATCTTAATATTATCCCCACAAGACATTCTGACGAAGTTCAAATGTAAAGTTGACGGAAAGTGTTCCAATAATAAAGCAGAGTACGAAGCCCTAATAACTGGTCTCAAAATCTTTGGGAATTTATGAGCCAAGAAGGTCAAAATAAAGGGTGATTTGGAGCTAGTGGTCAAACAAATCACATGAGAATATAAGTGCATTAAAGAAAATTTGTTGATGTATTTTGCAATGGAGACACATCAATTAGAGTTCTTAGAGGTTTTCAGTATCACACATGTTCCTAGAATGAAGAATCAAGAAGCCAATGATTTAGCATAAATTGCATCTAGGTATAAAGTGTCGAAAGATAAGCTCAAGGATTTTATTGAGGTGAAAGAAAAGATGGTGTCAAACGTCTCGCCGTCACCCAAAATGGAAATCCCAAAAACTGGGCCTTTGAAAATTTGTCACAGTTAGATTGGAGAAAACTAATCATAGAGTACTTAGAAAATCCAGTAGGAAACACTGTCAGGAAAATCAAGTATAGAACGTTAAGCTATGTACACCTGGGAAATGAGTTATTGAAAAAGACTCCATAATGAGTGTTGCTCAAGTGTCTTGGGGATACAGAAGCATACTTGGCAATGTCTAAGGTAAACAATGGAATATGTGGGGCACACCAAGCTGGCCATAAAATGAAATGGTTATTTTTTCAACAAGGTGTTTACTGGCCAAGTGTGTTAAAAGACTGTATTAACTTCGCCAAAGGGTGTCAAGAATGCCATATACACGCAAGCATCCAACATGTACCGGCTAGAGAGTTGCAAACAATTATTAAGCATTGGGCCTTTCGAGGGTGGGAATTAGATGTCATCAGTGAGATTCGACCAGCCTCGTCGAAACAACAAAAAATTTATCCTAGTTAGAATAAACTATTTCACAAAATGGATAGAAGTTATCCCTTTGATAAAAGTAGATCAAGAGGTTGTGATCGAATTCATTCAAAAATACATCGTGTATAGGTTTGGAATTCCTGAAACCATTATTACAGATCAAGGTTCAGTTTTTTTGGGTCAAAAGATGCAAAAGTTTGCTGCTGAAATAGGATTCAAGTTGGTTACTTCCATACCTTACTACGCCCAAGTAAATTGACAAGTCGAGGTAGCCAACAAAGTTATAATTGGTTTAATCAAAAAATATGTTACCAAGAAGCCTAAGAATTGGCATAAAACATTAGACCAAATTCTATGGGCTTGTCAAACATCCCCAAAGGAGGGAACCAAGTCAACGCTTTTTGTTTGACATTTGGGCATGATGTTGTGTTTCCAGCAGAAATTTTTTTACAATCAGTTAGGGTGCAACGGCAAAACGAAATCCGTCAGAACAATATTGGAGACTGATGTTCAACGAAATAACTGATTTAAATAAAGAAAGGTTGGCTATAGTAGACATGTTGATGCGACAAAAAGCACGTGTGGCCAAAGCGTACAATAAAAGGGTTAAGATAAAAACTTTTGTAATAAATGATTACATTTGGAAGGTGATTTTACCTATGGATCAAAGAGATCGAACTTTAGGAAAATGGTCACCAAATTGGGAAGGACCATTTCAAGTAATCCAAACATTTAGTAACAATGCCTACGAAATTCAAGAGTTGGGTATTGATCGACGAATCTTAAGGGTAAATGGGAAATATTTGAAAAAATATAAACCTATGCTCCAAGAGGTTCAAATAAAAAATTAATGAAATTGATCATTAGTGATAAAAGCCAAGATGGAATACAAAATGGCAAATCAGTGTTACAATTGTATCGACAAAGAAATACATCAGGCAGGAAACCTAGACTTAAAATCTTCAAAAAGGGTCTTCTCATGACCAATTCTGTTGTCGAGGAGGCCTTTCTTCTCATGCAGTTGGCCAATACTTTCTTTGATTTCAAGGGCTTTCTCACCATGTGCAATCCCGTTGAGAATATCCTAGTTGACAATGCCTTGAGCCGGAAGAGGTTCAGTCGAATCCAAACAAGCCATTTGTTCCTTGACTTCACCAATCTTCTTGGCAAGTTCAGTTATTTGAGCTTGATAGTATGAGATTTGCTAGTCAAAGGATTATTATTTGTTGAGACGTTCCTGCTTCTTGGCCTCAAAATTATTGAGCTTTCTCTCATAAACTTCACTAAAATCCCACTTTCATCTCATCTTGTTGATCTTCGTCTTAATTTGAAAGTCAGCATGCCGACGAAGGGCGAGGTCTTTGACCGGTTGTGTGAAGAAAGCTTCGAATTCAATCAAGTACCTGGCCACAGGAGCAGGAAGCTTGTGTCCAGCAAGTTTGTCAAGCAGCTTGAGGATGTCGAGTCCCAAGGCCTCTTCCTCTTCGAAGACATCCAAAACCCCATGCTCAAACAAATAGTCTTTCAGATGTTGGAGTTTGAGAGTGATAAAGCATCCATTTCTGGAACAGGCATGGCAGTCGAGGAAGAAAGTTGAACCTCATTCGATGTTTGGCGAAGTTGCTGCAGCTTTCTCAGGGTATTTGGCGGATTTTGTTGCTTTATGGATAGAACCTCCTCTGGAGTGAGAGTTCTAAGGGATATACCTTCGCCAGCAGTGGCCGTAGGGGCCTAAATTTGCTGAATGTCGAGATTTCGATTGGTTTCAGGCGATACGCTTTGGAACTCATCTTGCCTTTGAGGACTCAAGAGGGTGGCAGTCTCAGCTAGTTGGGTTTCGACCCTTACATTGCTTGTAGCCTCGGCAGGAGTCGAATCAGCCGTGTTTCCTTACAATAAAGTTATGATCAATATTGGAGAATAATTCACGAGGTTATGAAACAAGAGTGGTCAGATACCTTGGGAGCTACGTGTTGTGGGGAAGCTGGATTAGTTTCTTCTTGATTAATGGGTGCAAAGATTTAAGTAAGATCATCAAGGACAGAGATCTTTGCGGTCGAAGAAACAGTTCTCGAAGAAGGTTTCTTGGCCAGAATTTTCTTTCTCTTTCTTGCCGGAGTGGACGGAGTAGATGGTGGCGCCTTCGCTGTAGGAAAAATATAGGAATGGGTGCCGCCATCAGAATCCTCACTTTCGATAGAAGGCACCTCTTCAAGAACCTAAGTCATAAGAAACGTAAGAGGGTGACTGAATTAAAACATCATGAAATTCTAAGACGCGAAATACTTGTGGTTTCAAAGTTGCGGATGCTTTTTGCTTTTTAGGAGGTTTGTTTGGGGCTGGCGCAACAACTAGAGCCCGCTTTCGACCCTATGAAATAAAGACAAAGAGGTAAAGTGATTGTTATTTTTTATTATCAAATAAAGGAAAGGAAAGGGAGTGGTAGTTACCTTCTTTGTTTGCCCCTCTTCGACATCAATAGTTTGGATCTTGTCGATGGGAGCATCGGTATTCGGCTGTGGAGCCGGTGTTTTTCCATAAGGCAGAAAAAGCGTCGATCATGTTTTGGAGAAAAAGTGCACTAGGGAAATATTGACGTTAGTACTCATACCACCACTTGTCAAAGTCTTTGGTGGTCAGGAAGGATTGTTGAAATTTTAAAACGGGTAATTTGAGGCGTTGAGTCGACTTGTGAAATTTGAGGCAAGCTTTATGACCTTCAAAGTTTAGTTGTCGACCAGCCCACACAATGTCAGTCGGATGAGACACCGAAGACTTTGGCAACATCTGGTTTAGGCCAAATTGTCGAGCCAACAAGTTAGGATGATATCTCATGAACCCATATCCCTTCGACCCAGCCTCTATCCTGAAGGACAACATCGTAGGAGTCAAAAATGCCCTCCACACAGCACTCGACAACGCTGGAGCTTGGGGTAATCACTAGGAAAAGGGTTTTTAAACCATGTTTGGCCAAAGTTCCGATCCATAAATGGGGCCATACCTGGAACGAACGAGATGGCTTCGATGAACATATTAATATACTTCATGAAAAGGTGTTTGTTGGGGGTCTCCTAACAGGTCATTAAGGCAAGTCTTACGCCTTCTATAGGTCGATCCTGGTCTAAACGCATTATATGCTCCGACACAGGATAGCCCAATTGGTATTTGAAAGTAGCGTTTAACCAGTGTTGCAGCAACCACATGGGGCTAGAAAGGTTTAGGGCCTTTGAAGTGGAGTGGAGAAGCTTCAGTTTTAGTGTCGCAATCCCTAGATAATGGTAAAGAGAGGCTAGCAGAAGTTTACCTAAAGAAACTTGTCGATCTTCATGGATTTAGATTTCCATGCTTATATAGCTCTTAGCTATTTGCAGAGATCTAGAACATAACACATAATACGAGAGCTAAGGAGTTAGAAAAGCAATGTGTTCCTCGTCGAACACTTCAGCGGAGTCTTGATTGTGGTAATCTTTAATATAATTCTGGAAACTTGCACGATTGAAGGTAAAAGTGTTTTTCGTCGGAAGAGTTAGGTCGAAGGTTTCACCCAGAGGTGAGAAGCCAGTGATGGCTGTCACGTCAAAAAGGGTAGGCGTTAGCATACCACAAGGAAGTTGGGAGGTGGCTTCGAACGAACGAGATGGCTTCGAAGCAAGCAGCATACATGGGTTGATTCGATGGGCGTTCCTCAAGATTTGAATAGCGTCGAAGATAGCACCCATTTTCCATTGTTCCTGGCGTTTGCGTTGGACTTTGTTGAGCCATGCCACATACTCTTTATTACCAGGAGTGGGCATCGACCTGAAAACGTTGGCATTTGGGTCCATGAACTTCAAGTCGATAGAACCATCCTTCTCAAAGGCCGGTGGAATAGAGGGAGTAAATCCAGGGAAGTGTGTTTGAACGTTTTTGGGTTGCATTTTGGTATCCGGATACGGCCTGTGGAAAGCGATGAGTTTGTCAGCAACGACAAAGGGAATGAGCATTTGGCATTGTCAAATCTTCACTACAGCCTCGTTAGTGGATGTTGGTTGAGGAATGGGTTTTAGACTTTCTTCTTCAGTAACTTGAAAAGAAATGGAGTTGTTGCCGGTATTGAAGGTGACTAGATCCTTAACATTAATAGAAGAAACCATTGCAATGTAGGAAAGAAAAGAATGAGGAGATTATTGTTCTGAAAATTGCAAGAAAAATGCGCAAATGAAGAAGAAGAGAGAAAAATTGAAATGCAAAAAAAGTGGTATTTATAAGCAGACAAAGTGGCAACCAAGAGTCATTCGATGGGCGACAACTGTCTAATTCAGTGGTAGTGGGAAAGTTAGTAGAGGTAGTTGGAATCCCACTAACTAGGAAGCAGCTGCAAATGATAGCATTTTTTCTTTCAAAATCGTGGAGCAGAAAGGTATCATCATTGTCCAGAACATCAACAACAATTAGACATCCAGCCGAAATTTGGGAAATTCAAAATGCCAAGTTTGTCGGTCGAAATGTAGCTTAGTCGAAATTGGCCTTTGAGGGGGGAAATTTGTTAGCCAGCAAATTTCGACTATGTTGAAGAAGAAAAGTTGAAGCACGAGGGACGAAAATCACAAGGCGAAGGTCGAGAGGAGTGAATGTAGTCGAAGCGGTTCGACAATCAAGAAGGTCCTAATCCAGGTCGAAAGGAGGCGACATGGGTGAGCTTGTCGAAGTCGAAAACAAACAAGGATTGATATAATTAGTTAAGTAGAACGTGGGGAGGTTGCAAAAGACGTGGGCTTACCGGCTCAGACGTGTGGCGCATTGTGAATGGCCAACAACCATATAGCAATTATTTTTTATTACTATTTAAGTAGATTTGATTTCTAGTTCAAAGGGTGGCATTTGTAACATTGCAAAAGGAAAACACTCAAAGTATCAAGCGTCTAAGAGAAACAAGTTCATTCCTGTAAAAATGTATACTTGCTTCCACATTTATCTTCAGCAATTTAACTTATCAAGTCATTTTATTTGCTTTGTTATTTACATTTTTATCTTGCTTTTGCTCGTTTATTTCTTGGCACCTGTTTACAAGTATTTTTTACCTATTATTTCTTAATCCAAACATTTCACCAAAACACACCATATACTCGACACATTTAATTTAGGACTTTGTAGTCGGTCCTGCAAGTAAACCTCAATAGGAAGGCTAGAGATTGTTCGCGCGAAAACCACGTGCGAATAGATTGCCACCCTCTGGATCTCTGAAACATGATACAATGGATTTGAATGATGCAGTGAGATTAAGAAATCAAGTCTTTTGACTTCTTAATCAACTAATGACTGAATGAATGTCATCAAGACCAAATAAAATGCCAAAACTTATAGCTTTTCATCTAAACCCAGATGAATGCTTTTAACTGATGGAATGCACGACAAAATGGACTAATTATGCTATGTTGATGCAGGTGAGAAACTTAGGGTAAAATTTTGGGTATGACTGTTGCCCCTATTTAAACATCTTTACCTGAAGGATATGAAGAACTCATCTCTTCAAATCATGATGGTGAAGGATAGTTTAAATACCAAACATATCCAAGTTTTTCCCTTTTATGTAATAGAATGACATGCTTATGGTTATGAATGAATGAAACTTTACTATGGATGGATTTCATTGAAGGTAGACTCTTATGGGGAATAAATATTCATATTCAGCTGTTATTGGCTATAGTAGACTCCTTTAGGGATTGAGATGTCCAACTACTCCTGCTGCTCGGATCTAACACAGAGAGATCTTCGCCTTTTGCTGAAGATGAATACTTCGATCTAAACACAAGGAGATCTTCATACTGTTGGGAAATAGATGTCCGACCTAACACAAAGAGATCTAAACAACCTTCTTGAAATCTTAAAGCTCGGATCTAACACACAAAGATCTTCACATTATTGAAAATTATCAGTCTTTCGTAGTACTTGCCCTGCAAAGTACCCATGAATATATAAATCAATTCATAGTCTATTATAGGTGGGTTCACTCTTGCAGCCAATTCTCTCCAATGTTGAACATATTCCTTAAAGGATTCATTTCATTTATGTGACATATTCTGGAGTTGGGTACGATTTAGAGCCATGTCCGTGTTGTATTTGTACTTCTTTGCAAACGTATCATCCAACTCAGTCCAAGTACCTACATTTATGTGCTCCAACCGAATGTACCATTATGTAGACGCTTCGGTCAGGTTGTCTTGAAAGCAGTTAATCATGAGTTATCATCTCTGGCATATGCAACCATCTTTCTGAAATACATTTTCAAATAGATATTTGGACAGTTGAAGCCATTGTACTTCTAAAACTCTGGCACTTTAAACTTTCGTGGAAGCACCGCATCAGGAACTAGACACATTTCCATAGCACTCAAATTGGTTAAATTGTGCTCCTTCATGACTCTCATTTTCTCTGCCAAGGCACGACACATTTGCATAGCTTCGGAATCCTGAGCAGCAACGGGATTGACCACTAGAGCAGCCCTTTGATAGTTCCACATTTCATACTCATTTTGGATCTCTTCATCTGTCAGATGAGTGGGGATTTGATTGACAACATATGGCCTTTTTGAAACAAATCCATCGGCAACCCGAGAAGTATGTATATGCTAAGGCACATGAGTTCCCTCAGGAAGATGAATGAAACTAGGAGGAATACCATAATCACAGGATTGGGAACCAGAACTGAAGGTCCTGATTAAAGAGTAGGCCCTTGAACAGGAGCATCAATTCTTTCAGCAACGGCAACACGAGCCTCATCCTCTCTTCTAGCCATATTTTGTATAATTTCAAAGATCTGATCGATTTTGCTTTAGACGGAGTCGATTTCCCCTCTGATAGCAACTTGTTCTTCCTGAATTATATCCATGATTCTTCTTGTATTGGAGCGAGTAACGTGCGTATGTCGAGGAATCAACTTGAATTATTTGGAGATGATGGGAGATGAAATGAGTTTTATTTTTAGGAATGAAATTCATGATGCGCATTTAGTGCATGTGAATGCATAATTTTATTTTTTATATGAAAAAATGAAATATCGTGCCACGTATAGATGCAATGAAATGTCATGTGCAGGTAACGGTATGGGGTAACACTAGTAATAACAAAGCAACCTAATTTAGGTAGGCATCCTACATCAGGGTAGTTCTAAGCTTTGTGTACCCATGAAACCCACTCACCAGGTTATCTCTAAAAGTTTGGATAAAAGGGTTCCTAGAGTCATGCACCTTAATCAGAATTTCTTCATGCAATAGGCGAACTATTTTATGACTGTTTAATGAAAAATATCTACTCTAGGTGGAGTCTTTTCATTTATCATACAAGGTGTGCTCCTTGGGGATCAATACTACACAACCACCATAGATGGATCAGGTTCTAAAAAGTTCCTTAGAGTTATTGATCTTAATCAAAGTTCTGCCATGCAATGGGCGAACTGTTTTATGATCGACTCGACATAAAAGATCTACTACAAGTGGGGTCTGCGTGTTAGCCATACAAGGTGTGCTCTTTAGGGACTAACACTACACAACCAACTCCTAACTTATGTTTATTCTCTTGTTTTTTCAAAACCTCGGGAAGAGAGCTTCACTCAAGTAACCAATCCGCAATACCCACACATGAATATATACACATATATAAAATGCGATAAAGAAACAATAAAGGAAACAATACATCCAAAGAAGAAGAAACAAATAAAGCTAACACATAAATAAAAATGCTACCCAAATGTCGCACCTCGAAAAATGCGATCCCTCGCGATGGACGCGGAAATATGTTGTTCGAAACAGAGTCGCCACCGAACTTTATTCATTCCAATGAAGGAATAGGAAAATATCGAGAAAACCTTTAATAAAATGGAATAATGGTCGTTACAACCATATTCGGGTTCGAGAGTCGATTACTCAAGGGGAAGGTATTAGCACCCCTTACGTCCGTTGTACTCAACGGGAACCTTTTAGTCTAATTTTCTATTTGAATGTTAGTTGACTGTTATTCGCTTTCTTCGAGTAATTAGAATTGATGATAGATATGGATGAAGACCTCAGAAGGAGAAAGGGGAGGTTTTTTATTAGTGTGCTCGCGAAGATACAGCAATCTCCTGCCTACGTATCCTTATGGTGCAATAAGGAAATCAAAGCATTCGTAGTTCAGGCACTACGAATAATTGGTGTGTTTTGTTTTGTGAACAACTGTGAAGGTAGGCATTCTAAAGGCTAAAAGTTGGCTTGTCTACTCTCAGTGGAGGCTCTAGCACTAGTTTTTCGTGCGCATTAGAAAGGATTAACAGTGTTCTTTTTTAAAAGAGTTTTGGTCACGCGGGGGTGACAAGTTGAATTGATATGTTTGGGTGTTTTATTTGATTGGTTTCGATCGCGCGGGGGCGAGAAATTTGGTTTGATGTGTTAAGGTGTTTTGAAGAACGACGAAAGATTAAGCAATGTGGTGCACACCAATCGTTCAATTCTTTCGAGGAATAATAAGGCGACCACCTTCTACTCCCTTTTTCATTCGAATTATTGTCGAAAGTTTGTTTGAGGATGTCGAATATGCACGGTAGTGAGGCGTACGCCTCCCACTTGCTTATTCAAGGAATAATAAGGCGTGCGCCATTCATTCCTTTGTCCAAGTTTATTTAGCGTGTTTTAATCGGAAGTCGATAATTTGAGCAATATGGTGAGCGCCAATTATTCAATTATTCGAGAAACGGTGAGGCGAACGCCTCCCATTCTTTTATCATCTGAGACGTACTTTATAAAAATAAAGTTTTTTCTTAGAAGTTATATTCGATAGGAAAGTAATTTTGAATTTGTATGGTTAAGGTTTTAATCGGATGCCAAGAATTCAAGCAATATGACGTACGCCAATCGTTCGAGTAATTAAGAAATAGTGAAGCGGAAGCTTCCTATATCCTTTTTCATCCCAAGTTTAAATTTTAAAAATAATTGTTGATTAGAAATTATATTTGATTTAGGAGAAGTGATTTAAAATTGTAAGATTGCGGTTTTAATCGAATGACAAGGATTCGAGCAATATGGCGTGCGCCAATCATTCGAGCTCTTGAGAAATAGTGAAGCGAACGCTTACTATGTTCTTTTTCATCCAAAGTTCTAAATTATTAAAATACAATTTTTTAGAAATTATATCGGTTTGAATGATAATTTGAAATCGAATTTATAGAAATAATCGGGTTTATATGGGAATACTTGGTGTATCAATCATCTACTCGATTTAATTATAATCGAATAGGTCACATTATAAGGAAGCCCAAGAGTAAGCTACGTGAGTTTGATGGCGATGCCTAAAAGCAATCGACTTACAAATGGGTTTTCGAAAGTGGGCTTGATGTTAAATCAAGAATTGTGTGATTTTTCTAAAATGGTTTAACCATGGTTTTGAATCGATGATGAAATTGAATGAAATTGAATTTGTTTGAAATGATTATGAATTGATGATGAGATAAGTCGGTCCATTTATTTTATTAACAAAATTAATTGATTAAAGTTTGATTAAATTGATTAATTAAGTTAAATAAAATTAATTATCCAAATTATTTGATTAAAAATTAATATAATCAAATAGTTAAGTTAATTAAGAGTAGTTAACAAGATTATCTAATTAATCAAATCTTAATTAATTAATTAATTGAAAGAAGAAGAAAAATAAAATATATAAATGACAATATTGAATTTAACAATCGATTTGGATCGGCCACCATATGCTCATAAACCGGTTTGTGCGAAACGACAACATGACCAATGTCATTCGCAATATCCAAATGCGGCAAAATTTTCTATTAATTTATTTAACTTTTGGCGGCATAACGACATGTAATTGTCGAATCCGTAGGTAGAAAAGATTTGATTTAACATAATGGAATCAAACAACAACACTAGTATAACATTTGCAATGCTCCAAGTTGGTGTAGAATGTATAAAGGACAATAATGATGTGAAAACAATAATGCACAAACTAACCAAAAATAGGCCTATGTGCTAATTTACGGTAACTCTAATAAATGGATAATAAATAACAATATTCGAACCACCTATCTCAATAAAATAATAAATCAGGTGGACTTTTCAACCTTTCATGCCTTGACGGACGGAATTCACGCCGAAACACCACAACCGTAACACTTTTATTTCATTGTTCATAAAATCGTTCTAATGAAAACCAGAAAAACATAAATAATTTCTACTGGATGAAAACTCGAAATCTATTATCAAACCACTATGAAAATATTTACTGAATAATAATCAAACCAAGTTCTACAATGAATTACTCGCACAAATGAATTGCAGCTCAATAATACCGAAAATCATTTGGTTAGGATCATATCACATAATCACAATAAACGTTGTTATCATATCTACACAGCCAGACTTTTTATCGCAACATGATTTAGAACTTAGAGTTTAATAAAAGTGTTAAGATTACCCTATCACAGAACACGGTGCGACAACGGTAACAATGACTCAAAAATCAAACTGGCGCCTGCGGTATTCCAATTGCGAAATGGATTGAAAACTCAGCTTATCCAAAACATCTTGCGAACGCAAAGGAAACGGAGGAAGTGTTTGTTGTGCTCCGCGGTGATAAATCAGAGGTAGGATGCGGAGACAGTGAGGGCTTTGCTTAAGAGGTTTATGATCTAGTGGCGGCCAGGGGTTGCGATTTGGGGGGTGGTGTTGAAGAAGGAATGGTTTTGAGTTGTTGGAGGAAAGCGATGTGTGAGCGGGTATTTTGGCGGTTGGAGAGACGAAGAAGGTGGAGGGATTTCGCGTTTGACGAACATGTCGATGGAGTTTGTCGAATTGTTACGATGATGAAGGTGGAGTGAAGCGAACGAAGGGAGAGTTAGAGATTTGGTTGAGACAGCGGATGAGAATGACGGAGCGATGGAAGGCGAAAATCGCGGCGGAGAGAGATTTGTGGTGTGAGGGAAGCGAAAAGATGGTGATTGCTTAGACGGAAGAGTCGTCGGTGGTGGATGGTTTGGACGGAGGTGGTTGTTCACGGCGGATGAGGGTTGAAGGTGACAAAGTTGTGACGGTGATGGAGGTGGTGAGTGGTGGTGCCGGCGGTGTAAGGATTGTGGATCTGGAAAGAAGAAGATGATTTTCTCTTCTTTCCTTTTCTTGTTTTTTTCGTTACTCAGAGAGAGAGATCAAGTTGAGAGAGAGACTCTCGTGAGTGAGTGTGATTGGGTGTGATTGGGTGATGGGAATCGTGAGAGGGAGTGAGGAGAGGGAGACGCGTGGGTAGGTAGATAATAAATGAGTGGAGAGTGAGGTGGAGAGAGAAGAGATGAGGAGTGGTATCAGGTTAGTGTTTTTGTGTGTGAGGTAGCGAGTGAGAGGCCGTTAGAGAGTGGGTACCAGTTGTTGTTTTCTCTTTTTTTATTTTTTATTTATTTACAGTTTGAGAGAGATAAAGTGAGTGGATTGGTAGTGAGCTGTATAAGCGTGAGAGTCGTGCCAGCTGACCTTTTTTTATAAGGATCCAATGTACAAAATATTTTTTTTTTGAAATTAACCCTTATTAAATAAAACGTGGTCTTCATAAATTTATAAACAATATTTTAAATTAATAAATTCTAATTACTTTAGTCAAATGATTAAAACAAGAAAAATAGTGACCGATTATAAATAGAAGCCGGATATAAATTTGCTTGAAAAATTAAATCGGACACACTAAAATGATCAGCACAAAATATACTTATTGGAAAAATACAGCATTTCTTTTAATTTTGAAATAAATTTTCACCGATTAAAAGGCTCAGGGGGGTCAAAACGCAGCTGAAACAGTCGCTGAAAAATCTGACAAGCACATCAGGTTAAACTACGTGAACCATAGATTAATAATATTGGTGTCTGCAATTTTAATTTTGAAACTTTTTACCCGCTGATTTTTGCACGTTCTTGAGAAATGATTTAACCGATTTGTCTGTTTTCTCAATAAATTTATCCCGACTGATATTTCAGGTATTATTCATGATGAAATGCATGTCATGTTGTGCATATGATGCAAATTGAAAAATGAAATTAAACTTATGAAAATTTAAAAATGCCTGGACAAAACTGGGGTATGACACCAAAGTAAGGTGGACCTTCTTAAGAATATTCCCCAGTAGAGTTACCAGCTATCGTGGCGCAAAAAATACCTGAGCGTAAGGAACGCTCGAAATATAAACAAAACAGAGTCGCCACTGAACTTTATTTATTCCCAAAGAGGGAAAGGAAAAATATCGATAAAACCCACATAAAACAAAAATAAATGGTCATCGCAACCAAATCGGGTTTGGGAGTCGGTTATGCAATGAGAATGTATTAGCACCCCTCGTATTCGTTGTACTCAACGGAACCATTTAGTTAGTTTTGTGCAAGAGTGTTAGTGTGATATTGTTTGAGATCTTCTACTTATCGAGTGAGAAAAGAGAAAGAAGAATTTTTTTTATTAAAGGGGTGCCTGATAAGATTTCTCGGTCCTGCTCCTACGTATCTCCAAACGTTATGGAGAACTCAAGGCTATATAGTTCTACTTAGAAAGAACTATTAGATTGATTTCTTTTAGGGAGTGATACTTAGATCACATTTGAGCGGTTAAACCTTTACTTGATGCTCTCTCATGGAGGTTGACGTCTTTGTTTGTTTCACGTCGAAATGGATTAAGCATACTCACTTCAAAAAAATGGTTTTCGAAGTTGCACAAGTGCGGAAAATGAGTTTGATTGGTTAAGTTGTTTTTATCATAAAGATTGGATTTTTCCGTAAGGTGAGTAAACATTTGAGAAGAGGTGTGAACCAAGTGCACGTTTAGTAGTGGTATGCATGGATATGGTCTCATTGTCCCCTTATTCCAAGTTTTTTTAATGTGTTTTTAATTTAAAAGACTAATAATCATTTTGTATCTGTTGTGTTCCGAACGCTCGACCATCAAGGGGTCTGAAGAGATGTGCACCTCTTGGTCATTTTTCTTTCAATTTAATTATGAAAAATGTTTTGCATCAACGACTTGATGTTGGATCAAGCGTTGTAAGTTGATTATAAAAAGAGTTTGGATATGGCGGGGGAGATACTCGATGTTGAATTCATTTGGATTTTATTTGGTAAAAATACTCGATGTTGGATCGAGTGTTTATTTTTTTTTCTTTTCTGAAACTGGTTGATTTTAATTTTTAGTTAATAATTAACTAATGCAATAAAAATAAATGAATTTTGTAAACTTATTACACATTACAGGGATGGGGGTACAATTTGTTGAATGAGTATATAGTACAATAATTAACAATACAAGCTTAAAAGGCAATACTAAATAAAAAAAGTATCTTTGTAAGAAGGCCCAAGAGAAAGCCCATGGACCCGAAGTAAAAATCAGAAACTTTAACTACATAATTTAGCGCTATATTAAGCAATCGTAAAGATATTCATGTAGGAATCACCCTATCTGAGGCCGGTCAATAAAACTCTATGTGTTTAAACAATTTCTGAAGTTAAATTGAATTTTTAACTCTGAAATTGCATCGCATATGTGAAAACCCGATGATTTAAGTGACAAAAAGAAAATTAAAATTAAACTAAAAGAATTTAGCGGTATGTTAAGAAATCATAAAATGATTCATGTAGGAATCACGCTATCTGAGGTCGGTCAAAAAAACTTTATGCGTTTAAGCAGTTTCTGAAGTTAAATTAAATTTTTAACTCCGGAACTACAACGCATCTTTGAAAAACCAATGAGACAATTAAATCATTTTTTTCTAATTAACTATTAAAACTCATTAATAAAATTAAAATGAATAATTAATTAATTAAATCAATAATCATCAAATCAAAAATTAAAAATAGGCAAGGGTGCAAATATGATATAAGGATGAAATAACACATAAAAACTAAATCCCATTAAAAACAAACAAAAAAACAAAAGAATTAAAAGAAATAAAATAAAAAAATTAGTAAACTTAAAAAATAAAAAGTGAAACAAAAAACAAGCCCAAGTGGGATGGTTTGATTACATGGAGACAGAGAGGGGGATTTTTTTTTAACTCCAAAAGTCAACCCACAAATTCCTCCAACCGTGCTTGGACATGTGGCAGGGGAAATAGGAAATAATTAATAAATAAATAAACTATTCTTCTCTCCCGATCTCATGCTTTGTTACTATCGAAAACTCACACAAACCAATAAATCTCCATTAAAACTATCACAAACAACAACAATACTAAAAATAAAATGAACAGTGGAGAAATACATGAAAAGAGATGGGTATTGCAACAATCATTGTGGCGTTCGATTTTTGTTGGTCTCACGATGGAGCTTAAGTGTGAGTAGGGTTGTTCATGGTGGTTAAAACGTGTGGTTTTGTTATGGTTGTTATGGTGTTGTTGGAGTGGCATGTTTGATGGGGGTTTTATGGAAGTTGTTGGGTTGTTGAAGCATGAAGGTTTTTCTGGTTGTAGAAACAGTGTTGGAGGGGGTTATGTGGGGTGGTTCGGTCATGAGTTTTTTTTTGTGAGGAAAAAGAGGAGTTGTGGATGGTGTCAGTTTGTGGTGGTGGTTGTGGTGCGAGTTAAGGTTGGAGGAGATGCTGAAAGGGAGGCTTGGGGTTGTTTATGGAGTTTGAAGATGTTGCTTGGATGATGTTAAGTGATGAAGAGTTTGAAGGATGGTGATATGTGTTATCGTGAGGATGAAGAATGAGTGAGATGATGATGATCAATGGTTTTGAGAGAGAGAATAATAAGTTGAAGAGTGAAGATGTGTGTATGATAAAGAAGATGTTATAGATGGTTTTGCATGAGTTTTTTTTTTATCTTTATCACTTTCCATTTTTTGAGATCAAAAGTGAGAGCCTAGAGGGGGAAGGTGAGGTTTTCTATTATGAAAAAGGAGTGGAAGAAGTGAGTTTGATTGAAGAGATTGTGGGTGAGTTGATGATGAAGTTGGGCGAGAGAGTAGAGGAGACAAAAAAAGAGTTACTTTGTGTTTTTGTTTATGTGTGTAAAATGGAAATATGAGGGAATCTATGAAATGAGAGGTTGTAAGTTTCTTAACACTATGTATGAAATATTTTCCTCCTCTTTTTCTTTATATTTTTTATTGTAAGTTAATGAGAGAGAGGGACACGTGATTGCAGGGTAAAATATGAGGAAACAAAAAAAAATGCCAAAAAATCCTCCTCTCCCTTGGCGCCACGTGGTTGCCATGAAGTGGGGAGGAGATATTTGATTTTCTCTAATTTTTTTCATTCTCTTTAATTAAAACTTGATAAAAAAATGCTAAAATTAAAAGTTTATTAATTAAAATAAAATAAATACACAAAATAAAATCGAATTTAAAAACATAAATAATTCTAATTAATTCTACTGATCAATTTGGCAAAAACACAAAAATAATCAGATAAAAAATAGATAAAAATAAAACGTAAAAGCGCTCGAAAAATAAACTTAATGCATCACCATGACCAGCGCAAAGAACCTTTTCAGAAATATATAGATTTTGAAATAAAAATCGATCGATTAAAAGGCTCTGGCTGATTGAAACACGACCGAAAAAGTAGCTAAAAAATTAAAACAAGCATGTCATATCAAACTACGCGAAATGTAGATTAATAAAACTGATGTCTGCAAGCTCGATCTTTATATTTTTTCTCCTGCTAATTCGATGTACATTTGAAAATTGACTCAACTGGTCTGTCTATAGATCCGAAAAATTATTTCGAGCGACATTTCAAGCACCATGCAGAATGAAATGCATGTTGTGATGAATATAAAATGTAGATGTCTTGTGAACTCCTTTGATTACTAATCAAACAATCGTGAATAGACAATCAGATGCAAATGATGAAGGAAAATTGTGATCCAAAACGCAGCGGAAATTAATTTTTTTTCTTTAGTGATCCTTACTAATGGGCATGATCAATGATAGAAATCGTTATCTCTTGTGGCGATTGAAACCTTTGATGAAGATCTAAGGAGTGATCACGAGCATTGAATGGTGACAACGCCTCTACTCATTCCACACGAACAGATTCCTTCAGTCTCAGTGCTAGCTGCTACGAATGAAGGCTTTGAGTGAGAGAGAGAGAGAGAGAGAGAGAGAGAGAGAGAAAATTTCATCAAATAAAATGCTTCTACACAAGGTATCTATTTATAGAACCACTTATGTGGGCTGCAAGCTAAAAAGCCCACTTAAGTGTATGTGGCCCATATCTTATGGTATATCGAAAATCACTTAAGCGCATGGTACCTTACCATATTTCGTATTCTACTTAAGTGCACCGTACCTTATGATGTTCTATAATTCACTTAAGTGCAATGTACCTTATGGTGTTCCTTATTTACTCTATCACTCATTAATCTATCCTAATATGTGTGACCCTGTAGGTTTTCATGATAGTGGCGATTATATTAAATCACGTATTTAACATAATAAACAGTGAGTGGTATCTAGCAACACTTCACTGCTACCCAAGACACGAAAATGTCATGTGATCTGACAAATCCCTTTTTGTGATAATATGTATGTGTATAATTACCCTTTTGCCCTTATGTTTATATTGAACACAAGGCATAGATCGTGTCATCCTTGTCCAGTTCAATATTGGGACCTTAAACATTTATCCTATTATGCAGGATGGGAAAATTCCATCTAGGTCACTCATGTCTCTCAGCATGCTTCATGGAGTATCTATCAACTGTCTTTATGGTCATTGTAGCGGGGTATTCGTTACCATTAGAGATATTGACTAAATCTAAGGTAAATCATACAAGTCGAGTCGCCACCGCACTTCTATTTATCCAAAGGAATGGTTAGAAAGCGAACAAAAACCTAAAAGTTTTATCGAATCAAAAACTAGTAAAAATGTCAGAGATCTGGGTAAGGGGGTTGGTTATGCAATGGGAAGGTGTTAGGCACCCAAAACATCCTAGGTACTCCTAGGGAGCCCTTTTCACATTTGTTGTAAGGTTGGTATTTTGTGAAAATTTGTTTGTGCAAACATGATTGAAGAGATGAGAAGAGAATATACAAGTTATTTACATTTTGTGTTTGGATGGATAAACCCATTGCCTACGTACCATCTTCTTAAAAAAGATTAGGATCAAAACCTCGTAGTTCGGGGTAAAAATCTCAAAATGAGTTGGTGAATTGATTGGTCCAAAATCCTTAAGGTCTTTTGTTATCCAAGGGAGAAAACTCAACCTAAAACCACAAATCCACCATGTGAGGATAGCTTCAACATGCTAGTGAGGGGTTAACCCTATAATAAGCATGGAAGACTTATTGTCCATCACTAAGGATATAGGTGAGCATTACATCTACCTCAAGGATAACTCAAACCTAATAGCTAAAGGTTATGAAAAATTTGATTAAGAAGGTGGCCATTGAAACCACAAAAAGACATTTGAATGGGTTGTATTTACCAATGAAAAGTATGTACAAAATGGTCAAAGTTGACTTAGGAGTTCAATTCAAAATAAGTATTAAGAAAAGAAAGTTTGAAAATCAAAAGCATAAGGCTTAGGTTTCTAATGTTTGAAAATAATTGTTAAATGTTTGCACAAAAGTTTTGGCTTGGGTTAGAGTGGAGAGAAGAAGAAGAATGGCTAAAGTCCTAAACATACAAGAGGTAAGGGACAAGAAGCAAAACCACACATGGAGTTCCTTTCTTGAGATCATATTGATGATCCAAGTAGCTCCCATCCTTTGGAATAAGCAATCACATAAGCATAAACTCAAGCAATCAACAATCAAATGAACCCTTGGAAAGCTTCTCAATGCATCTTGGATCTCTCTCTCTCTTGGAAGCTCATGGTAATGGTTCCTCAATTTGGCTCAATGTTGAAATCCCTAGCACAAAACACACACATCAAAAAGTTCTTGGACTGATACATGTACCGAATGCTCATACGGGAAAGTCGACTCCTGGGTCTGGAACGAAGTCTCCGATAAATCCTTTCTTTCTCGTCCACTCAGGGGGGTGCGGACACACCTGCGCGGATTACAGGTGACGGTTACAAGAATGGCGGGGAAGTTAACAGTACCCGACATTATAAAAACAAAATGAGGAATGGACAAGAGGAGTTTAGAAGTTGGTCCTTTCAAAGTCATCTTCAATATTAAGCATTCTAAAGACCTAATGCCTAGTTGCTCTTTGACTCCAAATTTGCATAGGGAAAGTCCTAAAGTCTAAGTCCATTTGTCCATTTCTTTGCATTTGGTCTACAATAATCAAAACAAAACACAAGCACAATAGTATATACACAATTATGTGCTCAAGTGAGCAAAAGGCAAATTGCATTAACATAAACATGTGCCCAAGTGAGCAAAGGAAAAAGCAAATGAATAATATGTACAAGAATAGTAAATTGCATAAATGTAAAGTGCAAAAAGTAAATGTTAATGGTTAATGATTAGTGTTAGTAGTTAGTGTGCCATAAGGCAAATTTAGCGCTATGTTAAGCAATCGTAATTGGACTTATATAGAAGTCACAACTATCTGAGGCCGGTCAATAATAATGTAGGCAACAAACACAAGTTAGAAGTCTTGATTAGTGAACCAAGTTCCAACAACTTGCCATGCCAAAAGAAAAAAAGAGAATTGATCTTGTATTGGTTTAAGTCCTTTGCATGGTTTAGGAAATAACCTATCCTTAATGCAAAGCCATTCATTTGATCAATTGATCAAGATGAATTAGATTTGAATCAAGGAAGATTAAGTCTCCCTAATCAATGCTAACTTATCAACCTTCAACTCATTGATCAAAAAGAAAAAAAAAAGAAGGAGATGAACAATGGAAAAGGAAAATGGAAAGAATAAAATGCATTAAATGAAATGGAATGTACCAATCAACAAGTGTTGACCAATGACATTGAGGATCATGGTCAAACAATCAAAAACAGAAGTGAGTTGAAGATTGGAGGTCAAGAAATGAACAAAATATTTTTTGGCATTTTTAATATTTAAAATAAACTTGAATTAAAATATTAAAGAAAGGTCAAACTTCAAAATCACTTCAAATCAACTTTGAAAGGTCCAAGTGATTTATCCCAAGTTCAACAAGGTCAAACAAAGTTTGACAAAAAATTTCAGCATTTTTAAAAGTCAGAAACTATTTTTAATCAATTAAAAATGAATAAAAATAACCTAATTGAACTAAAATCTCAAATAAATCTCAAATCAATTAAAAAATTGATGAGAATATTTTTCATAGATCCATCATCATTCAAATAGGTTAGGAAAATATTTTTGTATTTTTTGAATATTAAAAACTATTTAAAATGAATTAAAAATAACCAGAAAAGAGAAAATTCACAAAAAATATCAAATGATGAAATAAAAAATATTAAAAATCATTTTTAGAAACTAGGATTTAAATGGAGAAGAATGCAATTGGTCCCATATTTTTTGGATTAAAAATGAAGAAGTTATGAATTTTTGAAATAAAAAGGAATTAAAGAAAATAAAATGGAAATTAGAAAAATCAGAAAAAAAGGAGAGGCGTCTGATCAAGCCTCATTAATTGACGTGGCTGATCAGACGAATGTGAGAAGCGCGCGCACGAAGGTCCCTGGTCAACTGAGAAACACAATGCATTAAATAAAGTCATAAGATCCAATGGCCACGATATAAACTGGAAAATGAATCCAACGGCTCAGGATTGATCTAGCAATGAGACGGTGGCCAGCGCCACTGTCTTCTCCGGTGGGCTTGCATTTTCCGGCCAAGGTTACAGGTTCTAAAAACTTGATGAAAACAAGCGATCCTCATATCATTGGAAAGCTGGGGTGATGTACATCACCCCTGTACCATTGGATTCTCCTCTAGATCCTCATAGAGAGAGAAATCAGAGAGAGAAAATCATGGTGTTCATGTTGAACTTCATGGATTTACAAAATTAAGGTCACACACAAGTTGCCTCTATTGAGAGGACTTCAGCTAAGCAAAAGGACACAAGAAACAAGCTATAAATGAAGAGTTTCGAAGCAGATAAGTTCTGATATCCACCTTTGAAATGTAGATCTTGAGAGCACGATTCTCCTCAACTAATGCTTGTAGCAGGATCTAGTGATGAAGATGAAGCAAGGCCAAGGAATTATAGGTCCGAAAATCAACCAAGGTAGTCGAAATTCAGATCTGAATTTTTAAGAAGAAAGTGAAAATTCCTTTGAGTGTGGTTATGGATTTCAATCTTGCAGCATTTCAGGCGCCTTCAGGTTGAGATTTGAAGTGAGCAATGCCTTCTATTTATAGATGGAGCTGATGCAAAGTCATGAGGAATTCATGTGCATGAGAATTGGGTCCTCCATGCATGGGCTTGTACAGGCGCATGTGAGGCCCAAAACCTGGTGCAAATGAATGCTGAGCTTGTTTGGGGAAGGTTTGGACGTGTGGTTTGCTAGGCAATGGCTTGTGTAATGAGTTTCAACATGTTATGCATAAATGAACCTAAAACTTCACCTCTTCGAAAATGCCACTTGAAAAATTGAAACATAGGCATGTGGGTAATGGTTGGAAAGGTGTTGACATAAGTAACAAATGTTATGTTGGACCAAAACTCATTTGGAGTGTGGAAATTTATGAAAACAGGCCATGAAGTTCATAGTGCAAAACATGCCTTTGAGAATTTTGCCAAATTGGTCCAACTTCAAGCCCTTCTGTTTTAATGATGCAAGCCTCAAATGGAAAAACTTCCAACATCAAAGTTGTAGGTATTTTCAATACAATCAAAATGGACTTAAATTTTGCATCATTTGGATTTTTGATGAAGGAGTTATGGTCACTTGAAGTTGGACTTTTTTGCCTTTCAATGCATTTGGTCCAAAGTGGCCTATAATGTTTTGCATTATCACATGTATTTCTTTTGAGATTTTGAAATTTTGTTCAACATAACATTTGAATTAGACATCTTAAGCTTTCCAATTCATTTTATCCCACCTCAAAATCATAAAAAAATAATGAGTTATGTTC
Source organism: Lathyrus oleraceus (assembly GCF_024323335.1). NCBI lineage: Eukaryota > Viridiplantae > Streptophyta > Magnoliopsida > Fabales > Fabaceae > Lathyrus > Lathyrus oleraceus. The sequence goes on from NC_066585.1 coordinate 77,297,116, forward strand.
CTGGGAAGTTGACCCAAAATTAGGGTTTCAGTCAAAATGACCTATAATGTCTTGGAATGGGAGATGACCTTCCAAGCTTCAAATCAATTTTTGATGAACATGAAACTTTTTCATATTGTCCTTAATAACATTTTTTCTTTTGGGATTATCTCCATTTGACCAACCCATAAAAAGTTAGGTCTCAGTGCATTTCAAAATAGTCAGATGAATTGACTGATCAACTTCTCAAACCCACAACTCATATCTTGATGAATTGATGATTGAGGACACTCAAATAAATTCAAATATGCATGAAATGATGAATTAAATAACTTCCCTTGATTGTATTTGATCATGGGCTGAGATTGCTTCATGGGCAAGGCACACTTGATACATAGATGAATTAGGGTTTCCTTTGGAGACAAACCTCAAACCCTTTGACTTGCTTTGATCAAAATGATGAATTAAGATACTTGGGAGGCATATTTTATGGATGAGAGATTTGGGAACCATTACCATGCTTGTTTTCGTCTTCTCTTGACCATATCTTTGCACAAAGGATCTCCTTGAAGCTCTTGACCTTGTGATTTCTCAAGCTACAAAAAAAAAATGTTAGTGACATATTTTTTGTGCTTTTGGTTAGTGAGAAAAGCAATAATATACAATTCAAGCATACTTGGTGATCTCAAACCACTCACAATAGGTCCCACCCAAAGGTAAGGGGAACCAAGATGCTTATGATCCTTGAGGCTTTGCAAATGCAATGTTATGATGCCATGAGGGATCTTAGGGACAAAATTGGGGTCGTACAGTCATCCATGGTCCATACTGTCAATAGAAAAAAGATTCAAAATACAAAAATGTAAAGGGGACTTCATTTTACTTCATCAACATTGGCCCACAGTTTCCACACGAGCATGCCCCTCATCATCATCTCATGATTCCTCATACCATCACCATCATCTTTTGCATTCATCAACATGTGCACACAACCACACCCTGCATCACACATGAACAAAAAAATAAGTATCAAAACAAATGAAAAGGAACGCAAGTCTCTTAGCAGCAATTCAATTTCATCATCATATCATAACACATCCAACACTATAGCATACATACATAACTTGAATTGAAATGAAATAACAAAAATAATCAAACAAACTTCAATCGCTTATCCATCAAATACAACACTAACATCATACATGTTTAACATCATGCATCATTTTAATTAAAAAGAATTACACAAAAAGCAAACCAAAAAAAAAAACTTGGAAACAATTCAAGTAGTGAAATGCATGAGCAAGCATACCATCAATCTCTATGAACTAGAATTATCACCCATCATCAACAAACAGATTTCACAACTCTTAATCCCAATTCATTGCAACCATTCAATTTTCAAGTTCACACGGATTGATACATAATTCTCCCTCCAAATTGATATAACTAACTCTCATTTCCCTCTTCTTTATCACCAATCTTACACTCATCTCTCCCTATAAAGGAGCTCACTTCTCACTCTTTCAACACATACGACGAACCCTAAACCCTTGCTAAAATTCACTACACGCTTCACTAAAGCTCCCTCTCAAGGAGGTTACTCAAGTTCATCGTTTGAACTTGAGCTAACCGGAGCTCAGACCACTACACTCATACTCGCCGGAGCTAAAGCATATAGAGAAAGAAGGAGTAGAAGGGGAAAAAAGAAACAAAAGCAAGCACATAAAAAGATTTAAGAAGAACTCACTTGAGGTTGGTGACAATCGGAGTTTCTCGTCGGAGTTTCAAGCTCCGGCGAGGCTCTATCTTCTATTTCTTTTCAAATTCATACCTACGCGTAGTTGTTGCATGCTTAGATGCTTGTTACCCATTATTAATTATTGCTTTCATAAGGTTTTGATGTGAAAATTTTGGTTTTAGGGTTTTGAATTTTTTGGTTCGGACTACATTTGTTTGATGTTGTTAAGCTAAGTTGAGTTTAAATTTGTGTTTATGATGGTGTTTTAGGTTAGGGTAGTGTTTGGTGTTTTTATATTTGAGTAGTTTTGGGTTGAATTTGGGTGTGGGGATGATGAACACCATATGGTGTTCATCATGTTCTTGCTTCCATGGTTGTGTTTGATCCAACATAGTGAGGAGGGAGAGGCTAATAGGTGTTAATATGGTGGTATATGAATGAGAGATAAGATCTGATTCATATGAGAGAGAGAGAGTGAAAGTGGGAGAATGAGTTCCCACGTGAGGGTCACCCTCTCAAAACTCTCTCCGATCTCGTCCCTTGGCCAACACGTGGTCACATGTGGCCAACAGTCAAGCCACTTGACTGATTGACTTCCCTTTTGTTGACCATTCCTATCTGTGGATGCCCTTTTGCTTTACCATGCACCTCTTCTAACCCACCCTATGATCAGGATGTAATCTGATCTTATGGCTGAGGTTGAACAAACATCAGTTGACTCCCTTAAAGCCCTTTGACTTGTGCGCTTGGACCAACCATTGGGCCCAATTGCTTCACCACCACCCCCCTTTTGGCCCATGGTGATTTCAGTTTTGTTTTTTATTATTGTTATTATTTTCTTTTGTGAATTGGGCCTTTTGTTTTACTTTTATTAGTATCATTCCATTATTTTCTTACACCCTCACCATTATATCATTTTCCTTTTATTTATTTATTTATTTATTTATTTATTTATTTTCTTAATTGCTTTAATTAATTAAATAAATAAATAATAAAAAATAATGCTTTCAATAAGAAAACCCTTGATTCAACGTCAAGTAGTATTTTTTCACAAAACTCATTTGTTTTCGATTAATTTAGAATTAAAGCAAATCAAACCTCGATCCACTTTGAGTACTTTTTTTAATCAAATAAAAGTACTCTATCATATCAAACCTTTTCAAATTTAATCGTTAATTTTAAATCTTTTATCTCAATAAAGAACAGTTGAAAAGGAATGAAGGATGTACATCCTTCCGTTCCCCGAATAAATGAGTGATTGGCGCACGCCATATTGCTAGAACTTTTGTCTTCCGATTAAAATACTCTAACCCAAACTTAGGTGTAAAAGGAATAGGGGATGTATGATGACTTCTCAGCAAGTGTATTGATAGTGTAACAGTAATAAAAATATCGAATCCACATGGATTGCTTTTTAACAAGACAAAATATGCGCAATGTATAGAAAAGAGTAAAAAGACGTGGTTTCGAGTTTGCAATGTGAAAAGTAAATAAGCGTTTAAACAAAATTACGAAAGCAGTCATGTTGTGTTTAGAATCCCTTATTTCTCTATTGTTGATGTTTGATGCCTTATATGAATGACCTTATCAGTATAACCCCACAACGAATTAACAAATCCACTATAACCGATCCCTCGCGAAAAACTCACTAATCACTACTTGGAGCTTCCAATCCATAGTCCACCATCGTAAACAGGATTAGGCGATGTACAAAATGTTAATTCCCTATGCCACTACACGGGGTCTCCTATTCCTATTTAACCAGCATAAGTACAACAATTTCCCTAGGTCTAACACATATACTAATGGTCAGTATTCCCTATGTGCCCACAATCAATTTAAAAGAGTATCTCACATAAAAAGAATTAATAACAATAAGCAACTGAGTAAGATTATAGATCAAAAGGTTCCTACAAAGTCAAATCAACATATTACCCAACAATATTGGAATACTTTCATCATAACACAACCTAACCTAGACGAGCTTAGCTACTCATAATTCATATTACAGTACCAAAACAATAGATGAAAATAGAATGTGAATTCCCTTGAAGAATGGCCTCCAATGGCTCTAAATGCCCTAAAATTCACTCTTGATGTTGCAAAAGTCGTGCTTCACTCTTCATAATTCGTAACCTTTATCAAATTGAATAATTTCCCCTTAAAAAGAACTCAGAATGGGTCAGACGTGTCAGAAAAATCCTAGAAAAAGGAGCCATGTGTGTGATGACTTGTATCGCATGCGTGATGCAGTCTTTATGGCACTATTGTGCGCATGATGTTTCATGATGGTGTGCGTGATTTTTGCCAAAGTTGCACTCTTTTGCTTTCATTTTCACCCAAATTTTCACTAAGTCCAATTTCTTCACACTTATTTGAAGCATCTTGTAAACACAAAAACTTGGTATTCTAACTTTGAATGTATTCCTCAAGCGACCTGGTTGGTCAGGTTTTTGAGAAGTCAGTGATATGTAGTCATTGAGGATTAAATCTTCTTAAGCGACCAGGTTGGTCAGGATCTTAAGGAGTGAAAGACCCCAATTTTGACCCTAAGATCCCTCATGAAATTTCATCATAAGCATTAACATTGGGATCATACCTTGGCATTCTCCTTACCCCTTATTCATTGGGTTTGGGAGACATCACCAAGTACTTTGTGATTGTATCATATTTGTATTTTATCATTTCACTAACCAAAATATCAAAAAAATATGTCTTTGTATTTGCCTAACTCTTTTGTAGGAAGGGCATGATCCCATTGATTCATCAAGCTCACATCTAGGGTTTAGGACCCTCATGAAAAAAGAGCACAACCATGGATTGATTCAAGAATGGTTACAAGCATCATATATGAGTCCCAATGTTCTATACATGTTATATTGATCAAGTTTTCTTCAAGAGTTTGAGGGTGATTTTCCTTGGAAACCCTAGTTTGACTGGGTATCTTGAGTAACTTCTCCAACAAGCTATCTCACCAATTGATCAAATTTCTCAAGGGACACTTCAAAATTCATCATCTTATGCATATATGAGCTACCATGAGCCTAGAAAGTCACGAGAATTGGAAGTTAGCAAGTTGATTGATGGAGGTTGGCCAGATGAAATATTTATGATATGAAATATTTCCAAGTTGCACAATCAAATTCAAGAGGTCTACTTCAATTTTTATGTTTAGAGTGGGAACTAATTAAACTTTTTTGAGCATGTGATATGAGGTTACATTATAGGTCACTTTTGACCTATACCATTGATCAAGTGATTTTTTCCAAACTTCAAAAATGCATAACTCTATCATTTCAAATCCAAATGACATGAAATTGGTGACCATTTTGAAGGTCGTTGAAAGAGATACAACTTTGATGAAGACACTTTTCTCATTTGAAGCTCATATAAAAAGTTAAGCAAGGTGGAACATTGAGACATATGGCTTGACACTTAGAAAAATTTTGATATGTCAAAAATTTCCAAACTTCCACCTCAAATTTCTTGAAGTTACAAACTCCAAATGGAAAAGTGTTGAACATGAAAGTTATTCCTCTTGATCTCACCTTTCCAAAGAGCTCAAATTCATTCATTTTGTACCAGGAATGCATAGGCTGCGCATGGCATGAACATGGTGTCATCACTTGGCAAGGATCAAATTTCAAATCTTCATGAACACTTGCCTTGCAATACAAGTTGAATTCAAATTATCTCACACTCATTTGTGGACTTAGGGCAATGATTTTATGGGCCTATGTGCGCCCATGCACCCATGCATCATCAATACCAAATTTAGAAAGTGGATTTTAAGTGTGCAAAAAGCAATGGTTTCAGCTATAAATAGAGCCTCATATGCTCAGCATTTGACAGACATTGGTGCCATCTCTGATCCCCTACCTCTAACCCTCATATTGCAAAGGATAATCCTGAGAAATTCACTTGAATTTGAGTTTGAATTTCCACTATTTTGAAATTCAAATCTCCAGGCATCCACAACCTTTTGAGCATTTAATCCTTCTTCTGCAAGCATTTGGAGTGAGATCAAGCACGAGCAAGAGCAAGATCAGTTGAATCCAGACCTCCATTGAAGGTATTTTCCAGAAATTTTGATCTCTTCGATTCTCTCTATTTCTTTCTCAATTCTATCGATTCATGGTTGTCTGAAGTCCTACCAATGTAGGCAAGAAGATTGAGTTGCTTAGAGGCCAAATCGAAGCAACTCAGTTTATGTACCTCAAATTTCAACTTCATGTAGCTCTCAATATACTTGGAGCTAGAGTGAGTTGAGGCTAGATTCGAACTTAGTGTCATTTTTACTTTGAAATCATGTCCTTGTTTTTAATTTTGGTGATGGTTATGACTGAACCAGTCCGACGAGGTTCGCCGGAGAAGACAACCGGCCCTTGGCCGCCGGTGGTGTGCTGGATGGTTCTGAGCCATAGGATCCATTTGATTTGTTTTAATCTCGTGCGTTGGTTTGCATTACCACGCGTGTAGCGCGCTGACTTGAGTCCATCGTGGATAGCGCGTTTGTGGCCACTTGATCTTCCACCTCAATTAATGAGGGAGATCAAGTGGTCCACGTTTTTCTGATTATTTTAATTTTCATTTTAATTGCATTATTTTCAATAATTCATATTAAATTTAATATTGATCCAAAAAATATGGGACTTTCACCAAAAAAAATTCAAATATTTTTCTCTTTCATATTATGAATTAAAATTATTTTTTGGATCATTATTAATATTTTTCATGAATTAATTGATTTTGCATTTGTTTTTAATTGTTTAAAAATATTTTTAAATGTCCAAAAATTATGAAATTTTTTCTCCAAGGTCCTTTGACCTTGTTTGACCTATGATAAATCTCATGGACATTTCTTTGGTGTTTTGATGAGATTTTAGGAATTGGACAAACCATATTTAATTTAAATGCATTATTTTAGTTTTTTTAATTTGATTAAATGCTAAATAAATTTGTTGATCAATTGTGATGACTTGTTTATGTTTGACTCTTGTTGTTGGGCCTTGGTCAAGGTTAATTTGATATTGTCAAATTAATATCATTGGATTTAGGGGATTGATGGAATGTACATTCCATCTCCCAAAATAAATGAATGATATTAATTTGGTAAAAGTCCTCCTTTGACCAATTTGTGATTTCATCCATTCCCCTCCCACTTCATCTCATTCCCCTTCTTCATTCATTCATTTCATTTGGCCTATGATATCTCAAAATCCTAAGGCTAGTTGATTGAAAAATTAACATGAGTATGGATGAGATTAGGCCACACCCTTTGCATATTCTTTTTTTTGTGTGGTATGTTTCATGGGCATAGTTCATAATACTATGTCTCTAACATGCATTAACACCAAAATTCTATTGCCCGACCTCAAATAGTTGTGACTTCTACATAAGTCCAATTACGATTGCTTAACATAGCGCTAAATTTGTGACATAAAAGGCATAAGCATTCTAGTTAGTGAGATTGTAAGTCTCCCCTCTTTCATGGTATTGTGCGGAAACTTGGCTTTTTTTCCTTCCTTTGGAAGATGTCTTGCTTCAAGGATCCATGCTTGTGATAAGTGGGTTGAGTGTTCTCCAAAGAATGACTTCAATTGAAAAATAAAAAGCAAAACAACACCAACTTCTAACCTATTAACTACTAACTTTTAATTTCAAGCCATTTACTTTAATGCAGTTTATTTCATTTGCCATTGTTCATATCATTCTAATTGTTTATGTTAATGCAATTTTCACTTTGTCCACTTGGACCGTATTGTGTGATATATTTTATTTGTGTATACTTTGCTTGTTTGTGTGGTCTTTGACCATTAATGTACATAATAACAACAAAAACCCTAAAAAAACATTGTGTGGACTGTTGGCTTGATCTTGGACAAATGGACTTAGAACTTAGGCAACACTCATATGCTAAAGGACTTGGCCAATTCCAACTTATTGATAAACCAAGTGCTTGCAATTTGAAATTCATCTGATATATCATTCAAGATCCTTTTGAGTTCATTTGCAACATGATCATTGTGAAGCTATTATTTTGAACCTGTGACTTGTGGAATTCATCTGTTACATGGGTTATTCTGAAGAAGACCATGGAATGGATAAGCTTGGATGTGGTCATATTTATTTGATGCCTTGCTCTTCAAGATAATATAATTGTGCATTTGTGTGTTTTTTAATTCAAAAGTCCAAGGGAATTCTGGGTTTCTATTGACATTCTTGTTTATTGGATTGCTACCCACTTGGTCAGATCTTTTCAACTCTAAACTTTTAATTTTTGTACATAGGGTAGTCTCTTCATATTCTCCCCATTTCTTTAATTTCAAAATCTCTCCCTCCATTTTTCTTCAAAATCTTCTTTGTGTGAACTATTTTTGTTCTAAACTTTGACCACTTTGCAAAAAGATAGAAACTTTGGCCTTACGCCATTGCATTTTCAAACTTCTTTTCTTAAATCAAACTTGTAAATAAACTTAACTATACTTGACCTAAACTTTCAAAAATCCAAAAAGAACTAACCCATTCAAACCATTTTAGGCCTTTGTGCCTTTCAAACTTAAAATGTTGTTAAAAGCAATGCATCCACTTTAAAATTTGTATCACGAACTACGAGGTTTTGATCCCTCATTTTTATGTTGGTACGTAGGCACAAGACCGAAGGTCTTGTCAAACACAAAAATATAATTAATGAATTCTTTTCTTATCCCCTCATTTTATTTGTTTGTAAACATCACTTTATACCAAGTACATATGCACACAAAAAGGGCTCCTTAGGAGTACCTAGGACACTTTGGGTGCTAACACCTTCCCTCTGTGTAACCAACCCCCTTACCTGTAATCTCTGACATTTTATTAGTTTTGATTTGAAAACTTCTTACTTTTGGGTTTTATTCGTACTTTTTCCCTTTTCTCTTGGAAATAATAAAAGTGCGGTGGCGACTCTTGTTATTTGATCTCTAGCTTATCTATAGCTTGATGATCATGAATTTACCGCTACAGAAATTAAGTGGCGACTCTGCTAGGGAGTAGTCTCCAGTGGGTTTAGCCTACTTTTTGTGTGTATATATTTATATATATGTGATGTTTGTATATATGTATGTGTGATATAATCTGCTTATTGTGCTTGGTGATCTCTGAGTGGAGAGATAATTTCTAACCCGAACTTGAGTGCAATTAAGATAGGAGGATGGTATAGTCATGTTCGACTTGTGTGGAGTGGTCCTTAACAAGTTGGCTTGAGATCCATCCGCTCAGTGGAGACTCCTTTGGATTTGGAAATGTCACACAAGTATTTATGGTTAGGCATTACTATTTCTAATTGGGTCCGAGAAGCTGAGGGCCTTAGAACATTTAAACCATCTTGGCCTATTTAGGACGTAGTGCGGAAACTGTTCAAGTGTAGACTTGATAACGGCTGTTACGCGATACTACACTCAGACGAGTTTCTCTTGAGAATATTATGGGTCGATGACTCAGTCATCTTAACCTGTAATATCCGATAGATGGAATTAAGACTCTGGGAACTTTTTAGAACATGATCTACAGGTTTTTATCCTTAGTTCACTCCTTTGGGATGGTTCTTACCCAGACTCCATGCTCGTGACTTGCAACAAACCCTTGATTCTTGGTTGATCCAATCAAGTCTTGTCAATATCAATGGAACTTGGGTGTTGATAAAGGTGTAAACTATAATCCACAAAAATGGATGATTGATCTTGACAATGACTTGATTCATCCATTAACCTTTGCTTGCCTTGTGTGTGATCCCTTATTTGTGATTGTTGCATTCATGCATTCATGTGCATCATAACATTCATTACACAAAAATTTCAAGGAACTAAGGTATCATTTGCAAATATTTTCAGACCATGGATTATGGACGAAGGAACACTAAGAAGTTCAGTTTCAGATGTCCCAAATTGAAAGAGTTAAGGAAGCAAGCATCTTTTGTATTAGATCCCTTGGACTTCAAACAACGTCATGGGAAGCTTTTGTCCATCTTGTCTGCTAATGTGGTTGAAGGACTCTTGAGTGTGCTAGTGCAGTTCTATGATCCTCTCCACCATTGTTTCACTTTCCCAGATTTTCAGCTTGTGCCTGCCTTGGAGGAGTATTCTCATCTTTTGGGGATACCCATTTCTAGTAGAGTGCCTTTTAGTGGATTGGAGGAGATTCCCCGATCTAGTATTATTGTTGAAGCTCTTCACTTGAAGAAGTCTGAGATAGAGGCTCATTGGGTGAAGAAAGGAGGATTGTTTGGGTTTCCATCTAATTTCCTCATCAAGGAAGCTACTGCCTTTGCTCAAGCCGGTAGTGTGGATGCTTTTGAAACTATCCTTGTGTTGCTCATTTATGGATTAGCTTTGTTCCCTAATATTGACGGTTTTGTTGATGTTAACGCCATTAGACTTTTCTTGATTAAGAATCCTATGCCTACTTTGTTGGGTGATATGTATTTCTCTTTGCATCTAAGGAATTCTAAGGGTGGTGGAACGATCGTCTGTTGCATTCCTCTTCTGTACAAGTGGTTTATTTCGCACTTGCCTCAGACACCTGCTTTTGTGGAGAACAAACAATGTCTAAGGTGGTCTCAGAGACTTATGTCTCTCACTAATGATGATATAGTTTGGTATGACCCATCTTGGAGCTGTTTGGAGATTATTGATTGTTGTGGCGAATTCTCTAGTGTGCCTCTCATTGGTACACAAGGAGGAATTAACTACAACCCTGCTTTGGCTCGTCGTCAACTTGGGTTCCCCTTGAGAGACAAACCTAATAACACTTTGTTAGAAGGTCTTTTCCATCAAGAGGGTAAAGATCCCCAACACTTGAAGCAGGAGATTATGCATGCTTGGCATAATGTGCATAAGAAAGGAAGATTCGAGCTTGGTCCATGCAATTGTGTAGCTTTGGAAGCTTACACTCTTTGGGTGAAGAAGAGAGATTTGGAGTTGAAGATGCCTTATCCTTGTGAAAGACCTATCTATATGGTTGAGCAATTAATTCTCCCTAACCAAGATGTAGAGGAGTTGGAAGACGCGCTCGCCAAGATGAAGCAAGAGAAGGATATGTGGGAAGAGCATTTTCTTACTTTGAGCAAGAAGTATGAAGAGTTGCAGTTGGAGTCTAAGGACAAAGATGCACTTATTGAGCTACTTGAAGACCGAGTGACGAAGAGACAGAGAGAGCCAGAGGTTTCATCTTCTAGCATGCCGCAGCCTTCCGTTGCTTGGAAGAAGATTGTCGATCAACTTGTCCTCGAGAAGACTCAGATGAAGGCTTCTTTTGAGACCGAGATTCGTCGCATTCGAAGGAAGTACGCATCTACAGCCAGATCTTCTGACATTCTTGTTAGGGATCCTTAGGATGACTAGTCTCCTTTTCTCTTGTATTTTTACTTTTGGTTTCTGAAATTGTACTCAGTGTAATCCTCCCAATTTATATAAATAAAAAGAGATTTTTGGTCATATCAAATTGTTGCAATTTCCATTTAAATATATATATTTGCAAATGATATAGTAAGTTCCTTGAAAAATAAAAATAATCAAGCATTGCATTTCATGCATCATTTGCATAAGCAGGTTTTCGCCAGATGTCTGATTGGTGTTTCTTCTATGCCTTAGCCAAGCTGACTCACCGGTACAATACCCGAGCCAATCATCTGAGAATCATGGAGCATCTAGAGCAAGAGAACAGAGAGCTGAAGGACGAGATCGCCCGCCTGACTGCCATGATAGAGTCAGTTCTTGCTGCTTAGAATCAAGCTTCTCCAATTCCTGCAACTCCTCCCGCAAGGACTGTTACTTCAGAGGTGACTACCTCTACCATGCCTGCTGCTACCGCTCACTTCGCGCCGAATATGCCTGCCGGATTCCCGTGGGGAATGCCGCCGAACTTTGTGCCCAAAGGCTTTGCGCCTACATTTGCTTCCATGTCGGCATCTAGTCCGATCATGTTCGTGCCACCTCCCGTTGTGCACATTATGCCTTGCATAGAGGATACCATCTATCATTCCGAGCCGTCTGAGGGTCCGGATGTGTATGAGAAGATGGACGAGATGAAAGATCAGTTTCTTGAGTTGCGCAAGGAATTGAAGACGCTGAGAGGTAAAGACTTGTTTGGAAAGAGTGCTGCTAAGTTGTGCTTAGTGCCCAACATCAAGATCCCGGTGAAGTTCAAAATGCCTGACTTTGAAAAGTATAAGGGGAACTCTTGTCCGCTCAGTCATCTTGTGATGTATGCCCGTAAGATGTCTACTCAGACCGACGATGATCAATTGCTTATTCACTACTTCCAAGATAGTCTGGCTGGTGCTGCACTTCGTTGGTACATGGGGTTGGATAGTGCAAGCATTCGCACCTTCAACGACTTGGGAAAGGCTTTTGTGAAGCAATACAAGTATAATATGGACATGGAGCCTGATAGAGACCAGCTGAGGTCTATGTCTCAGAAGAACAAAGAGACATTTAAAGAATACGCGCAAAGATGGGGGGAGTTGGCTGCCCAGATCACTGCTTCTTTGGAGGAAAAAGAGATGACAAAGATCTTCTTGAAATTTTGAGTTCATTTTATTATGAACGAATGATTGCTAGTGCCCCCAGTGACTTTACCGAAATGGTAAACATGGGGATGAGACTTGAGGAAGGAGTTCGTGAGGGACGTTTGTCAAGGGAGGAGGCGTCAACAAGTAAGAAATATGGTAGTAACTTTGGTAAGAAGAAAGACAATGAGACGAACATAGTAATCAGTGGGAGGCAGAGGAGGCCTCAGATCAGAAGGAATACACCACCCCGTCAACATCATCATCATCAAGTGTCATCAGTAATTCCGGTATTTTATAATCAACAAGAAACACCAATTCAACAACAACAACAACAACATCAACGTCAACAACAACAACCGCAACAAAGAACAAACACGTACAACAACAACAATACTAACAACAATCATCATCAGCAGAACTTTGAAAGGAAGGTCTTTTTTGACCTAATTCCTATGTCATATGCAGAGTTATATCCTTCGTTAGTTCTCAAGAACTTAATTCAACCGAGGAACCCACCGCAGATCCCAGAACCACTTCCCTGGTGGTATAAATCTGGGCTCCGTTGTGCTTTTCATCAAGGAGCACCCGGACACGACATTGAAAACTATTATCCATTGAAGTATGAGGTTCAAAAGCTTATGAAGAGTGGTATGGTGTCCTTTGAGGACCGCGCGCCAAATGTGAAAGCAAACCCTTTGCCCGCTCATGGGAACTCTTCAGTGAATATGGTGGACAGTTGTCCTGGAGAATTCAAGGTTTATGACGTCCGGTTTATCCGAAGATCCTTGGTGAAGATGCACAAAGATATTTGTCTGGTAAGTGACTGTGAACATGACCATGATGGTTGTGTTGTTTGTAGTGTGAACCCAAGAGGGTGTGTTGTAGTGAAAAGGGACATCCAATGTCTGATGGATGAAGGCATGATCCAAATTGTTCAATCCCGTCATGTAGATGACAACGTTAATGTCATAGTGCCCGTTTTTAAACAACAAGAGCGGTTGGTAATTCAATATGACAGCAGCAACAATAATAATGTCAGTCAAAGATCATTATCGTTGTTGGTAATACGGTTAGCAGGCCCAGTCCCGTATTCATCTGATAAGGTTGTACCATACCAGTACAATGCTACAATTATAAAGAATGGTCAAGAGGTCCCGTTACCTATGACTAGTTCAGTAGTGAGCATTGTTGATGTTACGAAGGTGACTCGTAGTGGTCAAGTGTTTGGGCCGGTGTTCCCAGAAAACAAAGAAGAAACAATTGTTGATAAGAAGGCGGAGGTGCCTAATGTAGATCCGATTGGCGTTTCAAAAGATAAGTCTGGTGAATCCAGCAACTTGAAAGCCAATGATGATGATGAAGTACTCCGATTGATAAAGAGGAGCGAGTTTAATGTGGTGGAGTAGTTGCTCCAAACCCCCTCAAAGATCTCAGTGTTGTCTCTACTGATGAATTCTGAAGCGCACAGAGAAGCACTACAGAGAGTTCTTGAGCAAGCATTCGTAGAGCATGATGTTATTGTGGATCAGTTTGATCAGATCATGGCTAACATCACTTCTTGCAATAATCTGGGCTTCTGAGATGAAGAACTCCCTGAAGAGGGCAAAAATCATAACCTGGCTTTGCATATTTCAATGAAATGCAAGGAAGATGCTTTGTCAAACATGTTGGTTGACACCAGGTCGTCACTGAATGTGCTTCCAAAGTCAACTTTGTCGAAACTATCTTACCAAGGAGCGCCTATGAGGTATAACGGTGTAATCGTCAAAGCTTTTGAGGATTCATACAAAACAGTAATTGGTGAAGTGGACCTTCCAGTCAAGATAGGTCCGAGTGATTTTCAGATTACTTTTCAAGTAATGGATATCCACCCGGCCTACAATTGTTTATTGGGAAGGCCGTGGATTCATGAGGCGGGAGCTGTTACCTCCACTCTACATCAAAAATTGAAATTTGTCAAGAATGGCAAGCTTGTGATTGTTGGCGGAGAGAAGGCGTTGTTGGTTAGCCACCTATCATCTTTCTCTTATGTTGAAGCTGAGGATGAGGTTGGAACTCCATTCCAAGCCTTATCTATTGTTGCCGAGAAGAGAGTTGGGGCACCCGTGTCCTCATTAAAAGATGCTCAGAAGATTGTTGAAGAAGGTACTGTTGATCAGTGGGGGCGCATGGTAGAGGTCTCCGACAACAAGGGTAGAATCGGTTTGGGGTTCCAGAAAGGCTCATCAATTGCAAGATCTGAAGATATGCAACTCAGCTTCCGTAGTGGAGGGTTCATTCATGGCAATGAACAACACTTAGCTGTTATGCTAGAGGATGACGAAGAGGAAGACTGCACCACCTTTGTAAGCATGGAAAGACGTGCAACAATTAGACTGTTGTTGATATTCCTGTTATTTTGCATTGATCTAAGTAATTGATTTTATATTTTAAAATCTGCCTCCTATGCCTAAGGGATAAGTGAACATTGTTGGGCATTTTTAAATTGATCATTAATAAAATTAATTTTATTCATCCACATCTTTGATGTTTGTTTTACTTTTTGCTTTATTCTGAAAATGGTAATCACAAAAAACATAAATAAACAATATAATTGTCCATCTGCATAATATTTGGTCACAAATTCACTTCTCTAAAATCAAAATATCAAATCATTATGCAGGTTGGTTTCTAACCCCATTGAATACAATGATCCTTCTCCTTCTCCAAATTTTGAATTCCCCGTGTTTGAGGCCGAGGAGGAAAGTGATGTAGAAGTGAATGATGAATTAACTCATCTTTTTGAGCAAGATGAAAAGATTATTCAGTCGTTTGAAGAGCAGATTGAGCTAGTCAACTTGGGTTCCGAAGATGATGTGAAGGAAGTCAAGATTGGGTCTCGACTGTGTCCAGATGTCAAGAAAGGGTTGATTGATCTTCTTCGAGAGTATTCATATGTATTTGCTTGGTCCTATCAAGACATGCCTGGTTTGGATTCTGTGATTGTGGAGCATAGATCGCCGTTGAAGCCAGAATGCCCGCCAGTCAAGCAGAAGTTGAGAAGAACGCATCATGATATGGCTGTGAAGATCAAAGAGGAAGTGCATAAGCATATTGATATCAGTTTCCTTGTAACAGCTGAGTATCCGCAATGGGTGGCCAATATTGTGCATGTGCCTAAGAAAGATGGAAAAGTCCGCATGTGTGTTGACTATAGAGATTTGAATAAAGCCAGTCCAAAAGATGATTTCCCTCTCCCACACATTGACATGTTGGTAGATAATACTGCTAAATTCAAAGTCTTTTCGTTTATGGATGGATTTTCCGGATATAATTAGATCAGAATGGCACCCGAAGATATGGAGAAGACCACATTCATTACACCCTGGGAAACATTCTGTTATAGAGTGATGCCTTTCGGTCTAAAGAATGCTGGTGTGACTTACCAAAGAGCAATGACTACTCTTTTTCATGATATGATGCATAAAGAGATTAAAGTTTATGTCGATGACATGATTGCTAAATCAATTGATGAAGAGGAACATGTTGAGCATTTGTTGAAGCTATTCCAGCATTTGAGGAAATATAAACTCCGCTTGAATCCCAATAAGTGTACTTTTGGTGTTCGTTCTGGTAAGTTATTGGGCTTTATTGTCAGCGAGAAGGGTGTTGAAGTTGATCCTGCCAAGGTCAAAGTAATACAAGAGATGCCTGCACCCAAAACTGAGAAGCAAGTCAGAGGTTTTCTCGGTCACTTGAATTATATTTCCAGATTCATTTCCCACCTGACTGCCACATGTGCACCCATATTCAAGCTTCTTTGGAAAGATCAGTCTTGTGATTGGACCAAAGACTGCCAGAAAGCTTTTGATAGTATTAAAGAATATTTGCTTGAACCTCCGATTTTGTCTCCATCTGTTGAAGGAAGACCGTTGATCATGTATTTGACTATGCTTGAAGATAGTATGGGTTGTGTTCTTGGTCAGTAAGATGAGACTGGAAAGAAAGAATTTGCAGTTTACTACCTCAGTAAGAAGTTCACCGACTGTGAGACTCGGTATTCGATGCTTGAGAAGACTTGTTGCGCATTGGCTTGGGCTGCTAAGCGTCTGCGCCAGTATATGTGGAATCATACCACTTGGTTGATATCCAAAATGGATCCAATCAAGTATATTTTTGAGTAGCCTGCTTTAACTGGGAGGATTGCCCGTTGGCAGATGTTGTTATCAGAGTATGATATCGAGTACCGATCTCAGAAAGCGATCAAAGGTAGTATCTTGGCTGACCATTTGGCTCACCAACCAATTAAAGATTATCAGTCAGTGTAGTATGATTTTCCTGATGAAAAGGTTTTGTACTTGAAAATGAAGGATTGTGATGAACTATTGCTTGAAGAAGGGCCAGAACCTGGTTCCTGTTGGGGCATGGTATTTGATGGAGCTGTTAATCAATATGGAAATGGCATTGGGGCAGTGATTATTACTCCTCAAGGCACGCATCTACCATTTACAGCTAGGTAGACTTTCAAGTGTACAAACAACATGGCAGAATATGAAGCTTGCATTATGGGGCTTGAAGAGGCCATGAATCTCATAATCAAATATTAGGATATCTTCAGTGATTCGGCTTTGGTTGTGAATCAAATCAAAGGTGAGTGGGAGACGAATCAACCCGGTTTGATACCGTATAGAGATTATGCGAGGAGGATTTCAACTTTCTTTACAAAGGTTGACTTTCATCATATCCCTCGAGATGAAAACCGGATGGCAGATGCTCTTGCAACATTGGCATCGACGATTGTAGTGAAGTATTGGAATGAAGTTCCCAATTTATCTGTGATGCGTCTTGATAGGCCAGCTCATGTGTTTGCTGTTGAAGAAATCAAAGACGAGAAGTCGTGGTATTACGACATCAAATGTTTCCTCCAAATTCAGATTTACCCGCCTGGGGCATCTTGGAAAAATAAGAAGACTTTGAGGAGATTAGCCGGTAATTTCTACTTGAATGGTGATGTACTATACAAGAGGAACTTCAACATGTTTTTTCTCAGATGCGTGGATAGACACGAAGCAAACTTGTTGATGACCGAAGCGCATGAAGGTTCCTTTGGTACTCATTCGAATGGACATGCAATGGCGAAGAAGATGTTGCAAGCAGGTTACTATTGGCTGACAATGGAATCTGACTGTTGAAAATTTGTGAAGAAGTGCCACAAGTGTCAAATTTATGCTGATAAGATTCATGTTCCTCCGACACTATTGAATGTTATCTCTTCCCCATGGCCCTTCTCCATGTGGATAATTGATATGATTGGGATGATTGAGCCCAAAGCTTCAAATGGACGTCGTTTCATTTTAGTGGCAATTGACTACTTCACAAAATAGGTTGAAGTCGCATCGTATGCAAATGTGACCAAGCAAGTTGTTGTAAAGTTTATCAAGAATCAGATTATATGCCGTTATGGTGTGCCAAGTAAGATCATTACTGACAATGGATCAAACTTGAATAACAATATGGTGGAAGCTCTTTGCAAGGACTTCAAGATTGCACATCATAATTCTTCTCCCTATAGACCCAAGATGAATGGGGTTGTTGAAACTGCAAACAATAACATCAAGAAGATTATCCAGAAGATGGTTGTCACATATAAGGATTGGCATGAGATGCTCCCATTTTCTTTGCATGCGTATCGTACATTCGTCCGCACTTCAACAGGGGAAACCCCTTTCTCTCTTGTTTATGGTATGGAAGCAGTGCTCCCTGTAGAGGTTGAGATTCCTTCATTACGTGTGCTCATGGAATCCAAGTTGACTGAGGCTAAATGGTGTCAGACCAGGTTTGATCAGTTGAATTTGATTGAAGAGAAGAGATTGACTGCCATGTATCATGGTCAGTTGTATCAGCAAAGGATGAAGAAAGCTTTTGATAAAAAGGTCAGACCTCGAGTGTTTAGAGAAGGTGACCTTGTGCTCAAGAAGATTTTGACATTTAAGCCAGATTCCAAAGGAAAATGGACTCCTAATTATGAAGGCTCATATGTTGTTAAGAGACCCTTTTCAGGCGGTGCATTGATTCTTACAACTATGGATGGTAAAGAGTTCACTCGTCTTGTAAACGCAGACGCAGATTTTGAAGACTTGTTTGAGCACAAGGGTTGACATCAGTTCATCCCCAACAGCGGTCAAGAGCACAGTGGATATCGAGAGTTGGTAGAAGGATTAAGGATCATTTGTATTCAATGTAACCCTTTTTCCATGTAAATTACCATTTTCAACTTTGTAAAAAATCTATGGAGTCTTGTCATTTACAGACTACCATCCCATTAAATAAAGTTGTGCTTTTATCCAATTGTTTCTAATCTTATTTATTTCAGCCAATAGTTTTAAAATTTTATTATGATCATTTTGAAATTAATTTTTTTTATCAAAAATCAAGTTTTTTAAATATATAAAAGCAAGAATTTTTCAAAGCAATTAAAAGGAATATCAATAACATTTTGATGAATAACAAGTCCTTAAGTGCGAAACATCAGAGGTTCCCCAAGCAGTTAACCCTTCGGGTATCCCTAGACGTTTGTGTTGATTCAGTTCCTCGGCGGAGTGTTTGATCCCCAGTGGAACTTCTTTCCTTATCCCCAGCTGAGTTGGTTGGTTCAGATACCCTACAGTGTGTTGTTTTCCCCGACAGAGTTTCTGCCTTCCCCAGTAGAGTTTCTGCCTTCCCCAACGGAGTTTCTGCCATCCTGTAGCGGGGTTTTCGTTACCTTTAGGTTTATTGATTAAACCAAAAGTCAACATACAATTCGAGTCGCCACCACACTTTTATTTATCCAAAGGAAAGGCTAAAAAGCGAGAAAAAAAAAGCCAAGTAAGAAGCTTTTCAAATCAAAAACTAATGAAAATGTCAGAGATCTAGGTAAGGGGGTTGGTTATGAAATGGGAAGGTTTTACGCACCCAAAACATCCTTAGTACTCTAAGGGAACCCTTTTTGCAAATATGTGTTGTAGGTCGGTATTTGTGAAAAGATTGGTGCAAAAGATTGGAGGGATGAGAAAAGAATAGATTATATTTACAAACTTTGTTGTTTAAATGGATGAACCCATTGCCTACGTACCATCACAAAGGAGGATCAAAACCTCGTAGTTCGTGGTAAAAATTTCAAAGATTGGTGAATTGATTTTAATCAAAAGCCTTAAGGTCTTTTGTTATCAAAGGGAGAAAACTCAACCTAAACCAACAATACACCATGTGAGGAAGGCTTCAACATGCTAGTGAGGGGTTACCCCTATAATAAGCATGGAAGGCTTATAATCCAACACTAAGGATGAGGTGAGATTTACATCAACCACTATGATAACTCAAACCTATGACTAATGTTTTTGAAAAGAGTGAAGCAAGTGGCCATTGGAACCACAAAAACAACTTGAAATGGGTTATATTTACAAGTTAAATTTATTTACAAAATGAGGTCAAAGTTGGATTAAAGTTTATTTACAATGAGTATTTATGAAAAGAGTTTTGAAAAGTCGAAGGCCTAAGGTCTAGGTTTCTAATTTGAAATAAAGTCAAAGTTTTGAAAATGATTTTTGGCTTGGTTAGAGTGGGGAGAAGAAAGAAGGGTTATTCCTAAAGCATACAAAGATAAAAGAGGAAAGATAACCCTTGGAGTTCCTTTTCTTGGAGTCACAGAGACGACTCAAGATGCTCATTTCCTTTGGATTTAGCACACAAAACAAGCAATCAATAATTTGAATTCAAGCTCCTAGGATCTCCATTTGGTTTGGCTCTTAACTTGGCTACTCATTACAATGGTCCTCTTTTCAAAATCTTAAGATGAGGTCCCTATCACACAAAAGCACACATCAAAAAGCTCACAACATAATAAAGGGAATGGACAAAGAATAAGTTTGAGGAGAAGTCATTTGATGTCAACTTTGAATTTTAGCATTCTAAAGGCATGAGGCCTAGTTGCTCTTCAACACATTTTGCATTCTAAAGGCATGAGGCCTAGTTGCTCTTGAACTCCTTTAAGCATGGGTGAATCCTAATTCTAAGTCCTTTTTCCTTTTGCATTTTGGTTCACATCAAAACAAACATAAACAACACAAAATAGCAATATATTTATATACAATAATGGGCTCAAATGAGCAAAAGAAAAATGACATAAACATAAAGTATGTGCTCAAGTGAGCAAAGATGAAAATCAAGATGAATAATGAGCAAGAAATAAATGACATTAAAAGTAAATGACAAGAATTTAAAAGCTCAAATTAAAGTTAGTAGTTAGTAGAGTTATGTTAGCTTGTCATAAGACAATGTAGCACTATGTTAAGCAATCGTAAGTGGACTAATGTAGTATTCACACCTATCTAAGGCCAGTCAATAAGAATATGGGCAAAGAACACAAGTTAGAGATCATGACTAGTAAGCCAAGCTCCATAAACTTGCCATGCTAAACAAAAGGGGAAGGGCCTTGTATTGACTTTTGGTTATTTTCTTGACCAAGAAGTAACCTATCTTTGACACAAAATAACTCACTTGATCATGGATCAAGTTAAGCTTGGTTTGGATCAAAGAAGATTAAACTCCTATTTGTCAAGACTAACCTCAAGACTTTAACTCATTGGCCATTGAGGGAAAGAAAGGGATGAAGATGAAAGGGGGGTAAGAAGTCAACAACCAATCCCAATTGATCAAGGGATAACTCATCCTTGATCAAATTCATTCATCTTTCTAGGTGATGATCCTTAAGGATTTTCAAACCATAAGATCCAATGAATTTGATTAAAGTTGAATCAATTCAACCTTAATCAACACCAAACAGAAGAGAAATGAATATAACAAGTCAAGAAGTCAATAATATTTTTTTGGTATTTTTTGAATGAAAAGAAAATACAAATAAAAAATAAACAAACAAAGTTGAACCTCAAATTCAATTCAAAGCAACTTCAAAAAGTCCAATTAAATTTTCATAGGTTCAACATAGTCAAACAAGCTTTGACTAATTTTCTCACAAATTTTTAAAGTCAGAAAGTAATTACAACCAATTAAAAACAACCAAAAATAGCATAATATGAATTACAATCTCAAATAATCTCAAAATAAACAAGAAATTGTTTAGACTATTTTTCATTGACTTATCATGATCCATAAATGCTATGAAAATATTTTTGTATTTTTTAAAAGTCAGAAAGCATTTTAAAATGAGTTAAAATCATCAAAAACCAAATAATTCATGAAAAATATCAAATGAAGTCACAAAAATAATTAAAATTCATAATATGAAACTAGATTTTTCAAGAAATTTTTTAGAGTTGGTCTTATATTTTTCTGACTTCAAATGTATTTTTAATGAATTATTGAAAATGAAATGAATTAAAAGAAAATAAAAGGAAAATGAAATAAACGAAAAATGATGAGCCACTAGATCCAGTTCATTAATTGACGTGGCAGTGGTGCACAGTCTGGATCTGAGGACACACGATACACTTAAGTCAACAGCGCCACATAACGAATTAAAACAAGTAATTAAAACGGACACATGAGATTAGATCGTGAGGGAGAGATCCAAAGGCCGTGAGCAGCACATGTGGTGGTGGCGGTGGAAACCACCGTCTTCTCCTGCCAGCCAAACAGATTTCGGCCAGAACTGCAGGAAAATGGATCTTATTAAAATGAAAAACAAGGACATAGAAATGAAGCTCATGTGATGTAGATCATCATTGTACCATTGGATTTCTTTCATTCTTCCTATATTGGGAGAAAGATGAAGGAGAAAATCATGGTGTCCACACGGATTGTTCATGAAATGGCAAATTGAATGCACTAAAAGCTTGCCTCAAGTATGAGGACTTCAGAGAACCACATTGAATTATGAGTTTTAGATCCAAACAGTTTGAGTTGATACCTTCAAATTGGTGAGTTTCTGGCCACGAATTCTTCAAACTTCTTGCTCCTTTTTTATCCCTGGATGTATGGAAGATGATTGGCTAAGGAATCTTGCTTTGAAACTCAGCTAATGTTACTGAATTTCAAGCTCGAAAATTTGAAAAAAATGGTGAATGATTCCTTTGGTGAGGGTGTGGTTTCAGTTCAACAACATATGGGATCTCCAAAAGGTTATGGAATGAAGCTCATGAGGCCCTTCTTTATAGGTGAATGCATCTGAATTCACACTTTGCTCATCTGCATGGAATTTGAACTTTTGAGTGCATGGGCCTTTGTGGACGTGCGAGAGGCCCATGAATGGCTGAAAAAGCTTGCTGAGATCATAGGGAAGGCAAGTGGTCGTGCACATGAAATGGAAACAGCTTGCACTTCAAGTTCTAACATAAGATATCAAAAATGCATATAAATGAAAAGAAATTCGAATCTCCCAAATGGTAGATCCAAATGACTATTATGAGTAATGGTTGGAAAGCTTTTGAAATAAGGAACAAAAGTCATGTTGGGAAAAAAAACATTTGGCATGTGCAAATTGATCAGAACTGGCTTGGAAAGTTCAAGTGTAAAACATATTCAAATCATTTTGAAAAATTAACCCAAAAGTAAGCTTGGTTAAACCCCTCTGTTCTTATGATACAAGCTTCAAATGAGAAAATATCCAACATCAAAGTTGTATATCTTTTCAATTTTCTCAATCTAGACTCAAATTTTACATCATTTGGATTTTATATAACAAAGTTATGGGCATTTGAAGTTGGGTACTTTTTCAAATTCAATGAATTGGGTCCAAGATGACCTATAATGTTTTGCAATATCACATGTATTTCCTTTAGTATTATGAAGTTTTGTCCAACATAAAATTTTAAGTATACATCTCAATATTTCCAATGAATTTGGTCTCACCTCAAAATAATAAAAATTAAGTAAGTTATGCCCTTGGCAAGTTGACCCAAAATTAGGGTTTCAGTCAAAATGACCTATAATGTTTTGGAATGAATGATGACCTTCCAAGATTAAATGGATTTTTAATGAACATGAAAGTTGTTCATATGGTTCTTAGGAACATGTTTTCTTTTGGGGTCATCTTCATTTGACAAACACATCAAAAATTATAGCTCATTGAATCTCAGCTTAGTCAGATGACTTGACTAGTCAACTTTTCAAAGTCAAACTTCCAATCTTGATGAATAAATGATTTAGGGGCCTCAAATAGGATCATATATGTATAAAATGATAAATGAAAGAACTTCTCTTGATTAAATTTGATCAAAGGCTGAGATTGCTTCATGGGCAAGGCACAGTCAAAGTAGAGTGAAATTAGGGTTCCCTTGGGAAACAACCTTCAAGCCCTTTGGGTTATCTTGATCAAATTGGAAAATTGAGATACTTGGGAGACATATATGATGATTAGGAACTTTGTGGACCATTGTCATGCTTTTTCTCATCTTCATCTAGCCATGGCATTGGGCTCCGGAGCCTCCTAGGAGCATTGTGGAGCACATGATCACTTGAGCTTCAAAATAAAAAGAGTTAATGACATATTTTTGTACTTTTGGTTAGTAATCAAATAATAAAAGCAATAACATACAATACAAGCATGCTTGGTGATCTCAAAATCACTCAAACAAGTCCCAACCCTAGGGTTAAAGAGCCAAACATGCTATGATCCTTGAGGCAATGCACTTGTGCAATAACATGATGCCATGAGGGATCTTAGGGTCAAAATTGGGGTCTTACACATCCCCAGCAAAGTTTGTATTTCCTCATCAGGGTTGATCTTCAGAGATGGTTGATCTTCCCCAGTAGATCGCATTGGTTTCCCCACCAATCGCCATTCAACTTCCTCCCAGTCAGAGTTTCCTCCTGGTTTCTGAGCATCTTTTTGTGATTTTTCTCTGTAGGGTTGTCTCCCATTTTTATGGTGTTGACCTAAAATTCCCCACATAGTTGATATGTCCTTTCCTCAGCAGATCTCCTCCTTCCCCAGCTAGGTTTGAACCTTTGGGATGTTGATCTCTTTGTTCTCCAGCAGTTGTCCCCATATTTTATGGATTGACCGAGGATTGTACCGATGGTTCAAATTCTTTGCGACACCTTTGTATCCTTTGTGATCGTTTTGTCAGCATAATCATCATATATACATATACATACACAATCATATAATTTCATAATTGCATACCCTGCATCTTCATATTTGATTTGTTTGAGATTCTTATGGCGGTATTTTGTCCCCATGCCAAATATGGTGTCTGTCCTCCTTCAATTGTAGAGTGTTAGCCCCTTAAGCAGAAAGACTTTAACCTTTCTCCTTTTCCCCACTGAGTTTGTTTCCTTGTGGATGATTGTTATTTCAGTTTCCTCCCCAGTTGATTATCTGGACGGAATTACTCCCCTTGAGTTATGTCCTCATTGGGTTGAGTCTTGATTGACCGTTTTCTTTCTAGCTCTTACCTAGATAGATACTTTGGTCCCCTAAGAGTCTATTACCCAATAACTGGTAATATTCTTCTCAGTTTGCAATTTGTTACTTCTTTCCCAATACCCGGCAAAAGTACCCTTATTTTTCCCCTCAGTAGGGTCCCCAGTGGATCTATTCCCCAAGAAGTATATCCTTGATATGTTCATCCTAACCGGTGACGGATATCTTTCTTTCCCCTGCCTGAGTCTATCCTTGATATGTTCACTTTAACCAGTCACGGATATTCTCATTTTTGGTATTCTACCCAGTAAAAAGGTAGTTGTAATCCCTATTTTGTTCCCCAGAGATTTAATCCTTTATATGTTCATCTTAATCGATGATGGGTTTTCTTCTCCTTGTGGTTTTCTACCCAGTAACCGGTAGTTGTAAATCCTACTTTTCCCATGTTCAGAGTCTATCCTTGATATGTTCATCCTAACCGGTGACGGATTTTCTCTTTGATTGGTTTTCTACCCAGTAGCCGGTAGTTGTAAATCCTATTTTCCTCCTTGCAGAATCTATCCTTGATATGTTCATCCTAACCGATGACGAATTTTCTCTCTGATGGTCTTCTATTCAGCAGTCGATAGATATAATCCCTTTCTGTTCAGTTGGTATATCCTTGATATGTTCATCTTAACCGATGACGGGTATCCTCCTTGACATTTCCAGGCAAGTCTATCCTTGATATGTTCATCCTAACCGATGACGGATTTTCTTCCCTGTTGAGTTTATCCTTGATATGTTCATCCTAACCGATGACGGATACTCTCAGCCTTGGTCTTCTACCCAGTAACTGGTAGTTGTAAATCCTATTTTCTGTAATTTTTCCCAACAAGGCTATTCTTACACAGTAATCGGTATTGAATACTCCCTCCTGGCGATCCTCAGCGAGTCATCCTTGATATGTTCATCCTAACCGATGATGGATGTTCTCTCTGTTAGATCTTTATTATCTCCTTACCCATTAACCGGTAGTGGATAATAGATTTTTGCTCCTCCTGTGTTAAAGTTTATCTTCCCCAATTGAGTTGAGTGCGCATTTTCTTAGTGAAATTGCTTCTCTCCTGCATGAGTCGAGTACCTCAGTTTTATCCTGACTTACTCATATTCCCTGCAGATGTTGTTATTCCCTAGCTGAGTCTTTCCATTTTATATGGAATTCCTCGAGTCCCCCAACAGTTTTTAAGTCTTAGCCTGGCCTACGCATAACCTCTTTTATCCCCCCAAAGTCTCGGTCTCCCTAGTGAGTTTTCCTTACGGAATGCATTATACTCCTGCGGATTTTCAGTCTCTCTGATCCTTTTTTTTTCCTTTGTGGCAATATTTCCCCATAGAGCATTAACTTTTGCATTCATGTCATATGCATCATGAGGTCTCTTAGGGACCAAAATTCGTTTCTCTACGTTGTTATTTAAGCCCATTCTACTGAGTCGACATGAAGATTTTAACCTTTGCCTCCTCAGTTAGAATGTCCTTAAATAGGGGCAGCTGTAAGACCCCAATTTTGACTCTAAGATCCCTCATGAAATTTCATCATAAGCATTAACATTGGGATCATACCTTGGCATTCTCCTTACCCCTCCTTCATTGGGTTTAGGAGACATCACCAAGTACTTTATGATTGTATCATATTTGTATTTTATCATTTCACTAACCAAAATATCAAAAAATATGTCTTTGTATTTGCCTAACTCTTTTGTAGGAAGGGCATGATCCCATTGATTCATCAAGTTCACATCTAGGGTTTGGGACCCTCATGAACAAAGAGCACAACCATGGATTGATTCAAGAATGGTTACAAGCATCATATATGAGTCCCAATTTTATCTACATGTTATATTGATCAAGTTTTCTTCAAGAGTTTGAGGGTGATTTGCCTTGGAAACCCTAGTTTGACTGGGTATCTTGAGTAACTTCTCCAATAAGTTATCTTACCAATTGATCAAATTTCTCAAAGGACACTTCAAAATTCATCATCTTATGCATATATGAGCTACCATGAGCCTATAAAGTCAAGATAATTGGAAGTTAGCAAGTTGGTTGATGGTGGTTGGCCAGATGAATTCATCTCATCAAAACCGGGTCTCCCTAGACCCTATATCCTAAACTTTTAACCATATGAAAATGATTCTAAGAGAAAACTTACTCTAAATAACATTCCAAACAACTTTCATGTTGAGACCTAGATCTAGTTTTGCTTGGAAAATCATTTTCTATGTTGAAACATTATAGGTCATTTTGTCTAAACCCTAATTTGAAAGTCAAATTCCCAAGGCCATAACTTGCTCAATTTTTATGAGATGAAAGATTTCCAAGTTGCACAATCAAATTCAAGAGGTCTACTTCAACTTTTATGTTTGGAGTGGGAGCTAATTGAACTTTTTTGAGCATGTGATATGAGGTTACATTATAGGTCACTTTTGATCTATACCATTGATCAAATGATTTTTTTCCAAACTTCAAAAATGCATAACTCTATCATTTCAAGTCCAAATGACATGAAACTGGTGACCATTTTGAAGGTCGTTGAAATAGCTACAACTTTGATGAAGACACTTTTATCATTTGAAGCTCATATAAAAAGTTAAGCAAGGTGGAACATTGAGACATATGGCTTGACACTTAGAAAAATTTTGATATGAAAAAAATTTCCAAAGTTCCACCTCAAATTTCTTCAAGTTACAAACTCCAAATGGAAAAGTGTTGAACATGAAAGTTATTCCTCTTGATCTCACCTTTCCAAAGAGCTCAAATTCATTCATGTTGGACAAGGAATGCATAGGATGCGTGTAACACCCCTTTTTCTACCCCAAAATACTTAACATATAATCAGAGTAGATAAGCACGCATATAAACAAAAGGGCGTCACATCGACGTTTTCGAAAACTAAAAACTTTCAAAAACCAACATCATTCATCATCAATACACAATACACCTGGTCATTTAAAATAACACATTTCAATTATCATGAATATTCAAGAATATGCGTTCGCAGCGGAAAAATAATGAATACTCATGTATTTCATAAAATGATCCATGTCCCATACCATGATCATCTCTCAACAATCACCTCCAGATGAAATAAATCAAGTAATAACATAATGCATATCCAAATAAGATATGAGTTCATTACTACTAATCTACCCAGTGTTACATGACCAGAGCATTGACTCACTACTTAGTCTCTAAACTGAAACACGGAAACTCTCCAGCTAAAGCTCGAGTGAGCTACCTTCCACTTACTTCAATGATACTACTCCTGAGTATCTGCACGATACCCATGTAAAGGTAACATTCAAACAAAAAGGGTGAGAATTCAAATCATTATGAAGAAGTATAATAAGGCACAATGATTAAATCAACAATTAAAGGAATTCATCACACTTCGTATAACCATGTAAATAATATTAATCAACATTTATTTCACATGTTTCAAACATCCATCAAAACTCAAGGAGTACAATATTAAAATCCAATACTATATTCCCAAAAATACACATAACTACAATTATCACATAATCACATATTTTGCCAAGTTATGTACTCAAACATCACCAAATTCAATTACCATATCTCATACACACATCACAATCACAACAATGCATACACTCAATCATCACATAACTCTAATGTGACTCAATGCAAGACATGTGACTCTTATGCATGTGGTACCTCAATATGAACCCAATGTTTCACCGCTTTCCGATTCAATATCTAGAATCCAAGCCACGCTTCCGATCCGGACAAGATCAAAGCCACTACCACGCCTATTTCCAATTAAAGATCAACGTGTGCTACGTCTATTTCCAATTAAGGATCACCGTCTACTACTACGCCTATTTCCAATTAAGGATCAACGTATGCTACGTCTATTTCCAATTAATGATCACCGTCTACTACTACGCCTATTTCCAATTAAGGATCAACGTATGCTACCATGTGAACCCACAGTTTCACCGCTTCCACCATGAAGCCGACCATGCCATGAATGAATGTACAAATACCAACACATATGCAATTAAGATCATCTCTACCATCTTAACATTCCACATATCACCATAATTCAACTCTATGAATTATCCACCAATGGTACATATACACATTCATAATAAATACACCATTCACATAATATGCAATTAAGATCATCTATACCATCTTAATCATTCCACATATAACCATAATTCAACTCTATAAATTATCCACAAATGGTACATATACACATTCATAACAATCTATCATTCACAAATATAGGCTAGTTATCAAATACGCGCACATAGATTTTGTTCCAAAACGAATACAGCATTTAAAATCTCGATTTTTCACTTTTCAAACAATGGTAACCGGTTAACGCTCGGTGAGTAACCGGTTACTGTAAAACAGAATTAACAGATTTTTGAGCAAGTAACCGGTTAACGCTCGGTGAGTAACCGGTTACTGTAAAACAAAATTAATAGATTTTTAAGCAAGTAATCGGTTAACGCTCAGTGAGTAACCGGTTACTGTAAAACAGAATCAGATTTTTTTTGCGTTTTTCATCGTTGGAGGACTTTCGGACCTCCGATTTCGATTCCGTAAAAAGCCACACGTTCAGAAAATTATAACTCATACAATACCCTAATTATATAACGTTAATTTTCAGTTTTAACACAATTAAATCACCACAATCAAGGGTACTCATCAAACCTAATAATTCCAAACAACCATACAAAATTAGAGATTTTAACCTAAACATACATCTACTCATTGACCCGATCATACTAACCCATAATAATAAGGATTCCCCCCTTAGTGGTATCAGAGTAAATAAGTACGCATATAAACAAAAGGGCGTCACATCGACGTTTTCGAAAACTAAAAACTTTCAAAAACCAACATCATTCATCATCAATACACAATACACCTGGTCATTTAAAATAACATATTTCAATTATCATGAATATTCAAGAATATGCGTTCGCAGCGGAAAAATAATGAATACTCATGTATTTCATAAAATGATCCATGTTCCATACCATGATCATCTCTCAACAATCACCTCCAGATGAAATAAATCAAGTAATAACATAATGCATATCCAAATAAGATATGAGTTCATTACTACTAATCTACCCAGTGGGAATATAGTATTGGATTTTAATATTGTACTCCTTGAGTTTTGATGGATGTTTGAAACATGTGAAATAAATGTTGATTAATATTATTTACATGGTTATATGAAGTGTGATGAATTCCTTTAATTGTTGATTTAATCATTGTGTTATATTATACTTCTTCATAATGATTTGAATTCTCACTCTTTCTGTTTGAATGTTACCTTTACATGGGTATCGTGCAGATACTCAGGAGTAGTAATCGCTGAAGTAAGTGGAAGGTAGCTCACTCGAGCTTTAGCTGGAGAGTTTCCGTGTTTCAGTTTAGAGACTAAGTAGTGAGTCAATGCTCTGGTCATGTAACACTGGGTAGATTAGTAGTAATGAACTCATATCTTATTTGGATATGCATTATGTTATTACTTGATTTATTTCATCTGGAGGTGATTGTTGAGAGATGATCATGGTATGGGACATGGATCATTTTATGAAATACATGAGTATTCATTATTTTTCTGCTGCGAACGCATATTCTTGAATATTCATGATAATTGAAATGTGTTATTTTAAATGGCCAGGTGTATTGTGTATTGATGATGAATGATGTTGGTTTTTGAAAGTTTTTAGTTTTCGAAAATGTCGATGTGACGCCCTTTTGCTTATATGCGTGCTTATTTACTCTGATTATATGTTAAGTATTTTGGGGTAGAAAAAGGGGTGTTACAATTTGCATGGCATGAACATGGTGTCATTACTTGGCAAGGATCAAATTTCAAATCTTCATGAATACTTGCCTTGCAATCCAAGTTGAATTCAGATTATCTCACACTCATTTGTGGACTCAGGGCAATGATTTTATGGGCCTATGTGCGCCCATGCACCCATGCATCATCAATACCAAATTTGGAAAGTGGATTTAAAGTGTGCAAAAAGCAATGCTTTCAGCTATAAATAGAGCCTCATATGCTCAGCACTTGACAGACATTGGCGCCAACTTTGATCCCCTACCTCTAACCCTCACCTTGCAAAGGATAATCCTGAGAAATTCACTTGAATTTGAGTTTGAATTTCCACTATTTTGAAATTCAAATCTCCAGGGATCCACAACCTTTTGAGCATTTAATCCTTCTTCTGCAAGCATTTGGAGTGAGATCAAGCACGAGCAAGAGCAAGATCAGTTGAATCCAGACCTTCATTGAAGGTATTTTCCAGAAATTTTGATCTCTTCGATTCTCTCTAATTCTTGCTCAATTCTATTGATTCTTTGGTTGTCTGAAGTCCTACCAATGTAGGCAAGAAGATTGAGTTGCTTAGAGGCCAAATCGAAGCAACTCAGTTCATGTACCTCAAATTTTAACTCCATGTATCTCTCAATATACTTGGAGTTAGAGTGTATTGAGGCAAGATTCGAACTCAGTGCCATTTTTACTTTGAAATCATGTCCTTGTTTTTAATTTTGGTGATGGTTATGACTGAACCAGTCCGGCGAGGTTCGCCGGAGAAGACAACCGGCCTTTGGCCTCCTGTGGTGTGCTGGATGGTTCTGAGCCATAGGATCCATTTGATTTGTTTTAATCTCGTGTGTTGGTTTGCATTACCACGCGTGTAGTGCGCTGACTTGAGTCCATCGTGGATAGCGCGTTTGTGGCCACTTGATCTGCCACCTCAATTAATGAGGGAGATCAAGTGGTCCACGTTTTTCTGATTATTTTAATTTTCATTTTAATTGCATTATTTTCAATAATTCATATTAAATTTAGTATTGATCCAAAAAAATATGGGACTTTCACCAAAAAATTTCAAATATTTTTCTCTTTCATATTCTGAATTAAAATTATTTTTTGGATCATTATTAATATTTTTCATGAATTAATTGATTTTGCATTTGTTTTTAATTGTTTAAAAATATTTTTAAATGTCCAAAAATTATGAATTTTTTTCTCCAAGGTCCTTTGACCTTGTTTGACCTATTAAGAGTGTGCAGGAGGTTGGGTTAACAGAGGCTCTGGAGATCACCTAGAGTTAGAGACTTGCTGCAACCTAGGACCCTATAGTGTTGGATTCTCTCCGCTCTAGTTTCTCCTTTCCCTGGTTTTCTTTTCTTTCCGTCTTCTTTTTTATCTCATTTCGTATTATTTTGTTCTTCAATGAAAAATTATGTTTCTTTTCTCTCGTTTCTACTCTTTGTTCTGCATTTTATTTTTATTTTCTATTATGTTTTTATCTTTTTGATTAAAGACAAAAGTGGAGAAAATGAATATATTTTGATATATCTTGTGACCTTAATATATCCCAATCACAATGAAAATAAAATTGGTCATCAAATATATTTCTAAGTCTCAACTCAGTGGGAGCTTACAAACCTCACTCTGAAGAAACTAAGAAAAATGTGATAAGTACTCAGAGGAAGCTTACAAACCTTACTATGAATTTTAGCATTCTTATCTAAACTGAACTTTTATTGAAACCAACATTGTTTTGAGCCTTAAACTCAGGGGGAACTTACAAACCTCACTCTATATATTTAAGTTGATGAAATAATTTTGAAAGTATAAAACTCAGAGGGAGCTTACAAACCTATCTCTGAAGTTTTATAAATATGATTATCCAAGTAAAAATTGTTCATAAAAATACATAGATTTGTCATCATAAAAAAGGGGGAGATTGTTGGAATAAGTTTGGTTCTACAACTATCCTTAAGTTTTTGTGATAACAAAGTGTAGAGAATAATTTTATACTTTAACCATTTTGCTGAGTGTGTAGAAAGTTGGAAAAAGACTCTGACTTTGAAGATGTCTAGAATCTGAACCAGTTAATTCTGAATAGAAACCATCCAGACAGACTCTGATAAAAACTCTGACTACAAGTTTGTGATAGTCTCAGAACCTAGTTCTCCAAAGTCTCACCAAAGTTTTGAATACTAATTATGATCTCTACTCAAGCTTCAATCCACTTGCATAAGAAACCTATGACTAGAAAGATATGTATTAATTTGTCAACATTGTTTGATGTGATTGAAGTACAAGAGAAAATCTACTTTTTGTGTAAAGTACTAAACTCTGTGGCAAAGAAGTCTTCCACGTCCCATCATCCTCACCAACTATGGGCTACAAATGCCATTATATTGTTTCATATGAAGTGACCTTCATACAACGAATACATTAAGGATATTTCAACTTCATCCTCCAATGGATCTATTTGCTTCTCTATAAAGAGGTCTTTGAAATTTGAAATAAAGAGAAAATTACACATGCAGTGAACATACATCAACGCTTACACTCAAGATACATGTACAGTAAAATAAGAAGTGTTTTTCACACTTACACTTAGAACAAAACTAATTGAATATTCTTGTTTAGTGTATACTTAGCTTAAACTTGTGTATCTTTCTATTTGAAGCATCTTGTAAACACAAAAACTTGTTATTGTAACTCTGATTGTATTCCTCAAGAGACCAGGTTGGTCAAGCTCTTGAGAAGTCAGTGACAGGTAGTCATTGAGGATTAAATCTTCTTAAGTGACTAGGTTAGTCAGGATCTTAAGGAGTTAGTGACCGTCAGATTTCTTAGGGGACCAGTTGGGTCATAATTCTTAAGAAATCAGTGAAAGGTTGTCATTGCTTTTGTAATCCATTTGATTATTGGATTAAGTCCTCTGCTAAGGCAAAATCACTCAGGCGGGTAGAATGGATGTAGCTTCGTTAACAACGGACCAGGATAAAAATACCTGTACTCATATCTTTATCATTATTCCTGTTGTTTGAAATATTGGGTAACAAAGTTTAAAATCTAGAAACTCAACTCCCCTCCCCCTCCCCCTTTCTTGTGTTTCTTGTACCTTCATCTGTGTAATGAGGTTTTACGGGGGAAGTATGTAAGGAATGGAGACCAGGGAAAGACGATAGCGAGACCAAACAATTAGCCACATGGAAAGGTATTATTAGAGTCACGCCCGAGTTAAATGATAATAGTTATTGGATGATAGGTGACGGGAAGACGCTGGATGCATGGGAAAACTGTTGGATATTACCAGGACTTAGAATTCAATATTTTAAGATTCAAATTCTTACCAGCGTTCAAAATGCCAAAGTTGTGTATCGGGTGAGTACTCAGGGGTATTAGAACTGAAGTGTTTTATTACATTTGTTTCAAAAGGATATTTTAAATCGTATGGCCTATAGCTTACCACCTTAGGATAATTGTGGTCATGAGGTTATAGTTGGATTCACGGGTGACAACAAAGAATTTACAGTTTCTAAAATGTATTCCATTTTAGATAATACTTCTTACATAAATACAAACAACAAGTGGAAGAGGATTTGGAGGATGAGAGTTCCAGAGAGAGTGAGATGTTTCATATGGCAATTACGATTTAATAGGCTTCTTACGAATAAATACAAAAGCTGCATGGGGATGGGTTCACCGATGTGTAAGTATTGCAAGAATGTTGAGGAAGATGTCTTGCACGTCTTAAGGGATTGCCCGCTAGTAATGTCGTTATGGATGAGGGACGTGAAAGTTAAGTGGCGAATCAGTTTCTTTTTCGGCAGCTTGCATCAGTGGTTGGATCTGAATACGGTCAACAATTCAGGGTGGAAGGATGAAGAAGATTAGGAGGCATTTTGAATGATGATGTGTCATAGCATTTGGATGTGGCGTAAGAAGGAGAATCACGAGGAAAACTATTATAGGCCGAATAATCCATATGAAGTGATAAATAAGCATGTTTGAGAGTGTGCTAGTGTAGCTCAAATGGCCCTCATAGCGGTTAAACTGGAAAAAGAGATTTGTTTAATTAAATGAAACCCTCCTCCAAGGGGTGGGTAAAGTTGAATTTGGATGGCGCTTGTTTGGAAGATGGGTGTGTAAGGTGTGAATGAAATATTAGGAATAACAATGGTGCGTGGATATGAGAATTTGCTAAAACCCGGGGGGTCTGTCATGTGCTAGTGGCGGAATTATGGGGATGCATGAAGGTTTGTTGCTTGCTAGAAGGATTGGTGTGAGAGCTATTGAGACCAATGTTGACTCGATGGAAGTAGTTAAGAAATTTTAGGATAGCAACCTTGAAAACCCCATTGGAAGAGCTTAATAAGCAAGATTAAAACCTTGATGGAATTGGAGTGGGAGGTCGAGATTCGTCATATTTATAGAGAAGAGAATCGGTGTGCAAATATGATTGCAAAGAGCGGTATTGAGCTTATGGAAGAATATTGTTTATTCGAGGGGTATCCTCTTCGTTGGAGACATCTCCTAGATGATGATTTGTTGGGAATTTTGGTTCCCCTACTTGTTGTGTTGTAGTGTTTTGTTTGGACTTAGGCCCTCCCTTTTACAAAATAAAAATAATTTATTTTTACATCTTCCCATAAAACATATTTCAAAAAACACACAAAAATTTAAGTTTTTTTAATAAATATAAAATATATATTTTTCTTATAAATTGGTACGGAGTTGTATTATGGTATCTTTAATATTCCATCCGTCTCATAAAAAATATTTAATTTGTATTTTTTTTCTGTCTCAAAATAATTATCTTTTTATAATATTAATACAATATATTTTTTTTCTGCTACTATACTCTTATTTATTAACTACATCACTTTATATCATTATTCTATTAATTATAATTAATAAAAATATATTGATAAATAATACTGATTTATCATTAATTAATATATCTAATTATTTTTTTAAAGATTACATATATGAGATAGATGGTTTTTTTACTAAATTTCAATGCTTCCCAAACTCTGATTTGTCGTTTTCCATTGTGGCAAGTGTCATCTATAGTACTTGTTCAAATAAAATGTCTTTTGCAATTAAGACAAAGATAAATCATATCTTAGATTTAAAAAATCATTTTAATAATAACATTTATTTTGATCTAATGGTTAGAAATCAATCCTTTTACCCTAACGAAAAAATAGTTATTGTTGTTATAGAAAATGAGAAGAGTGAGTCTTTAGATCTATATTAAATTAAAATATCTTAATTTGTCATTCATTAAAATTAACAACAAGTTATTAAAAAATCACGAGCGTATATAATAAGTCAATCCAAGCTACAAATACTTAATTAAAATTGTAATTTGAAAAAAAAATCTAATATATACATATAATTAATTTCTTTAATTTTTTTTATAAATATTCTAAATGAGCTAAAGTTTGACTGCCATAATGACACACATTCGTGTGTGGCAGTCGTTATGTAAATGTAAATCTAAAAAAAATAGAAAACACCTAAATTTTCTTTTTAAATTAAAAGGACAGAATTAGTTGAGAATTAATGTCTGATTATTACTACTTTAAAAATGAAAAGACGTAACTTTTGAGAAAGGGGAATGTTTGAAATAGTGAAGATTTAGAAGGGTGAAAGTGAAAATAAAAGAATAAGGATAAGAAAGAGAAAGAAGCATAAATAAAGAGATGACAAAAAAGTAGAGCTACCTACCTACCCAATGAAAGGAAACAGAAACAGAAACACAGCACAAACTTAATTGTAACCACTCATCTTTTCTCACCAACTCGGTCAATCACTTTTGAGAAAAAGAAGCTCTCCGAGTCAATTGCACCTCTCTCTCTCTCCACAACCTCCCATTTATATTCTCTTCTTCTACCTTCTTTTGTCTCCTCTCTCTCTCTCTCTCTCTTCCTACTCACCACTCTCTCTCTCTCTCTCTCATCTCTTCAGCAACAACCATGGCTAGATCTCCCTGCTGTGAAAAACAACACACTAATAAAGGCGCTTGGTCTAAAGAAGAAGATGAACGGTTGATAAAATACATCAAGTCTCACGGTGAAGGTTGTTGGCGTTCTCTTCCCAAAGCCGCTGGTAATAATCAATCATCTTCAACTATTTCATCATTTCCTAAATCCTTAATTTAATTACTACTTTAATTCACTGCTTAATTATTTATTTAATTAATTAATTAATTATATGCATGTTTGTTTCTACAAACAGGCTTGGCTCGTTGCGGCAAAAGTTGCAGACTTAGATGGATAAATTACCTCCGACCTGATCTCAAGCGAGGAAACTTCACTCGCGAAGAAGATGAACTTATCATTCGTCTCCATAACGAAGTTGGTAACAAGTATGTATTTCTCTCTAGTTTTTGTTGATAATTAATCTTTTTTTTTCAATTTTAGGTTTAAGTCTCATGTAATAAACTTTAATTTGTTTTCTCAGATGGTCTCAGATTGCTCAACAATTGAAGGGAAGAACAGACAATGAGATCAAGAATTACTGGAATACACACATCAAGAGGAAACTCTACGGCCGCGGAGTTGATCCTTCAACGCATAAACCACTCAAACCCGCCTCCACCTCCGCCGTTGCTGGTGCTAGTACTTCCTCGACAACCACCGCCTCCGCCGTTGCTTCTTCAACAAATCTTATCAACAAACCGACTGTGATTCCTGTGGTCCCCACAACCAGTGGCAGTAGCGTAAGCCACAAGAGCTTGAACACTAAAAGCGTGTTTCCGTTATTCAGTTTCAACGGCGGTCTGGATAAAAAGCTAGTTGTAACTGATTCTGGTTGCGGCTTTCTGGATAAAAAGTTAGTTGTAACTGATTCTGATTGCGGCTTTCTGGATAAAAAGTTTGTTGTAACTGATTCTGGTTGTGGAGGTGTTGAGGATTCAGTTTCAAACACTAGTAGTGGTGTAACTATAGAGGAAACACCTTATCCTCCACAAATCAACTTGGAACTTTCATTGGCTCCACCATTTCAGCAGCCACAAGCGGTGGCACCATCACAAGGTGTGTGCCTTTGTAATCAAGCTTTAGGGTTCCATGGAAACGGACCTTGTTGCTGCATGAATACCAGGCCTACTACAAATGGTGTTTCTGCGGCTGCTCCACCACCTACAA
Organism: Lathyrus oleraceus; assembly: GCF_024323335.1. Classification (NCBI taxonomy): domain Eukaryota; kingdom Viridiplantae; phylum Streptophyta; class Magnoliopsida; order Fabales; family Fabaceae; genus Lathyrus; species Lathyrus oleraceus. The sequence continues at coordinate 77,334,727 of NC_066585.1, forward strand.
CCACCGGTACCGGCAATGATTTTTTTAGATTTTTCGGTGCCAGGTTTATGAAGTTTTGATGGAAAAATTTGTAACCTTAGAAGTAATTTAGACTTAATCTTATCTTTTGGTTTTAATTATTATCATATCTGAGTTGTTAACGTTCTGACCAACGTCAACGACAAAGAACAGTATAGTTGCAGTAGAATCGAATTTCGAAATTTTTCGCAAATTTTCTTAGTATTATTTTTATTTATATGCGATAGTTGACTGTGGAACAGAGATTTGAACCAGTATTTTGGCCTAAAATTTTGGGTTTTTTTAATTACTGTTTATCTCATTTTTTTTATGTCTCTATCTCTTGATTTCTCTATGTGGTTTTATTTATGCTTGTTAACGATAGAGTCATTGAGATATAAAATCAATGTTGAATTTCGACTTTGGTAGTTTTAATATTCTTCTCTCTATGGTTTTGACTATTGAATCTTATTTGTTTTCATTAAAACAAATTAAATTTATATATAATACTTTCTCCATTTTTTATTATAAATCATTTGTGATTTTATAGATATTAAAAAATATAATAATTATGATATAAAAAAGATAAATTAGGAAGAGTTTTATAAAATTATCCTTCATTTAGAAAGATAAATTGATATAATTAAAAGAAGAAACATAATAAATATTTAAGGGTATAATAGAAAATTGTACAAAATAATTTTCAAAATGACATATAATAAAAAAAAAAGTAGTAATAATTTATTTGAAGTTTTCAAAAATATATAAAATATAAAAAAAATTAATGCACATTAAAATTTATCTTCACTAAATTTAATTACTTTTTGTTCATTCTTTATTTTTATTTTTGTTTGGTAGTGACTAGTCACAATGTGGTGAAGTTCAACTACCATATCATATAATTAGTTGAGATTGGGAAAAGGTTCCTTTTTAGAGTAAAACTATTTTTAATTTATTTGAATCTTTTTGGGAAAATAGCACAATGTTGAGACACAAACAAAATTTTACAGCAACAACAAGACAATACGTCATTTTCTATTCTCTTTGATTTCCGAAAGTGAAAACACAGATGGCATAATATTCTCTCATTTCCCTCCCACAACGTCTTTATAAATTTTTCCTATAGAAAATTATATTTTGAATACAGAGTTATAAATAGAATAATATAAAGTATAAGATTTAGCAATAAATATTAATACAATGTTCTGAATGGTGTGTGAAATTTATCATATAGTAATTGAGTTTCTTTGAACTAAAATATTTTAGGAGGTCAAATAAAGACTGAATAAAAACAAAAACAAATTATAAAATAAGCCAAGTTTGAGGCATATTTGAAAATTTCCCAGCCTTCTAGAAACTAAATTATGAGTCGAATTTTAATTTTTTTTATGTTGGCGTAAGGTTTAGAATTTGACTCTATTTGGTTGGAAAATAAATTTATTTGTTCAACTCTATTAAAGTATTGTGAAAAGAAAAGTGTATAGAACTAGTACTAATATCGTTATTTAACAGTAAGCATATTTTAATATTTGTAATTTTCAATTGTTCTAGATGCATAATAGATGTACCTAATCTAAAATAAAAAATTAGTAATATTAATCGTTATCCATTTGAGTGAGTATGGCCCACGTCATGTGATATGGACAGAATGTTTAGCAACTACCCAGGATTTGATGAAGAGAAGTGAGGAAGGTGTGTGATTGAAGAGAAAGGAGTCGTGTTTGGTGAGAAGTGGGGCCAGACATGTTGGAAGGATGAACAAGACAGAACACGTTGGTTAAGAAAGATGAACTCGTGAATCTATGAAACATCAACATTGAACCCTGAGCTGGTTAGGTAGCTATATGTTGCATTGCACACGTCATGAGTTTTACCTACCCTCTGTCTTTTCTCATTAATTCCGAACCATCTTATTATCTATCCCTATCTTCAATACTATAAAATCTACTACAATAAATTTTTAAATTTAATTAACGAGTACTCCGTTTTGATTGATTATAATTATCTTACTAAATTTAAGAAATCCTATAGGCGGAGTAGAAAAACTTCTTACTTCTAATGACCTCCACTATATGATTGATTATATTGATTTACTAAAAGGAAAGAGTTGGATGAAAATAATTGAAGGGTGTTGGGATGGTAGTGTAGAATTTAGTTTAGAGTGGGGATCAAACTTATTTTGAGAATAATTTTATTTAACTACTTCTAATCATAACTTCTGAAGTTGAATCTAATGTTTAACTAAGTATTAAAATTAACTTAATGATTAAATTGAATTTAATTCAAAGATTATAATTTTGAACATCTTACTCACTCTTGAAATAGATTAATCCCCCGTCTTTAGTTTATTCATAATACTTCTCTATTGTTTTTAAAAAAAAATCTTTATACCTTCACCTTCTGTTCTCTCATAACTCTCAAACAAAACCTTACTCTCACATGAAAAAACCGTTTTTGTCACCAAAAAAAGTAATAAAGAGAATATTAAAGAAATGAGTTTATAAATTATTACTTTATAAATATTAATAGCATATTAATATTAATTTATAAATGGATAAATAGAAATAAATATTACTACAAAAAATTTAACCTTTAACAAATATATTATATTTATTTAACTCAATTAAAAGTTAAACTATCAGCCGCTAAAATCTTTAAATTTATCTTAAATTTAAATATCTCAATTTCTCATTTTTTAAAGATTAAAACAATAATTAAGTAAAAATTATTTAAAAATTATAAATATATAATAATAATAATAATAATAATAATAATAATAATAATAATAATAATAATAATAATAATAATAATAATAATAATGAGAAGACTTACATGCAGTTTATTATGTATGGTTCAAACTATTTGCAAATTAAAATAAAAATAAGAAAAAACTATACACTTTTGATATTTTAATTGATAAACTATTTGAATCATATATTAGAAAATGTATCTAAATTTTCTCTTAATAATATTTGAACAGTATTGGGTGGAGGGTGAATTGTCGAGCAGAGAATAACGATGTTTCTTTGATACCATCGAGATTTGAGATTAGGGTTAGGGTTTGCAAGTAATGATAATGTAATGACTAATGAATTATTTATATGGTTAAACTCAATCACACTCTCAATACATGAAAAATATTTTAACAAAAAATTATATGGTGAATTCGTTAAAATGACCTTTTTTTGTGTAGTCAGAATTCTGGCCAATCAACAAACAATGTGTAGTCACAATTCAATCATCTTCCCCCAACTTGTAGAACAATACCCACATTGTAGAACTACCATAAAAATAATCATTTTCCAACTATTTAGAACAAACAGATATTTCATATTCTCACATTCATTCAATCCTCACACCATTGAGGATGAAACCCTCGTTTCATCTTCTTCTTCGGTAATTATAAAATGAGCTTTCTTCCCAATTCTATACAACGAACTAACTTGTCATAGTCTCCCATTTAATTGCTCCTCACACAGTTTATTGGTGTTCGTATTGATAGTAGATTTCCTAAGGTACATGGGTTAAAATTTAACGATTTCAGTTTGTTATATTGTTGGAACAAAATTGGATTGTCCCATATCCCTTAGATTTTAACGATAACAAAGTATTTAAAAAACAATTTGGTATACTAATGTTTATTCAAGTGCGCAGGATCGTAGACTAAATTTTCATATATAATCCAAGTATTGGTTTTAACAATGAACATTCAATGAGAAGCTTAAAAACCAAAATTTGATGGATTAGAAGATGAAGACCCGACTCTGAAGAAGTCAATGTCTGAAGGTCAAAGTCTGTATGAGTTAGTCTCTAAAGACCAGAATTTGAAGAAGTCTGCTTCTGATGATCAGAACCTAAGTCAACCAAAACACAAGGACCAATGTGACTCTGTGTCTACTTTGTCACGTGAATACCTAAACTTTATTTTCTTCATAGATTCTGCTATGATACAACCACTAATTCCTTTTGTAGCAAAGAGTTTCCAACTAGCCTTCACCAACCTTGACTATTTGGTGAAACTGTTACCACGAAAAAATCTCTAAGGCATACTAAAAGCGTAGTGAATGACAAAGTTCTGTGGATTTGGGGGTTATACCCCATCAAAGGACAAAAGATGTTGGAGGCAAGCAAGAGTGGAAAAAACACAAGTCAGGGGATGAAGCCGACAGGAGAAGCTGGCCTGGTCGACATGCCATTCCGTCGACTGAGGTGAAGTTTGAGACTTAAAGAATTATAGCCAAATGCGTAGAAGACAGCATCACCCTAACGTCTGGGCGGGAGAAATTTGAAATTTAAAAGTAACCAGCAGTTACAAGAAGAATAAGAGCGCCAGAATCTAGAGCAATTAGCAAGACATGGGTGCAACGGTTGTGCAGATCGTGTGACATAACAGCTGCTAGTTTCTAAGAGTTTTAGCTTATGAGCAGTTCCTTTAGTTTAGTATAAATAGAACGTCCCACGAGGGGCTCAAGGTGTTCACTTTGTACTGAAAATCACTTATAAGAAAACTTCCCATTTCCAGCGCGATGAAGCAAGAGTTTTTTGAGAGTGCTATGTACGTGAATCACCACATTTATTTCAATGCAACTTCCTTACTTTTCAATTGTTCCCGTTGAACATTTTATCTTAATTTCATTTACCTTTGAGTTATCATTTTACGTTGTCGTTTACGCTGTCGACACTGATTCTATTACGATAATAGAGTTTACCAAAAGCGTGTTCGTAGTGTACATCTTTTGAATGCTATAGCGTTGTTGGTCACGAGTCACCTATAGGCTATAGCATTGTCTAAACCATTCGTGTGGAAAATTCTACACTTGTTTGACACTTTGTTAAGAGCCGTTCCTCACAAAGTTATTTCGTCGAGTTGGACAAGCCTCACTTGCACTAGCACATGTCCTAGGATCAACTGGTCGATCCTGCAAGTAACCCTTTGTTTTAAGACCTAGGGAGGACCAGCGGTTGTTTACCAATTTCCACAATAAATAAAATGGCACGCCCAGTGGGACAGTGCTAGAGCAGTTGCGAAATTGCATGAAACTTAGAAGTGGCAAACTGTATAGTAAGCCACGAAACACTGTGAAAATGTCAGAAACTAACACGGATGAAGTACCACGAGGAACTTTATCCACCACGGAAACAATAATCTCACAGGTTGCCACTTTGCCACCGATGACAAGTGCAGCCTTAACCATGTCGACCACGGGTGTGGTTGGAACATCAACTCCTCAACCTCCACCGGGGGATTCAGGATCAACGATAACGACGTTCAGACCTTATGTGCCTCGCTTTGGCACCACAAATTCGCTTTATGGAATACCGTATTCCTTAATGCCAGGATATCAGTCGACATCAAGTGCAACACTGTTTTCAGATACAAATCCATCCTTGCAAGGATCAGCGCAAGGGGGCAACATTAGGAATAATACTCAGAACAGAACCATGTCGCTATCGAACACTTCAGTAGCGGTGTTGAGACAACAAATGGACGATAGTAACCATGAATTGGTTAACATGTTGACCAACCAGATGGGCACAGTCTTTAATCCAGTAATACAAGAATCTGCTGAAACAAATAGACAGGTGGCGAATCAATTGACACGCTTGTGCAATTTTCTGGGGGCACCGGCTCGATAGATGGCACAAGTGGTTAGGCAAGCTGTTCCTGTGCAAACGGAGATAGGGGCAGCGGAAGATGAGAGGGTCCACGAAGGACAAATCATTAGACCCCTAGGCGTCGAATCAGGAGTCGCGGGACGTAACCAGATGGTGATGGTTAACTGACACCAGGATGCTGATCAAATTATCGATCAACATCGACAAGAGGACTTAGCAGTGGAGAATAATTTGACAACTATTGTCGAAAGGATTATGGCCAGAAATGGTATGGGTGCTACATTGCAAAGGCCATTGTACGCTTCCCCGTTAGCTGAGTTTATTCTCCAAGCCGAGGCGCCCAGGGGGATGAAAGTGCCTAAGTACACTAAATTTGGGGGAGAGTCTGGTGAATCGACAATATATCATGTTGCCAGATACTTAACAAAGTCAGGAGATCTGGCTCATAATGAATGTTTGAAAGTGAAAAAATTTCCCTCCTCTCTGACTAAGGCTGCCTTCACATGGTTTACTTCGTTTGCCCCAAGTTCAATCGATTCGTGGGCCAAATCAGAAAAGAAGTTCCATGAACAGTTTTACGAGGGACACTCCAAAATTAGTTTGGCAGAATTGTCTAGTATCAAGAGAAGGTTTGCTGAGAGCATCGACGATTATCTGAATCGTTTTAGGTCCTTAAAAGCTAGGTGTTTTACGCAAGTGCCAGAACATGAACTAGTTCAAATGGCCGCAGGGGGTTTAGATTATTCCATTAGGAAGAAAATAGATCCAACTTTTGTGAAAAGTATGTCACAATTGGCTGATAGAATCCGACATCTAGAATGGCTAAGATTAGAAAAAGTTAGGCACAATAAGTCTAAGAAAGAAAAGGTAGCGTTTGTCAAATACGACGCAACAAACCCAATATGTGAGGCTGATTATGCTTCATCGACCGAATTAGAAATCGACGTGGCTGAACTAAAGCCAGGATCTGCGTATGAGTGTCGATCATTGCTCCATGCGCAAGGAAAAAATCCTGTCGAACACAACCCAAAATTCCCTTTGAAAACTTATACTTTTGATGTGTCGAAATGTGAGGAAATTTTTGACTTGTTGGTCAAAGATGGTCAAATGGTGGTACCTCCTGGTACTAAAATACCACCATTAGAACAGAGACAGAAGAGAGGGTTTTGTAAGTATCATAACTATCTGGGTCATAATATCTCTAATTGTTACCTTTTCAGGGATTTGGTTCAGAAAGCGATTTAAGAAGGCAGACTGAAATTTGCTGGCCGCAGAATGAAGATCGACGCTGATCCTCTTCACCAGGAGGAAGCCCTATTCGTGGAGCCAGTCGAGATCAACATGGTCGAGATCATCGAATACGAGGAGGCCAACATGCTGGAGCAAACTGGTGAAAGCCCAAATGTCGATATAGCTAAAGCTTACCCAAGGGCTGATGAAGACTTTGTGGATTTTCTGTATTGCTGCAAGAATAAAGGTTCACAAGTGTGCCTGTGCCCTAGGTGTGGTGTTGTCACCGACAAAATAGCGGCTGAAAATTTCCAGAAACTGCAGTTGGGTAAAAGCAAAAGAAATGGGCAGACCAGGGGTTACTAGAATGAAAGAGGCTAAAAAAAGACTGTGGGAAATACCCAAACAAGGCCTAAGAGCTTTGTACCGTCGACAAGTGCCCCTAGAGGTACTTGGATCAAGCCTCAGGAAAAACAAGACACCTCACAAGGTGTTGTTGCTGCTGCTAGAGGAGGTCTAACAATTAACTACATGCGTGAGTTTAAGTCTGAAAAAAGGACTCATGTCTCTGAAAATTATTTGGGGAAGAACCCCATGTCAAGAACTCAATGGAGACGTTTTCAGAGGCGTAAACATGCCGAAAGAGAGGCTGCAAGAGGCATGGCCAGTGAGGCGAATGCTGGGAAGAAAATTGTTGTGAAGGGAAGGAACGGATCAGAGAGTATGTTCGTCGACCAACTGAGAAATGTTCTGATGAAGTGACTGATGACTTCAATTCAGAGTCTGAAGCAAGTCTGGATATCTTGGTCAACGTGGTGTCAATCCTGCCACAAGAATACAAATGTGTGACTGAAGTGGAGGAGTCGGTAGACGATGCTGACGCTGAAGAAATGGCTCTGCACCAACCAAGATTCTATTTTATGTTGAACCATGGCTCTGCTGAAAGCCAAGAGGCAGTGTTCGAAAGACCAACGATGACCATGAAGAATCATTTGAAATCACTGCTGATAAGGGCAAAAGTGGAAGGCGTAACTGTCAACAAAGTCTTGGTCGATTGTGGTGCCACGGTCAATATCATGCCGCACCATATTCTGAGGAAGATTGGCAAGTATGATACCGACATCAGGTCTAACAACGTGGTTCTGTCTGACTATGGAGGAAAGACGAAAAGTACCGTGGGAGTGATTATGGTGAATATCACGGTCGGTTCAATAACCAGACCGACATTATTTATGGTGATAGACGCTAAGCCAAGTTACAACTTGCTATTTGGCAGAGAGTGGCTACATGGTGTCGGAGTTGTACCATCTTCAGCGCACCAAAGGTTGGTGATTTGGAGAGAAGATGGAGTGGTCTAAAATATTGAAGCAAACCAAGGGTACTTCATGGCCGACGTAAATAATGTTGGCAAGAAAGATTTCGAGAGGAAGCTGGCCAATATTTCGCCTTGCTTTCCAGCTGAGGAGGTATATGCTAATCTGAGTGAAGCTTTCATCTCTCTAACTCTGCACGAGACTCATGGCTTCATTTAGGATGTGGAACGCCTAGATGATCCACCTTATACAGGTATCCGGCCGACAGGCTGGGGAGACGTCACTGATGATGACTGAGCTAGAAGCTCTAAGAAAGATATCGGTATACGTGGCCGAGAACAAAATAAAGTCGGCTCTAGAGGCTGAAGAAAACATGGTTGTCGAAGCCTATGCATTAAATAAAGAGGGGCATATGGCTATTGGGCCAGAACCCCCAGACAAGCCAACTTTGGCTAAAAGGAACATTGACATGCAGCGTCTGGACTGTATTTATGATAATGAACCTTTAGGGTTTGAAAAAGACCCAAAGGCACCAGAGAAAATCCAAATAAAAGACCCCTTGGAAGAAGTCGACCTTGGCGAGAATGGCGAGAAAAGGCCAACATACATAAGCACCAACATCGACAAAGAACTAAAGTATAAGGTAATATCCATACTTAAATAATTTAGGGACTGTTTTGCTTGGGATTATAACGAAATGCCTGGTTTAAGTAGGGATTCGGTCGAGTTAAAGCTGCCAATAAAAGCTGGAAAAAAGCAAGTAAAGCAGACGCCCAGGCGTTTCGCCCCAGAGATCATGGCAAAGATAAAAGCAGAAGTAGAAACACTCCTGAAAAAGAAGTTTATTCAAACTGCAAGGTATGTCGAATGGTTGGCCATATTGTGCCAGTCATCAAGAAAAATGGGTCTTTAAGAGTATGTATTCATTTTAGAGATCTAAATGCTGCCACCCCAAAAGATGAGCATGCCATGCCCGTGGCGGAAATGTTGGTCAATTCGGCCGCTGGCTTTGAATATTTAAGTATGTTAGATGGTTATGCTAGATATAACCAAATTTTTATTGCAGAAGAAGACGTGCCGAAGACGGCGTTTCGATGCCTAGGAGCCTTGGGGACTTATGAGTGGGTTGTCATGCCATTTGGCTTGAAAAATGCCGGAGCAACATACCAGAGGGTAATGAACTCAATGTTCCATGATTTTATTGAAGATTTCATGCAAGTATACATTGATGATATTGTGATAAAATCAAATGGTCGACATGCTCACGTCGAACATCTTCGAAAGGCCTTTCTAAGGATGAGGAAATGTGGATTAAAAATGAATCCATTGAAGTGTGCTTTTTGTGTACAGGAAGGCGACTTCCTTGGCTTTGTGGTGCATAAAAAGGGTATTGAAGTAAACCAAAGCAAAACAAAAGCCATTATGGACGTCAAGCCTCCGTCGACCAAAAAGGAGCTACAATCTTTTCTGGGAAAGATAAATTTTCTTAGAAGATTTATATCAAATTTAAGTGGCAAAACAAAAGCTTTCTCCCCACTACTTCGACTGAAGAACGAGGATTTCAAGTGGCAGGATGAGCACCAAGAGGCTTTTGACAAAATCAAAGAGTATTTGACTAGGCCATCAGTATTGGCCCCTCATATTAGGAATAGGCCAATGAGACTGTATATTGCAGCCTCAAAATCGACTATAGGAAGTATGTTAGTCCAAGAGGATGAAAAATGTGTCGAGAGACCTGTGTATTACCTTAGTCGAATGCTTAATGATCCTGAAACTAGGTATAATGATATAGAAAAACTATGTCTATGTCTGCATTTCTCTTGTATGAAACTAAAGCAATATATCAAGCCCGTTGATGTGTACGTATCTTCCCACTTTGATATTATTAAACACATGTTATCTAAACCAATTTCGTATAGTCGAATTGGGAAATGGGCTTTAGCGTTAACGGAATACTCCCTGACGTACGTCCCCTTGAAAGCAATGAAAGGACAAGTAGTAGCGGATTTCCTCGTCGACCACTCAATGGTCGAAATGGCGGAAAATTACGTAGACTTAGCGCCATGGAGGTTATACTTCGACGATTCAAGACATAAGCAAGGATCTGGGATAGGAGGAGTCATAAATTCTCCAGATGGAATTCCAGCAGAGTTCAAATATAGAATTGAAGGGGTATGCACAAATAATGAAGCAGAATATGAGTCACCGATCACAGGACTTGAACTACTGGTAGAATTGGGGGCAAGGAATGTCGAAATTATGGGAGACTCGAAGTTAGTAATTAAGCAAGCATCAAAAGAGTACAGGTGTGTTAAAGAAAATTTAATCATGTATTTTGTGGTCACCATCAGATTACTCAAGAGGTTTGAGCAAGTTAACCTCCAACACGTACCACGAAAAGAGAACCAAAGAGCAAATGATTTGGCACAGGAGGCCTCAGGGTACAAAGCGTCGAAAGACCAGGATGAAGAGGTCCAAGTAAGAGAGAAAGTACGAGTGACATTGTTGTCACCGTCAGATTTGTCGATTGTGAAGTTGGGAGCTGTAGATAAAAATCATTTTGAAATTCTGACCGTCGATAGTCGATTACTTACGCAATCCCGTAGGGTCGATAGATCGAAAGATAAAATATAGGGCCCTTAGCTACGTCTTGATAAATGATGAATTATTCAAAAAGACGGTCGACGGAGTGTTACTAAAATGCCTAGGAGAAAGCGAGGCATGCGTGGCTGTGTCAAGCGTACACAGTGGGGCGTGTGGGGCGCATCAAGCAGGTTTGAAGATGAAATGGCTCTTGATGCGCTCAGGAGTTTATTGGCTTTCAATGCTGAAAGATTGCATTGAATTTGCTAAAAGTTGTCAGGAATGCCAATTACATGGGGGCATACAACATGTGCCTGCAAGCGAGTTGCATACAATTTTGAAGCCCTGGCCATTTCGAGGATGGGCTCTGGATGTTATAGGAGAAATAAAACCAGCCTCGTCGAAACAACAAAGGTATGTTTTAGTCGGTATCGACTATTTCATAAAATGGGTCGAAGCCATATCATTAAAAAATATAGACCAAGAGGTTGTGATAGATTTTGTCCAAAGTTATATCATCTGCAGATTTGGCATCCTAGAAACAATTATAACCGACCAGGGGTCAGTTTTCACTGGTCGAAATGTGCAAGATTTTGCAAAAGAAATGGGAATCAAATTACTGACTTCTACCCCCTATTACGCACAGGCGAATGACCAAGTCGAAGCTGCTAATAAGGTGATCATCAGCCTAATAAAGAAACACATAGGCAAGAAGCCAAGAAATTGGCATAAGACGTTAGACCAAGCTTTGTGGGCATGTCGAACGTCACCAAAAGAAGCATTTGGAACAACTCCATTTCGACTGGTGTATGGGCATGACGTAGTGTTGCCAATAGAGATTCAGGTCCAGGCGGTCAGAACCCAAAGGCAGTATGAAATACCTTCTGAAGATTATTGGAGTATGATGACAGACGAACTGGTCGACATAGATGAAGAAAGAATGTTAGCTCTGGATTCCCTACAAAGGCAGAAAGAAAAAGTCGCCAGAGCCTACAATAGAAAGGTGAAAGGTAAAGTCTTTGCTATCGACGATCTGGTTTGGAGAGTGATCCTGCCTATGGACAGAAATGATAGAGTCTTGGGTAAATGGTCCCCTAATTGGGAAGGACCGTTTAAGGTTTTGCAGGCCTTTTTTAACAATGCCTACGAGGTCGAGGAGTTGGCACCAGATAGGCGAATCCTAAGAGTAAATGGAAAGTATTTGAAAAAATATAGGCCTCTCCTTCAAGAGGTCAAAATTTCGACAGACTAAATAACGGTCGAAAGAACAATGTTGGAGAAAACTATGTTGGAAACCAGCTACAAAAGGCACAGAAAATAAATACACAAGTGCTAAAAGTAAGAAGGATAACATTAAAGTGGCAAGAAGCCATTGTTTAAATATTACAAAAATTCATACAGACAATAGAAACGGTCAAAATTGGCCGAACTTAGATTAGAAAGATTTAAGCTCAAAATTGTAATGCAAGGACATAGGCTCTAAGGTGTCAGCGTGGGCTTTGAGATTCTCAAGCTTCCCTTCAACAGTCCTAAGCTCTTCAGTGACCTCTAAGGCATCACCGGCGGTTTGATTCCAACTCACTGTCCAGAGTGGCAATTTGACGCCGAAGGGCATCAATTTGTTGACATATCTCAGTGGCCCTTGTTTGTTTGGAGATCAATTCTTTCTTCCTGATAACACTGAAATTTACCGTATTTTCGACTCCGATTTCACATGCATTTTAGTTGTTTTATTGTTATTTTGTTGTGTTATTACTATGTTTTTCTTTGTTTTCATGTTTTTACTTTAATCGGAGCCCCGATCGAGAAAAGGAGCGAAAAAGAGCTAAAAACCCTAAAATTCAGCATTTTGTACTTGTGGCTTCCACCATGGCTGGCGCCATAGACCCTACCATGACATGTCTAAGCTCAACCTCCTTCAACTTCCACGTTCCCCACTACTTTCACTAAGACGCCTCAGATTGGCCTTGTGGCGGGCGCCATGGCCTTGTGGCGGGCGCCACAAGAGGAAAAGTTTTCCCTCCCATTTTCAAGTTGAAGGGCATCCTTGTCATTTTCATCTTTTTACTTGCTTATAAATAGAAACTCGAAATCACTTTTACAATCATCCAAACTTAGAGCAGAGGCAAACTCAGAGCAACTTTGTTTCACTTAGGCATATATTCAGTATTTTAAAGTGGTAATCGCTTCGCATTGGAGTGTTACCAAAATTGTGTAATCAAGTCTGTAATCGAGTTTGGAGCACTTTGGAAGGAAGTTAATCCTGCCGCCATTTTCATTTCCGCTTTGCAATTTATTCAACCCTCCGATTGGAACAGGTTTTTATTACTTGTCTTTATCTTATTTATTTTCCCGCACTCGCTTTAAATTATTTATTTCCTCGCACTCGCTTTACTTTATTTATTTCTCGCACTCACACTTTACTTTATTTAATTCCCGCACTCGCACTACTTTTATTTACTTTCCGCACTCGCACTACTTTTATTTAAATTAATGCACTTTTACTTTACCATGTCTAACTAAATTTATAAGGTTAGAATGTAAGGATTGTAATTGAACCGATAATCCGTACAATTGTTCGTAGAAGCACTTAAGGGCTATTTTAACTTTCAACTTAAGTTTTCCCGCACTTCAATTCCGTTGGGTAAGATCGAAAGCCGTCCAACGTCTATCTAAACTTAATTGTTTTTAACTATTTCAAAAACAGCGAAAGCGCTTTGTTTAGTTCATTAGGAGTTTTTAATTTAAGAAGAAAAGAGATTTTAAAACTATTTTCGGACGCGTTTATAAGTTTAGAGTCTGGTTCATAAGAACCTCTTTTGGTTAACAAATCCAGGTTATAATACTTTTCAACTTAGTCAAGATACTATATTTCTTAAAAATAGGTTTACTACTCTAACGCAATGCGCACCTTTTTATAAGTGACAATAAGAGGGTTTGATTAGGGAGTACAACTTGGTTCTGAATACGCGAAAGCGACAGTTTCCGTTAAATTAGTTCTTTTCAAAGTAGGAAACATTGCCCATAAGTAGTTCTAATAGCAAGTACTTGGATTATTAATTGATTATGTGAATTACATTCGACCCTATCTTTATTAATTAAACTTTATTCAATACTTTACTTTTCATTGCACACTCTAAAAACACCTATTTTGATTGCCTTTGATAAACACCATAACAATAGATAACGATAGATTGACACTTGGTCTCTGTGGATTCGACAATATTTTATATTACTCTGACGCATTCGTATACTTGCGAAAACCACGCATCAAGTTTTTGGCGCCGTTGTCGGGGACCAATTTCGTCAAATTTCATTTTCCTGTTGTTATATCGTTTAGACTTAGGCTATTTCCCGTCGGTCAATGCGAATAACTCGCAGCATCGGAAGTTTAAGCTTAGTATATCCTCTGGAGGAACCTGAATGTTATGCTCGTGCACGTTTATTCTTTCATAGAATTAAGAGAGCTATGCCCGAAGATCAAAACCAAAGACCTCTTAAAGATTTCGCTCAACCATCAAATGAAGAACCTAGTTCTAGTATAGTAAACCCAACCATCCATGTTGCAACTAGTGCAACAGAGACAATTCGCAGGTCTCGCTACTGAGAACTCAAACCAACATTTAAAAATATTTCTTCAATTAGCAGACACTTTTAAAACCAATGGAGCTTCTCCTGAGGCAATACGTTTAAGATTATTCCCTTTTTCCCTCAGAGATAAAGCCCTATCATGATTAGATTCCCTTCCACCCAATTCCATTACGACTTGGGATAACCTTAGAAGAGTATTTCTTGCTAGATATTTTCCCCCGAGTAAGACCGCCGTTCTTCAAAACCATATAACTAGATTTACCAAAAACCAAGGAGAATCGTTGTTCAAAGCTTGGGAGAGATATAAAGAGTTGTTACGAGCATGCCCACATCATGGTTTAGAAAATTGGTTAATCATTCAAACCTTCTATAATGGACTTCACTATAACACGAAGATGACCATCGACGCTGCCGCAGGCGGTGCTCTGATGAACAAACCTTATCCTAAAGCTAGTGCCCTCATCAAAGATATGGCTCAAAACCATCAATCATGGGGATTCGAACGAGCGACAGTTGAGAAGAAGGAAGCCCAAGGAGGATTGCATGAACTAAGCTCTATAGACATGATGCAAGCGAAAATGGACGCATTAGCCCTTAAAGTCGAGCATATGTGCATAAACCCGAATACTGTAGCCGCAGTTTCGTCGGATTGTGAGATATGTAGAACCAAAGGACACCAATATGCAGAATGCAGTCTATTAAACGAAACCCACTATGAGCAAGTGAACTACACCCAAGGGAACCCATACTCGAATACTTATAACCCTGGATGGAGGAATCACCCGAACTTCTCCTATAAAAACAATAACCCAATCCAAAATAATGCACCTCCGAGACCTAATTATCAAGCCCCTAAATCAAATCAACCTATGCAACCTGTGCCACCAAAGCCGAGCCTTGAGAAAATTATGGAAAATTTTATCACCGCTCAAACCCAACAAAACAAGGAGTTCATGAACCAGAACATTCATGTTAACGAATTGATTACTCAGTTAGGAACCAAGGTTGACCAAATAGTTACTCATACTAAGATGCTTGAAACCCAGATCTCTCAGGTAGCTTTAAACCAAGCCCCTCAGACTACACCTGGAGGACAATTCCCTGGACAACCTCAACAAAATCCGAGAGGACAAGCCAATGCCATTACCCTACGAAGTGGGAACGCTTATGATGAGCCACCAAACCCTAGATTGAGTGAACCCGAAACTTCTAAGGAATATACCAAGCCCACGGACGAAGTAAAGGAACCAGAGGAACCTGAAAACCAAGAAGATCGAGAAAAAGGAGAAGAACCTAAAGACAAAACTTACATACCACCCCCGCCATATAAACCACCTATACCATATCCGCAAAGACTCAAACAAACCCAGATCAATAAACAGTATCAAAAATTTATTAAAGTTATAGAAAAACTTCATGTAGAAATCCCTTTCACAGAAGCCATCACCCAAATACCTTCTTATGCAAAGTTTCTCAAAGACATCCTTACCAACAAACGTAGACTTGACGATCCGAAGCCTTTGGAATGTAATGTTATTTCCGAGGACAAATTAGCAAAGAAAGATAAAGATCTTGGAAATTTCTCCATTCCTTGCCTTTTGGGTAATCATGTCATCGAAAAAGCTTTTCTAGACTTAGGAGCTAGTGTGAGCCTAATGCCTTTAGCAGTTTGTGAGAGGTTAAACTTAGGAGAATTTCAGCCCACTAAGATGTCACTTCAGTTAGCCGATAGATCTGTTAAATATCCGATAGGCATTTTAGAAGATGTCCCTGTTAGGATAGGTCAGTTATTTATCCCTACTGATTTTGTTGTCATGAACATCAAAGAGGACAATGATATACCAATCCTTCTAGGTAGACCATTCTTATCGACTGCAGGAGGCATAATAGATGTCAAGAAAGGAAAGTTGACATTTGAGGTAGGTGACGAGAAAATAAAATTTATACTTTCGAAATTTCTTATGGCACCTATGATGGGAGACGCGTGTTATGCCTTAGATATCATTGACGAATGTGTTAGAGAATTAGAACAAGAAGAAATTATAAAAACAATTAAGTTACCATCAACTCTCATAAGGGAAGATGATGACTTTAAGAAACCCTACATCGATGATGACCTTTACGAATGTTTATCCCTTACCCCAGATCCTATGCCATGCCCTAAGAAACCAACCTTAGAACTTAAGGAACTGCCTAAGAACCTGAGATATGAGTTCCTCGATGAAAAGATGAACCGTCCAGTTATAGTCAGTGCTACCTTGAGCCAAGAGGAAACGAACCAACTTTTAGACGTTTTACGAAGATATCCCTCAGCCTTAGGATATAATATCTCTAACCTGAAAGATATAAGCCCATCCGTATGCATGCATCGGATTTCGCTCGAAGAAGATTCAAAACCCTCCAGGGAACATCAGAGAAGAATAAACCCTATAATGAGTGATGTTGTTAAAAAGGAAATTCTTAAGTTACTTGAGGCAGGTATAATCTATCAGATCTCGGATAGTAAGTGGGTGAGCCCTGTGCATGTAGTACCTAAAAAGGGAGGCATCACAGTCGTGAAAAACGACAAAGGCGAACATGTAGCAAAATGATTAGAAGGAGGATGGCGGATGTGTATAGATTATAGAAAATTAAATAAAGCAACCAGGAAGGATCATTTCCCTTTACCATTTATAGACCAAATGTTGGAGCGTCTAGCCAGACACTCTTACTTCTGTTATCTAGATGGATACTTTGGATTCTTTCAAATACCTATCCACCCCGAAGATCAAGAAAAAACTACCTTTACATGCCCTTATGGAACTTTTGCCTACAGACGAATGCCATTCGGCCTCTGTAATGCCCCAGCTACTTTCCAATGTTGCATGATGTCAATCTTTGAAGATTACCTAGATGGTATCATGGAAGTGTTTATGGATGATTTCTCGGTTTACGGGTTTGATTTCCACAATTGTCTTGCCAACCTTGAGAAAATCTTGGAGAGATGCGTGGAGGTGAACCTCGTGCTAAACTGGGAAAAATGTCATTTCATGGTAACCGAAGGAATAGTTTTAGGACATATAGTTTCTGAAAAAGGTATAGAGGTAGATAAAGCTAAAATAGAAGTTATAGAAAACCTAAAACCACCAAAAACCATCAGAGAAGTCCGAAGCTTTCTTGGACACGCTGGATTCTACCGGCGTTTTATTAAAGACTTCTCCAAAATAACCAAACCTTTAACTGGACTTTTAATGAAAGATGTTGAATTCATTTTTGATGAAAAATGTAATGACGCATTTAATCTTTTAAAGCAAGCATTAATCTCTGCACCTATTATGAAACCACCTGATTGGTCAGAACCTTTTGAGATAATGTGCGATGCTAGTGATTATGCAGTTGGAGCCGTTCTAGGACAAAGGAAAGAAAAAAAATTACATGCAATTTATTATGCCAGTAGAACCCTAGACGCTGCCCAACTTAACTATGCAACAGCTGAAAAAGAATTACTCGCTGTAGTTTTCGCTATAGACAAATTTAGATCTTATCTAGTAGGAGAAAAAATTATAGTTTACACCGATCATGCTGCCATTCGTTACCTATTAAGTAAAAAAGATGCCAAGCCCAGGTTACTCCGATGGATTCTATTACTACAAGAGTTTGATTTAGACATAAGAGATAAAAAAGGCACTGAAAATGTAGTAGCCGATCACCTTTATAGGCTAGAACATCTAAAACCAGAACTAGTACCCATAAATGATGATTTCGCCTATGATAGACTGATAGCTAGAGTAGAAACCCTTGAAGATGATAACCTAAGCCCTGTTGAGCATCCCGAAAATTCCTTAGTAATAAGTAACGTACCCTGGTATGCAGACTTCGTTAATTACCTAGCTGCTGATATAGTACCCCCTGATCTTGACTACCACCGCAAGAAGAAATTCTTCCACGATGTGAGAAACTTCTATTGGGACGAACCGCTCCTTTTCAAAAGGGGTAAAGATGGCATTTTTCGTCGTTGCGCTCCGGAAGAAGAGGTAAATAGTATTATCGAGCATTGTCATTCTGAACCCTATGGTGGACATGCGAGCACCTCTAAGACATACGCCAAGATTCTTCAAGCTGGCCTATTCTGGCCTAACATGTGGCGTGACGTCTATGCTTGCATTGTCAAATATGATAGATGCCAACGCACTGGAAACATTTCAAGGCGTGATGAAATGCCTCTGAGAAACATTCAGGAAGTAGAACTCTTTGACGTATGGGGTATAGATTTCATGGGACCTTTCCCACCATCCTTAGGAAATAGGTACATCTTAGTAGCTGTAGACTATGTGTCTAAGTGGATTGAAGCTATAGCTGCACCCACAAACGACACTAGGGTAGTAATCAAACTATTTAAAAACTATATATTCCCTAGATTTGGAACACCACGTTTAGTCATAAGTGATGGAGGATCACACTTTATATCGAGAATATTTGACAAACTTTTAAGAAAATATGGAGTTAGGCATAAAGTAGCAACACCGTACCACCCACACACTAGTGGCCAAGTAGAAGTGTCCAATAGGGAGATAAAACAAATCCTAGAGAAAACTGTTTCTATTTCTAGGAGAGACTGGTCTCAGAAGCTTCAAGAAGCATTATGGGCCTATAGAACCGCTTTCAAAACCCCTATAGGAACTACTCCTTACCAACTAGTCTATGGAAAATCCTGTCACTTACCGTTCGAATTAGAACATAAGGCCTATTGGGCCATTAAAACTTTGAATTTAAACTACCTAGCCGCAGGAGAAAAGCGTACCCTTGACATTTACAGACTAGAAGAACTTAGGCAATCTGCCTACGAGAATGCAAAAATATATAAAGAGAGGACAAAAGCCTATCACGACAAAAGAATAGTAAAGAAAAAACTTCAATGTAGGCGATCCTGTTCTCCTTTTCAACTCTAGGGTATGACTCTTCCCGGGAAAGCTACGTTCAAGATGGACTGATCCTTTTGAAGTATCCAAGATTCTGAGATCCGGAGCCGTAGAAATCAAGAACGAAACATGTAACCCATTCATTGTAAATGGACAAAGACTGAAGCTCTACGAAGGAGGAGACATTCCAGCATACTACTCAAGCCACGCCCTGATTGATCCACCAATCCCTACTACTACAGGTGTATAAATTCTATTCGTCAAGCTAATGACGTTAAACAAGCGCTGCGTGGGAGGCAACCCATGGTTTTTCTTTCATTTTACTTTTTCGCATTTATTTACTTTTATTTTTATTTTATTTTATCATATTTTGCATCGAGACTAAAAATTTGAATGGTTTGCATTTTCAGGATCACTTTCTTAACTTTTACAGGATGCAGGATTTCGATGATATGCACGTGGCCTATAGAGATAATGCTCAGAGAGAGCGCTACATCGCTCTGTATCAGCACCCTATGGCACCCACACGTTATCCTGATCAACACTGTATGGAGGCACTGGGCATTGAGTCGAGTATCCGATTCCTTAGCCACCAGCTTCACTGGGACGAGTTTGCTGATGACTTGAGTAACATCTACAGGAACCTGACATTGGAGTTCCTGAGTTCATTCGACTATGACCCATACTCTGGACCAGATGGGTATGCTGCTTTCAGGCTCTTTGGAGTTGAGTACTCTTTCAGCCAGAAGGAGTTCGACGACCTATTGGGTTTCCAGACCACTCCCGATGCTATCCCGGAGACACATATGGGATATTTTCTGGGTAAGGAGGTGGAGAAGTTTTGGAGTGATATATCAGGTGGCGGAAGCCAAGATCCGTCTACGCAACTATCTCATGTTATACATAACCCCGCCTTTAGATACTTTCAGATGATATTGGCACATTCCTTCCTGGAAAGATCGGATGCAGAGACATTACTGAGTGAAGAGGAGATCTTCTTACTATTTTGTGCATCCCAGTCTCGCCCAGTAGCATGTGGGAACTTTTTGTTATATAGTCTCATCGGTATCTCCAGATCTACCGAATGAGTCATCCATGTGGGCGGGATCATCACGCAGATTGCTGTCGCTTTAGGTATGTCTCGCAAGCTGTCACATCTCCGTATCTACTATGGATACACTACCATGGACATCGACTTCTGTTTGACCAGAGGGTTGATGAGGAGAGCCTCTTTCCACCCATGTCAGTTCCGATTGCTGGTCGACAGCGAGGCTATCCATTATTTCACACTGCCAGATCCTATGATGACCAGTGTGCATGATCCAGCGAATTGGAGTTATGCTTTGGAGGGCCAGGGAGAGACCGCCGAGGAGCCGAGATCACCACCCATTGTTGAGTACACGCCTATACCGCCTTCTCCCAGGATCACTGTTTTCTCTAATAATCTTTTATTGCAGACCCCCGACATCCGCACCCAGATTGCTGAGTGTCGTAGAGAGATCACAGAGCTTAAACAGGAGGTGGCTGACCTCACTTTACAGATGGGAGTGTCTGATCTCACCCACGCTACCGAAGCCGACTGTTTATATTAGGAGATCGTAGAACTCAGGCAGGAGGTAGCCATGCTCCGTGGATCCACTCAGGAAGACGACAACCCTACTATATGATCTCACCATTTCATCTTATTTTATCTCTTTTTCATATTTCTCGTATTTGCATAACTCATTTTATATTATCGCATTTGGAATATTATATAAACTATGTCTATACATTGATATTTCTACTTTTATCTATATATGTCTTATGTTTGATTTATTTGCATTTTTATTTTAGTTACTTATTTATTAGTCTAATATTTAATTTTAATTTTATTTTTATTTTTACTTTTACTTTTATAAAAAAATTATGCAAGCAAATGATACTAGGAAATCACAAGACAAATGCTATCCGGACCCCTCAAAGCCAAAAGACAAGAGAAGCCCAAGCCAAAGGACCAAAATCCGGCCCAACCAGATTTTGCCTTGTGGCGCCCGCCATGGACCCTGTGGCGCCCGCCACAACGTTTGTAAAAGGTCGGGGCAGAACCCCTTTCTTCACCATTTTCACACCTTACAACCTTCCAAACCCATTTTTCCACCTTGCAAAAACGTCCTTGAACCCACAAAAAGCTTATACCTTTCTAATCACCACACCGTGCAAATCATTTTTCCGATTTCCATTTTCATTTTCATCCGTCGGATTTCGTAAAAATCCAACCTTTTCACATTCCACTTCATCTTCTTCGTCACTTTTCAAGAGCTACACAAATGGAGTTTAATGGATTCATTCTTCAAGGAGGGAAACCGGGGGATAGACAAATAAAAATCATCGAACGGTTGCAAAATTGGGAGATCCTCCCGACAAGGTATGTTGACGAAAACTGTCTCTACACTTTAGGTATCTATCATAGCATATTTCATTTATTAGATAACTTATGTTTGCATAATTTCTTTTCCAACAAAGAACCTACCTATGAGCGATTGACAATTGAATTTTTGAGTTCCTTAATCTATATTGTCAATCCTAACACCGCTAGCACAGTTGGTACTGTCAGATTTAGAATGTTTGCTGTTGAATATGAATTCAGTACCGACGAACTAGCCATCTTGTTAGGAATCCCTCATGGGGACGGTGCTATTTGTGAGGCACCTTTGGATTCAAATTGGTTAGTTGAGGTGTTCTCCTTCTGGCAGAGACTGTCAAGCACTTCCATAAATTCTTTTGAGGGAGTTCTTGCCTCGACTATCCATAACTCGGCCATCAGAGTTTTTAGATATCTGTTGGCATGTACTATTTTTGGCCGGGAGAATCCAAATAAGGTTAATGCTAGAGAGCTTCTATTTTTGCAAGGAAGCCTCACAAATAGACGAATTAATTCGGTCCCGTTCATGCTTTCTCATATGACCTTAACTTTGAATAAAGCGGGACCGATTTCTTTTGGTGGATTGATTACATCTATTTCTCGGGCGCTTAACCTGAACAATGAGATGGCTACCCTAGACCCCTTACCTCCTCGCACAATTAACCTAAAATTTCTAAGAGACATGAAATTGTGCCGTTTGAGGAGGGAAGGAGGCTATATGCTTATGGTTCATGGTGTAGCCATCCCATCTGTTGTTTTACCGTGCACTAGACGTACAGATGTACAAGATGAAAGGAATTGGACCTACGCTCTAGATGCTCCACCTGTTTTGGGTCCTCTTCCTCCTAACATTCCTGATGAGGCAGGACATGACACTGATGATGAATATGATCGGAGAGAGAGAGAGATCTCCCGTACCCCATGTGTCCCCCCATCATCCTTCACCACCACACACCGCACCATCTTCTTCTTCTGCAAGTACCACTCCTAGCTTTTATATTACAGAGGAGATGTGACGTGACCACATGGCTAGAGAGCAAAGGCGTGACGACCTACTCTCTACCATCCAACAACAACTGGCGAATAACATGAGCTTCATGCAAGAATCGCAGCGGAGGACAGACAAGTCCTATGACACTGTTCTACAGTCCCTACAAACGATCACAGATACACAAGCCCGTCAGCAACACTACCACCAGAGACATAGGGCACTCATTGAAGCCACTCAAGGTTCCATTATGGGTAACCTTCGGGAGGTGAGGACCGCTCAGGATGCCCTGCAGGCGAGGATGGATCAGAGAGATCGGCGTCGTACCCGATCTCGTCGTCCACCTCAGGATGGCGAAGGCACCAGTGGTCAGCAATAGGTTGTCAGGTAACTCTTCCCTTATCTTATTTCGAAACATTGGGGACAATGTTCGATTTAAGTGTGGGAGGAGACTCTATCGTCTTTTCTTTATTGTTTTTCTCGTCTTTCCTTTATCGCTTTTCTCTGCTGTTTTTAGATAGCTTATTTATTTTTACTTTCCTTTTAGTTGTTAATTTTGCTTTTTAGTATAATGCATGAGTCTGACGAGTCACCAAATATAGTATATCTTTAGTACAATCTAATCTCCCCATACCTTTAGCCCCACCGAATTTTTTTTGCAAAAGAAAACAGTGTTATTCCGAAAGTTTTCAGGTTTTAAAGACATGTTTTGAGTAAGGATGCGGTGACTTGGGAGAACTTTGCGAAACATCAGTATTATTTTAGCACCATAGACTTCGTAAATATAGGAACCACTCCCGAAACCCCATATACCATGGCCTTAATCATCATTTTCGTATAAGTCCTCAGTAGTTTATCTCAGCAGTCAACTCCGGCCTATGCATCCTCTACGTAGGGGACCGATGCAAATAAGTGAATGATCCAGCAAAACAAAAAAATAAAACAAAGCAAAAAAAGGCAACTCCGGTATAGGTGACCCTCACAAAGTCATTTAAACCAAAGAATTGTAAAAATTTGCTGCAAAAAGAAAAAGAAAAAGAAAAAAAAGGAAAAGAAAACCTTACCCACTGTTAGTTGGTTCAGAGGTATCTGGCACTGAACTCGGTAGGGCGGATTACGATTCGATCCCCCACAACTACAGTTGGGTCCAATAAAAGGGTTCACACATATTTATGTGCCAGAAACCCCATGCTAAGATCATAATCACTAACAGGATACTCTACTGTGAAGCATGTACGGATAACGGGCTTAAAGTGATTGAGCCTGAATGAAAAGGACACAAAAAGAGATGAAGAGGCAGGCCTAGGTATTGTGGGATAATATGGGTTGGTTAATATAGGAATGAAGTTTATGTCCGTATTTGCGGATTAGTGTCATCATGATACCCTTACTTCACTCAGTTAGTACCTATCACTGCATCCCGAATTGAACTTAGAAGTTTTACCTGAAGCACTCGTTTACACCAGTTTTTCTTTTATGGGTTTTTTTAATGTTTTGCTTGAGGATAAGCAAAGGATTAAGTGTGGGAGAGTTTGATAACACTGAAATTTACCGTATTTTCGACTCCGATTTCACATGCATTCTAGTTGTTTTATTGTTATTTTTTATGTTATTACTCTGTTTTTCTTTGTTTTTAGGTTTTTACTTTAATCGGAGCCCTGATCGAGAAAAGGAGCAAAAAAGAGCTAAAAACCCTAAAATTCAGCATTTTGTACTTGTGGCTTCCACCATGGCTGGCGCCATAGACCCTGTCATGACGTGTCCAAGCTCAACCTCCCTCAACTGCCACGTTCCCCACTACTTCCACTAAGGCGCCTTAGATTGGCCTTGTGGCGGGCGCCACAAGAGGAAAAGTTTTCCCTCCCATTTTCAAGTTGAAGGGCATCCTTGTCATTTCCATCTTTTTACTTGCTTATAAATAGAAAATCGAAATCACTTTTACAATCATCCAAACTTAGAGCAGAGGCAAACTCAGAGCAACTTTGTTTCACTTAGGCATATATTCAGTATTTTAAAGTGGTAATCGCTTCGCATTGGAGTGTTACCACAATTGTGTAATCAAGTCTGTGATCGAGTCTGTAATCGAGTTTGGAGCACTTTGGAAGGAAGTTAATCCTGCCGCCATTTTCATTTCCGCTTTGCAATTTATTCAACCCTCCGATTGTAGCAGGTTTTTATTACTTGTCTTTATCTTATTTATTTTCCCGCACTCGCTTTAAATTATTTATTTCCTCGCACTCGCTTTACTTTATTTATTTCTCGCACTCTCACTTTACTTTATTTATTTCCCGCACTCGCACTACTTTTATTTACTTTCCGCACTCGCACTACTTTTATTTAAATTAATGCATTTTTACTTTACCATGTCTAACTAAATTTATAAGGTTAGAATGTAAGGATCGTAATTGAACCGATAATCCGTACAATTGTTCGTAGAAGCACTTAAGGGCTATTTTAACTTTCAACTTAAGTTTTCCCGCACTTCAATTCCGTTGGGTAAGATCGAAATCCGTCCAACGTCTATCTAAACTTAATTGTTTTTAACTATTTCAAAAACCGCGAAAGCGCTTTGTTTAGTTCATTAGGAGTTTTTAATTTAAGAAGAAAAGAGATTTTAAAACTATTTTCGGACGCGTTTATAAGTTTAGAGTCTGGTTCGTAAGAACCTCTTTTGGTTAAGAAATCCAGGTTATAATACTTTTCAACTTAGTCAAGATACTATATTTCTTAAAAATAGGTTTACCACTCTAACGCAATGCGCGCCTTTTTATAAGTGACAATAAGAGGGTTTGATTAGGGAATACAACTCGGTTCTGAATACGCGAAAGCGACAGTTCCCGTTAAATTAGTTCTTTTCAAAGTAGGAAACATTGCCCATAAGTAGTTCTAATAGCAAGTACTTGGATTATTAATTGATTATGTGAATTACATTCAAGTGATGAAGCAAGCTGTCATCTTCATCATCTGAACTCTCAACTTCTATGCCAATCAACTTCTTAGCAGAGTCATGCTTCTTAGACTGAGAAACATTGGCAGTAGGTCATGCCACAAATTTCTTACTATACAAAGTTTTCCCTAAAGAGCACAATCCTTCAGCAGCTATATCTTTTTCAGACCTAGATGAATCATCATCCTTCTCATTGTGAGGTCCAACCTTAGGAGAGGGGTCCCTTCTTGATAGAGGAGTAGAAACTCCCTTTACAGAGTGTCCTTCATTGAGGATCCTTGTGACAAGATTTCTAATGACACGATCAGTGTGATGCATGTCGTCCTTAGAGCTAGGGGCATTAAAACTGTTACCTTGAGTATGGCATGCAGTGGAGGATGAACCAGGAGCGTCTCCTGGAATGACAGACATGGGAATCACCAAAGTATCTTCATTAAGAAAGTCCATAGAGGGCGTTCTATCTTTGTGCGCATGTTTGGTAGTTTTAGAACCAGATGGTGAAGGATGTTGTGACATCTTGTTGTTCTTGTGGAAAGGTTTTTGTTGCCCTAGAAAAGAAGGTTGATGAAGTTGAAGGAAGGTGTAAATGTTTGAGTAGAGGTTGCGTGTGAAAAGGCTATAGATGGAAGTTCCAATACTAGGTGATGATTTACCATAAATGGGGCACTTTATTTTAAGTGGGCAGACAATATTTTTATTACCTTTTACACTCCAAATTAATTGCTATAAATTCTCATAGATACAAATCCCTAATTTCCCTCTTAGACATTCAAATTGATTAGCATCCAAAGCCTTTGTAAATATATCAGCTAACTGCATTTCAGTAGCAACATGCTCTAGGGCTATGATTTTATCTTCCACTAGTTCTCTAATAAAATGATGACGAATATCAATATGTTTTGTCCTGCTGTGCTGAATAGAATTCTTAGAAATATTTATAGCACTCAGGTTGTCACAGTACAATGTCATGACATCTTGCGTGACATTGTATTCAGTCAGCATCTATTTCATCCAAACCAGTTGAGAACAACTACTTCCAACTAATATGTATTCAGCTTCAGTAGTAGGCAGAGACACACAATTTTGTTTCTTACTAAACCATGATATTAAGTTGTTCCCCAAGAAGAAGCATTCTCCTGATGTGCTTTTCCTATCATCAACATTTCCTGCCCAGTCAGCATCACAATATCCAGTCAGCATAGATCCATATCCATGAGTGTACAACATCCCATAGTCACTAGTGCCATTGACATATTTCAGTATCCTTTTCACTTGGTTTATGTGACTGACTATTGGTTCAGCTTGATATCTAGCACAAACACCTACAACAAAAGCAATGTTAGGTCTGCTTGCTGTGAGATATAGTAGACTCCCTATCATGATTCTGTAGAGACTTTGATCTACACTAACATCATTTTCATCTTTGGAGACTTTCAGATGAGTAGGAGCAGGTGTCCTTTTATGACTTGCATTCTCCATGCCAAACTTCTTAACAATGTTTTTGGCATATTTGCTTTGAGATAGAAAGATAGAATCTTCCATCTGCTTGACTTGTAGCCCAAGAAAATAGGTCAGCTCTCCAACAAGGCTCATTTCAAATTCAGACTGCATTTGTTTAACAAAATGTTCAACCATCTGATCTGACATCCCACCAAACACAATATCATCCACATATATTTGAGCCACCATGAGTTTTCCTCCTTCATTCTTAACAAATAAGGTCTTGTCAATGCCTCCCTTCCTGTATCCATTGTCAATGAGAATCACTGTGAGTCTATCATACCAAGCCCTAGGAGCTTGTTTCAAACCATAGAGGGCTCTCCTCAACTTATACACATGCTTTGGAAGATTTGGATATGTAAACCCTTTAGGTTGTTTAACATACACTTCCTCATTTAAGTAACCATTCAATAAGGCACTTTTTACATCCATTTGGAACAGTTTAAACTTCAGAATACATGCCATTCCAAGCAATAGTCTAATGGACTCAAGACGAGCTACAGGGGAAAATGTTTCATCAAAGTCAACTTCTTCAACTTGAGTGTATCCTTGTGCTACTAATCTTGCTTTATTTTTAGTAACCACCCCTTGTTCATCAGATTTATTCTTGTAAACCCACTTTGTTCCAATAACATTTATTCCTTCAGGTCTTGGAACCAGTTCCCATACTTCATTTCTCTTGAATTGGCCTAACTCTTCCTGCATGGCATTGATCCAGAATTCATCAGTCAAGGCTTCCTTGAAATTCCTAGGCTCAATATTGGACACAAAACAACCATGTGAGATCACTTCCCTTGATCTAGTTGTGACCCCTTTATTTGGGTCTCCTATAATGAGATCTTTAGGATGATCCTTCTGAATTCTGATAGAGGGTCCCTTATTAATTTTGTCAGCTTCAGGTTCAGCTTGAGTGAGTTCTCTCTCATTACTTTTGTCTGGGAAATCAGCTGGGGCATTATTTAGAGATGTCTCAACATCGTCAGTGACATCAGTATCTTGATCATCAACCACAACATTGATAGATTCCATCATTACTTTTGTTCTGGAATTAAAGACTCTAAATGCTCTGTTGTTTGTTGAGTAACCCAGAAATATTCCTTCATCACTCTTGGGATCCATCTTCCTTCTTTGTTCTCGATCAGTCAAAATATAACATTTACTACCAACCACATGGAAGTATTTGACAGTAGGTCTTCTTCCTTTCCAGACTTCATATAAAGTAGTAGGAGTCCCTTTCTTCAAGGTTACTCTGTTGTGAACATAGCAGGCTGTGTTCATAGCTTCAGCCCAGAAGTGGTAGGGCAATTTCTTAGCATGAATCATAGCTCTGGCAGATTCTTGTAGAGTTCTATTTTTCCTTTCTACTACACCATTTTGCTGAGGGGTAATGGGAGATGAGAACTCATGACTAATTCCTTCAGATGCACAGAATCCAGCAAATTTCTTGTTCTCAAATTCTTTCCCATGATCACTTCTGATTCTGATAACCTGACTTTCTTTTTCTCTTTGAAGTCTTAGGCAAAGATCTTTGAATACCTGAAATACATCAGATTTTCCCTTATAAAATTGACCCAGGTGTATCTGGAGAAGTCATCCACCACCACATAAGCATACTTTTTCCCACCAACACTTTCCACCTGCATAGGTCCTCTCAAGTCCATGTGGAGAAGTTCCAACACTCTGGAAGTGGTGTCATGTCTGAGCTTCTGATGTGACATCTTTGTCAGTTTTCCAATCTGACACTATCCACAAACTCTTCCTTCATCAATCTTTAAGTTTGGGATTCCTCTGACAGCTTCAACAAATATAATCGTCTTCATTCCTTTAAGATGCAGATGGCCCAATTTTTGATGCCATAGCTTCACTTCTTCTTCTTTGGCTAGAGTACACATTGAAGAATAACCAGTTTCTTGAGAACTCCACATATAGCAGTTGTCCTTAGACCTTACTCCTTTCATGATCACTTCATTTTCTTTATTAGTAATCAATCATTCAGTTTTTGTGAAGTTTACAGTTAGACCTTGGTCACATAGTTGACTGATGCTGATTAGGTTTGCAGTCAGTCCTTTAACAAGTAGTACATTATCAAGGTTAGGGACTCCATGACAGTTTAGCTTTCCAATCCCCTTGATTTCACCCTTTGCTCCATCACTAAAGGTTACATAGCTGGTGGCATGAGGATGAAGGTCAGTTAGCAAGTTTTTGCTTCCAGTCATGTGTCTGGAGCATCCACTGTCAAAATACCAGTCTTCTTTGGCCGAAACTCTGAAAGAAGTGTGAACTATCAGGTTAGTAACACCAGTCCTAGGAACCCATTGTTTTCTGTTGACAGGGATGTGATGTTTGGGTCTAGGTTGATGATGAGAAGGACTAGGATAGCCATACAACTTAAAGCAAAATGGTTTTATGTGGCCAAATTTTCCACAGTAATGACATCTCCATCTTTGATGTTTTCCTTTATGTTATCTTTCCTTATGATGTTGTGACACATGATGTGACATCTTTGGGTTGCTACCAGTGTAACTACACTCAGGTTTGGATTCATTGAACCCAAGGCCAAACTTCCATCTTTGGTGTTTTCCTTTATGTTGTTTTCCCTTATGATGTTGTGACACATGATGTGACATCTTTGGTTTTCTATCAGTGTGACTACACTCAGGTTTGGATTCATTGAAACCAAGGCCAGACTTGTCTCCTGCCATTTTTCCAGTATGGAGAATTTTGTCTAAGGTGTCAGATCCATTGTTTAGCATTCTGAAATACTTTGTCATCTCATCCAGTTTGGAGTTCAAGAACACTGCTTCAGTCTTCAACTTAGAGATGGTTTCTAAGTGTTCCGTCTTCTCATTCTCCAGTTGTGTTATCAATTTCTTCTAAGTTTCTACTTGTTGACACACTTCTTCAATTCTGTGACACAACTTTTTGTAGGTAGTGGCTAACTCATCAAAGGTTACTTCATCATCACTTGAGTCTTCATCAGAACCCCATCTTCCAATCAAGGAAGTCACAAGATTTGCAGACTCTCCTTCTGTTTCACTTTCATCAGACCAAGTAGCAGCAAGACTCTTCTTCTGTTTCTTGAGGTAGGTCCCACATTCAGCTCTAATGTGTCCATACCCATCACATTCATGGCACTGAACTCCTTTTCCTTCTTTGGGATTTTCATCAGATCTTGTTCTTCTTCCAGCATTATTGGACCTACTGATGTCAGAGGAGATGTTCTTGACATTAGACTTAGACCTTACATCCATCTTTTTCAGAAGTTTGTTGAACTGTCTTCCTAGTAATCCTACATCATTTGCCAGATCTTCATCAGTATCTTGACCACTTTCTTCCTCTTTCTCTTCAGTGTTTGACATGAAGGCTATGCTTTTGACTTTCTTTTCAGATCCATCACACATTCCCAACTCAAATGTTTGGAGGGATCCAATTATCTCATCCACTCTCATATTGCAAATGTCTTGAGATTCTTCTATGGCTGTTGTAGCGGTGTATTCGTCACTTTATGATTTGTTGATTAAACCAAAAGCAAAGCATACAAAGAATCGAGTCGCCACCGCACTTTTATTTATCCAAAGGAATGGCTAAAAAGCGAACAAAAGCCTAAGAAGTTTTACACATAGAAAACTAATGAAAAGATAAGAGAATCTGGGTAAGGGGTTAATTACGCAATGGGAAGGTGTTAGGCACCCAAAACGTCCTAGGTACTCCTAGGGAGCCCTTTTCATACTTGTTGTACGAAATGTTTATTTGTTATGAAAATATTATTGTGCAAACATGATTGGGAAGATGAGAAAAGAATATACAAGTTATTATTTTTTGTGTTTGAACGGATGAACCCGTTGCCTACGTACCTTCCATGAAAGGTAAGGATCAAAACGTCGTAGTTCGGCTAAAAGATTTCCAAGAATATGAGTGGGTTCATTTTAAAACAAAAGCCCTAAGGTCTTTCGTTATCCACGGGAGAAAACTCAACCTTATACAAACAACAAGTCCACCAT
This sequence comes from Lathyrus oleraceus, assembly GCF_024323335.1. Classification (NCBI taxonomy): domain Eukaryota; kingdom Viridiplantae; phylum Streptophyta; class Magnoliopsida; order Fabales; family Fabaceae; genus Lathyrus; species Lathyrus oleraceus. The sequence goes on from NC_066585.1 coordinate 77,365,792, forward strand.
GTGAGAAAAGCTTCGACGTACTAGAGGGGTTAACCCTGTTTTCAGTACGGAAGTCTTACAGTTCGATCACTAAGGACAAGAAGGTGAGATTAACATCAACCAACTAGGATAAATCAAACCTATGGCTAATGTATGAAAAATTAACAAGAATGGACAAAGCCACAAAACAATTGAATGAGTTGGATTAACCAATTAGGATTTATTCACAAAAGATGGTCACGATATGATTAGAATTCAATTCAAAAAAGTATTATGAAATGGAGTTTGAAAATCAAAGGCCTACGGCCTAGGTTTCTAATTTGAAAAGAAATGACAATGTTTGCACAATATTTTCAGGTTTTTGGATTAACATGCAAATAGAGGTTTAAAGCAACAAAAGGTGGGAGGGTGAGGGAGTAAAACTTCTTAGATGTTCACCTCTTGAAATCATATGTAGATGATTCAAGTGATTTCTTTGGAATAAGGCAACAATGCAAGTAAGCAAATGAACAAAGCAAGGTGATACCGGATGCCAATCAATGGACTTACACTAATCTCACAAACAAACATGGATACCGGATACCAATCAATGGATTTACACCAATCTCCTAAAACAAAACAAAAGATACCAGATACCAATCAATGGACTTACACTAGTCTCACACCATATCATAGGAACAACTGCCAAGTAATGGACTTATGCTTGCCTCCTCCATGGACAAAGCAAAAATGTTATAAAGCAAAGTTTATGAAATGATATACAAATGATGATGATAAATGCACTAAGGCACACTCAAGCAGATATGCACAGATGAATCAAGTAAGCAAACACACAAGTCAATTAGCACACACTATATACAAGCAATTAGGCTCAAGCAAGGTTAGACTTTAAAGTCAACTGGAATGGGGTATGTTGTGCTCTTAACCCTAACATTGAGAGTTAGGGTGAAGCAGATGAAATGGAGATGAGGGGTGTGCCTAATAGCTCTTATCCCTGGTCAGGGAGAGCATTGAATAATAGAAGGTGTGGGAGTTCAGAAAGTTGGAACTCTTCTCCACAAGTGATTTGACTCTATAGGATCTTGGGTTAATATCCACAATGCATCAACATGTAATGTGAGCAAAGGGATGACACACTGAATAGTAGGAGATGGACTACACATCTCTTTTATCTACCAATTGCCTCATATGAGGACTTTTCCTGCTTGGCACAAAGAGTAAACAATCACAAGCATTGCCTCTTAAGGAGGACTTCAGACAGGTGCCTGACCACATAACAGGCCAGGTCTTCCAGACTACATGAAGAAGAGAGGTTATACCTAAGTGGTTAAGCAACCAAGCAAAAGAAAGTTCAAAGTGAACTTAAGCAACTAATGTACCTGTGGAAACATCAAACAAATCAGTACAACTATACAGACAAACAACCACCAGTTAATGCAACAGATAACCAATATACACAATGTGTAAGCCAAAAGTCAAACTCAAGAGAGTCAACATCAACCTACAAAACACACATTAGTAATCAAAAAGCAAATATCAAATGCTCTCAAGATGAGGCATCATCAATTGTGTAACTTGAATGTGTAACCTGAAACAAAGCTTCAAACATGAGAGGCAAACCACTAGGTCAAAGCCTAGGGTCAAAGATGGAGAAAAAATTTAAAACAGAAGCTGAAAATTAACATGGATCAACCTCAAACACATCTTGAAACAATCCAAAAGGTCTCACATCAATATCATATACCAAAAGTATTTCACAAACTAAACATGGCAAGGTATGCAAGTTGTGAGCACATTGAGACATCAGCATGAACAAATGCACATAAATTCAAAAATGATTCAAATAACCCTAAGAAAATTCATGGATGAACAGAACATACAACATGATCAACACACCAAAAATTAGAGCAATTAGACATGATTAGGCATGGTAATCAAATTGTATAAAGGCAAGGCAATCAAAACAAGCTCAAATATGACACCAAATGACACATCAACTTAGCACAAGCCTAAAACAGAAGTGAAACATCGTAAAAACCTCAAATCAAAGCAAAAACAAACTTCAACATGTCTAGAAACAATGTGTAAAATTTCACATCCATTAGATAAACCACAAACATTTCATGATCAAATGAAAACCAAGACTATTCAAAAGCTCACACATGGCAATCCAGAAAGAAAAATCTCAATCAAATCAGAAATCAATCCAAATATTCCAAGAAAAATCATGAACATTTACAAATCCACATGAAGCATCATACAAAAAATCACATCAATTGGAATTCATTTGGCATGGCAAATTAATTAATCAAGTTGGACAAGCAAAGGTGTGACACAAATTGTCACACCTACATTCACATGATCATAAAATAGAAACCACAAATGGTAAAAATGAAAACTCAACACTAAAATGTCCAGCCAAGAGTCTAGATTCAACATGTCAAATTTCATAGGCATTGGATTAAATCTCAGCATTTCACAAAAGATATGGCAAGGCAAGGTACAAGAAGCACACATGATCACAAACCCTAGGGAAAAACAAAAACCAGCCAAGCACAATTTGTGGAAAAATAGCCTAAAAATAATAGACAGAAAATGTGACATAACACAAAAATCCTCATATTTTTTGGAGCATTTATCAATTAGATATGAATTTTAGAAGGTGAAGAAAAATAAAAAAATGTATGTGAAGTATGGATGAATACATGGAGGGAAACAAATAAATGTGAAGCATATTTGAATTTTGGCATGGCACGGAATCGAAGCGAGGAATCATTTGAAAAGCCAAGCGCGCCAAGCTGAAAACGCAGCGTTTCATTAAACCCTAACATCACAAGCATGCAAAATCCGCAGGAAACCATATGAACATGTAACAAAATTCGCAGCAAACTGTATGAAGGTCCTAGGAAAATTCGCAGGAAAAACGCAGGCAGTCATGAACATGATGAAGATCTTCAAGATTTTCATCTTCAAATTTCCAGAAAAATCCAAAGTGCACAGAAATCAGCAAGGCGCGTATCATTGGAAAGATCTTGCAACATACAACATGAATCCACAAACAAATCATCCAGAAAACATCACACGTGCATGGATCGAAGGAAAGAAAAAATCATCAACCAAACTTCAAACAGTCATATCTCATTCAATTTAGCATGGATTTCAATGATTTAAAGCTCAATCTACTCAGCATCAAAAGATCTATCACATTAGCATAATAATTTCGAGAATTAGAGAGGTCGAATCTGTAACCTCTTGGAGAGCAGAATCGAATTTGGTGTTGTCCAAGCCTTCCAGTGCTCAAAATCTCCTCCATGATGCTTGTGAAGTTGATTAGGAGAGAACTCGAAGCTCAAGTGCACACGATTTTTCCAGAATTTGGATTTGCCATGGTAGCTTCAAGCTTCACAAATGCTTCAATGCTGCACGAATTGCTATGATTCTATGTGTAATCCTGCTCAAGAACAACTCAACAACAAGAATTAAGCAAGAAATTGGATTGGAAATGAAGAAAATGGAAGAAAATTTTGAGAGAAAAGTTTTGTATTCTAGATCTAGATCTGAAAAATGAAGTGTTGTCAGCAGAATTCTGTTATGATTTGTCTTATATACTCCCTCCTAATCAAGTTCTTAATCATGCTTAAGCTCATGGCAATTGGATTAGTGAAAATAGAGTGCAAATGCAAAATGACAATTTCACCCTATGCATGGGGTGCATGGTGAACAGTGCACGGGTTTGTGATCCAATTCCACTTAAAACATCATTTTGGAGCTATTGGAAGTGATTGAATGCTTAAACAATACACCAATTTTAAACTTTGAAAATTCCCTCCAAAAATTAAGTGAAATATCAAATGTTCATGTGATCATAATTCATGAAATGAAATGCATGATTTGGATAGTAGAAGTCAAGAGAAGAATGTACAAAAAAGAGCCACTTGAATTGGACATTTGGTTGAGAAGTTATGCACATTTGAATCTTCATGTACACCTTGCCATGTTTTGATCATATCTCTTCAACCACACATGAGAAATTGATGATCTTGGACTTTTTGGAAATGGGAGAGAAAGATCTACCACTTTCATGTTCAACAAAATTTCATTTGAAGCATTTTTGGTCATGCAATTTGAATTTGAAGTTGGATGAAAACCTTTCCATTTTTGGCAATTTTGAATTATAGGTCACTTTCTATTTTTGGAAAGTTTTGACCTGACTTTATTTTCTTCAATGTTGATGTTTGAAATGTCAAATGAGACTTGTTTGAACATGAATGAAGTATTTCCTATCACTTCCCACCTCCAAATCCACAGTTGACCTGGCAGTTGACTGGCTAGGGTTTCAGTTGACTGAAGAATGCCTTGATGAGATTCAAGCCTCTACCACTTGGGGGTTTTGATTCAAAATGATATCATGGCTCATATGAACTCTTATGAATGATTATGGTGCCCAAATTCTCAAGAATGGCTACCATCTATTGCTCAATGGCTGCCTTTGACTGTCTTGACTGTTGATTGCTTCATCTGCAAGACAAGGGTTAGATGACATATTTTTGTACTTTTGGTTAGTGGTAAAAAGAAAAGCAATGATATACAAATGCAAAACATGCTTGGTGATCAAGAAATCACTCTCAAAGGATAACCCACCCACATGGAAGGAAACAAGGTGCACAATGATCCTTGAGGCAATGAAATGATATGATATGATGCCATGAGGGATCTTAGGGACAAAATTAGGGTCTTACAGCTGTCACTTTCATGGAAAATCTCTTGGGAAGTGACCTGAGTATTTTCCTCACTAGTTTTTCATATGACATCTTCTCACCCAGGGCTCCTGAGGCATTAGCAATTTCAAGGATATTCATATGAAAGTCATGAATATTTTCATCTTCTTTCATTCTCAAATTTTCAAACTTGGTAGCGAGCAACTGCAATCTAGACATCTTCACTCTAGAGGTGCCTTCATGAGTGGTTTTGAGAATATTCCAAGCATCTTTAGCCACCTCACAGTTGTTCACCAGTCTGAAGATGTTCTTATCAACCCCATTGAACATGGCATTCAATGATTTAGAGTTTCTAAGGGCTAGTTCATCCTCCTCCTTGGTCCATTGTTCCTCAGCCTTCTTATCAGTTGTAACTTCTCCTTCCTTAGTAATAACTGGATGTTCCCAACCTATTAGAACAACCTTCCAAGCCTTATTATCTAAATATTTCAGGAAGGCTACCATTCGAGGTTTCTAGTAGTCATAGTTGGATCCATCAAGAATTGGTGGTCTGTGAACAGATCCTCCGTCTCTATCCATAGTACCAGAAAGTAACGTCCCTAGATCTCACCCAGAACTAGAGCAGGATGCCTGCTCTGATACCAATTGAAATTCTGGTATCAGATATGAGATGTCGAAGGTAATGTCACGACACTAATATCTGAACAATATAAACAGGATAAAAGATAAAGAACAGTAATACAAGTGACACAAGCAATTGTTAACCCAGTTAGGGGCAAACTCACCTACGTCTGGGGGCTACCAAGCCAGGAAGGAAATCCACTAAACAAAATTAGTTCAAAGACTCTCAGTAAACAACTTCAAATTACAGTCTTTTCACCTAATCTCTACCCGTGTGACTTCTACCTAAGAACTCTTAGATATGAGATCCTACTCACTCCCCCTCAATCACATCAGTGATGTAAAACAAGTATTACAATGAAAAGAAGACACTCTTCAAGAACATATACTTGATCTTGCTTAAAAGCTTCAACCAAGTAAACACACACTCATGCTTCAAAGCTTAGAGTTGACAAATTACAACTCAAAAGTCAGTCCAATTCTATCATCTATGGATGAATGAATGGCTTATAATACACACGACACAAGATTGAAACCCTTACTCTCTCTCAATATTTCGTTCGTTATTTCTTATGTATAAAACCAGGTTTTCCATGCCCTATTTATAGAACAGTATGACTGGGCTTGGACATCATAAAACCCTAAAACTATTTTCCGATCATATCTTCTCATGACAGCTGATTATATATTGTTGGAAAATAAGTCAATCTGGTTGTAATTACTGATTGAATGACGCGATCAATCAACTCATCAATCACACAGAGATTAGCATAAAAAGCGCAATCACACAATATATAACATTCAGACTGAGTGTTCTGTATACAGATGTCATGACATCGGGTATGACATCTCAGTAAAATCCTGCATATTCACATTTTAAACACCCTATAGGTACATGTTATCTTATGTCAAGACAACACTTGTGACAACTTGTGAACACTCTAGGTTTTACCAAAATTGCTGCCAACATATAGAACCAACATTAGTGTTCAAGCATTTGAAGTATCTTGCTTGTGTGCTTGATCATAGAAGTCTCTTGCTTGTGTGCTTGAGCATTGGAAGTTTCTTGCTTGTGTGCTTGAGCATAAAAGTCTCTTAATTTAGTTTTTGAGAATTGGAAGTCTCTTGCTTGGATGCTTGAGTAAATTGAAATCTTGTGTGATTATAGTGAAAATCTATTGTAAGTAAAAGAGGATTGGATTACTCTCAAGTTGCAATAAGAACCAGGATAACTCTGTGTGTTATTACTATTTCTTGCATTTCATATATGCTTCCTACCTCTGACTGAATCGGATTCTACAACCTTGTGTTTAGAATATGACCAAGAGTTTAAAAAGAAATAAAAATTCGACACAATTGAACTCCCCTTCTTGTGTTTTTCTCACTTCAGTTGGCATCAGAGCATAGTCTGTGCTTAACACTTAAAAATGGTGTAGAAAATATCATGAGGAAAAAATATTGAACCATGTCTTGTGTTTTTAAATTTGATAGTGGTACTCCTTATTTTTTATGCCATTTACTTTATTGCTTTATGTTTAGCATTTCATGTCGTATTATATTGTGATTATGTCACTTTGTTCTTGGTCCATTTGGACCATTCTTTCGGTAATTACTAAAAAACCTAAAATAAAAAAAAGAAACTTGTCTCTCTTAATTCATGGACCCTTGGTTACCATCCTGGGCATCTTTATGGAGTTATGGAGTTATAATTAGGATCTCGACCTTTGCTTTGGGACTTGTGGCTCGAGACCTTGAAATTCATCTGATACCTTTGACTTTGAACTTCTTTGTAAAGACTTAACTTGATTACTTTGAGTTCATCTGACACATGGATTACTATTTGCCTATTTTGCTTGCCTGGAGCTTAATCCAAAGGAGGGAATTATTTCTTGACTTATGTCATAAAGCTTGTTATCTCTTGGTTAGATCTTTATTCTTTAGCTTTTTCTTTACTGCTTTAGGATAGTCTTTTTCTCCTTTCCCCTTCTTTAATTTTCAAAATCTTCTCTCCTTTTCAAAACCTTCTTGTTTTATCTTGAACCACTTTATCAATAAACCTTGAATTTTGTCAAGTGATTTTCAAACCTTTTCTTGATAAATGTTAAGCTATCTTAAGCATGTTTAGACTAATTTCAAAAGACTTAAAAAATGTGCCTTACTCATTCAAATCATTTTGTACCCTTGTGTACTTCTTCTTTTTTTAAAAATTTTCTCAAGGCATTATACATGAGTCATTTCCATAGTTGAGTTATGATTCTCCTATCTCCATAGTATTGACGATGATTCTTTTCCATCTGTGGGAGCTAGTGGCATACTTATTGATCCTTATCCAAGTTGGAGCCTTTCTCATGATGATGCAAAGTTCTCATACTTGTGGGTGACTAATTGAGTATTATCCTTAAAATGACAAAATGTCTTTCCATTAAAAATGAATCAAAACAAACTCCTTTTGTTATTTTTACCACAAACTACGAGGTTTTGATCCTCCATTTCACTTTGTTGGTACGTAGACATGAGACTTTAAAAGTCTTGGCAAATACCAAATCATGATGAAAATGCTTCTTTTCTCATCTCTCCAATCTTTTAACAAGCAACACCTTTTGCAAACCAAAATGTATATATTTTCAAAGGGTGATAATACCTCCCATTTGCATAACTAACCCCCAAACCCTTGTTCTCTTTTTACTAGTTTTGTTTTAAAACTTCTTTGGGTTTTATTTGTACTTTTTTCCTTTTCCTTTGGAAACAATAAAAGTGCGGTTGCGACTCTTGCTTTGCGATTTAAGTTAATCAATAACTTAATCTCAAAAATTTTACCGCTACACTTTGCCTTGATGGATCTTACATCTTCTGAAGTAGAATCTGACTCAAATTCTGGTTCACAGTATGAGGAAGAGGATGATGTATTTTCTAAACTATATTGTTCTGATTTAATTAATTTCATTAAAGATCTCATGGAAAGATGTCAAGAGAAAGCCAAACACATGAAAATATTGAAAAAGCAATATGATCTTTTAAAGTTAGAATTAAATTATGTTCAAAGTAAAAAAATGAAGCTCTATAGAAAGATCATATTTCTATAGTAAAGGAAGTGTCTGATAAACCTATTGATGAGCATGAAATGACTCTTCAATAGTTTATCATAAATGGTTTTAATACAACTAAAGTTGCTTCTATAATTTATGGAGTAAGTAGAAGCAAATGGGGAGGTCTTGGTTACTCACAAAAATATTTTAATCCAAGCTTTGAAACCTTGAGTAAACCAACCGACCCTTCTTCTTCAACATCTGCTCAGAAGGGCTTTATGTTTATTTTGTACCTACTGAAGCTAGCGGAAATATACCCAAACGCATCACACACTCGAACATACAACATATTTGCCATCGAACTTTATTTATTCCCGAAGGAAAGAGAAAACATCAATAAAAACCGGGGGAAAGAGATATGCCGGGTAAGGAAGTCGATTATGCAAGGGGACGGTATTAACACCCCTTACATCCATGGTATTCCATGGGAACCATTTTGATTGTTCTTTCTTGAATGGGTGTTATATCTAAAGATTAATCGTAAAAGAATAAGGGAAAAGAGAAAAGAATATATAAAGTGTTTAGTGAGGATTGGATCCCTCATGCCTATGTATCCTTATAATGCAATAAGGAATTCAGAGCTCCGTAGTTCATAGAACTAGTGGTGGGAGGTGAAAAGACTTTGTGATAAAGGTATGGTCTGAACCAAAGAATAATGTTGTTTAAACTCCAACAACGGAAGAAATATGAACCCAAGAGTAAAAATGGTATGAACTAACAAGTGAGGGGCCTAAGGTAGGTATCACTGTATTGGAACAACTGAAAACAAGGGAATTAAGTGTTTGGTTTCACAACATAAACAACTCTTGGTTCACAAGGAGGTACAAGATAGAGCTCAAAGGGATATTATGTTTGGCTCAAAGATAACTGATATATCACATGAAATGAATGAAGTTAGAATGTTAATATCTCATAGGGATGAATGGAGTGAATGACCAAAGTTACAAAATTGAAGGATTTGGTAACAAGTAACTGAAGAAGTGTAATTTGAAACCAAAGATTAGGGTATACATTGGAATCCATAGGAGAAATGGAACTTTCACCATAGAGGGAAACAATGTCTATTGGCCGAAAAATAAGGAATAAGATGTCTGGGTACGAGCTAAACAACTCTAGGTGCAAATGCGGATTGCCACTAGATGGTCCTAAAAGGGTGTATATGGAATTCCAAAGAAAAATATATTTCGATTTCAAAGAAACAATATGTCACTAGAGTGAATAGTTTAATGATTGAAGGTAGATAATGGATCATGAAAGATATGAATGGCTTCCTAAGGCAGACGAAGGATATGCTCGCAGAGGTTTCGAACCCTCATGCCTACGTTTTCTCATCGTACAATGAGAAAATTAGAGCAATCGTAGTTCAGCCTACTACAGCTGAAGCAAAGGAATATATTTGATAGGATTACCCAGAGGCAAGGTAGATTGCTTAACAAACAAGAGTGTGGCACTAACCAATGATGGTAATCAACCACAGGGACAAATGAGATATGATTGGCCTACATACTAGAGGATTTATAAGGCAAGAGATTCGTCTAAGCATGAGAGGTCTTATAAGACGAACAATGATTATGAAATGATTGGCCTATACACAAAAGGATTTAAAAGGCAAGAGATCCGTCCAAGCACGAGAGGTATTATAAGACGGACAATGATTATGAAATGACTGACATACACACGAGAGGATTTACAAGGCAAGAGATCCGTTTAAGCATGAAAGGTCTTATAAGATGAACAATGATTATGAAATGATTGGCCTACACACAAGAGGATTTACAAGGCAAGAGATCTGTCTAAGCACGAGAGGTCTTATAAGACGAACAATGAATAGGGGGTTTGCCGATAAGGCAAATAATGATTGATTGGAGTGGGCCTAAGCACCAGAGGTATGATAAGGCTCACTATGAGTAAGGGCTTGCCAAAGCACAAGAGGACTAACTAGGCAAACAATGATTGAATAGAATGGGCCTAAGCACAAGAGGTCTGATAAGGATCACAATGAATAATGGTTTGCCAAAGCACAAGAGGACTAACAAGGCAACAAATGATTGAATTGATTGATTATGATTCAAAGATTTGATCACAAGGGTGGTGATCCAAATAATATCTGAATACCAAAGAGAGTATGATTGATTATCCATTGAGGAAGAAATGATTGAAGTGAAATGGTGCTTCATGAAGGTAGAGAAAAACAAGAAAAGGGGGTGTAGCGGTGTATTCGTCACTTTATGATTTATTGATTAAATCAAAAGCAAAGCATACAAAGAATCGAGTCGCCACCGCACTTTTATTTATCCAAAGGAATGGCTAAAAAGAGAACAAAAGCCTAAGAAGTTTTACACATAGAAAACTAATGAAAAGATCAGAGATCTGGGTAAGGGGTTAATTACGCAATGGGAAGGTGTTAGGCACCCAAAACGTCCTAGGTACTCCTAGGGAGCCCTTTTCACAACTTGTTGTACGAAATGTTATTTGTTTATGAAATATTTATTGTGCAAACATGATTGAAGGGATGGGAGAAAGAATATACAATTTATTATTTTTGTGTTTGAACGGATGAACCCGTTGCCTACGTACCTTTCCATGGAAGGTAAGGATCAAAACGCCGTAGTTCGGCTAAAAGATTTCCAAAAATATGAGTGGATTGATTTTAAAACAAAAGCCCTAAGGTCTTTCGTTATCCACGGGAGAAAACTCAACCTTATACAAACAACAAGTCCACCATGTGAGAAAAGCTTCAACTTGCTAGTGAGGGGTTAACCCTATAATAAGCAAGGAAGTCTTACAATTCAATCACTAAGGACAAAAGGTGAGATTAACATCAACCAACTAGGATAAATCAAACCTATGGCTAATGTATGAAAACTTATCAAGGATGGACAAAGCCACCAAACAATTGAATGAGTGAGATTAACCAATTAGGATTATTCACAAAAGTGGTCAAAGTATGATTAGAATTCAATTCAAAAGAAGTATCATGAAATGAAGTTTGGAAAAATCAAAGGCCTAAGGCCTAGGTTTCTAATTTGAAAAGAACAAATGTTTGCACAATAGTTTCCAAGTTTTGGGTTAACATGCAACTGGAGGTTCAAAGAAACAAAAAGGTAGGGAGGGTGAGGAAGTAAAACTTCTTAGATGTTCACCTCTTGAGATCATATGTAGATGATTCAAGTGATTCCTTTGGAATAGGTAACAAGCAAATAAGCAAATAACAAGATGGATACCGGATGCCAATCAATGGACTTATTCCAATCTCCCAAAACAAAACGGATACCTGATGCCAATCAATGGACTTATACTAGTCTCACAAAACAAAATGAAACATGGATACTAGATGCCAATCAATGGACTTATACAAGTCTCACAAAACAAAATGAAACATGGATACCAGATGCCAATCAATGGACTTATACTAGTCTCACAAAAAAAAATGAAACATGGATACCAGATGCCAATCAATGGACTTATACTAGTCTCACAAAACAAAATGAAACATGGATACCATATGCCAATCAATGGACTTATACTAGTCTCCCACCACATCATAGGACACAACTGCCAATCAATGGTCTTATGCTTGCTTCCTTCATGGACAAAACAAGATGCTACAAAGCAAAGTAATGAACAATGTTTATGAAATGATAGTAATGATGATAAATGCACAAAGGCATACATAAGAAAGTATGTACAGATGAATCAAGTAAGCAGACAAACAAGTCAATTAGCACACACTATATACAATCAATTAGGCTCAAGCAAGGTTAGGTTTTGCAGCCAACTGGAATGGGGTATTTTGAGCTCTTAACCCTAACATTGAGAGTTAGGGTGAAGTAGATGAAAAGGAGATGAGGGGTGTGCCTCATAGCTCTTATCCCTGGTCAGGGAGAGCTTTGATCAATGGAAAGTGTGGGAGTTCAGAAAGTTGGAACTCTTCTCCACAAGTGAATGACTCTATAAGATCTTGGGTTATTGTTCACCATGCATCAACACATGGTGTGAGCAAGGTGAAGGACACACTGAGTAGCAGGAGATGGATTACACATCTCTTTTATCTGCCAATTGCCTCATAAGAGGACTTTTCCTGCTTGGCACAAAGATGAAACAATCACAAGCATTGACTCTTAAGGAGGACTTCAGACAGGTGCCTACCAATAACAGTAGGTCTTCCAGACTACATGAAGATGAGGGACCATACCTAAGTGGTTAAGCAACCAAGCAAAAGCAAAGTTCAAATGAACTTAAAGCAACTTAGGTACCTGTGGAAACAACTAAGCAAATCAGTATAAAACTCAGACAAACACACAACAGTCAATAAGCAACAGATGATCTCAATGTACAAAAGGTGCAAGCCAAAGGCAAACACAAATGAGTGAGCATCAATCTACAAAACACACAATGTTATTAATCACAAGCAAACATCAATATTCACATGATGAAGCATCACCAATTATGGAACTTGAATGCTCAACCTGAAATCAAAGCTCAAACATAAGCAACAAACCACTAGGTCAAAGCCTAGGGTTAAAGATGGAGAAAAAATTTGAAACAGGGGCTGAAATTTAATATGAATCAACTTCAAACACATCTTGGCACATTCCAAAAGGTCTCACATCAAAATCATTAACCAAAAGCATTTCATGATCAAGTGAAGTTCAAGGCAATTTCAAAGCTCAAATGTGATCAACCAGAATGAAAAATGCAAATCAAATCAGAAATAATTCAAATAATTCTTAGAAAATTCATGATCAATCAAGACATTCATGACATGCATCACACAAAAAATCAGAAGCATTGGACATCATTTGGCATGGCAAACTCATCATACAAGTTGAACATCAAAAGGTGTGACACAAATTGTCACACCAACTTAGCACAATCATAAAACATAGATGATGCATAGGAAAAATACCAAACCAAAACCAACATGTCAAGCAATGTGTCTAGTTATAGCATGCAAAATTTCAAATTGATTGGATAAGAAACAAGTATTTCACAAAGGTATAAGCAAGGCAAGGTCAAATAAGGACACATGATCAATCCTTCTAGCACAAAAAATTATCCAGCCAAGCACAACTTGTAAAATCATGATGATAAAAACTAGAGAGAACAAGGATCACAATACAAAAAACCTGGTATTTTTTGGATTAATTTTCAAATAGTTATGAATTTTCTAAGATGAGAAAAAAAAACACATGAAGCATAGTATTGGAAATATGGAGGGAAAGTGGATAAAATGTGAAGGCATTTGAATAATTGCTGTAGCGGGGAATCGAAGTCAGGCAACATTCAAATATGCGCGCGCCTAACAAAACGACATCGTATGGACTCAAACCCTAGCGCGCCAAGCATTTCGTAGCTAATTTAAAAATCCGTAGCAAATTCAAAGCAAATCCGCAGCAAATCTGGAAACGCATGAACATCAAGGTTGAAGATGAAGATCATCATGATCTTCATTTGGATTTTCCAGAAAATCTCAAACATGTCCAGAAATTAAAATTAAGCACAACATCATGTAGTACATTCAACATACATCAAAGATCTACAATTATTTCATGCAAAAACATCCAAACACGCACGGATCGAAGAAAATAAGATTCAACATCAAAAACTTCAATTAATCATATCTAACTCAAAACAGCATCAATTTGCACGATTCAAAGCTCAGAATTACCAGCACATCAAGATCTACAATAACATCATAATAGATTCTAAAATGAAGAGAATCGAATTGTGACCTCTTGAAGTGCAGAACTGGATTTGGCTTGATTCAAGGCTTGTGATAGCTCCAATGTTCCTCTATGATGCTGGTACAGATGATTGAAAGAGAAAATGAAGCTCAATTGCACACGAATTCAACAAATTTTGAAGTCACCATGGATGCTTCACTCTTCAAGTATGCTTCAATATGGCACGGTTTCCTATGATTTCACGTCCAAATCTTCTCAACAGAACTTCATGATCATGAATCTAGCACTAGAAAAGGCTTGGATGTGAAGAATTTGGAAGAAAATTTTGAGAGAAAAGTTTTGAGATTTTGATCTAGATCTGAAAAAATGAATGTTAATCCCTGAAAACAGTTATGATTACTCTTATATATGCCATGCTAATGATTCAGTAATTATGCTTAAGCCAAATGCTAATGAGATTAATCAAATTTTAAGGTGTATGTGCAAATTGGTTTTTCACCCCCATGCATGGAATGCATGTGTGAACAGTACATGAATTCCATTCATTTTCACTTAAAATCCAATTTTAAAACCAATGGTGATGGCAAAAAGTTTAAACTATGCACCAATTTTGAATTTTGTGATTTCCCTCCAAAAAGCCAATGGATTAACAAGTGATCATGTGATGACAATTCATGTAATGTGATGCATGATTTGGAAATTAGAGGTCATGAGGAGAATATTGCAAGAAGAACCACTCATTTTGGAGTTTTGGTTGAAAAGTTATGCTCATTTGAAGTCCCATGCATAGTTTGCCATGTTTTGATCATATCTCGTTAACCACACATGAGAAATTGATGATCTTGGACTTTTTCGAAATGGGAGAGAAAGATCTACAACCTTCATGTTCAACACAATTTCATTTGAAGCTTTCTTGATGATGTAATATTAAGTTGAAGTTGGTTTAAAATCTTTCCATTTTTTGAAAGTTCAAATTATAGGTCACGACCTGACTTCAAATTCTTCAATGTGAGTGTTTGAAATGTCAAATGAGACTTGTTTGAACATGAATGAAGTATTTCTAATCACTTCCCACCTCCAAATCCACAGTTGACTTTGCAGTTGACTTTCTAGGTCTTCAGATGATTTGCACATGTTCTGATGAGATTCAAGCCTCTACCACTTGGGATTTTGCTTCAAAATAACACCATAGCTCATATGAACTCTTGATAATGATTGTGGGGTCCAAATCTCAAGAATGACCACCATCTATTGCTCAATGAATGCCTTTGATTGCTTTGACCTGTTAATGCTTCATCTGCAAGACAAAGGTTAGATGACATATTTTTGTACTTTTGGTTAGTGATAAAAAGAAAAACAATGATATACAAATGCAATGAATGCTTGGTGATCAAGAACCACTCTCAAAAAGATGACCCACCCACAAGGAAGGAAGCAAGGTGTCCAATGATCCTTGAGGCAATGCAATGTTATGATATGATGCCATGAGGGATCTTAGGAACCAAAATTGGGGTCTTACAGATGCCCCTATTTAAGGTCATTCTAGCCGGAGAAGTGAAGGTTAAAATCTTCATCCCGACGTGGTAGAATGGGCTTAAATAACAGTAATGAGACAAATTTTGGTCCCTAAGAGACCTCATGATGCAAATGTATGCATGTAAAAGAAACAAACTCTGTGGGGAATACTGGTCCACAAAGAAAAGACGATCCATCGGAGTAATACACTCACCAGGAATAGAGACTCTAACAAGACTCTCATGGGGATAAGAAAGATAAAAAGAATGCATGCGCAGGACACAACTCTGAATTAGGGGAAACTGACACGGCGCGAACTGGACACGACTGGACTAGAGACCTCACTGGGGAGTAAAGGACTCAAACTGGGGAAAAGAAAACTTCCAAAGGAAGACACATCCATCGGAAAGACTCAAGCTGACTCAAAACTATCCACGAAGGATACTTCAGATGAAAATCCGGACTCGGACCGGGGAAAAAGATTCACACAGAACCTCCCTGCCGGGGGAAAAAATGCATATATTGGGAAAAATGCCAATACAACACAAGGGTAAAATCACAACGGAAACTCCACTAGGGAATGTTTAACAAAGAGACTCTCCTGGAGAAAATCCGCAAGATGACGTGTTACCGGTTACTGGGTAACAAACTCAAAGAGACATGTGATCAAAACACCGGTTACTGGGTGAAAGAACAACAAGCTCAGGAATAATGAATATCTAAGACCGATATAAGGGTGAGAGATATCAATCAACCAAACATCTGAGAAAGACCTGAAAAAGGTACATCAACTCAGGAAAATATGACTCCACAGGGGACCAAGGTCATAATAGGGAGCAGAAAGGAAGGAACACCAGGGATACCGGTTACTGGGTATATAATAGGTGACCGACCAAAGCGTGAATTGGTATATATGCCAAGACACTCATCATCCGAAAGGAGGGCTTGAAAAAGCAAATCGACTTACAGGATGGACAATCGACTCCGCAACGGGAAAACGAATCTTACTCAGCTGGAAAAAACCCAAATAGCGCATGAGATATAATATCCATTACCGTCAGAACGTGGATAGTATACTCGCATGAGATATATTATCTATTACCGTCAGAACGTAGATAACATACTCGAAAAGGAGGAGACACCAGAGATACCGGTTACTTGGTATATAATAGGTGACCTACCGAAAATGTGAATTGGTTTATATGCCAAAACACTCGTCATCCTGAAGAGAGCAAAACGCAAACTTATCAAAGGATGGATATTCGATTCTGCAAAGAATACGAATCTTACTCCGCTGGAAAAATCAACAAAGGATTCCAACCAAAGAGTGAATGAGATATATTATTCATTACCGTCAGAACGTGAATAATACACTCGATAAGAAAGAACAAAGAATATCCGATTCCACAAAGGGACACGAATCCTACTCGACTGGGGAAACACAACCGGCTTCGACTGAAGAGTGCATGAGATATATTATCCATTACCGTCAGAACGTGGATAACATACTCGCATGGAAGATTATCCACAACCGGTTACTGGGTTAACAAAGGATAAATCGACCGAAAAGAAAGGCATCGGGATACCAAAATTAGGTATATAAAGATGACCGATCAAAGGGAGCAACAATCATTACCGAGCAAAAGGGTAAATGAAAAATGACTCACTAGGGATGCATTGATAAACATCAATGATCCGGGGAACAAATCACTGGCATACGGTGAAAGGACCCGCTGAGGATAAAAATTGCTAGCATCCGACAATTATCCACAAGGAAAGATCTGCTAGGGATAAAATTGCTAGCAAACGGCAATTACCCAGAAGAAAGAGGGAATATCAACATCGAATACTGGATGAAGATAACCACAAAGAGTGACCATCATCGGTTAGGATGAACAACAAGGTTAACTCTGCAGAAGGGAAAAATTAGGATTTACAACTACCGAATACGGGGTAGAAGACCAAAAATCTGGCTGAGGATAAAATTGCTAGCATACGACAATTATCCACAAGAAAGCACAAACTCCGCTAGGGAGACAGCAACAACATAGGATTTACAACTACCGAATACTGGGTAGAAGACCACAAAATCCACCATCAACCAGAATGAACCACAAAGGTTACCTCTGCTAGGGGATAAAAGTAGGATTCATAACTACCGAATACATGGTAGAAAACCAACAACTCTCTGCGTGGGGAATGAAAGAATCACAACTCCGCACGGGGAAACAAGATAGGGTTTATAACAAACCACCAACTGCTGAGGAGCAAGAAAAAAATAATAGGGTTTACGACTACCGAATACTGGGTAGAAAACCGTCGACTCTTGCTGAGGAATAAAAGGTATATAACCACAAATTCCGCCAAGAGGGACAGGAAACATAGGACTTACAACTACCGGGTACTGGGTAGAGGCCCAAACTCCGCTGGGGATAAAAAGAATTGTTGCCGGTTACTGGGCAATTCATTCATTTATTCCACAGGGAAGTACAAGAGACAACTGAAAATGCCAATTCAGGATCAAACCAAAAAGGCAAACTGAATCAAGACTTGTCCTAATGAGGATATAACTCAATAGGATGATTCACCCCAATATATGTGTTGGGAGGAAACGGAAACAACCATCATCCACGAGGATATATCTCAGTGGGGAATTGCAGAAGGAAAGACAGACACTTTCTGCTTATGGGGTTGACTCTATATTGAGAGATTAGACATCCGACATCTGCTTGGGAAGATCTACTGGAGAGATCTATATCACCGTTAGCAGGAGACCACAAACAAAAGATATATGGCAAAAAGTGCAATCATGAATATCTGAATGTTGAAAGTATGTATGAATATGCATAATTTATGTTTGATGAATGCCGACAAAACAGACATATCTAACATAAACAAACCCAGGAATCAAACGCCCGGTACTACACTTCCAGAGGAAAATCCAAGGAAAGCCAATCTGCTGGAGATCTAAATGCCAAAAAGAAAAGATCTGCTGGAAAGCAAGAGATCAGAGATATCAAAGAAAACCACAAAATCTCTGAGTGATGAATCATCAATCAAACCCAACTAGGGAACAGGAATTTACAATAGGCAGAAACTGCCACAAAAGCAACTCTGTTGGGGAAATGGAGAAATCCCGAGATTTCTGCAGGAGATCCTCAGTATCAACTGGGAAACAAGAGTTCACTACACAAGCAAGAACTGCCGAAGAGAACAGAATGCACAAGTAGAATCTAGCCGCACAAGCAATTCTACTGGGGATACTGTCAGCCACTCCATTGGGGATAAACCCACTGAGGGAAACTAGATCACACAAGTAGATTCTGCCACAAGAAAACTCTACGGGGGATCAAAAAGCAATCAGGAAATCAACCAAATCTATGGATGATAGATTACCAACCAACCCGGCTAGGGAACAGAAGTTACAACAGGCAGAAACTTCCACAAAAGCAACTTTGTTGAGGATACCACTCTGTTGGAGATACTGCAGGGAAATCACGAAACTTCTGCAGGGAAACATCACAGACACAATCCGCCGTACCACAAATATACTGGGGAATTATCTGAGGATGAGAAGGAAAGCTGGGGATCAACCACCAAATGCTGAACCTTCCAAGGAGAAACTAACAACCTGCTGAGGAGGAAAAAATCACTGCTCTGCTGAAGAGACAAGAGGTGAAAACCTCAACAAGCACTCTGATGGAGAAAGATAGCATAGACGAAGTATATCATGCCAACAACTCCGCTGGCGACTGTACTGAGGAAACAGACGAAGTCCCGGGATGTCAATCCACCGACTGCTGAATCTTCCAAAAGGAAAGCAACCATGATGGGGAGAGAATACTGTTGGAGAGGATTGTGGAGTTCTCAACAAACACTCTGGTTGGGGAACCAAATCTCAACAGAAGCTGTGCTTAGGGAACAACCCCAACAATAATCTGGACAAAAGAGGATACAACCAATGCCAGGAATATGAACAAATGTCTTACCCTGTTGGAAATCATGCCACCCTTGGGAGAGCACTGAGAAATTCTTAGGTATCTTTTCATCATTGTGAATATTCACTTTGTTTGAAACAACAATTTGAAAAAATTTACTTGTTTAAAACAATGACATTTTATCAATTAAAACATGCAAGACATTTGTTGAATTGAAACAAATAAGAGTGCAAATAATTGGATAAAAGCTCAAATAGATTTGATGGAATGGTAGCCTGCAAATGGCAAGACTCCATAAATCTGTACAAATTTGAAATCAGTGATATATATTGGAAGAGGGCTACATTGAACATAATGATCCTTTCTCTACCAATTTGAATTTCAATGTATTCGAAGCTTCAGTTGACGATGAATCAAGAATCTCTGACGAACAGACGGCTGCGGAACAGAAAGTCTTGTCAGGATGCAGTTACTTGCCAAATCCCTAATTTTTGCCTAGATTGCCCCAGGGTGAGGTACTCAATCTAGCGGGATGCAAATTCATTCTTTTTTTCATGTCTCTAACTTTTGCCTGGATCACCCTTTCGGGTTTTCCACCGAGACGCTCATTTTTTCCTAAGCCGCCCTTTCGGGTTTTCAACTTAGCGAGCTATTCTGTTCTTCTTTTATATAATATATTTTTTTTAGGCAAAGTATTTCTTGACTGCATCTGAATTCACAGGACGAGTGAAATCCTCCCCATCCATTGTTGTAAGCATCAAAGCTCCGCCTGAAAAGGCTCTCTTAACAACATATGGACCTTCATAGTTTGGAGTCCACTTGCCCCTGGAATCGGGCGCGAAAGACAAGACTTTCTTGAGCACGAGGTCACCTTCTCGGAACACACGGGGCTTGACCTTCTTATCGAATGCTTTCTTCATTATCTGCTGATACAACTGACCATGGTACATGGCAGTCAATCGCTTCTCTTCAATCAAATTCAACTGGTCGTAACGACTCTGAATCCATTCAGCATCAGTCAACTTGGCTTCCATCAAGACTCTCATTGATGGGATCTCCACCTCTACTGGGAGAACAGCCTCCATGCCGTAAACAAGAGAAAAAAGGGGTTGCCCCTGTTGAAGTGCGGACAGATGTACGATAACCATGCAAAGCAAATGGCAGCATCTCATGCCAATCTTTGTACGTAACAACCATCTTCTGGATAATCTTCTTGATATTCTTATTAGCAGCTTCAACAGCCCCATTCATCTTCGGTCTGTAAGGAGAGGAGTTATGGTGTGCAATCTTGAACTCAGCGCACAACTCTTCTATCATCTTATTATTCAGATTAGATCCATTATCAGTAATGATCTTATCAGGCACACCATAACGGCAAATCAACTGATTCTTGATAAACTTCACGACCACCTGCCTGGTCACATTCGTATACGAAGCGGCTTCAACCCATTTGGTGAAGTAGTCAATTGCTACGAGAATAAACCTGTGTCCATTGGACGCTTTCGGTTCAATCATGCCAATCATGTCAATTCCCCACATAGAGAAAGGCCATGGTGATGAAATCACATTCATAAGTGTCGGAGGAATATGAATCTTATCCGCATAAATCTGACACTTGTGACATTTCTTCACATATTTGCAGCAGTCAGACTCCATTGTCAGCCAATAGTAGCCTGCTCTCAGCATCTTTCTAGCCATGGCATGTCCATTGGAATGAGTACCAAATGAACCCTCATGGACCTCAGTCATCAACAGGTCTGCTTCGTGTCTATCCACGCATCCGAGCAGAACCATATCAAAATTTATCTTGTAAAGCACTTCACCACTGAGGTAGAAACTGCCTGATAACCTTCTTAAAGTTTTCCTGTCTTTCACAGATGCCCCAGGCGGGTAGACCTGGTTCTGGAGGAAATTCTTGATATCAAAATACCAAGGCTTGTCATCATTTACTTCTTCGACTGCAAATACGTGAGCTGGTCTATCCAAGCGCATCATGGTGATATTGGGAACTTCATTCCAATACTTGACTACAATCATGGAAGCAAGCGTAGCAAGAGCATCTACCATCCGATTATCCTCTTGAGGAATATGATGAAAGTCAACTTCTGTAAAGAACGTTGAAATCCTTCTCGCATAATCTCTATACGGAACGAGACCAGGCTGATTCGTCTCCCATTCACCCTTGATCTGATTGACAACCAGGGCCGAATCACCATACACATCAAGATGCTTGATTCTCAAATCAATACATTCTTCCAGTC
This sequence comes from Lathyrus oleraceus, assembly GCF_024323335.1. Taxonomy (NCBI): domain Eukaryota; kingdom Viridiplantae; phylum Streptophyta; class Magnoliopsida; order Fabales; family Fabaceae; genus Lathyrus; species Lathyrus oleraceus. Next base: position 77,387,597 of record NC_066585.1, read on the forward strand.
CCATAATACAAGCTTCGTACTCAGCCATATTATTCGTGCATTTGAAAGTTAGCCTTGCTGTAAACGGAATATGTGTGCCATGAGGAGTAATGATTACTGCCCCAATTCCATTTCCATACTGATTTACAGTGCCATCAAACACCATCGTCCATCTGGAACCAGGTTCCGGACCTTCATCAAGTGTAGGCTCATCACAATCTTTCATTTTCAAATACAGAATCTCCTCGTCTGGGAAGTCGTACTGAACAGACTGATGATCTTCAATCGGCTGATGCGCTAAATGGTCGGCCAAGATACTACCTTTGATAGCCTTTTGAGCTCGATACTCGATATCATACTCAGATAACAACATCTGCCAACGGGCAATCCTCCCAGTTAAAGCAGGCTTCTCGAAGATATACTTGATTGGATCCATTCGGGATATCAACCAAGTTGTATGATTTATCATGTACTGGCGTAAACGCTTAGCAGCCCAAGCCAAAGCACAGCACGTCTTCTCAAGCATAGAGTATCGAGACTCACAATCAGTAAACTTCTTACTGAGGTAGTAGATAGTAGATTCTTTCTTCCCTGATTCATCTTGTTGACCGAGTACACAACCCATTGAGTCTTCAAGCACAGTCAAATACATGATCAGAGGTCTTCCTTCTACAGGCGAAGACAAGATCGGAGGTTCAGACAGATACTCTTTGATACTGTTGAAAGCTTTCTGGCAATCCTCGGTCCAATCATGAGATTGATCTTTCCGGAGGAGCTTGAATATCGGCGCACATGTGGCAGTCATGTGGGATATAAATCTGGAAATATAGTTCAAGCGGCCAAGAAAACCTCGGACTTGCTTCTCAGTTCTGGGCGCTGGCATCTCTTGTATTGCTTTGACCTTTGCAGGATCAACTTCAATACCTTTTTCGCTGACAACAAAACCCAACAACTTGCCAGAACGGACTCCAAATGTACATTTGTTCGGATTCAGACGAAGCCTAAACTTTCTCAAATGCTGAAAAAGCTTCAACAAATGCTCAACATGTTCAACTTCCGTTCGGGACTTAGCAATCATGTCATCGACATAGACCTCTATCTCCTTGTGCATCATATCATGAAACAAGGTAGTCATAGCGCGTTGATATGTGGCTCCGGCGTTCTTCAAACCGAAGGGCATCACTCGATAACAGAATGTTCCCCAAGGTGTGATGAATGTTGTCTTCTCCATATCCTCGGGTGCCATCTTGATTTGGTTATAACCGGAAAATCCGTCCATAAAGGAAAAGACTTTGAATTTAGATGTATTGTCTACCAACATATCAATGTGTGGTAGAGGAAAATCATCTTTCGGACTAGCTTTATTCAAATCTCTGTAATCAACACACATACGGACTTTTCCGTCTTTCTTAGGCACAGGCACAATATTGGCCACCCACAGAGGATATGTAGAAGTCACCAGAAACCCCGCATCAATTTGCTTATGAACTTCCTCTTTGATCTTTACTGCCATATCTGGATGAGTTCTTCTGAGCTTCTGCTTCACAGGCACGCACTCAGGCTTCAACCGCAGAAAATGTTGCACAATATCTGTATCTAAACCTGGCATGTCTTCATACGACCAAGCGAAGATATCGGAATATTCTCGTAGCAGACTGATCAACCCCTTCTTGACAAACTCTTCAAGAAGCGCTCCAATCTTCACCATATGAACACAATCCTCAGACCCCAAGTTGACTGTTTCCAGATCTTCGAGATGCGGCTGAATGATCTTCTTCTCATGCTCAAGGAGACGGGTAATTTCATCAGGAATCCCTTCAACATCATCTTCCTCTGCCTCGAATACAGGGAATTCAAAATTGGGAGATGGCGTTGGATCATTATGTTCAATGGGTTTTAGAATCAACCTGCATAATAATTTTGGATAATAAAAACTTTAGAATTTAAACAAGCAAATCATTATGCAGACGAAAAAGGATGCTTTTATTCTTGTTTTTAGGGTTTTTTGTGATCACTGATTTCATGCAAAAGCAAAAAGTGAAAAAAAATGGAAAAACAAATGTTTAACAATGCATTAATTGAATGAAATATCATTGTATAAATGCTGCCAACAATGTCATCACTTCTCCTTTTGGCATGGGAGAAGGGTTTTGAACAAAGTGAACAAATTACGCTGACTTATGAATGACCGTAGGAACATCCACAGCGACCCAATTGTGGCAGATCCCGCCTGGGATAACAAAGTTGCTAAAATCCTCTGCATCCTCTTCCAGAATAGCAGCACCTTCTTCAGCTTGATCAGTGTAACACCTCAAAATTTGCCCTCCTCTCTTGGGACTAGCTGGGCATATTTGCATATCATTTTAGGTCATTAGGCATTGCATATTGCATATCATGTGGTCACATTGTGCAAGTCATCCTCATAAGTCTTGATCAGGAGATGAAGAGGTCATATGCAAGCTGAGGGTTTCATTGGACTGGATCATTAACTATCTGAGGGTGGTGGTTCAAATTAGGGTTTCATGTTTTCTCAAGGAGATTGATCTTCATCTTGGTTGAAATGATACATCATCATCATCATGGTTTTGTTATTATCCAGAAGATTCAATAGATTGATCAGGCACCTTGAGATTAGGGTTTTGACCACTGGTCAACCCTAATCAGTTGCATTGGGCCAATCAGGGCATGGCAAGGAGATGGGGTCTACAATGGATATGGGGATCATCACATGATTGTATTGAGCTTATGGAGGCTAGGGTTTCATCCTTGAGCCATTTCATCAGAAGGTTGGAGCTCAACTTGATCAGTGCATAGCCAAATTCATCTATCAGTTGAAAAAGTCAACTGTGGTCAACTGTGCTTGATCTTATGGATTTGGAGGTGGGAGAGAGTTGGATACACTTCATTCATGTCTAAAAAAGTTTCATTTGACATTTCAAACCTCAAGAATGAAGAAAATAAAGTCAGACAAAAAGTTGCCAAAAATAGAAAGTGACTTGTAATGGAAGTTTCCAAAAATGGAAAGTTTTTCACCTCAAAATTACATGTCCAAAAAGGCTTCAAATGAAAATTTGTTCAACATGAAAATTGTAGATCTTGATCTCACCTTTCCATAAAGTCCAAGAACTTAAAATTCCCATGTGTGGTTGACAAGATATGGTCCATTCATCTTCCAAAAATGCCTAAAATCAAAGTGGCATAACTTTCACATGGAATGTCCAATTTGAGTGATTTTTCTTGGAGCAAACCACATTTCACATGTACTTTCATGTTGCATAATCAAAATTCATCAAAAATGGTCAAGGCAAAAAGTCATTTTTCAAGTGGACTCTTTTGAATTTTTGGTGTGAGATGGTGAATTTGAGATTTACAAGGCCTATGCACATGAGACCACTTCCAACACTTCACAAATGCCAAATGAAAGTTGCTCCAGCTGGTTTTTGCTGTCACATTGCTCAATTTGGAAAGGTCATTTTTGCCCTTGCACTTAAAGTGGCATTAACACTAATCCAATCAAATTTGGTAATTGTGATTAAGGAAAGGGATTAGGAGATGGTATATATCACTAATCATAACAGAAATTGTTAACCATATTTCATTCTCCAAGAATCATAACAGAATTTCCCTCCAATTCTCTCAAATTCTCTCAAACTTCATCACACACTTTTGATCATTTCTCATCCAAATCTTCATCAATTTGCATCATTCTTCTTGGATCTGCATTCAACAAGTGGAGTTGAGGAACTGTTTCACAAGATCCATGCCATAACCTTGCCAAATCACGACTGTCCAAAGCTTGCACAACAATGGCATTTTGCTAGTTCTTGCATCTGGAGCTGTTTTGGATCGAGCTAAGCATTGCATTCACCTTCCTCGCCATTGTACTGCATCTGTTTTTAGCTTTTACACGTGGAAACATCAAAATCAACATCTGCCATCATCATAAGGTGATTTTTCGAATTCCTCTATTGTGTGAATTGAGATATGGATTTTGTAGATCTCTCCATGTAGAGTAACATGATGCTTGTGGTTTGTGATTTGGTTGAGTGTAGTGTGAGAAATCGTGTTTTGAAGTTTTGATGTGCAAACTTAAATCGTTCGATCCCGTTGCTATGCTTAGAGTTAGGTTAAATTAGTTACATATTCGTGATGTGCATGATCATACGGTTCTAATGATATATAGTTTGTCAATTTTGGTTGAGATTTGATGTTCATGATTTTCTGGATTTTCTGGAAATGTTCTTGCTCAAGAACACATTCAATTGCATGTTTGATCTTCATTCTCCGTTTCCTGATTTGAATTGGTGTTTGCCGCGCCTTCTGGCCAATTGAAACACGCCAACGCATTAAAATAGAGCGACGTCGTTTTGCTCTGGCGTTTAAATATTACGCTTGTGCCATTGTGACATTAATTCTTTTGATTATTTCATTTCTTTTCTAATTTTTATTCCAATTTCTTCCATGATCTTTAAAAAATCATAGAGGACTCATTTCTTGTCCAAATTGAGTGAGATTTTTTCCATGATGCTCCTTATAATGTGTAGAATTTAATCATGATTTTTGTGATTTTTGTGCACGTGTAAAAAATTAAAATGCCTAGGGTTTGCTTGGTAGTGTCACATATGTACATGCTTTGCCATATCTTTCATAAAATGATGATGCTTTCAAAGAAATGGATGAAATTTTTTGTGAATATTCTGAACACTTTGATGGTGATTTTGATGTAGAGTTTGTGGTTTTTGGATACCTGGATGTTGAGATATGAATTTTTGAATAGAGGTGTGACAATTTGTGTCACACCAAGCTTGATGAATTTCATGATTTTATTTGCCTTGCTTAGGGATGTTGAATTGAGCCAATTTTTTGCATGATTGAGAATATGTATGCTGAGATGACATGTGAATTTTTCTGGATTTATTGATGGCATTTCCTATTTGATTGGAATTTTTCCCTCTGTTTGGTCATTTTGTTGATTGTTTGTGACACATGTTACCATTTGCTTTGTGAAATTCTGGTCATTGATTGAATGAGTGTGAAATTTGGTATGAGCATTGTAGACACATTATAGGTCATTGTGGTTTTGATCCCATTCATTTATCATGTATTGTCACTGATTTATGATTTTTGGAAGTTGATGTTTGTTTGGATACCATGTGTTGGCTTGCTTGAACTTGTCTGAACTTTATGAATTTAATTTCCATACTTCCATTGATCCAAATGAGCTGAAAATTGATATGCTACTCATTGAATGTGTTCTGTTTAGACTTGAATGTTTGTGGAATTTATTGAGCTGTTTTGATAGGGATTTTATGTTGATCATTCTGTTTGGTCTTTTGAAGTTGCAAATTGCATGTGTGATACCTTTTTGTGCATGAAATGATAATGGTGATGGATATGAGCATGAGACCAATTGCATTTGTCTCTAAATTGATTAATTGTGATTTTGGATAAGTTTCACTTGCTGTTTTGATTTTTTCATCTCCTTTGGACCCTAGGCTTGGCCTAGTGGTCTTGTTTCTCATGTTTGGTTTGGATTTTCAGGTTGAGATGCAAAGGCTTTAAGGAGAAAAATGCAAGTTGATTAAATTGAGTTTGGTTGCTTGTTGTAAACTAACTTGTGTTGTTTTGTAGGATGCTTGACTCAATTGAGTTGATTGTGCTTTGCACATTGCATTGATTGACTGTACAGATTAACTGTTTGACTTTTGCTGTTTAATGTTGGTTTGTCTGGATATTGACTGTGCTTGATTGATTCCAGGTACCATAGTCGCTTTAGTTCTTTAAGAACTTGCTGTGCTGCTGCTTGGTTGTATAAACCAGTTGAGGTAGACTCTCTTGTCTCCATGTAGTCTGGAAGACCTGGCTTGTTATTTAGCCAGGCAACTGTCTGAAGTCCTCCTTAAGAGGCGATGTTTGTGATTGTTTACTTTTGCCCCAAGCAGGTAAAGACCTCTATGAGGCAATTGGCGGAACCCAAGGGATATGCATTCTATCCCCCGCTATTCTGTTGAGTCGTCCCTCTGCTCACACCACGGTGTTGACGCATTGGGACATTAAGCCAAGATCTTGTGCTGTTGCACAATCGAGTCAGAGTCTTGAGCGTAGAAGGGTCCCTCCATTCTGGACCCACGCTCCTTTGTCTGAAGCTCTCCCTGGCCAGGGATAAGAGCTGTGAAGTCTAATCTTCACTCACCTTTCATCTGCTTCACCCTGACTCTCAATGTCAGGGTTAAGAGCGAACACTACCCTGTACAGATGACTTGCCTCGGCAGTCCACCCTTGTTTGAGCCTCACTTGACTAGATATAGTGTGTGCTATGTGAATGTTTGCTTTGTTGTGATTGATGCTTGTATGTGTGTTTTGCTTTTCCTGGTTAGGATTAGTTTGTTGTTGAGCAAGTTAGGATAGAAACCATAACATAGGGCAATGATGCATGATAACACTAGTCTCGAGTACAGCTCCCTAGTAGTGTGTCTCCCCTTGGTATTTGGTTAGAATTTCTTTCCCTTTCAGGGGAACTACGTCGCCCTGATCCTCATACCAGATGAGGTACGTAGGCAGGAGACCGTGCGAGGTCTCTCTGGGCACTTTTTTTTTTCTTCTTTTGTGTGTGTGCTTGACAGTTATAGGCTCGAGTTCCCGACTCCCTATTAACTTGTTGGTTGTTGCGTGCTTGGAAGCTGATGTAAGTCCATCGAGTGGCATTCGGGTTCCAGTGTGCGTGTGTTTGGTTCGGATGCTGAGGTAAGTCCAATGATTGGCGTTCGGGCTCCACGTTTGCCCTCTTGTGTGTCAGGATATGGATGTAAGCCCAGCGATTGGTTGTCCGTATCCTGATTGTGTTTGTTTGGTTCGGAAGCCGATGTAAGTCCAGTGATTGGCATTCGGGTTCCAGGTTTGCCTGTGTTTGTGTGTGTCTTGTTTGGCGTGCGTGAGCCGAACTACGGCAGCTCTGATTCTCGTTCCAGACGAGATACGTAGGCATAGGATGCGATGTCCTAGCGAGCCCTCTTCCTCTTAACCCCACCTGTGTTGTTTCGGTGTGTGTGTGTGATGTGTTTTGTTTTAGCAACCTTTTCTTTCTTTAGAGCGTGGATCCCGTCGAGTACGACGGACGTGAGGGGTGCTAATACCTTCCCCTTGCGTAACCGACTCCCGTACCCTTTCTCTTTGGTCGCGAGACCATGCTTTTCCCAGGTTTACTCTGAGCGTTTCCTTTCCCTCGTTTGGGATAAATAACGCACGGTGGCGGCTCTGTGTTGTTTTTGTTTCAGCCCGCCGGTTGTTTTTCGCGGATGCGCCAGCTGGCGACTCTGCTGGGGATTTAAGATGTTGACCTGTGCTGGTCCATCTTCCCTAAGCGAGTCTCTCCTAGCGTTCTAGGATAGGGTTTAGGTTGCTTTGTGCCGCTTTATTTATTGCATTTATTATTCTGACTGTATATATTTGCATAAATATTTGCATGCATCATACTATCATGTTGTCGTCTTCTGTGCAGGTAGTTCCTCTGTTTTGGGGTGGGTGTTCTGAGTGGGGCTAAAACCCAGGCCCGAGTATACACCTAGGATTAGTGTGGTCTCACGTTCCTCATTTGCTTTATTAGCATATTGTTGCAACGTGACATACCACAAGCCGGACGAGGTTCATCTGAGAGCTCTTCCGTTGTGGAGTACTCCACTTTGGTTGGGTTACCTCTTTTGGATTATTGACTCTGGTGACCGATCATTTCCCGGATCTTTGGTTTAGACGATCACAGGAGAGCTACAATGGCACACCCGAAAGGGCAAACCCATTGAGTATCTTTGCCCGATTGTCGAGACTATTGTCCGCCTTAGGATGACTTGATTAGAATTTACCTGTGAGGGGAGGGTGATTCTTACAGATGCATGTTCAGATGGTGACTATCGGTTCAATAGTTGATCAGAGTCCTATTTATAAGTCGGATTTATGGCCGTTTATTTCTGAGACGCCGGAGTGCTGTCCGAGTTATTTATCAGTGGGGATCCGTTTATTTCAGGATTCCCCGGGCCGATTCAGAGGGTTGTGATTATCTGATCAGAGATTGTTTGGTGATGATGATGATGATGATGGTGTATCTTTCAGTTCCGTTTATTTCGTAACCCTTGAGTTGGATTTGTGGTTACATACTCCCTCAGATGGTTGTGATCGGTTCAGAGATCAGGGCTGTGATTCAGAGCAACAGATGATCAGATGACTTGGAGGATGGCAATGCATTGCATTCATTCATCAGCATCATTACACATTGCATTTACCTGCATCTAATACATGTTTATCCATATGCAGGGACATTTTGATCGAGATCCTGGTTGAGAGACTTTTTGCTCAGATATGAGGACCGGTTTGAAAGATGATGTTGCCTACAGTTTCTTCAACCCAGAGATTGACGAGCTGAGAGATATGATAGCGTTGATTACGCCCGACCATGTGGGGATGTTCAGAGAGGCATACGGGGGTATCCTGAAGATGGTTTTCAGACTCACTGACAGTGACAGGAGCGCCATTCATACTCTTCTCCAGTTCTATGACCCGGGTTTGAGATGTTTTGTGTTTCCAGATTATCTCTTGGGACCTCTGATGGAGGACTATGCCAGCATCCTGGGTATTCAGATCCGCGATCAGATTCCTTTCTGCGCCATTAGGAGAGAGCCTGACGTCCTTGAGATTTCCCGTGCTCTTTATTTGAGTCCGGAGATAACCAAGGAGGGTTTGAAGGAGAAAGGAAAATTACCTGGATTTCATTTGAGTTTCTTGGGAGCTAAGGCCAAGGAACATGCTGCAGTGGGTAACTCGAAGACGGTTTGTGCCTTGATTGCTGTGAGCATTTATGGGATTATCCTGTTTCCTAATCAGAAGAGCTTTGTGGACCATAATGCCATCGGATTATTTTTGCAGAGGAACCCTATTCCTACTCTGATCGGAGACGTCTATTATTCGGTTCATAACAAGAACGAGAAGAGACGTGGTGGTTTGATCAGGTGTCGTGCTCAGATGCTATTCAGATGGTTTATGGGGTATTTGCCTTCCCGAGGTGCTTTTGCTTCTCTTGATCCTACGGTCAAGTGGTCGGTCAGGTTGATGGGTTTGCGGGCTGCTGACATAGCTTGGACTCATAATGGTATGGCTGGACGGGATTTCATATATAGCTGTGGGAGATTTCCCAATGTGCCTCTCATAGGTGTTCAGGGTTGCATCAATTACAACCCGACGCTTCTTAGGAGACAAATGGGGTTTGCCATGGAGGTGCCTCCTCTCGAGCGAGAGATTCAGGAGTCCTTTTACTTCTCAGCTGAGGGTGATCAGGCCAAGTTGAGGCAAGTATCTGGGTCATGGCGTAACATCCAGAGGAAAGGCAAGGTTCCTTTTGGCAAGGTCAACAGCCGGTCTTTTCCTCCATTTGATGATTGGCTGCGGAAGAGGATCGAGATTACACACCTACCTTTTCCTGGAGGTGATCCGTGGTGTCCTATGATCGAGGGTCCGTGTTCTTCTGTCAGTATGGAAGAATTCCTCGAGATGAAGAGAGCCAGAGATCAGTTGCTTGCAGAGAAAGCTGAAGTGGAGATGAGTGTTGCTCGTATTCAGATGGCCAACCAGGAGATTAGAGTGAAGATGGCGGATCAAGACAAGCGACATGCCTTGGAAGCAAAGCGCTTTGAGATGGATACTGCCTACTATGGGAAGGTCAATCCGGCTTTAGCATCGTCCACAAGGGAGCATGACATCACGAAGGAGAAGCTAACCAGAGCTTCAAGGGTCATTGAAGATGAGAAGAGGAGGCAAATCCTCGTGAGAGATCAGAGGGACGACAGAGTCAGAGTTCTCATTGCTGAGTGGGAGGCCAAACTGAAGATTAAGGAAGCGGAGAATGTGAAGATCATTGCCGAGAGAGATCATTACATTGCTGAGAGAGATCATTACTTCAGGCAGATGAAGATTCACCAGAAAGAGGTGGGGAGATTACAACAGGAGAACACCGAGCTCAGGTTCGCCGCAGAGTTCGCGAAGATGGTGGATGATATAGGGCCTTCTGTGGGACCCTCATCAGGCTAGCTTTATTATTTGTGTGGATTACCGTCAGGCTTGTTGACGGAATTCATTTTGCTTGTATTTCCTTCCTGATTTTGGAGATTTGTATCAGCTTGGATGTATGACTATGGCACTTACGGTGCATTTTGCTATGTGATGGTTATTTTCATTCAATGATTGATCTTCAAGCTTTATTTGCTTTCCCGTATGCACTCACACAGCACACACACATGGTTGGGCGGTATTTTGCTAAATCATACATCTCTGATCTGTATGATGAAATCAAATGCTGAATATCAGAATATTGCCGCCGAATTATTATATGTCTCGATGAAGCCAGGATCAAGAGACAAAGTGTTCCTCATGGGGATGGACATTGCATTCATGCATGAACCATAATAACTTGTCTTCTGTTTTGCAGGTGTCAGTTTCTAACCTGTTTGATTGACACAGGAATGATGAATCCGCCTAACGCCGACATTCTCGAGCTGAAAGAGAAGATGGGAGAGCTGATCAATATCATGCAAGAGTTCGCCTTGGGGCAGAAAGTCGTTGCCGAGAAGGTGGGGAGGATTGAAGACTGGTTGAAGAAGGGGAAAATACCAGGAAATGCTTCGTCGTCTGGAACGAAGAGATCCTTTGGTGATGGTCAGCATAAGAAGGAGGATAGCGCGAGTGCTGTGAATGTCCATGCCCAGAGAGGACACGGTAGGGGTCATTACTACCAGCATACTGCTGCGGTAACGATTCCTATTGGTAATCAGTCGGTACAACAGCAGCATCAGTTCCCTCAACAGAGAGCACAGAGAGCTGGGAACCAAGTGAGAGGAAAGGGGGTTGATCGTCATTTTGACAAGCCACCCATGCCGTATGCTCTTCTGTTGAAGAAGTTGAAAGATCTCGGAATGGTACAATTGAGGATGTTAACTCCGTTGAAACCTGATCAGAGGCCACCTAACTATGATGAGAACGCCAGGTGTGAATTCCATTCTGGTGCACCAGGGCATAACATTGAGGGTTGTAGAGCCTTTAAGCATACTGTCCAAGATCTGGTGGATTCCAAGGCCCTCAATTTTACATCGTCATTGAATGTTAATGCCAATCCCATGCCGGCGCATGGTCAGGCGATGGTAGGTGCAATTGCTGAAAATTCAGATCGCGTCTGTGCGATGGGGGAAGAGACTGACAGCGACTGTGAACTGGAGCCGTGGATAAAATCGTGCATACCAGGGAACTGGAAGGCCTAAAAAGATCATCACTGTCACTCTACTGGAAGAGTAATGATTTCTGTTTTCAGTTTTATTTGCATGAAAGCCATACGTTTTGCCCGAAACGTATTGGTCCATTGTAAGGGCCACCTCATGTTTCATTTTGCAACATTTTGCATCATAAATAAATGGATGTTTTTCAATTAAAAGCGGTGTTCCTTGTTTTTCATTTATTTTTGCAGTTTAAAAACAAATAAAAATGGCAATGTTCGTTTTCATTTTTCCCTTTTGATTTGTCTCGTTCCGACTTCGGAAAATAATTCTCCGGATCTCATTGATAACAATTTGGTTACACCTCATATGACTTCGACAATCCGATCTATCATGCCGAAGAAGAAGGCGAAGAAGATTGTGATCTGCTGGAATTAGCCAGGTTGTTAAAACAAAAGGAGAAGGTGATTCAGCCGCATGAGGAACGGATTAAGATTGTTATTCCAAGCACCGTCGAGGTCAGAAGGGAAGTAAAATTGGGGCCGCTTCAGGGGAAAGTCGAAAGCAGAATGGTAGCCCTGTTGGAAGAGCATGTGGATACCTTCACCTGGTCGTGTCAGGATATGCCAGGGTCGGATACCAATGTCATTGTGCACAAGCTACCATGGAGAGAAGACCGTCCTCTAGAGAAGAAGAACGCCGGTGCTACTTATCAGGGAGCCATGGTGACTTTGTTTCATGATATGACTCATCGTGAAATCGAATGCTATGACATGATAGCAAAGTCCCAGACAGGAGAGGGGCATCTGGCAGACCGGGGCAAGTCGTTTGACCGGTTGAGATAATTCAGACTGAGGTTGAATTCAGATAAGTGCACTATCAGAGTGCAGTCCGGTAAGATGTTGGGGTTCATTGTAAGAGAGGAATCGAGGTTGCTCCTGCTAAAAAAAAAAAAAAAAAAAAAGGAAAAGAAAACCAAGAAATGCCTGAACCGAGAATGGAAAGAGAGGTTCGTGGTCTATTAGGGAGATTGAACTACATGTCATGGTTCACATCTCCTCTAACAGCCACGTGTGAACCAATGTTCAAGCTGTGAAAAAAAATCAAACGGTCAGGTGGAATAAAGATTGCCAAGGGGCATTGAATGGTAAAAGAATAAGTTACAGGAACCTCTGATTCTGATGCTCCCTGTAGAGGGACGACCATCAATTCTGTACTTGACAGCCATCGAGGGGTCTATGAGGTGTAATGGGGTAGCATGACGAGTCTTGTCGAAAAGAGCATGCAATTTACCTTAGCAAAAAGTTTGTCGACGGTGAAACAATACATTCACTGTTCGAGGAAACTTGCTGTACTTTGGCATAGGCTGCTCGCCGACTGAGACAGTGTATGCTGGTTCATACCACTTTGTGGATTTCCAAGATGAATCCGATCGAGTATGAGTTTGAGAATCTAGCATTGACCGGACGGGTTGTGAGAGTGCAAAAGAAGGTTGACTGAGTTGTGATACTCTCAGAAAGCAATCAAGGGGTGTATTGTCTGATTACGTCACTCCGTAACCCATTGAGGATTGTCAACCGATGAAGTTTGAATTCCCTGATGAGGATATCTCGAGGTACTCTAATCGAAAGATTGAGAGTAACCGATCCCGGAGGAGGGGCCTGACCCTGAATCCGAGCGGATTCTGATGTCTGATGGGGTTAATGTGAAGGAGTTAGCACTGCTTTGGTTACGCCAAAGGGATCCCATGTTCCCTTCGTTTCCAGGTTAGCATTTGAAAGCACCAGCAAGGGTGGCTCAGTACGAAGCTTGTATCCTGGGTATTGTACCTCGGTGCGCCTACTGGGGCAAAAGCTTTTCTAACTGTATATGGGATGGAAGCGGTGCTACCGGTTGAGGTTCAGATTCCCTCTTTGAGAGTCCTGATGGACGTAAAATTGCAAGAGGCGGAATGGGTAAGGACCCGGTATGAAGAATTAAGCCTGATAGAGGAAAAGAGGCTAGCAGCCATTTGTCATGGGCAGTTGTACCAGCAGAGGATGAAGCGTGCTTTTTGTAGCGGTGTATTCGTCGCTATATGATCTATCGATTAAACCATAAGCAAGAGATACATTGAAATTTCGAGTCGCCACCGCACTTTTATTTATCCAAAGGACTGGCTAAAAAGCGAACAAAAGCCTAAGAAGTTTTACACGTAGAAAACTAATAAAAAGATCAGAGATTCTGGGTAAGGGGTAAATTACGCAATGGGAAGGTGTTAGGCACCCACTACGTCCTAGGTACTCCTAGGGAGCCCTTTTCACACTTGTTGTAAAAATTGTTAGTTATGACATATGTATTGTGCAAACATGATTGGGATGATGAGAAAAGAATATACAAGTTAGTTATTTTTGTGTTATTGGGTTTGAACGGATGAACCCGCTGCCTACGTACCTTCCATCAAAGGTAAGGATCAAAACGCCGTAGTTCGGCTAAAAGATTTCCAAAAGTTGGTGGATTCAGTTTTAAACACAAGCACTGAGGCTTTTCATTATCAATGGGAGAAAACTCGACCAAAAACAACATCCACCATGCGAGGATAGCTTCGACGTACTAGAGGGGTTAGCCCTGTTTTCAGTACGGAAGTCTTACTGTCGACTCACTAAGGATAGGCAAGATTTACATCAACCACAATGATAATTGAAACCTATGGCTAATGCATGAAAAGATTAACAATGGACAGAGCCAAAACAAGTGAATGGGTGAAGTTAATTGATTGTGATTATGAAAATGAAGTCAAAGTATGATTAAGATTGATTCAAATGAGTATTATGAAATGGGGTTTGAAAAAGTCAAGGACTTGGGTCCAGGTTTTTAGATAGAAAACATGAAGATGTTTGCACAACACTTATATCAAGTTTGAAAGGTAATGTATGAAAAGGTTCTAAGACGTAATGAATGATGAATGGATGAAGATGGATAGTAAAACTTCTTAGAAGGTTCCTTCTTGAGATCATATAGCAGATGATTCAAGTGTGTCCTTTGGAATAGCAATGGATAATAACAAACAAACAAAGATGAAATCCAAAAGGCGGATATCGGATGCCAATCACTGGGCTTATACCAATCTCCTAAAACAAAACGGGATATCAGAAGCCACTCAATGGTCTTACACTAATCTCCTCAATCAAAGAAACAAAAGGCGGATGCCGGATACCAATAGATGGATTTACACCAGTCTCCTAAAATAGAAATGGATATCAGATGCCACTCAATGGTCTTACACTAATCTCCTCAAAAGAAAACAAAGATGAAATATGGAAGTCAAATGCCAATCTGTCTGGGCTTACTCTAACCTCCACAGTATGGTCCTAGGAATACAAATGCCAACTTGCAGGGACTTACAGTTGTATCCTCACATACAAACAAACAAAACAACATGTGATCATAGGAGAGAAAATGCCAACTTACAGGGACTTACAGTTGCTTCCTCACATACAAACAGATAAAACAAACTTATGATCACAGGAAAGCAGATGCCAACTTACAGGGACTTATAACTGTATCCTCACATACAAATCAAACAGATCAAATTATGATCACAGGATAACAGATGCCAACTTACAGGGACTTATAACTGTATCCTCACAAACAAACAGACAGATCAATTATGATCATAGGACAACAGATGCCAACTTACAGGGACTTATAACTGTATCCTCACATACAAACAGATAAAACCAGAAGATATGAGTGACCAATGAGGTCTTACACTCTATCCTTCCATATCATAGGAGCAAATGCCAAAGCAATGGACTTACAATTGTCCTCAATGGGTGAACAACAATAACAAAAGTCTCACAGACAAATGATATGATCATGCACTAATGGCAATTGATGATGATGATAAATGCATAACATACAGGCAAACAAGTGCACATGAAGCAATCAATCAATCAATGAATATCAAACAGCACACTCTATAGCCAAGACAAGGGGGCTCACACAAGAGGGTTTGACTTTGAAAGTCCACTGTAGTAGGTAAAAGTCGCTCTTAACCTTGCCATTGAGAGGCTAAGGTGAAGCAGATGAAAAGGAGATGAGGGGTGTGCCTCATTGCTTCTATCTCAGATCAGAGAGAGCATCAAAGAAAGTGTGGGAGTTCAGAAAGTAGGAACTCTCTCCACATTATTGACTCGATTAGATCTTGGGTTTTTATCTCAATGCTTCAACCATGTAATGGGAGCAAAGAGAGGACACACTGAATAGTGGGGGATAGATTACTTATCCCTACCTTCCACCAATTGCCTCAAATGAGGACTTTTCCTGCTTGGGACAATTTTAAACATACACAGGCATTGCCTCTTAAGGAGGACTTCAGACAGTTTGCCCGGTCAAATAACAGACCGGGTCTCCAGACTACATGAAGAAGAAAGGTTTATACCTCAAAGCAAATGCTAAATAGCAAAGCAAGCAACTAAAGCAACTAAAGTGTACCTGAAAAAGTCAAACTTATTAGTAAACAAGTCAACAGTTCAAACCAAAAGAAATGGATAAACAACAGTCAACCACAGAGGGACCAATGTGCAAAGCACAAGACTCAACTATATGAGTCACACCTACAAAACAAAGGTTAGCACATGATATATATAATCCAACTCAATCAAATTTGAATGATCTTTGAGGCATTGGTGCTTAACCTGAAACAATAGCTCAATTGTAAGCTCAAAAGACCACTAGGACTAGCCTAGGGTCAAAGATGAAAGAAAAGGTCAAAACAGCAAAGAAAAGTCAACCAAAGTCAAGGTCAAACATTTAGTAAGCAATCACAATTGGATTCATAATCAAATCATGCATCAATGTCATTTTATGCACAAAAGAATGCAAAGCATGGCAATAAGAAGCACAAATAGGTCAACAGCAAGACTTCATTCAAAAGTCAACCCAAACAATCTCAAAAATTATCAAATAAATCACACTCAATCCTAACATCTAGCATGGTAAGCATGTCAAATTTCATGGCATTTGGATGAGAGGAAGGCAGTCAATTAAAATCAAGAAGTCAACATAATTTCAAGTATGCACAATGAAGGTCAACAAACATGGGTCAACTTCAAAAAATCATATCAAATTGAAAACAGAAGAGAAATGAATGAGATTAACACCAATGCAAAGCTCAAGATGTCTAGTTATCACATATGAAATTTCATGATCATACAATATGATATGAGGATTTCCCAAATGAAATGGCAATGTGTAGCACAAAAAGTCAACATTTGACTAGGCAGGGAAGAAAATTCACAATCAAATGGAAAACAGCAAGATTAAATCCAAGAAAATTCATACACAAACTAGACATGTGATAGATGATTCATGCAAAATTTGGGGTCATTTGGATGTAAGGAAGCATGTGAACAAAAATTGGGAAAATGAATATCATTCATGTAGCACCAAATGCAACACCTCACTTCAAAAATTTGTAACTCACAAACCACATATGAGAAATGCATAGACTCTATATGGAAATAAAGGTAAATGAGTCTAGTTTCTTCACAAAAAATTTCAGGGGCAATGGATACATTCTCATTATTTCACAAAGGTATTGGCACAAGGTGTCAAATATGCATACTTGTTAGGAAACCAATTACCAATTAAAATCCAGCCAATGAAAAATTAATTAAAAATCATGATTAAATAATAGACATCTTTGTGATCATCATGCAAAAAAAATTCATAATTTTTGGATGAAATTTGAGAGAGAAATGAATTGTTGAAGTTTGATGAATAAATGGATGAAGCATGAACAAGATAGCATGGCATATGGTCAATGTGGGGTCAACGATGGCATTTGTGTAAATAACCTTCTCACTAACTGAAGCTGTGCGTTTTGGGTGGGTGTGAGGAAATGTTCTCATTGGCTCTCAGCCAATGGAACAGTGCACGGGCCAATTGGTGTTCAAGGTTCTGGTTTTAGAAACCCTAGGGTTTTAGCACAGCAAGGCATTCAACATTTGGTTCATCAACATCATCATCAATTGAAATTCCAACAGACAAACAACTAATATGGCATTAGAAATGATGATATCATGCAACATGAACAATAGCAGCAGCCAATACACATGCATCTATGAAGCTGGATTTTTCTGGGAAAATAACAGGATTCATCATAGCAGCAACATTCATTCATCCTCATTCATCATCAAACAACAACTTTTGAATTGAATCAAACACACAGCAACATAGCATTTGGCAATGTTCACACAGCAAGCAGTCAACAGCATACAACACAATTCATATGGTTTTTTTCTGGGAATTTTCTAGGGTTTTAGAACAACAGCATGGCTTCATGTTCATCATGTTCAGACATCAAATAACAAACTTCAAATGGACTCACTCACACAGCAATGTCAGTAATAATGTTCTTCATGTAGCCACATTATAAACAACAAACCAACACAAACATGAAAACTTGATGGGCAGAGTTTAAGGTTTGGCATGGACAGCAGGGCATTCCTGTAATCAACATCATAAACAAAATTCGACCAAGCATCATGGCAATGAAATACATCATGCATCATGAGCAACAACAACAGCCAACACTGGCAATATGTGAACAGGGCAAGTTTGCTGGAAAATATGAGAGTTCATGAACAGCAGGGCATCATGCAGCCAATACCAACAGACCAACATTCGAACAAAGCATCACACAATAGCATGGTGTTGATACAGGCAACATTATTCAGCAACAAACAAACACAAGCATGAAAAATTCCTGGACAGTTTAAGGTTTAACAGCAGCATACATTCATCATCATCATGAACTCAAATTTTCAAAATGTCCAAATCAACAAATTAAACACAGCAATAGCATTAACAAACCTCAAATAACAAGAATCCAACCATGGTTGTCACTGAATCAACAACAAATGGAAAATAGGTTTGGATGCAAAAATGTAAAATCAGATTTCTCCCTTATGTCACAACCATTTCATACGAAACAAATTGCATTGAAACTAGCATACCAAGACCTTTCATAAACATAGCATAGCATGGAGAAAGAGGGTATTCGAAAACTTACTTGTTTTTGAAGCAAGTTGTGAAACAGTGGTTCTTTGAGTGATTTAAGTGCAAACAGGTGGAGATGATGCTTTGGAGTGATGAATCCTTGAGGCCCTTTAGCTCAACCACGCTTGAAAATGCTCAGCTCATGTTTTGCCATTGTTGGTTCTTGAGGAAAAACAGAACAAGGCAAGGCTGTGCAGATGACTGTTGATGATTCAAAATGTTTCACAAGGTTGGCTAAATGATGAAGGATGCAAGGGTTGCTCGAGTTCTTTGAATGGTTGTGCAGAATTTTGTCTTCGAGCCAAATGCAAAATGTGAGAGTGTGAGGTTTTTGGTCTGTGGCTGCTATCATTCTAGGGTTCTGAAGTGACAGAAAAACGTTTATAAAGGTCTGTTTAGCAAGGCTTAATGAGATGCTTAATCTTGCTTAGCTCCAAATGATCAATTGCAATTTTGCTAACTTTGTACAAGTGAACAATGGAGGTGTATGTGCTGGACAAATTGGGCCTCAAACAGGCTGTACACAGACCTTGCCAATTGCTGTTTTTGGTTGTACATGAAATGCTGTCCTTGTTTTACTCTTTTCAAACCATTTGCAAAAAATACCAACTTTGCATCTTTGCACAAAATGATAGTAAAATGGTGGTATGAACATGATTTAGGGCTTGGAGCAAGTTTCAAAAATGATTCTAAACATTTCCCAATTGGCCAAAGTGAGAAAAAGTCAAAGAATCAAAAAGTCAACTATGAGTCAAACTTGAATTTTAAATGAAATAGGTCCAAAAATGCCATTTTGATTGGCAAGGTTTTGATGAATGAAATTTATATTTTTGGAAAGAGGAGGAAAAATGTGGTTTGTAGGAAAAAACCCCACCAAATTTGGCCTTATGGTTCATGAGTTATGCTCATTTGAAGTTCAAAAATTGGTGAAAATGAATTGATCATATCTTGACAACCACACATGGGATTTGAGAGTTCTTGGACTTTTTGAAAATGGGAGAACAAGATCTTCAACTTTCATGTTGGGCAAAAATTCATTTGGAGCTTGTATCATGATGCAAGTTGAAGATCAAGAAGTTTCCATTTTTGGCAGTTGAAATTACAGGTCCACTTTCTATTTCTGGAAAATTTTCTGTTTGACTTGATTTTCTTCCATGATGAAGTTTGACATGATAGATGAGGCTTATACAAGCATGAATGAGCTCCTTCAGATCAAATCTATCCATCAAAACACTGATTAAATCAACAGTTGACCAAGTTTGACTTTTCTAGGGTTTTGCACTGACTGAACCTCTTCTGATGAATTCCAAACCCTGATTCCTTGAGAACTTGACTTCAAATGATGTCCCAAGATATATGAACTTTTGATTATTGATCATGGTGTCCAAATTCTGCAAGAATGGCCACCATCCATTGCTTTGACTGACTGTTGACTGACTTTGACCTAATTGTTTCATCTGCAATCAACAAGGTTAGACTGACAATATTTTTGTACTTTTTGAATGATAAACATATGAAAGGCAAAGATATACAAATGCAAGGTATGCTTGGTGATCAAGAAACAAACCCCAAGGCAACCTACCCACTAGGAGGGAAGCTAGGGCATGCAGTGATCCTTGAGACAATGATATGATATGTTATGGGCCATGAGGGATCTTAGGGCCAAAATTGGGGTCTTACAGATGCCCCTATTTAAGGTCATTCTAGCCGGAGAAGTGAAGTTTAGAAATCTTCAACTCGACGCGGTAGAATGGGCTTAAATAACAGTAATGAGACAAATTTTGGTCCCTAAGAGACCTCATGATGCAAATGTATGCGTGCAAAAGACACAAATTCTGTGGGGAACATGATTCACACAGAAGAAAAGACGATCCATCGGAGTAGTACACTCACCAGGAACAGAGACTCTAACAAGACTCTATGGGGATAAACAAAAGAAAAAGAAGTGTGTGAACAATACACGACTCCAAACTGGGGAAAAACAAAACTGACATAACGTGAACAAAACACGACTCTGATTAGGGAATAACAGGAAAAACAGACAGGAGAACTCACTGGGGAGTGAAGGACTCACACTGGGGAAAAGAATTCCAAATGGAAAATAAATCCATTGGGAAGACACAAACTGACTCCTGAGGAGAAGCAACAAAAAGTTCCACTGAGGGAAGCAACAAAGAAATGAGATGTTACCAGGCATAAGGGTAACAAACTCAGGAAAATCTGACTCCACAGGGGGACCGAGGTCATAATAGGGAGCAGAAAGGAGGGAACACCAAGGATACCGGTTACTGGGTATATAATAGGTGACCGACCAAAGCGTGAATTGGTTTTCACTTCCAAAACACTCATCATCCTGAAGAGAGCTAGAAAAGCAAACTTGTTTATAGGATGGACATTCAATTCCACAAGGAAAATGAATCTTACTCTGAGGGGAAAGCAACAAAAGATTGACCCAAGAGTAAACGAGATATAATATCCATTACCGTCAGAACGTGGATAGAATACTCAGATGAAACATATTATTCATTACCGGCAGACCGTGAATAATATACTCGAAAGGAAAATTATCCTGAACCGGTTACTGGGTTGTTTATAGGATAAAATCCGAAAGCGTGAATTGGTTTTCACTTCCAAAACACTCATCATCCGAAAGGAGGGATTGAAAAAGCAAATCGACTTACAGGATGGACATTCGAATCCACAACGGGAAAACGAATCTTACTCAACTGGGGACACAAACCCAAAGAGTGCATGAGATACAATATCCATTACCGGCAGACCGTGGATAAGATACTCGCATGAGATATATTATCTATTACCGTCAGAACGTAGATAATAAACTCGCATGGTAAGAAACACCAGAGATACCGGTTACTGGGTATATAATAGGTGATCTACCGAAAACGTGAATTGGATTTCACTTCCAAAACACTCATCATCCAAAACACAAACTGGTTAAAGGATGGATATTCGATTCTACAAAGAATACGAATCTTGCTCAGTTGGGGAAAATCAACAAAGGATTCCAATTAAAGAGCGCATGAGATATATTATTCATTACCGGCAGACCGTGAATAATACACTCGAAAGGAAAAGACACCAGAGATACCGGTTACTGGGTATATAATAGGTGACTAACCACAAGAGAGACAATCGATACCAAGCATCCGGGTAAACGAAAGACAACTCAAAGGGATAAATTGCAAGCATCCGGCAATTATCCAACAACAAGAAATATTCAACTCCACAAAGGGAAATAACGAATCTTACTCGACTGGGGAAACACAAAAGGTTTCGACTGAAGAGTGCATGAGATATATTATTCATTACCGGCAGACCGTGAATAATATACTCGCATGGAAGATTATCCACAACCGGTTACTGGGTTAATAAAGGATAAATCAACCGAACAGAAAGGCATCGGGATACCAAACTAGGTATATAATGATAACCAATCAAAAGGAGCAACAGACATTACCAACAAAAGGGTAAATGAAAGGCGAACTGCTGAGGATAAATTGCAAGCATCCGGCAATTATCGACAGAAGACCAGCTGGGGATGCATTGGTATACAACCAATGATCCGGGGAACAAATCACTAGCATACGGTGAAAAGACCCACTGGGGATAAAATTGCTAGCATACGGCAATTATCCACAAAAGACTTGCTAGGGATATAAGTGCTGATCTGAGCAACTTATATAAGCAAAGGAAAATCAACATCAAAGACTAGATGAAGATAACCACAAAATTAGGGTTTACATCTACCGAATACGGGATAGAAGACCAAAAACTCCGCGTGGGGATAGAACAAATCACAAATCCGCACGGGAAACCAAAATAGGGTTTATAACAAACCACAAACTGCTGAAGAGCAGAAAAATAGGATTTACAACTACCGGTATGAGGTAGAAAACCAAAAACTCTGGCTGGAGAATAAAAGGTGTATAACCACAAATTCTGTTAAGAAAGCCAGGAAAGATAGGACTTACAACTACCGGGTATGAGGGTAGAGGCCCAAAAACATTCCGTTGGGGAACAACCCACTGGGAAGCACAAGACATTGATAAATAGCCAATTCGGGAATGATCCGAAAAGACAGACTGAATAAAGACACGTCCTAATGAGGATGTAACTCAAATAGGAAAATCCATCCCAATATATGTGTTGGGAGGAAACGGAAGAAACCGTCATCCACGAGGATATATCTCAGTGGGGAACTGCAGAAGGAAAGACAGGCACTTTCTGCTTATAGGGTTGACTCTATATGAAGAGATTTTAAACACCCGACATCTGCTTGGGGAGATCTGTAAAGAGATCTATATCACCGTAGCAGGAGACACGACAAACAAAGGATACATGGCGAGAAATGCGACATGAATATCTGAATGTTTATGAATATGCATGAATATGCGTGATTGATGTTTGATGAATGCTGACAAAACAGACAGTTCTAACACAAACAGGTTTAGGAACAACGCCCGGTATTATACTTCCAGGGGAAAAACCAGCTGGAAAGCCAATCTGCGGAGATCTACATGCTGTAAAGCAAAGATCTGCAAGTACTGCTGAAGAAGCAGAGAATCAGAGATATCAGGAGACGACCCAAACAGGGTACAGAAAGTCACAACGGGCAAACAGCCACCAAGATGAATCTGTAGGGGAACAAGAGAAATCCCAAAGCATCTGCAGGGATCCCAGTGTCAACTGAGAAACAAAGGGTGCGTTGCACGAACCGCTGTTGTAGCAACTCCTCATAACTCCGCTGGGGGATAACCCACTGAGGGAGAATGATATCATCCAAATAGAATCAAACTGCATAAGCAACTCTATTGGGGAAAACTGTCGGCTACTCTCTTGGGGAACAAACCAACTGAGGGAGGACAGATCAAACAGGTATTCTGCAACGAACCACTCCACTTGGGGAGAATATACATAGCAAACTGATCACAACAAGTAGATTCTGCAGTATAAGCCACTCTACTGGGGATCACAAACAGTCAGGAAATTAATCCGTTCACTGGAGGCTAGAGCCATCATCCAATCATACCGGGGATTGAAGGAGCAATCAACAGGCGAAAACTGCCTCAACAAACACTCTGCAGACTATGCTGAGGAAAAGATGGTTGCAATACGGGGATGTCAACCCAAACAAACACCGAGTAGGAAAATAAATCCTGCTCTGCTGAGGAGAAAGAACTCTGATGGAGAGATAGCAACAAATCCGCGGACGACTTCGCCGGGGAAAGGGGAAAGTACCGGGTATCAAACCACTGACTTACCAAGTCTTCAAAAGAAAACAAACGATCATGCTGAGGAAACAGACAAATCCTGCTGGCAACACTGCATGGGGAAAAGAGGTAACAACTCCACTTGCGATCCTGGTGGGGATATCAATGACAGCTCCACTCGCGACTCAGAGGGGAGTATCAATCAACAGTTATACTCATGACTGTGTTGCGGAGACAAATAAAGTTTGGGGGTATACGACCCACTGGAGAAAGTAACGGGGCACCAAGGTGATAAACCATCAACCGCCGAAACTTCTCAAGAAAACACCCATGCTGGGGGAACTGCTGCTGGAGAAAACAAAATCTTCAATCAACACTCTGCTTGCGATTGTACTGGGGAACAACCCCAACAACAACTTTGTTTGAGGAACAACCCCAACAAAGGTCTGAAGAAAGAAGATACCACCAAACCAGGAATATGAACGAATGTCTTACCTGTTGGGAATCATGCCACCCTCGGGAGAGCACTGAGATATTCTTGAGTATCCTTTCAATCTTGTGAATGTTCACTTTGTATAAAACAAAAATTTTGAAAAATTTGATTTTAAAACAATGACATTTTATCAATTTAAAACATGCAAAACATTTGTTGAATTGAAACAAATAAGAGTGCAAATAAATTGGATAAAAAGCTCAAATTGATTTGATAGAATGGTAGCCTGCAAATGGCAAGACTCCATAGATCTGTACAAATTTGAAATCAGTGATATATATTGGAAGAGGGCTACATTGAACATAATGATCCTTTCTCTACCAATTTGAATCTCGATGTATCCGAAGCTTCAGTTGACGACGAATCGAGAATCTTCTGACGAAATGACGACTGATGAACAGAAAGTCTTGTCAGGATGCAGTTACTTGCCAAATCCCTAACTTTTGCCTAGATTGCCCCAGGGTGAGGTACTCAATCTAGCGGGATGCAAATATATCTCTTTTTTCAAGTCTCTAATTTTTGCCTGGATTACCCTTGCGGGTTCTCCACCGAGACGCTCATTTTTGCCTAAGCCGCCCTTTCGGGTTTTCAACTTAGCGAGCTATTCTGTTTTTTTTCATTCTTTTTTCATTTGCATATATTTTTTTTCTAGGCAAAGTATCTCTTAACTGCATCTGAATTCACAAGACGAGTGAAATCCTCCCCATCCATTGTTGTAAGCATCAAAGCTCCGCCTGAAAAGGCTCTCTTAACAACATATGGACCCTCGTAGTTTGGAGTCCACTTGCCCCTGGAATCGGGCGCGAAAGACAAAACTTTCTTGAGCACAAGGTCACCTTCTCGGAACACACGAGGCTTGACCTTCTTATCGAATGCTTTCTTCATTCTCTGCTGATATAGCTGACCATGGCACATGGCAGTTAAACGCTTTTCTTCGATCAAATTCAATTGGTCGTAACGACTTTGAATCTATTCAGCATCAGTCAACTAGGGACTTGAGGGTATAATTTTTTCTTTTTTCCTTTGGGAAAATTTTGAAAAAATTTTCCTGATTTTTGATTTTTTTTCTTCTTTTTCACCCTCTTCTCTTTTTTTTTTTTTTTTTTTTTTTATTTGCAATGCCCCAGTTTGACTGTTTAGCTGATTCTCGTGATACAGCTGAATGAGCTTCTCTTTGTGCTCAAGAAGGCGGGTAATCTCGTCAGGAATCCCCTTCAACGTCATCTTCCTCTGCCTCAGATACAAGGACTTCAAGATTGTGAGATGGCGTTGGATCATTATGTTCAATGGGTTTAGAAATCCCTGCATAATGATTCTGGATAATGGAAAGCTTTTGTATTTAAACAAGCAAATCATTTATGCAGATGAAAAAGCTGTTTTTTTTTTTGTTTTTCATGGGTTTTTTGTGATCACTGATTTCATGCAAAAGTAAAAAGTGAAAACAAATGGAAAAACAAATGTTTGACAATGCATTAATTGAATGAAAACATCATTGTATTAAATGCTGCCAACAATGTCATCACTTCTCCTTTTGGCATGGGAGAAGGGTTTTGCACAAAGTGAACAATCACGCTGATTTATAAATGACCGTAGGAACATCCACAGCGACCCAATTGTGGCAGACACCACCAGGAATGATGAAATTGTTCAAGTCCTCTGCATCCTCTTCCAAGATAGCAGCAGCCTCTTCAGGTTGATCGGCATGGATGAATCCTCCACTCTTGAACAAACCTTGCTCATTAAGTGCCCCAGAACAGTAGCCTATGCCAGCCCGGGATTGGTTAACCAGGAATAAATCCATCAACAGGAATAAATCCATCAGCAGGAATAAATCCGTCAACAGCACTAAGGCTGGCAAAATATCCTCCTTGAGTTCACAGCTCTCTTGCCCAGGATGATGCATCAATCCGACAGAGATAGCTCTGGTATAATACCGGCGAAATGCGTCTTCAAAATAAATGAAGATCGCAGGGTCAGACCACAGGACGGGAGACCAGAACAAAACACCTGCTTATGCAAATGATGCATGAAGTGTTTATGCATATGCTTGTTTTTTATATCAAAGGAACCCGAGGGTTTTATTTGCAAACTTCGAAATTTTTAAGCATTTTGATCATACATGAGAATATCTCATCAGATATATTAGGTGAAAAAAATTTCCGGTTTTTTCATGTTTTGAAAATTTTTGCAAATAAACTCCTTTGAGTTCCTTGAAAAATTTCTTTTTCTGATGATATGAATGCGGATGAATGCGTGAATGCATGAATGCAACAATCACACTCAAGGATCAAGCAATACACACCAAGCAAAGGTCGTGGGAAAGCTCTATGTATCCCTAATATCAATCATCCATTTTGGTGGATTTAGGTTTTCACCTTATCAACACCCAAGTTCCATTGATATTAACGGTACATGAACCGGTTCAGACATTCTTAATATCAACCAGCCGCTTTGATGGATTTTAGGTTTTACACCTGATCCGGGATCCATTGATATTAACAATGTTTGAACGACTCAACCACGAATCACGGGTTTGTTGAGAGTCACGAGCATGGAGTCTCGGTTAAGAACCACCCAAAGGGAGTGTACTAGGGTTTAAACCTTCCAGACATGTTCTACCAGAGGTTCCCATAATCATCGTTCCATCTTTCGAATATTATCGGAGGAACGAATACTCGCATTCCAGGAATATTCTCAAGAGAAACTCTTATGAGTGTAGTATCGCGTGACAATCGTATCAGAACTGACATCTGAACGACCTCCGCACTACGGTCCTAAAAATAGGCCAAGATGGGTTTGGTAAACTAAGGTCCTTGGCTTCTGCGGCACATGATTGAAAGAATAATGCCTAACCACAAATAACTTGTGTGACATTATTAGTTCAACATGACCTCCACCAAGTGAATGGACTCGAAAGTCAACTGGCTAAGGAATACTCCACACCAGTCAACAAGACTATGCCATTCTCCTATCCTAGAGTGCACTCGAGTTCGGGTACAGAACTCATCTCACAGACCACCAAAGCAAACAGCAAATGTATATCAAGCAATTCACACATTACAATCAATACAGTGATCCCAAATTGTACAAAAATATGTCAAATGACAAATAATAATATAGCACAACAAGGGTGAAAAGTAGGCAATACCAACCAGAGACTCTGGGTTCGATCCCCAGCAGAGTCGCCACTTTTCTGTAGCGGTGTATTCGTCGCTATATGATCTATCGATTAAACCATAAGCAAGAGATACATTGAAATTTCGAGTCGCCACCGCACTTTTATTTATCCAAAGGACTGGCTAAAAAGCGAACAAAAGCCTAAGAAGTTTTACACGTAGAAAACTAATAAAAAGATCAGAGATTCTGGGTAAGGGGTAAATTACGCAATGGGAAGGTGTTAGGCACCCACTACGTCCTAGGTACTCCTAGGGAGCCCTTTTCACACTTGTTGTAAAAATTGTTATTTGTTATGACATATGTATTGTGCAAACATGATTGGGATGATGAGAAAAGAATATACAAGTTAGTTATTTTTGTGTTATTGGGTTTGAACGGATGAACCCGCTGCCTACGTACCTTCCATCAAAGGTAAGGATCAAAACGCCGTAGTTCGGCTAAAAGATTTCCAAAAGTTGGTGGATTCAGTTTTAAACACAAGCACTGAGGCTTTTCATTATCAATGGGAGAAAACTCGACCAAAAACAACATCCACCATGCGAGGATAGCTTCGACGTACTAGAGGGGTTAGCCCTGTTTTCAGTACGGAAGTCTTACTGTCGACTCACTAAGGATAGGCAAGATTTACATCAACCACAATGATAATTGAAACCTATGGCTAATGCATGAAAAGATTAACAATGGACAGAGCCAAAACAAGTGAATGGGTGAAGTTAATTGATTGTGATTATGAAAATGAAGTCAAAGTATGATTAAGATTGATTCAAATGAGTATTATGAAATGGGGTTTGAAAAAGTCAAGGACTTGGGTCCAGGTTTTTAGATAGAAAACATGAAGATGTTTGCACAACACTTATATCAAGTTTGAAAGGTAATGTATGAAAAGGTTCTAAGACGTAATGAATGATGAATGGATGAAGATGGATAGTAAAACTTCTTAGAAGGTTCCTTCTTGAGATCATATAGCAGATGATTCAAGTGTGTCCTTTGGAATAGCAATGGATAATAACAAACAAACAAAGATGAAATCCAAAAGGCGGATATCGGATGCCAATCACTGGGCTTATACCAATCTCCTAAAACAAAACGGGATATCAGAAGCCACTCAATGGTCTTACACTAATCTCCTCAATCAAAGAAACAAAAGGCGGATGCCGGATACCAATAGATGGATTTACACCAGTCTCCTAAAATAGAAATGGATATCAGATGCCACTCAATGGTCTTACACTAATCTCCTCAAAAGAAAACAAAGATGAAATATGGAAGTCAACTGCCAATCTGTCTGGACTTAGGTTAACTCCACAGTATGCTCATAGGAATACCAATGCCACGTTGCAGGGACTTACAATGGATCCTCACATACAAGAACAAAAGCAACAATATGGTCATAGGAATGCAAATGCCAACTTACAGGGACTTATAATTGCAACCTCTCATACAAAGAAAAACAAAACATGGAAGTCAAATGCCAATCTGTCTGGGCTTACTCTAACCTCCACAGTATGGTCCTAGGAATACAAATGCCAACTTGCAGGGACTTACAGTTGTATCCTCACATACAAACAAACAAAACAACATGTGATCATAGGAGAGCAAATGCCAACTTACAGGGACTTACAGTTGCTTCCTCACATACAAACAGATAAAACAAACTTATGATCACAGGAAAGCAGATGCCAACTTACAGGGACTTATAACTGTATCCTCACATACAAATCAAACAGATCAAATTATGATCACAGGATAACAGATGCCAACTTACAGGGACTTATAACTGTATCCTCACAAACAAACAGACAGATCAATTATGATCATAGGACAACAGATGCCAACTTACAGGGACTTATAACTGTATCCTCACATACAAACAGATAAAACCAGAAGATATGAGTGACCAATGAGGTCTTACACTCTATCCTTCCATATCATAGGAGCAAATGCCAAAGCAATGGACTTACAATTGTCCTCAATGGGTGAACAACAATAACAAAAGTCTCACAGACAAATGATATGATCATGCACTAATGGCAATTGATGATGATGATAAATGCATAACATACAGGCAAACAAGTGCACATGAAGCAATCAATCAATCAATGAATATCAAACAGCACACTCTATAGCCAAGACAAGGGGGCTCACACAAGAGGGTTTGACTTTGAAAGTCCACTGTAGTAGGTAAAAGTCGCTCTTAACCTTGCCATTGAGAGGCTAAGGTGAAGCAGATGAAAAGGAGATGAGGGGTGTGCCTCATTGCTTCTATCTCAGATCAGAGAGAGCATCAAAGAAAGTGTGGGAGTTCAGAAAGTAGGAACTCTCTCCACATTATTGACTCGATTAGATCTTGGGTTTTTATCTCAATGCTTCAACCATGTAATGGGAGCAAAGAGAGGACACACTGAATAGTGGGGGATAGATTACTTATCCCTACCTTCCACCAATTGCCTCAAATGAGGACTTTTCCTGCTTGGGACAATTTTAAACATACACAGGCATTGCCTCTTAAGGAGGACTTCAGACAGTTTGCCCGGTCAAATAACAGACCGGGTCTCCAGACTACATGAAGAAGAAAGGTTTATACCTCAAAGCAAATGCTAAATAGCAAAGCAAGCAACTAAAGCAACTAAAGTGTACCTGAAAAAGTCAAACTTATTAGTAAACAAGTCAACAGTTCAAACCAAAAGAAATGGATAAACAACAGTCAACCACAGAGGGACCAATGTGCAAAGCACAAGACTCAACTATATGAGTCACACCTACAAAACAAAGGTTAGCACATGATATATATAATCCAACTCAATCAAATTTGAATGATCTTTGAGGCATTGGTGCTTAACCTGAAACAATAGCTCAATTGTAAGCTCAAAAGACCACTAGGACTAGCCTAGGGTCAAAGATGAAAGAAAAGGTCAAAACAGCAAAGAAAAGTCAACCAAAGTCAAGGTCAAACATTTAGTAAGCAATCACAATTGGATTCATAATCAAATCATGCATCAATGTCATTTTATGCACAAAAGAATGCAAAGCATGGCAATAAGAAGCACAAATAGGTCAACAGCAAGACTTCATTCAAAAGTCAACCCAAACAATCTCAAAAATTATCAAATAAATCACACTCAATCCTAACATCTAGCATGGTAAGCATGTCAAATTTCATGGCATTTGGATGAGAGGAAGGCAGTCAATTAAAATCAAGAAGTCAACATAATTTCAAGTATGCACAATGAAGGTCAACAAACATGGGTCAACTTCAAAAAATCATATCAAATTGAAAACAGAAGAGAAATGAATGAGATTAACACCAATGCAAAGCTCAAGATGTCTAGTTATCACATATGAAATTTCATGATCATACAATATGATATGAGGATTTCCCAAATGAAATGGCAATGTGTAGCACAAAAAGTCAACATTTGACTAGGCAGGGAAGAAAATTCACAATCAAATGGAAAACAGCAAGATTAAATCCAAGAAAATTCATACACAAACTAGACATGTGATAGATGATTCATGCAAAATTTGGGGTCATTTGGATGTAAGGAAGCATGTGAACAAAAATTGGGAAAATGAATATCATTCATGTAGCACCAAATGCAACACCTCACTTCAAAAATTTGTAACTCACAAACCACATATGAGAAATGCATAGACTCTATATGGAAACAAAGGTAAATGAGTCTAGTTTCTTCACAAAAAATTTCAGGGGCAATGGATACATTCTCATTATTTCACAAAGGTATTGGCACAAGGTGTCAAATATGCATACTTGTTAGGAAACCAATTACCAATTAAAATCCAGCCAATGAAAAATTAATTAAAAATCATGATTAAATAATAGACATCTTTGTGATCATCATGCAAAAAAAATTCATAATTTTTGGATGAAATTTGAGAGAGAAATGAATTGTTGAAGTTTGATGAATAAATGGATGAAGCATGAACAAGATAGCATGGCATATGGTCAATGTGGGGTCAACGATGGCATTTGTGTAAATAACCTTCTCACTAACTGAAGCTGTGCGTTTTGGGTGGGTGTGAGGAAATGTTCTCATTGGCTCTCAGCCAATGGAACAGTGCACGGGCCAATTGGTGTTCAAGGTTCTGGTTTTAGAAACCCTAGGGTTTTAGCACAGCAAGGCATTCAACATTTGGTTCATCAACATCATCATCAATTGAAATTCCAACAGACAAACAACTAATATGGCATTAGAAATGATGATATCATGCAACATGAACAATAGCAGCAGCCAATACACATGCATCTATGAAGCTGGATTTTTCTGGGAAAATAACAGGATTCATCATAGCAGCAACATTCATTCATCCTCATTCATCATCAAACAACAACTTTTGAATTGAATCAAACACACAGCAACATAGCATTTGGCAATGTTCACACAGCAAGCAGTCAACAGCATACAACACAATTCATATGGTTTTTTTCTGGGAATTTTCTAGGGTTTTAGAACAACAGCATGGCTTCATGTTCATCATGTTCAGACATCAAATAACAAACTTCAAATGGACTCACTCACACAGCAATGTCAGTAATAATGTTCTTCATGTAGCCACATTATAAACAACAAACCAACACAAACATGAAAACTTGATGGGCAGAGTTTAAGGTTTGGCATGGACAGCAGGGCATTCCTGTAATCAACATCATAAACAAAATTCGACCAAGCATCATGGCAATGAAATACATCATGCATCATGAGCAACAACAACAGCCAACACTGGCAATATGTGAACAGGGCAAGTTTGCTGGAAAATATGAGAGTTCATGAACAGCAGGGCATCATGCAGCCAATACCAACAGACCAACATTCGAACAAAGCATCACACAATAGCATGGTGTTGATACAGGCAACATTATTCAGCAACAAACAAACACAAGCATGAAAAATTCCTGGACAGTTTAAGGTTTAACAGCAGCATACATTCATCATCATCATGAACTCAAATTTTCAAAATGTCCAAATCAACAAATTAAACACAGCAATAGCATTAACAAACCTCAAATAACAAGAATCCAACCATGGTTGTCACTGAATCAACAACAAATGGAAAATAGGTTTGGATGCAAAAATGTAAAATCAGATTTCTCCCTTATGTCACAACCATTTCATACGAAACAAATTGCATTGAAACTAGCATACCAAGACCTTTCATAAACATAGCATAGCATGGAGAAAGAGGGTATTCGAAAACTTACTTGTTTTTGAAGCAAGTTGTGAAACAGTGGTTCTTTGAGTGATTTAAGTGCAAACAGGTGGAGATGATGCTTTGGAGTGATGAATCCTTGAGGCCCTTTAGCTCAACCACGCTTGAAAATGCTCAGCTCATGTTTTGCCATTGTTGGTTCTTGAGGAAAAACAGAACAAGGCAAGGCTGTGCAGATGACTGTTGATGATTCAAAATGTTTCACAAGGTTGGCTAAATGATGAAGGATGCAAGGGTTGCTCGAGTTCTTTGAATGGTTGTGCAGAATTTTGTCTTCGAGCCAAATGCAAAATGTGAGAGTGTGAGGTTTTTGGTCTGTGGCTGCTATCATTCTAGGGTTCTGAAGTGACAGAAAAACGTTTATAAAGGTCTGTTTAGCAAGGCTTAATGAGATGCTTAATCTTGCTTAGCTCCAAATGATCAATTGCAATTTTGCTAACTTTGTACAAGTGAACAATGGAGGTGTATGTGCTGGACAAATTGGGCCTCAAACAGGCTGTACACAGACCTTGCCAATTGCTGTTTTTGGTTGTACATGAAATGCTGTCCTTGTTTTACTCTTTTCAAACCATTTGCAAAAAATACCAACTTTGCATCTTTGCACAAAATGATAGTAAAATGGTGGTATGAACATGATTTAGGGCTTGGAGCAAGTTTCAAAAATGATTCTAAACATTTCCCAATTGGCCAAAGTGAGAAAAAGTCAAAGAATCAAAAAGTCAACTATGAGTCAAACTTGAATTTTAAATGAAATAGGTCCAAAAATGCCATTTTGATTGGCAAGGTTTTGATGAATGAAATTTATATTTTTGGAAAGAGGAGGAAAAATGTGGTTTGTAGGAAAAAACCCCACCAAATTTGGCCTTATGGTTCATGAGTTATGCTCATTTGAAGTTCAAAAATTGGTGAAAATGAATTGATCATATCTTGACAACCACACATGGGATTTGAGAGTTCTTGGACTTTTTGAAAATGGGAGAACAAGATCTTCAACTTTCATGTTGGGCAAAAATTCATTTGGAGCTTGTATCATGATGCAAGTTGAAGATCAAGAAGTTTCCATTTTTGGCAGTTGAAATTACAGGTCCACTTTCTATTTCTGGAAAATTTTCTGTTTGACTTGATTTTCTTCCATGATGAAGTTTGACATGATAGATGAGGCTTATACAAGCATGAATGAGCTCCTTCAGATCAAATCTATCCATCAAAACACTGATTAAATCAACAGTTGACCAAGTTTGACTTTTCTAGGGTTTTGCACTGACTGAACCTCTTCTGATGAATTCCAAACCCTGATTCCTTGAGAACTTGACTTCAAATGATGTCCCAAGATATATGAACTTTTGATTATTGATCATGGTGTCCAAATTCTGCAAGAATGGCCACCATCCATTGCTTTGACTGACTGTTGACTGACTTTGACCTAATTGTTTCATCTGCAATCAACAAGGTTAGACTGACAATATTTTTGTACTTTTTGAATGATAAACATATGAAAGGCAAAGATATACAAATGCAAGGTATGCTTGGTGATCAAGAAACAAACCCCAAGGCAACCTACCCACTAGGAGGGAAGCTAGGGCATGCAGTGATCCTTGAGACAATGATATGATATGTTATGGGCCATGAGGGATCTTAGGGCCAAAATTGGGGTCTTACACTTTTGACAGAAAGGTACGACCTCGGGTATATCACGTGGGTGATATGGTGCTGAAAAGGATCCTTCCTTCTCAAAACGATCGAAGGGGCAAATGGACACCCAATTATGAAGGTCCATTCGTGGTCAAGAAGGTTTTCTCTGGCGGAGCCTTGTTGTTAACGACCATGGATGGCGAAGATTTTCCATCCCCTGTGAATGTAGACGCAGTTAAAAAATACTTTGTATAAAGAGACCCGCTGGACGAAAAGAATAAAATAGTCCAGGCAAAAATGGGCATCCCGGCAAAAAAAAAAAAGGAAGAAAAGGTTCGGGCAAAAATTAGGGATAAAAATGAAAAAGATTGTACACCCGGCAAGTCGAAAAACTGAAAAGGCGACTTGGGAAAAAAGGGGTATCCCGGTGGATTGAAAACCCGAAAGGGAGGTCCAGGCAAAAGAGGGATTGAAACGAACAACTGCGTCTGGCATGATCGTTTGCGCTTTGGTTAAAGCATCATGGATAATCCCCGGTAGGGAGCAGTCGGAAGCGTCTTGTTCAGAAGGCAGAAAGCAAGGAGAGTCTGAGGACATATGGGGTGTAACCGAGTTGGAACTCGATGAGATCACGGGTTTCACATTGCCATTAGGATAGATTTTTCCTTTTGTGCGCAATTACCTCTTTTCAGGAATTGCTTCCTTTGTATTGCTCAATTTGAGCCACACACATTTTCAATCAATAAAGTGCATATTCAGTCAAATAATTTTGTTTTTGTTTTTCATTACCGCTTTGATTGCAAAAACATCCAATTATTTTGATAAAGAATCTTTGCATTTTAAGACATACAGGTCCCTTCCAATGCATGCTTATAAGATTGAAAGCTTGAAATCTTATTTGGAAGGTTGGGTGACCCAAGTGTTGAAATCTTGACACGCCTGGGGCACGGTTTTATCTAACGATCTCTTTTGCAGGTGCTGTTAGATATCTTTCCCTCACTTGCAGGTTGTGATGTGGAAGTTGTTGACAAAGAATCCCCGCGGAGTCCGATCAGGGACGAATGAATAGAAGAATGGTGATAAAACGACGAAGAGACGTACGACGATCCTTGAAATTAATCAAGAAGACTCTTCAAAGTCGGAAAATTGAAAATCTGTATAAGTCCCAGGATTTCGTTCTCCGTCGAGTACGGAGCGATTGGGAATACAAGATGATGGAGCAGAAAAGTACAGACGAGTAGGGATGTATATCCCCAAGCAGAGTCGTGACGACTAACCCCCAGCAGATTCAAGGTCTGTGACTTCCCTAGCAGGGTCAGGATGGTTATCCCCAGCAGGTGTCAGATCGATGCTTCCCCAGTCGTTAGGCCTGAAGGTTGCGTTTCCCCAGCGGAAGTATTTGTGTGAGGATTCCCCAAAGCGGAGTAGGGATTGATATCCCCAGCAAGTTAGAGACAGTTGTATCCCCACAGAGTGTAGTGGTGGTTCTTATCCCCAGCAAGGGTTGCCTTTTCCCAGCAGCAGTGCTATTCCCCAACAGGGTAGAGATCGGAGTGTTGGCGAGTTCCTCGGCAGAGTGTTTCGAGCTCCTCAGAAGAGTCCCTTAAGGGGGATGCTTTTTATGCATTCATCATGTAGAGTAAGCATAGCATGTTGCATAGAAAAATAAATCGCGTAGCATTTCCATAATTATGGAGCATTACGCAGAAAAAGTCATTCATCATTGCAAGCATAAGCTAGTCTCAAGCCGTGGTTATCGTTTGAGAAGTGGTTTTGCCCGAAGGTGAAGATGTTATTCCGAGGAGTTTAGCATCGTGGTTTTGATCAAAGGTGTTCCCCAGTAATGCGATACTGGAAGAAGAGTTTCTGTTGAGCAGAGATGGGAACGTTGACTCGAGAAGTTTCGGGGTCCAAAAAAGAGCAAAATAAGAAAGAATAATCCCCAGCTAAAACACAAAGTGTTCATTGGCTAGGGTTGAAGAAAGGATAGCCGGTTTGTGGATTGTTATTCCCAGCATGGGTTTGTGGCATGTGTGCCGACTCACTTATCACTGTTTTGTTATCTTCGCCGATGCTGATAGGCATGAAGAATTTCCCGGTATCCAGACCGAAATGGCGTTCAGGCCAGTTTCCGATTTTCAGATCGAAGAAGTTTCCGACGATCAGGTCGAAGTACTTATGGCATTCAGGCCAGTTTTCTGGTGTTCAGACCGAGGCGGTATCCAGACCGAAGTGGCGTTCAGGCCAGTTTCCGATTTTCAGATCGAAGAAGTTTCCGACGATCAGGTCGAAGTACTTATGGCATTCAGGCCAGTTTTCCGGTGTTCAGATCGAGGCGGTATCCAGACCGAAGTGGCGTTCAGGCCAGTTTCCGATTTTCAGATCGAAGAAGTTTCCGACGATCAGGTCGAAGTACTTATGGCATTCAGGCCAGTTTTCCGGTGTTCAGACCGAAGCGGTATCCAGACCGAAGTGGCGTTCAGGCCAGTTTCCGATTTTCAGATCGAAGAAGCTTCCGACAATTAGATCGATGCAGCTTGTGGCATTCAGGCCAATCTCCCGGTATTCAGACCGAAGTGGTGTTCAGACCAAAGTGGTGTTCAGACCAAAGTGGCGTTCAGGCTAATTTTCCGGTATTCAGACTGACATCAATATTCTCATGTTCCGGTGTTCAGTATTCAGACTGACGGGCGGCGCTCAGGCCGTGGTTATCTTGGTGTCACCAGTTATCCAGACATTTCTGTTTCGGTATTCAGGCCGACTGTTCTCCGTTCCAGACGGATTTTTCTGCAAGATTGTTTCTTCGCCGATTCTGACAGGAATTGATAATTATTTCCCATCAGAGTGCAAATTGTTCGTCTGTTCTTGGTATTCAATCACTCTTCATCCTGATCATCTGAAAGCCGAGGCTATTCACATCGACAGGTTCACAGTGGATTGAATAGGGGCAGTTGTAACACCTCAAAATTTGCCCTCCTCTCTTGGGACTAGCTGGGCATATTTGCATATCATTTTAGGTCATTAGGCATTGCATATTGCATATCATGTGGTCACATTGTGCAAGTCATCCTCATAAGTCTTGATCAGGAGATGAAGAGGTCATATGCAAGCTGAGGGTTTCATTGGACTGGATCATTAACTATCTGAGGGTGGTGGTTCAAATTAGGGTTTCATGATTTCTCAAGGAGATTGATCTTCATCTTGGTTGAAATGATACATCATCATCATCATGGTTTTGTTATTATCCAGAAGATTCAAGAGATTGATCAGGCACCTTGAGATTAGGGTTTTGACCACTGGTCAACCCTAATCAGTTGCATTGGGCCAATCAGGGCATGGCAAGGAGATGGGGTCTACAATGGATATGGGGATCATCACATGATTGTATTGAGCTTATGGAGGCTAGGGTTTCATCCTTGAGCCATTTCATCAGAAGGTTGGAGCTCAACTTGATCAGTGCATAGCCAAATTCATCTATCAGTTGAAAAAGTCAACTGTGGTCAACTGTGCTTGATCTTATGGATTTGGAGGTGGGAGAGAGTTGGATACACTTCATTCATGTCTAAACAAGTTTCATTTGACATTTCAAACCTCAAGAATGAAGAAAATAAAGTCAGACAAAAAGTTGCCAAAAATAGAAAGTGACTTGTAATGGAAGTTTCCAAAAATGGAAAGTTTTTCACCTCAAAATTACATGTCCAAAAAGGCTTCAAATGAAAATTTGTTCAACATGAAAGTTGTAGATCTTGATCTCACCTTTCCAAAAAGTCCAAGAACTTAAAATTCCCATGTGTGGTTGACAAGATATGGTCCATTCATCTTCCAAAAATGCCTAAAATCAAAGTGGCGTAACTTTCACATGGAATGTCCAATTTGAGTGATTTTTCTTGGAGCAAACCACATTTCACATGTACTTTCATGTTGCATAATCAAAATTCATCAAAAATGGTCAAGGCAAAAAGTCATTTTTCAAGTGGACTCTTTTGAATTTTTGGTGTGAGATGGTGAATTTGAGATTTACAAGGCCTATGCACATGAGACCACTTCCAACACTTCACAAATGCCAAATGAAAGTTGCTCCAGCTGGTTTTTGCTGTCACATTGCTCAATTTGGAAAGGTCATTTTTGCCCTTGCACTTAAAGTGGCATTAACACTAATCCAATCAAATTTGGTAATTGTGATTAAGGAAAGGGATTAGGAGATGGTATATATCACTAATCATAACAGAAATTGTTAACCATATTTCATTCTCCAAGAATCATAACAGAATTTCCCTCCAATTCTCTCAAATTCTCTCAAACTTCATCACACATTTTTGATCATTTCTCATCCAAATCTTCATCAATTTGCATCATTCTTCTTGGATCTGCATTCTACAAGTGGAGTTGAGGAACTGTTTCACAAGATCCATGCCATAACCTTGCCAAATCACGACTGTCCAAAGCTTGCACAACAATGGCATTTTGCTAGTTCTTGCATCTGGAGCTGTTTTGGATCGAGCTAAGCATTGCATTCACCTTCCTCGCCATTGTACTGCATCTGTTTTTAGCTTTTACACGTGGAAACATCAAAATCAACATCTGCCATCATCATAAGGTGATTTTTCGAATTCCTCTATTGTGTGAATTGAGATATGGATTTTGTAGATCTCTCCATGTAGAGTAACATGATGCTTGTGGTTTGTGATTTGGTTGAGTGTAGTGTGAGAAATCGTGTTTTGAAGTTTTGATGTGCAAACTTAAATCGTTCGATCCCGTTGCTATGCTTAGAGTTAGGTTAAATTAGTTACATATCCGTGATGTGCATGATCATACGGTTCTAATGATATATAGTTTGTCAATTTTGGTTGAGATTTGATGTTCATGATTTTCTGGATTTTCTGGAAATGTTCTTGCTCAAGAACACGTTCAATTGCATGTTTGATCTTCATTCTCCGTTTCCTGATTTGAATTGGTGTTTGCCGCGCCTTCTGGCCAATTGAAACACGCCAACGCATTAAAATAGAGCGACGTCGTTTTGCTCTGGCGTTTAAATATTACGCTTGTGCCATTGTGACATTAATTCTTTTGATTATTTCATTTCTTTTCTAATTTTTATTCCAATTTCTTCCATGATCTTTAAAAAATCATAGAGGACTCATTTCTTGTCCAAATTGAGTGAGATTTTTTCCATGATGCTCCTTATAATGTGTAGAATTTAATCATGATTTTTGTGATTTTTGTGCACGTGTAAAAAATTAAAATGCCTAGGGTTTGCTTGGTA
The DNA here is from genome assembly GCF_024323335.1 of Lathyrus oleraceus. Classification (NCBI taxonomy): domain Eukaryota; kingdom Viridiplantae; phylum Streptophyta; class Magnoliopsida; order Fabales; family Fabaceae; genus Lathyrus; species Lathyrus oleraceus. The sequence goes on from NC_066585.1 coordinate 77,426,888, forward strand.
GTGTCACATATGTACATGCTTTGCCATATCTTTCATAAAATGATGATGCTTTCAAAGAAATGGATGAAATTTTTTGTGAATATTCTGAACACTTTGATGGTGATTTTGATGTAGAGTTTGTGGTTTTTGGATACCTGGATATTGAGATATGAATTTTTGAATAGAGGTGTGACAATTTGTGTCACACCAAGCTTGATGAATTTCATGATTTTATTTGCCTTGCTTAGGGATGTTGAATTGAGCCAATTTTTTGCATGATTGAGAATATGTATGCTGAGATGACATGTGAATTTTTCTGGATTTATTGATGGCATTTCCTATTTGATTGGAACTTTTCCCTCTGTTTGGTCATTTTGTTGATTGTTTGTGACACATGTTACCATTTGCTTTGTGAAATTCTGGTCATTGATTGAATGAGTGTGAAATTTGGTATGAGCATTGTAGACACATTATAGGTCACTGTGGTTTTGATCCCATTCATTTATCATGTATTGTCACTGATTTATGATTTTTGGAAGTTGATGTTTGTTTGGATATCATGTGTTGGCTTGCTTGAACTTGTCTGAACTTTATGAATTTAATTTCCATACTTCCATTGATCCAAATGAGCTGAAAATTGATATGCTACTCGTTGAATGTGTTCTGTTTAGACTTGAATTTTTGTGGAATTTATTGAGCTGTTTTAATAGGGATTTGATGTTGATCATTCTGTTTGGTCTTTTGAAGTTGCAAATTGCATGTGTGATACCTTTTTGTGCATGAAATGATAATGGTGATGGATATGAGCATGGGACCAATTGCATTTGTCTCTAAATTGATTAATTGTGATTTTGGATAAGTTTCACTTGCTGTTTTGATTTTTTCATCTCCTTTGGACCCTAGGCTTGGCCTAGTGGTCTTGTTTCTCATGTTTGGTTTGGATTTTCAGGTTGAGATGCAAAGGCTTTAAGGAGAAAAATGCAAGTTGATTAAATTGAGTTTGGTTGCTTGTTGTAAACTAACTTGTGTTGTTTTGTAGGATGCTTGACTCAATTGAGTTGATTGTGCTTTGCACATTGCATTGATTGACTGTACAGATTAACTGTTTGACTTTTGCTGTTTAATGTTGGTTTGTCTGGATATTGACTGTGCTTGATTGATTCCAGGTACCATAGTCGCTTTAGTTCTTTAAGAACTTGCTGCGCTGCTGCTTGGTTGTATAAACCAGTTGAGGTAGACTCTCTTGTCTCCATGTAGTCTGGAAGACCTGGCTTGTTATTTAGCCAGGCAACTGTCTGAAGTCCTCCTTAAGAGGCGATGTTTGTGATTGTTTACTTTTGCCCCATGCAGGTAAAGACCTCTATGAGGCAATTGGCGGAACCCAAGGGATATGCAATCTATCCCCCGCTATTCTGTTGAGTCGTCCCTCTGCTCACACCACGGTGTTGACGCATTGGGACATTAACCCAAGATCTTGTGCTATTGCACAATCGAGTCAGAGTCTTGAGTGTAGAAGGGTCCCTCCATTCTGGACCCACGCTCCTTTGTCTGGAGCTCTCCCTGGCCAGGGATAAGAGCTGTGAAGTCTAATCTTCACTCACCTTTCATCTGCTTCACCCTGACTCTCAATGTCAGGGTTAAGAGCGAACACTACCCTATACAGATGACTTGCCTCGGCAGTCCACCCTTGTTTGAGCCTCACTTGACTGGATATAGTGTGTGCTATGTGAATGTTTGCTTTGTTGTGATTGATGCTTGTATGTGTGTTTTGCTTTTCCTGGTTAGGATTAGTATGCTGTTGAGCAAGTTAGGATAGAAACCATAACATAGGGCAATGATGCATGATAACACTAGGCTCGAGTACAGCTCCCTAGTAGTGTGTCTCCCCTTGGTATCTGGTTAGAATTTCTTTCCCTTTCAGGGGAACTACGTCGCCCTGATCCTCATACCAGATGAGGTACGTAGGCAGGAGACCGTGCGAGGTCTCTCCGGGCACTTTTTTTTTTCTTCTTTTGTGTGTGTGCTTGACAGTTATAGGCTCGAGTTCCCGACTCCCTATTAACTTGTTGGTTGTTGCGTGCTTGGAAGCTGATGTAAGTCCATCGAGTGGCATTCGGGTTCCAGTGTGCGTGCGTTTGGTTCGGATGCCGAGGTAAGTCCAGTGATTAGCGTTTGGGCTCCACGTTTGCCCTCTTGTGTGTCAGGATATGGATGTAAGCCCAGCGATTGGCTGTCCGTATCCTGATTGTGTTTGTTTGGTTCGGAAGCCGATGTAAGTTCAGTGATTGGCATTCGGGTTCCAGGTTTGCCTGTGTTTGTGTGTGTCTTGTTTGGCGTGCGTGAGCCGAACTACGGCAGCTCTGATTCTCGTTCCAGATGAGATACGTAGGCATAAGATGCGATGTCCTAGCGAGCCCTCTTCCTCTTAACCCCACCTGTGTTGTTTCGGTGTGTGTGTATGATGTGTTTTGTTTTAGCAACCTTTTCTTTCTTTAGAGCGTGGATCCCGTCGAGTACGACGGACGTGAGGGGTGCTAATACCTTCCCCTTGCGTAACCGACTCCCGTACCCTTTCTCTTTGGTCGCGAGACCATGCTTTTCCCAGGTTTACTCTGAGCATTTCCTTTCCCTCTTTTGGGATAAATAACGCACGGTGGCGGCTCTGTGTTGTTTTTGTTTCAGCCCGCCGATTGTTTTTCGCGGATGCGCCAATCAGCATGGATGAAACCTCCACTCTTGAACAGCCCTTTCTTGTTGAATGCCCCAGAAGAATAGCCAATGCCAGCCCGGGATTTATTATCTTCAAGCTCAATCATCTTTCCTAAACCAGCAACTGCACCACATTTAATGGCCAGTTTCGCATCACGATAGGAAGCAAATGAAGGAGACTTCTTCTCAATTGGCTCAACAATAGACAAAGCTTGGAAAGGCGTTCCAACTTCATCCTCAGCATCAATATAGGACAAAGAAGACAGGTGGCTAACCAGGAGAGCCTTTTCTCCCCCTACCACAACCAGTTTCTTATTCTTGACGAATTTCAGTTTCTGGTGTAGGGTGGATGTCACGGCGCCAGCCTCGTGAATCCATGGTCTACCAAGGAGACAACTATAAGATGGGTGGATATCCATAACCTGAAAGGTAACTTGGAAATCACTTGGTCCAATCTTGATTGGGAGATCAACTTCCCCAATCACGGTCTTGCGCGACCCATCGAAAGCTTTCACAACAACACCACTCTGCCTCATGGGAGGCCCCTGATATGACAATCTTGAAAGAGTGGTCTTCGGTAACACATTCAAAGATGACCCAGTGTCCACCAACACGTTGGACATGGCGTCGGTCTTACAATTCATGGAAATATGTAAAGCCATGTTGTGGTATCTTCCCTCCTCAGGGAGATCAGCGTCACAGAAACTCAAAGTGTTGCAAGAAGTAATGTTTGCAACTATACTGTCAAACTGTTCGATAGTGACGTCGTGATCGATATAAGCCACATCCAATACTTTCTGCAGCGCCTCCCTATGGGGTTCTGAATTCAGAAGCAAAGATAGCACGGAGATCTTGGACGGCGTTTGTAGAAGCTGGTCTACAACGTTGTACTCACTCTTCTTGATGAGCCTCAACATCTCATCACAGTCTTCATTCACAATGCCACTAGGGCCAACCGAAGAAGCAGAAGTCTTTTGTATAGAGGAGGATTTGGCAACGGGTGCCGGATTCGGAACATTCACTGCAGTCCCAATCGGTCGCTCAACAGAATCAGAAACAACGTGAGGTTTCGGTGGTGCAGAAAACACACGACCACTACGGGTCAACCCGCTCACATCAGCAATATTTACCACAGAAGTTGAAGGCAAAGGCACTTCTTTCCCATCTTCAACAACAACAGGATTATACCGAAAAGGAATAGCTCTATCTGAAGCATAAGGCACAGGGCCTGCTGGCTTGATCACCAAAGAAGGAGAGACCTTCGGCTTGCTACCATCATAATGGATGACAACAGGCTCAGGAATCTTGAACACAGGAGAAATCACATTCACCTCGGGTTCATCTTCATCAACATTTATGTTTTGAAGAATCTCGATGGTACCATCATCCAACAGCTCTTGAAGCTCTCTGCGCACTTGGCGACAACCCAGACGATTGACAGAACAGATACGGCATTTGTCATGGTCGTGCTCCATATGACTGTAATCACACAGCAGACGATGCAACTCAACCAATGACTGTCGAATATGGCTTACATATTTGACCTTATATTTTCCAGGGCAACCCTGGACCATGTTAACCGACTTCCCATGCTCGGGCAATGGGTTCTTCGTAACATTGGGGCCTGAGTCCTCAAAGCTCAGAATGCCGCATCTCATAAGGTCTTGAACCTTAGTCTTCAACGGATATCAGTTTTCTATATTGTGACCGGGAGCACCGGAATGATAAACACAATGCTGATCGGGCTTGTACCACCACTGCGGGTTGGCAGGCACAGGCGGAGGATCCCTTGGGGTAATCAGTTTCCGCTCTATTAAAGAGGGATATAACTCAGCATACGACATAGGAATGGGATCGAAAGTGATCTTCTTCCTATCGTAATTCAAATTAGCCTGATTACTGTTGCCACGAGGCTGGTAAGCCTGTTGCTGTGGGCGATGCTGCTGTTGATACTGAGGTTGTTGCTGATTATGCTGATGTTGCTGATGCTGATAATTGTCTCTGAAGACAGGTGCTACACTAGCCACCTGGTGCTGGTTACTGGCATGACGCACAGGCTTCCTCTTGGCAGAGGGTCTTCTGGGTTTAACATGGGATTGCACAGCATGTGCCTCCCCATCTTTCTTCTTAAACGCCCCATATCGTTTAGAAGAGCCTTCATCTTTAGATAACCGTCCTTCCCGGACTCCTTCCTCCAATCGCATCCCCATGTTCACCATCTCGGTGAAATCAGAGGGAGCACTAGCGACCATCCGCTCATAATAAAATGAACTAAGAGTTTTCAGAAAAATCTTAGTCATCTCCTTCTCTTCCAGCTCTCGCCACCTCTGGGCGTACTCTTTAAATGTCTCTTTGTCCTTCTGAGACATGGCTCTGAGTTGATCACGGTCAGGAGCCATATCCACATTATATTTATATTACTTGACGAAGGCTTCGCCAAGATCGTTGAAGGAACGGATGTTTGCACTATCAAGGCTCATATACCAACGAAGAGCTACACCAGACAAACTATCCTGGAAATAATGAATCAGCAGTTGATCATTATCTGTTTGAGTAGACATTTTCCTAGCATACATAACCAGGTGGCTGAGCGGGCAGGTGTTCCCCTTATACTTCTCAAAGTCAGGGACTTTGAACTTGACGGGTATCTTCACACCGGGAACCAAGCACAGTTCAGCAGCAGACTTGCCGAACAAATCTTTCCCTCGGAGGGTCTTCAGTTCCTTGCGGAGTTCAAGGAATTGGTCGTTCATTGCTTCCATCTTTTCATTAACATTTGGGCCCTCATACGGCTCAGAATGATAGATGGTGTCGTCTACCCTGGGAATGGTATGCACGATAGGAGGAGGCATCGCAAGGACCGGGCTAGATGCCGGCATGGAAGCAAATGTAGGAGCTGAAATATCTGGCATAAACCCAGGAGGCATACCCCACGGAAACCCGGCTGGCATGGCATTCGGCATGAAATGGGCACTAGCAGCTGGCACAGTTGAAGAAACCACTTAAGATATAACAGTCCTCTGGGGAGGAGTTGCAGGCGGTGGAGATGGTTGATTCTGGGCAGCTAAGAACTGCTCCATCAGAGCGCTCAATCTGGCGACCTCTTCCTTCAGCTCTCGGTTCTCTTGTTCAAGTTGATCCATCACTCTTGCAGAATTCGCTCGGGTGTAGTACCGATGAGTCAGCTTGTCTTCAAAATAAATGAAGAGCACAGAGTTAGGCCACAGACAAGAAGACCAGAACAACACCTGCTTATGCAAATGATGCATGCAATGCTTGTGCGTATGCTTTGTTTTTTTTAAGGAACTTTTAGGGTTCTATTTGCAAATTTTTGAATATTAAATCATTTAATCGCATATGGAAAATATCTCATCAAATATATTCGAGACAAAGAAGTACAACATTGTTGATTATTACAAGGGAAAAGGAAAATAAACATCCTATGGATCCCTAGAAACTCGAGATGCTGGAAGACGAGATACACAAAGCTTCTTGATCTCTCTCTCATATGCTGCTTCCATATCCGCTTTCTCCTTAGCAAGTCGATCATACTTCCTCTTCCAGAATTTGGAAGACTGAGGAAGTAGAGAAGTCAAGGTATCATTCGGATCGTCTATCACCTGATGCTCGAGGAATTCGATCAGAGCGTCCTTCTCCTTAAGCTGTTGAAGCAACTCTTCTCTTTCACGGATCCAGGCACGTGAAAGGTCTTCTTCTCTCAACTCCTCTACGCCTTGGTTAGGGAGGGTTGAAGGCCCAGCCACAACCAACGGTGTAGGTCTCGGATAATCATATGGCATAAGATACTCTGATGCTCTCTGTCTGACCCAAGAAGTATACGACTCCAAAGCAATGCAGTTCTTCGGACCCAACTCGTTTCTACCCTTCTTGTGAATTTTGCGCCAAGCGCGGACCATCCTGGCTTTCAGACCTTGGGGATCTTTACCCTCCTGAAAGAATACACCTTCTAACAGAATGTTATGAGGTTTATCCTTTAGGGGGAACCCAAGCTGACGACGTGCTAAGATAGGGTTGTAGTTGATCCCACCACATGTACCAAGAAGAGGCACATTAGGGAATTCACCACAATAATCAATGATCTGAACTGTATCATACATGCGATCATACCAAGAGATATCGTCATTAGTGAGAGACATAAGTCTCGTAGACCACCGTAGACATCCCTTGTTCTCCTTGAAAGCAACCGTCTGCGGTAAGTGAGAAATAAACCACTTATACAACAGAGGCAAACAACACACAATAACTCCTCCACCCTTTGCATTCCTCAGATGCAAAGAGAAATAGGTATCACCCAACAGAGTAGGAACGGGATTAAGAACAAAAAAGATCCTAATGGCGTTCACATCCACAAATTTGTCGATGTTGGGGAATAATACCAAACCATAGATAAGCAGTACGAATATGGCTTCAAAGGCATCCCCACTCATGGCCTTCCCATAAACGGTAGCTTGAGCGATGAGGAAATCAGAAGGAAGACCCTGAATTCCACCTTTGGTGGTCATATGCGCTTCGATAAGGGATTCATCTATGTGCAACAAGTCTGCGATCTCTCGAGAAGTCGGAATACTCTCTAAGCCACTGAACGACACCTGATCCAGAATAGGAATACCCACAAGATGAGCATACTCCTCAAGCGTAGGCAACAACTGAAAGTCCGGAAAAAAGAAGCAGTGATACAGAGGATCATAGAACTGTGCCAAAGTACTGATCAGCCCTTCGTCAACCTGAGTAGTCAACAAAGGCAGAAGCTTCCCATAGCGAGCTTTGAAACCCAAGGGATCTAATATATAAGATGTTAGATTCCTTAACTCTTTCAGATCGGGTTGTCGAAAGCTGTACTTCTTTGTATGCCTTTTTGGTCTCTCCATGTCTGAAAATTTTGCAAATAAACCCTTTAAGTTCCTTGAAAATTTTCTGATTTTTCTGATGACATGAATGCAGATGAATGCAGCAATCACACTCAAGGATCAAGCAAATCACACCAAACAAAGGTCATGGGAAAGCTCATAGTATCCTTAATATCAATCATCCATTTTGGTGGATTATGGTTTTCACCTTATCGACACCTAAGTTCCATTGATATTAACGATACATAAACCGGCTCAATCATCCTTAATATCAATCATCCATTTTGGTGGATTATGGTTTTCACCTTATCGACACCCAAGTTCCATTGATATTAAGGATGTCTGAACGACTCAACCATGAATCACGGGTTTGTTGAGAGTCACGAGCATGGAGTCTCGGTTAAGAACCACCCAAAGGGAGTGTACTAGGGTTTAAACCTGCCGAACATGTTCTACAAGAGGTTCCCATAGTCATCGTCCCATCTTTCGAATATTATCGGAGGAACGAATACTCGTATTCCAAAAATATTCTCAAGAGAGACTCTTATGAGTGTAGTATCGCGTAACAATCGCATCAGATCTTACATCTGAACGACCTCCGCACTACGTCCTAAAAATAGGCCAAGATGGGCTTGGTAAACTAAGGTCCTTGGCTTCTAAGGCACATGATTGAAAGAATAATGCCTAACCGCAAATAACTTGTGTGACATTATTAATCCAACATGACCTCCACCAAGTGAATGGACTCGCAAGTCAACTTGTTAAGGAATACTCCACACAAGTCGACAAGACTATGCCATTCTCCTATCCTAAGGTGCACTCGAGTTCGGGTATAGAACTCATCTCACAGAGACCACCAAGCAAACAACAATTGTATATCAAGCAATTCAAACATTACAATCAATACAGTAATCCCAAATTGTACAAAAATATATCATATAACAAATAAACAATATCATACAACAAGGTGAAAAGTAGGCAAAACCACCAAGGACAGTATCCCCAGCAGAGTCGTCACTTTTCTGTAGCGGTGTATTCGTCACTTTATGATTTATTGATTAAATCAAAAGCAAAGCATACAAAGAATCGAGTCGCCACCGCACTTTTGTTTATCCATAGGAATGGCTAAAAAGCGAACAAAAGCCTAAGAAGTTTTACACATAGAAAACTAATGAAAAGATCAGAGATCTGGGTAAGGGGTTAATTACGCAATGGGAAGGTGTTAGGCACCCAAAACGTCCTAGGTACTCCTAGGGAGCCCTTTTCACAACTTGTTGTACGAAATGTTATTTGTTTATGAAATATTTATTATGCAAACATGATTGAAGGGATGGGAGAAAGAATACACAATTTATTATTTTTGTGTTTGAAGGGATGAACCCGTTGCCTACGTATCTTTCCATGGAAGGTAAGGATTAAAACGCCGTAGTTCGGCTAAAAGATTTCCAAAAATATGAGTGGATTGATTTTAAAACAAAATCCCTAAGGTCTTTCTTTATCCACGGGAGAAAACTCAACCTTATACAAACAACAAGTCCACCATGTGAGAAAAGCTTCAACTTGCTAGTGAGGGGTTAACCCTATAATAAGCAAGGAAGTCTTACAATTCAATCACTAAGGACAAAAGGTGAGATTAACATCAACCAACTAGGATAAATCAAATCTATGGCTAATGTATGAAAACTTATCAAGGATGGACAAAGCCACAAAACAATTGAATGAGTGAGATTAACCAATTAGGATTATTCACAAAAGTGGTAAAAGTATGATTAGAATTCAATTCAAAAGAAGTATCATGAAATGAAGTTTGGAAAAATCAAAGGCCTAAGGCCTAGGTTTCTAATTTGAAAAGAACAAATGTTTGCACAATAGTTTTCAGGTTTTGGGTTAACATGCAACTGGAGGTTCAAAGAAACAAAAAGGTAGGGAGGGTGAGGAAGTAAAACTTCTTAGATGTTCACCTCTTGAGATCATATGTAGATGATTCAAGTGATTCCTTTGGAATAGGTAACAAGCAAATAAGCAAATAACAAGATGGATACCGGATGCCAATCAATGGACTTATTCCAATCTCCCAAAACAAAACGGATACCGGATGCCAATCAATGGACTTATACTAGTCTCACAAAACAAAATGAAACATGGATACCAGATGCCAATCAATGGACTTATACTAGTCTCACAAAACAAAATGAAGCATGGATACCAGATGCCAATCAATGGACTTATACTAGTCTCACAAAACAAAATGAAACATGGATACCAGATGCCAATCAATGGACTTATACTAGTCTCACAAAACAAAATGAAACATGGATACCATATGCCAATCAATGGACTTATACTAGTCTCCCACCACATCATAGGACACAACTGCCAATCAATGGTCTTATGCTTGCTTCCTCCATGGACAAAACAAGATGCTACAAAGCAAAGTATTGAACAATGTTTATGAAATGATACAAGTAATGATGATAAATGCACAAAGGCACACATAAGAAAGTATGTACAGATGAATCAAGTAAGCAGACAAACAAGTCAATTAGCACACACTATATACAATCAATTAGGCTCAAGCAAGGTTAGGCTTTGCAGCCAACTGGAATGGGGTATTTTGAGCTCTTAACCCTAACATTGAGAGTTAGGGTGTAGAAAATGAAAAGTAGATAAGGGGTGTGCCTCATAGCTCTTATCCCTGGTTAGGGAGAGCTTTGATCAATGGAAAGTGTGGGAGTTCAGAAAGTTGGAACACTTCTCCACAAGTGAATGACTCTATAAGATCTTGGGTTATTGTTCACCATGCATCAACACATGGTGTGATCAAGGTGAATGACACACTGAGTAGCAGGAGATGGATTACACATGAAGATGAGGGACCATACCTAAGTGGTTAAGCAACCAAGCAAAAGCAAAGTTCAAATGAACTTAAAGCAACTTAGGTACCTGTGGAAACAACTAAGCATATCAGTATAAAACTCAGACAAACACACAACAGTCAATAAGCAACAGATGATCTCAATGTACAAAAGGTGCAAGCCAAAGGCAAACACAAATGAGTGAGCATCAACCTACAAAACACACAATGTTAGTAATCACAAGCAAACACCAATATTCACATGATGAAGCATCACCAATTATGGAACTTGAATGCTCAACCTGAAATCAAAGCTCAAACATAAGCAACAAACCACTAGGTCAAAGCCTAGGGTCAAAGATGGAGAAAAAAATTTGAAACAGGGGCTGAAATTTAACATGAATCAACTTCAAACACATCTCGACACATTCCAAAAGGTATCACATCAAAATCATTAACCAAAAGCATTTCATGATCAAGTGAAGTTCAAGGCAATTTCAAAGCTCAAATGTGATCAACCAGAATGAAAAATGCAAATCAAATCAGAAATAATTCAAATAATTCTTAGAAAATTCATGATCAATCAAGACATTCATAAAATGCATCACACAAAAAATCAGAAGCATTGGACATCATTTGGCATGGCAAACTCATCATACAAGTTGAACATCAAAAGGTGTGACACAAATTGTCACACCAACTTAGCACAACCATAAAACAGATATGATGCATAGGAAAAATACCAAACCAAAACCAACATGTCAAGCAATGTGTCTAGTTATAGCATGCAAAATTTCACATTCATTGGATAAGAAACAAGCATTTCACAAAGGTATAAGCAAGGCAAGGTCAAATAAGGACACATGATCAATCCTTCTAGCACAAAATATTATCCAGCCAAGCACAACTTGTAAAATCATGATGATAAAAAACTAGAGAGAACACGGATCACAATACAAAAAACCTGGTATTTTTAGGATTAATTTTCAAATAGTTATGAATTTTCTAAGATGAGAAAAAAAAACACATGAAGCATAGTGTAAGACCCCAATTTTGGGCCCTAAGATCCCTCATGGCCCATATCATTCATATCATAACCTCAAGGATCATTGCATGCCTTTGTCCCCTCCTGGTGGGTTGGTTTGCCTTGTAGGTTTGTTTCTTGATCACCAAGCACACCTTGCATTTGTATATCTTTGCTTTCATATGTTTATCTTCCAAAAAGTACAAAAATATTGTCAGTCTAACCTTGTTGCTTGCAGTTGAAGTAATCATCAGCAATTAGGTCAAAATCAGTCATCAGTCAGTCAAAGCAATGGATGGTGGCCATTCTTGCAGAATTTGGGCACCATGATCAATAATCAAAGGTTCATACATCTTGAGACATCATTTGAAATCAAGTTCTCAAGGAATTAGGGTTTGGAATTCATCAGAAGAGGATCAGTCAGTCCAAAACCCTAGAAAAGTCAAACTTGGTCAACTGTTGATTTAATCAATAATTTGATTGATGGAATTGATCTGAAGGAGTTCATTCATGCTTGTATAAACCTCATCTATCATGTTCAACCTCATCATGGAAGAAAATCAAGTGAAAACAGAAATTTTCCAGAAATAGAAAGTGGACCTGTAATTTCAACTGCCAAAAATGGAAACTTCTTGATCTTAAACTTACATCATGATACAAGCTTCAAATGAATTTTTGCCCAACATGAAAGTTGAAGATCTTGTCTTCCCATTTTCAAAAAGTCCAAGAACTCTCAAATCCCATGTGTGGTTGTCAAGATATGATCAAATCATTTTCACCAATTTTTGAACTTCAACAAGCCATATCTCCCAAACCATAAGGCCAAATTTGGTGGGGTTTTTTCCTACAAACCACATTTTTCATCCTCTTTCCAAAAATATAAATTTCATGACCTCAAACCTTACCATTCAAAATGGCATTTTTGGACCTTTTGCATTTAAATTCAAGGTTTGACCAAACTTTGACTTTTGGCTTCTTTTGACTTTTCGCGCCCGATTCCAGGGGCAAGTGGACTCCAAACTACGAGGGTCCATATGTTGTTAAGAGAGCCTTTTCAGGCGGTGCTTTGATGCTTACAACAATGGATGGGGAGGATTTCACTCGTCCTGTGAATTCAGATGCAGTTAAGAGATACTTTGCCTAAAAAAAAAAGTATATGCAAATGAAAAAGAATGAAAAAAAACAGAATAGCTCGCTAAGTTGAAAACCCGAAAGGGCGGCTTAGGCAAAAATGAGCGTCTCGGTGGAGAACCCGCAAGGGTAATTCAGGCAAAAATTAGAGACTTGAAAAAAAAGAGATATGTTTGCATCCCGCTAGATTGAGTACCTCACCCTGGGGCAATCTAGGCAAAAATTAGGGATTTTGGCAAGTAACTGCATCCTGACAAGACTTTCTGGTTCATCAGTCGTCATTTCGTCAGAAGATTCTCGATTCGTCGTCAACTGAAGCTTCGGATACATCGAGATTCAAATTGGTAGAGAAAGGATCATTATGTTCGATGTAGCCCTCTTCCAATATATATCACTGATTTCAAATTTGTACAGATCTATGGAGTCTTGCCATTTGCAGGCTACCATTCTATCAAATCAATTTGAGCTTTTTATCCAATTATTTGCACTCTTATTTGTTTCAATTCAACAAATGTTTTGCATTGTTTTAAATTGATAAAATGTCATTGTTTTAAACAAATCAAATTTTTCAAAATTGTTGTTTTAAACAAAGTGAACATTCATAAGATTGAAAGGATACTCAAGAATATCTCAGTGCTCTCCCGAGGGTGGCATGATTCCCAACAGGTAAGACATTGGTTCATATTCCTGGTTTGGTGGTATCTTCTTTCTTCAGATCTTTGTTGGGGTTGTTCCTCAAACAAAGTTGTTGTTGGGGTTGTTCCCCAGTACAATCACAAGCAGAGTGTTGTTGAAGACTTTGTATTCTCCAGCAGCAGTTCCCCCAGCATGGGTGTTTTCTTGAGAAGTTTCGGCGGTTGATGGTTTGTCATCTTGGTGCCCCGTCACTTTCTCCAGTGGGTCGTCTGCCCCAGACTTTATTTGTCTCCTCAGCACAGTCATGAGTATAACTGATTGATTAATACTCCCCTCGGAGTCTCGAGTAGAGCTGTTATTAATATCCCCACCAGAGTTGCAAGTGGAGTTGTTACCGCTTTTCCCCCATGCAGTGTGCCAGCAGGATTTGTCTGTTTCCTCAGCACGATCGCTTGCTTTTTGAAGACTTGGTAAGTCAGTGGTTTGATACCCAGTACTTTACCCTTTTCCCCGGCGAAGTCGTCTGCGGAAGTTATTGCTATCTCTCCATCAGAGTTATTCTCTCCAGCAGAGCAGGATTTATTTTCCTACTCCGTGGTTGACTTGGGTTGACATCCCAGTATTACAATCATCTTTTCCTCAGCGTAGTCTACAGAATGTGTGTTGTGGCAGTTTCGCCAGTTGAATGCTCCTTCAATCCCGATATGGTCGGATGATGGCTTTTTCCTCCAGTGAACGGATTAATTTTCTGACTGTTTGTGATCCCCAGTAGAGTGGCTTATATTGCAGAATCTATCTGTTGTGATCAATTTGCTGTGTATTCTCCCCAAGTGGAGCGGTCCGTCGCAGAATCTACTTGTTTGATCTGTCCTCCCTCAGTGGTTTGTTCCCAAGAGAGTAGCCAACAGTTTTCCCCAGTAGAGTTGCTTATGCGGTTAGATTCTATCTGGATGATATCATTCTCCCTCAGTGGGTTTTCCCCCAGCGGAGTTATATGGATTTGCTTCTACAGCAGTTCGTGCTTATGCAACGCGCTTTTTGTTTCTCAGTTGACACTGGGATCCCCTGCGGATATACTTCGGGACTCCTCTTGTTCCCCTACAGATTTGTCTTGGTGGCTGTCTTGCCCGTTGTGACTTTCTGTACCCTGAGTGGGTTGTTTCATGATATTTTCTGATCCTCTGCTTCTTCAGCAGTACCCGCAGATCTTTGCTTTACAGCACGTGGATCTCCGCAGAATGGCTCTCCAGCTGGTTATTCCCCTGGAAGTATAATACCGGCCTTTTGGTTCCTGAACCTGTTGTGTTAGAATTGTCTGTTTTGTCAGCATTCATCAAACATAAATCACGCATATTCATGCATATTCATAAACATTCAGATATTCATGTTGCATTTCTCGCCATATATCTTTTGTTTGTTGTGTCTCCTGCTATGGTGATATAGATCTCTTTACAGATCTCCCCAAGCAGATGTCGGGTGTTTAAAAATCTCTCCATATAGAGTCAACCCCATAAGCAGAAAATGTGTCTGTCTTTCCTTCTGCAGTTCCCCACTGAGATATACCCTCGTGGATGACGGTTTCTTCCGTTTCCTCCCAACACATATATTGGGATGGATTTTCCTATTTGAGTTACATCCTCATTAGGACGTGTCTTTATTCAGTCTGTCTTTTCGGATCATTCCCGAATTTGCTATTTGTCAGATATCTTGTACTTCCCAGTGGGTTGTTCCCCAGTGGAATATTTTTGGGCCTCTGCCTACAAACCAGCAGTTGTAAGTCCTATCTTTCCTGGCTTTCTTAACAGAATTTGTGGTTATACACCTTTTATTCTCCAGCCAGAGTTTTGGCCTTCTACCTACTACCCGGTAGTTGTAAATCCTATTTTCCTGCTCTTCAGCAGTTTGTGGTTTGTTATAAACCCTATTTTAGTTTCCCGTGCGGATTTGTGATTTGTTCTATCCCCACGTGGAGTTGTTGGTCTTCTACCCCGTATTCGGTAGATGTAAACCCTAATTTTGTGGTTATCTTCATTCAATATTTGATGATGATTTTCCTTTGCTTGTATAAGTTGCTCAGATCAGCACTTATATTCTCAGCAAGTCTTTTGTGGATAATTGCCGTATGCTAGCAATTTTATCCCCAGTGGGTCTTTTCACCGTATGCTAGTGATTTGTTCCCCGGATCATTGGTTGTTTACCAGTGCATCCCCCAGCTAGTCTCTGTCGATAATTGCCGGATGCTTGCAATTTATCCTCAGTAGTTCGCCTTTCATTTACCCTTTGTTGGTAATGTCTGTTGCTCCTTTTGATTGGTCATCATTATATACCTAGTTTGGTATCCCGATGCCTTTCTGTTCGGTTGATTTATCCTTTGTTAACCCAATAACCGGTTGTGGATAATCTTCCATGCGAGTATATTATTCACGGTCTGCCGGTAATGAATAATATATCTCATGCACTCTTCAGTCGAAGCCTTTTGCGTTTCCCCGGTCGAGTAAGATTCGTTATTTCCCTTTGTGGAGTCGAATATCCTTTATTGTCGGATAATTGCCGGATGCTTGCAATTTATCCCTTTGAGTTGTCTTTCGTTTACCCGGATGCTTGGTATCGATTGTCTCTCTGTTGTGGTTAGTCACCTATTATATACCCAGTAACCGGTATCTCTGGTGTCTTTTCCTTTCGAGTGTATTATTCACGGTCTGCCGGTAATGAATAGTATTTCTCATGCGCTCTTCGGTCGGAGTCCTTTGTTGATTTTCCCCAACTGAGCAAGATTCGTATTCTTTGTAGAATCGAATAGCCATCCTTTAACCAGTTTGTGTTTTGGATGATGAGTGTTTTGGAAGTGAAAACCAATTCACGTTTCGGTAGATCACCTATTATATACCCAGTAACCGGTATCTCTGGTGTTTCTTACCATGCGAGTTTATTATCTACGTTCTGACGGTAATAGATAATATATCTCATGCGAGTATCTTATCCACGGTCTGCCGGTAATGGATATTATATCTCATGCGCTCTTTGGGTTTGTGTCCCCAGTTGAGTAAGATTCGTTTTCCCGTTGTGGATTCGAATGTCCATCCTGTAAGTCGATTTGCTTTTTCAAGCCCTCCTTTCGGATGATGAGTGTTTTGGAAGTGAAAACCAATTCACGTCTTCGGATTTTTATCCTATAAACAACCCAGTAACCGGTTCAGGATAATTTTCCTTTCGAGTATATTATTCACGGTCTGCCGGTAATGAATAATAGGTCTCATCTGAGTATTCTATCCACATTCTGACGGTAATGGATATTATATCTCGTACGCTTTTGAGTCAATCTTTTGATTGTTTTCCCCTCAGAGTAAGATTCATTTTCCTTGTGGAATTGAATGTCCATCCTATAAACAAGTTTGCTTTTCTAGCTTTCTTCAGGATGATGAGTGTTTTGGAAGTGAAATCCAATTCACGCTTTGGTCGGTCACCTATTATATACCCAGTAACCGGTATCCTTGGTGTTCCCTCCTTTCTGCTCCCTATTATGACCTCGGTCCCCCTGTGGAGACAGATTTTCCTGAGTTTGTTACCCGTATGCCTGGTAACATCTCATTTGCTTTGTTTTCCCCAGTGGAATCTTTTTGTTGCTTCTCCCCAGGAGTCAGCTTGTGTCTCTCCAATGGATTTATTTTCCTTTGGATTTCTTTTCCCAGTGTGAGTCCTTCACTCCCCAGTGAGTTCTCCAGTCTGTTTTCTGTTTTTTTCCCCTAATCAGAGTCGTGTTGTGATCACGTTGTGTCAGTTTTGTTTTTCCCCAGTTTAGAGTCGTGTCTTGTCCACACATTCCTCTTTCTTTTATTATCCCCATAGAGTCTTATTAGAGTCTCTGTTCCTGGTGAGTGTATTACTCCGATGGATCGTCTTTTCTTCTGTGTGGATCATATTCCCCACAGAGTTTGTGTCTTTTGCATGCATACATTTGCATCATGAGGTCTCTTAGGGACCAAAATTTGTCTCATTACTGTTATTTAAGTCCATTCTACCGCGTCGAGATGAAGATTTATAAACTTCACTTCTCCGGCTAGAATGACCTTAAATAGGGGCATCTGTAAGACCCCAATTTTGGGCCCTAAGATCCCTCATGGCCCATATCATTCATATCATAACCTCAAGGATCATTGCATGCCTTTGTCCCCTCCTGGTGGGTTGGTTTGCCTTGTAGGTTTGTTTCTTGATCACCAAGCACACCTTGCATTTGTATATCTTTGCTTTCATATGTTTATCTTCCAAAAAGTACAAAAATATTGTCAGTCTAACCTTGTTGCTTGCAGTTGAAGTAATCATCAGCAATTAGGTCAAAATCAGTCATCAGTCAGTCAAAGCAATGGATGGTGGCCATTCTTGCAGAATTTGGGCACCATGATCAATAATCAAAGGTTCATACATCTTGAGACATCATTTGAAATCAAGTTCTCAAGGAATTAGGGTTTGGAATTCATCAGAAGAGGATCAGTCAGTCCAAAACCCTAGAAAAGTCAAACTTGGTCAACTGTTGATTTAATCAATAATTTGATTGATGGAATTGATCTGAAGGAGTTCATTCATGCTTGTATAAACCTCATCTATCATGTTCAACCTCATCATGGAAGAAAATCAAGTGAAAACAGAAATTTTCCAGAAATAGAAAGTGGACCTGTAATTTCAACTGCCAAAAATGGAAACTTCTTGATCTTAAACTTACATCATGATACAAGCTTCAAATGAATTTTTGCCCAACATGAAAGTTGAAGATCTTGTCTTCCCATTTTCAAAAAGTCCAAGAACTCTCAAATCCCATGTGTGGTTGTCAAGATATGATCAAATCATTTTCACCAATTTTTGAACTTCAACAAGCCATATCTCCCAAACCATAAGGCCAAATTTGGTGGGGTTTTTTCCTACAAACCACATTTTTCATCCTCTTTCCAAAAATATAAATTTCATGACCTCAAACCTTACCATTCAAAATGGCATTTTTGGACCTTTTGCATTTAAATTCAAGGTTTGACCAAACTTTGACTTTTGGCTTCTTTGACTTTTTCTTGATTTTGCCAATTGGGAAATGTTCCATATATTATTTGTGACTTGTTCCAAGCCTTAAACCTTGTTCATTTCACCATTACATCACCATTATAGACCAAAATGCAAAATGGACAAAATTGGCAATTGGCTTCATTTGAACAAATCAAGTACAGCAGGTCTGCAGCACACAAAAAAAGCAATTGGCAAGGTCATTTACAGCATTTCCAAGCCCAACTCGTGTACAGCTTTGCACCTCCAATTCCACATTCTTCCACTTAGCAAAAGTGCAAATGAGTGCATTAACACTAAACCAGCTTAACACATCATTAGCTGACCTTAAACAGATGATATAAAGCCTTGTTTCTGCACAAATGAACCCTAATTTTGACAGCCACCACACAGAAAAAACACATATTCTCTCATTTGCATTTTGGCTCAAGTGAACTTTTCTGCTAAACCCTTGAAAACCCTCGAATAACCTTGATTCCTCCATCATCTAAACATCATTTGGGATTGTTTTTGCACATCATTCCTCAACTGTAATCCTCTTTCAAGCTCTGTTTTCCTCAGTCCCTTCCAATGGCAGATGGTTATTTGTTGGTTTCCAAGCTTCCTTGAGTCGAGAGAACTTCATTATCCAACATCTCCAAGCATAAACACTATCTGTTTCAAGGAGGATCATCAAGAACATCACTGTTGCACGATTTCCTCCAAAACAAGTAAGCAATTCGACTTCCTCCTTTTACCATGCCATGATGTGCTTTGAATAGTTTGTTTGATGCTGATTCTAATGGATGATAGTTTGCTTGAAATGATTGACTATATCGTGTTAAGTCTGGACTTTCATTTTCATGTGTAAATGCATTTTTCTTCGAGTTGGCTTGGACATGACGAGTTAATGAAATAGGATACCACATTCTCATTGTTTGATGCTTGATGAAGCTATTGGCATGCTTGGTGTCATTTTCTGGGCATGTTGATTCAGGATGATGTTGCATGAACTTGACGAATACTGTTGCATTAAAACTCTAATTCTGTCCAGATTTCCACAGGGTTAAATGTTGTTTAGTTGTTGGTTGATGTTAAAATGCTGATAGTTGTTGCATGGCTTGTTGGATTATTGCTGCTGGATGTATTTGTTTGCGCATAACTGTTGCTTGTATGTTGAAGCTCATGTTGCTGTTGGTTAAACCCTAGGGTTTATTGCATGAGAACCCAAGATTTATGCACATGCTTGATCATTGTTGCTTCTGTTATATTTATTTGTTCATGATTGGTGGTTTGAATGATGATTAGTGATGAATACATGTTACCATGCTGCCTACCCTGCACCAGATTTTTCCCATGATCATGCTTGTGTATTGCTGAATGATGTGCTGTTGTTGGTTTGCTTGCTATGAGAATATGATACCATAAACCATGATGCTATACCATGCTAATAAA
Source organism: Lathyrus oleraceus (assembly GCF_024323335.1). Lineage (NCBI taxonomy): Eukaryota > Viridiplantae > Streptophyta > Magnoliopsida > Fabales > Fabaceae > Lathyrus > Lathyrus oleraceus. The sequence goes on from NC_066585.1 coordinate 77,446,569, forward strand.
ACCCTGCTGCTATTTTGCTATCTTAATATGCCTAGGTTTTCATGCTTATGTTGTGTGTTTTGGTTGAATCATTTTTGTTTGATGTGGCTGAATATGATGAGTGCTGCTGAACCAATTACTTTGTCAAGAAAATCTCATGAAGTATGCTTATGCTGTGTTGGTTGGTAATGCAATGCTGTTGTATGCTGGTCGAGTTCTGTGTAGATGTTTGAATGAAAATGCCTTTGCCATGATAAAACCTTGCTGCAGTTTTGAGCCTTATGAACATTGCCCTAAGAATCCATTTGATTGTGCTGTATGCTGTTGATTGCCTGCTGCTACACATTGCCAAATGCTTGCTGCTATGTGCTGTTGTTTCTAAAACCATAAACCCCTGCTGTTCATGAGCTTCACCTGTTTTAATTTCCAGAAATTTGAACGTTGTGTTTTGGTTAGTATTGATTGATGCTCCTGTACCAATGTCCTGCTAAATGATATGCTGTTGGGTGATGGTCGATTTTTTTGTTTTGATGTTGATGAACCATAAACATGAAATTGATGCTGCTATTGCTGTTTTGAACTTGGCCCAGAAATCCATGCTGTTTATATACTGTCATGTGCTGTTGTTTTGTTTATGAACATGCTGCCATGCTAAAACCATGCTGCAATTTTGAAACATGTTGTTGCTTTTGTTTGTTCAATTTAATATGATGATTGATGAACATGATGCTATGCCTTGCTGTTGTGATAAGGAGGATGACTATCCTGCTGTGTATGTTGGTCGAAGTTTTGTTTGGATGTTTGAAAATACCATGAGCCATGCTACATAAACCCTAGGGGTTTTGACCTTGAAACACAATTGGTTGTTTTGATGGATTTTCCTGCGTGTGTACTGTTTTATTGCCAGCCAACCAATCACAACATTTTATTCTGTTTGCCAAAACGCTGCAGTTTAGTTAAATGAGCCCAGGAATTACAAAATTGCCTGCGTTGACTTATGTTGACCCCATTTGCCATACCATTTTGTTCATGTTTGCATCACAATTTCATCCAATTTCCACAATTTATTTCTCATTCAATTTTCATCAAAAAATTATGAAATTTTTTACACATGATCACAAATGAGTCTAGAATTTTATTGTGATTTTTAATTAATTTTCCATGGTCTGGATTTTAAATGATAAATATTTTCTTGACATGTATGCCAAAATGATACATTGTGCCATTCTCATTGTGAAATTCTCATGTTGCATCCAATGAGCTTGAAATTTTTTGTGGTAAAACTAGACACATTAACCTTCATTTCCATATAAAGTTTGTGCATTTATCATTTGTGGATTGAGAGTTATGATTTTCTGAAGTTGTGTGTTGCATTTGGTGCTTTACCATGATCATGCATTTTCACAATTTTTGTTTACACACTTCCCTACATCCAAATCACTTCAAATTTTGCATGAACCATCTATCACATGTCTAGTTTGTGTATGAATTTTCTTGGAATTAATCATGCTGTTTTCCATTTGATTGAGAATTTTCTTCCATATGTGGTCATTTGTTGACTTTTTGTGCTATGTCTTGCCAAATCTTTTGTGAAATTCTCAAACCTTATTGTATGACCATGAAATTTCATATGTGATAACTAGACATCTCAAGCTTTGCATTGGTGTTAATCTCATTCATTTCTCTTCTGTTTTCAAATTGATATGATTTTTTGAAGTTGACCCATGCTTGTTGACTTTCACCATGCTTACTTGAATTTGGTTTGCCTTCATGATTTTATTTGACTGCCTTCCTCTCATCCAAATGCCATGAAATTTGACATGTATACCATGTTAGATGTTAGGATTGAGTGTGATTTATTTCATAATTTTTGAGATTGTTTGAGTTGACTTTTGAATGAGGTCTTGCTGTTGACCTTTTGTATGCTTCTCTTGCCATGCTTTGCATCCTTTTGCATATGAAATGACAATGATGCATGATATAATTATGAATCCAATTGAGAATGCTTCTTGAATGTTTAGACTTGGTTTGGGTTGACTTTTCCTTGCTGCCTTGACTTTTTCTTTCATCTTTGACCCTAGGCTAGTCCTAGTGGTCTTCTGAGCTTATGTTGAGTTCATCTGTTTCAGGTTAAGCACCAATGCCTTGAGGATCATTCAAATATTTGTTTGAGTTGAATTATATGATTTGCTAACCTTTGTTTTGCAGGTGACTCATATGCTTGAGTCTTTGTGCCTAGCACAATTGATCCCTCTGTGGTTGACTTTTGGTTTATTTCTTTTGATTTTGACTGTTGACTTGTTTACTAATGAGTTTGACTTTTTCAGGTACTTTAGTTGCTTAAGTTCTTTGAACTTGCTTGCTTGCTTTGCTTTTTAGCATTTGCTTTGAGGTATAAATACTTCTTCTTCATGTAGTCTGGAGACCCGGTCTGTTATTTGACCGGGCAAACTGTCTGAAGTCCTCCTTAAGAGGCAATGCCTGTGTTTGTTTAAGATTGTCCCAAGCAGGAAAAGTCCTTCAAGTAAGGCAATTGGTGGAAGGTAGGGATAAGCAATCTATCCCCCACTATTCAGTGTGTCCTCTCTTTGCTCTCATTACATGGTTGAAGCATTGAGATAAATACCCAAGATCTAATCGAGTCAATAATGTGGAGAGAGTTCCTACTTTCTGAACTCCCACACTTTCTTTGATGCTCTCTCTGATATTGAGATAGAAGCAATGAGGCACACCCCTCATCTCCTTTTCATCTGCTTCACCTGAGCCCTTCAATGGCCAGGTTAAGAGCGACTCTTACCTATTACAGTGGACTTTCAAAGTCAAACCCTCTTGTGTGAGCCCCCATTGTTTGGCTATAGAGTGTGCTGTTTGATATTCATTGATTGATTGATTGCTTCATGTGCACTTGTTTGCCTGTATGCTATGCATTTATCATCATCATCAATTGCCATTAATGCATGATCATCTCATTTGCTTTCTGTGATGCTATCATTGTTGGTTGCCCATTGAGGACAATTGTAAGTCCATCTCTTTTGGCATTTGCTCCTGTGATATGGAAGGATAGAGTGTAAGACCTCATTGGTCACTCATATCTTCTGTTTATCTGTGTGTATGTGAGGATACAGTTATAAGTCCCTGTAAGTTGGCATCTGTTATCCTGTGATCATAATTTGATCTGTTTGGTTTTGTATGTGAGGTTGCAGTTATAAGTCCCTGTAAGTTGGCATCTGCTTTCCTGTGATCATAGTTTGTTCATCTGTTTGTGTGAGAGGTTGCAATTATAAGTCCCTGTAAGTTGGCATTTGCATTCCTGTGATCATATTATTGCTTTTGTTCTCGTATGTGAGGATCCATTATAAGTCCCTGTGATGTGGCATTGGATTTCCTGTGAGCATACTGTGGAGTTAACCTAAGTCCAGATAGATTGGCAGTTAATTTCCATGTTTCATCTTTGTTTTCTTCTGAGGAGATTGGTGTAAGTCCATTGAGTGGCATCTGACATCCTGTTTCTGTTTTAGGAGACTGGTGTAAATCCATTTATTGGTATCCGGTATCCGCTTTTTATTTCTTTACCTGTGGAGATTAGTATAAGACCATTGAGTGGCGTCTGATATCCCATTTTGTTTTAGGAGATTGGTATAAGACCATTGATTGGCATCCGATATCCGCTTTTGCTTGCTTTGTTTGTTTGTTATTATTAATTGCTATTCCAAAGGACACACTTGAATCATCTGCTATATGATTTCAAGAAGTGAACCTTCTAAGAAGTTTTACTATCCATCTCCATCCTTTCATCATTCATTATGTCCTAAACCTTTTCACACTTTATCTTTTAAACTTGACATAAGTGTTGTGCAAACATCTTCATGTTTTCTAACTTAAAAAACCTGGACTCAAGTCCTTGACCTTTTTCCAAAATCCATTTCATAATACTTATTTGAATTGATCTTAATCATACTTTGACCTCATTTTCATAATCATAATCAGCAACTCCACTCATTCACTTGTTTTGGCTTTGTCCATTAATCTTTTCATACATGAGCTATAGGTTTGATTTATCTTAGTGGTTGATGTTAATCTCACCTTCTGTCTTTAGTGATTGAATTGTAAGCCTTCCTTGCCTATTATAGGGTTAACCCCTCTCTGGCAAGTTGAAGCTGTTCTCACATGGTGGACGTTGTTGTCTGTATAAGGTTGAGTTTTCTCCCGTGGATAACGTAAGACCTAGGGTTTGTGTTTAAAATTGAACCTAACCCACTTTTGGAAATCTTTTAGCCGAACTACGGCGTTCTGATCCTTACCTTTGATGGAAGGTACGTAGGCAACGGGTTCATCCGTTCGAACCCAATAATAATAAAAATGTATATTCTTTTCCCATCATCCCAATCATGTTTGCACAATCTTTATGTCATAACAAATAACTTTTTAGCATAACAAGTGTGAAAAGGGCTCCCTAGGAGTACCTAGGACGTCGTGGGTGCCTAACACCTTCCCATTGCGTAATTTACCCCTTACCCAGACTCTCTGATCTTTTTATTAGTTTTCTACGTGTAAAACTTCTTAGGCTTTTGTTCGCTTTTTAGCCAATCCTTTGGATAAATAAAAGTGCGGTGGCGACTCGAAAATTTCAATGTATCTCATAGCTTATGATTTAATCGATAGATCATATAGCGACGAATACACCGCTACAGAAAAGTGGCGACTCTGCTGGGGAAAAGCCAACCAGAATCCCTGGTGGTATTGCCTACTTTTCACCCTTGTTGTGCTATATTGTTATTCTTTATCTGACATATTTTTGTACAATTTGGGATCACTGTATTGATTGTAATGTGTGAATTGCTTGATATACATTGCTGTTTGCTTTGGTGATCTGTGAGATGAGTTCTATACCCGAACTCGAGTGCACTCTAGGATAGGAGAATGGCATAGTCTTGTCGACTGGTGTGGAGTAGTCCTTAGCCAGTTGACTTGCGAGTCCATTCACTTGGTGGAGGTCATGTTGAACTAATAATGTCACACAAGTTATTTGTGGTTAGGCATTATTCTTTCAATCATGTTCCGCAGAAGCCAAGGACCTTAGTTTACCAAACCCATCTTGGCCTATTTTTAGGACCGTAGTGCGGAGGTCGTTCAGATGTCAGTTCTGATACGATTGTTACGCGATACTACACTCATAAGAGTTTCTCTTGAGAATATTCTTGGAATACGAGTATTCGTTCCTCCGAAAATATTCGAAAGATGGAACGATGATTATGGGAACCTCTGATAGAACATGTCTGGCAGGTTTAAACCCTAGTACACTCCCTTTGGGTGGTTCTTAACCGAGACTCCATGCTCGTGACTCTCAACAAACCCATGATTCGTGGTTGAGTCGTTCAAACATTGTTAATATCAATGGATCCCGGATCAGGTGTAAAACCTAAAATCCATCAAAGC